>NC_138166.1:33035928-33785009 GCF_964165515.1 Mesoplodon bidens | reverse complement strand
CCTTCAAAGTTATCCCAGGCCCTGAGCAATAATGAGTGACTAAGAAAAAATTATGGAAGCTATTCATAAAATACCCGTTTTTCAAATTTCAAATCAGACAACATTATGTCAGCCTCTGTAGCTTCTTTATATTTGTGTCTTTTTAATTTAAAACTGAATGTACAGTGATCTTCAAGTAGTTGGGCAGCCACTGCGGCAGGGCAGAATTCATAATTGTCAGCACAATAGATTAGCATGGGGAGATTATCTACAATAGAACATCTTTGAAAATAGACACTCCTAAGTCCTGGCATTGTTTATGTCAGACAAATAGAAAGTGATGCTGTTTCTATTCACTTGACTGTCAGTGTGTTTCCATGGAGACGGAAGGGGAATTCATGTTTGGAAATGCTTCACAAAGTCAGTGACCTCAATAACTTAGGTCTTTGTTGCAGGGCATGGAGAGTGTGAGGCAGGCAAATGCCAGTGCTTCAGGGGCTGGGAAGGGGATCGGTGCCAGTGCCCATCAGTATCTGCCCAGCACTGTGTCAATCCAAAAGGCCAAGTGTGCAGTGGAAGAGGCACATGTGTATGTGGCAGGTGTGAGTGCACCGATCCCAGGAGCATCGGCCGCTTCTGTGAACATTGTCCCACATGTCACACAGCCTGCAATGAAAACTGGTATGTGTTTCCTGATTCCAAACATACATAAAGCAGTCCTTCATTATATTCATGTTCGACCTTTTCTATTTTGCCTACCTTAACCTAAAAGTTACCGGATCTTCTCCAGATAAATTGTTATCATCACGCTAAAAAAGAATTGAATGAGGAATTTAGGAATTAGAAGACTTAGACTCCAGTCTTTGGCCATGCATGAGAATTTATCTAGGTATTCACTGCCTTTTTTGAAATAGGTTTTTTTTTTAAAGAATAATATTCAGTGTTCATAAAGGTTCATTGGGTTGTTTTTCCCCCAGCTTTTTTGAGATATAATTGACATATAACCTCGTGTAAGTTTAAGACGTACGATGTGATGATTTAGGGGCTGCCTGCTTCCCAACTTACTATTAATTAGCTGTTTGATCTAGGGCAAGATTTTTAAAATTCTTTGTGCCTCAGTTTCGTGATATTAAAAGTGAGGATAATAATAATACCGTGGTATAATTCTGTGAAATAATTAAATTAGATGTTCAAGCAAAAAATACCTACACCTTTGTACTTGATGCATACTAATCATAGAATAAATGTTAGCTGTTATTATTGTTTTATTTTTATTCTTTTAAAGATAAAGAGTGGTGGCTATGAAGCACTCTAGAAAGAAGTGATGGATAAGGGAAAGGTGATGTTAAATAATGGTGGCATTGTTGTTTTGTGCCAATAATTAATTTTCCAATAACAATTTGAGTCCTGCTCAAAGACCACTACTCAGAATATCACTGTGCCTTACAATTTGTTTTATTCAATTTTTAAAAAGACATTCTCAAGTAAAATTTTTTAAATTATGCATTGTAGGTTATGTAACTCACTAGGAAGATAATGATGGAGTGATGGAGGTATTTCTAATGAACCCAACCAAAATTTGAGCTGTATGTTCATTGCTAAATTTTTCTAGTAGTATCATAATATTCGTCTTCTAAAACATCTGTGCTAGCTGGTTTTGTTTTTGCAGTGAGAGTATCTTATTCATTTCCTAGAGATTTTCTTCTCAGTACAGAAAAATCATTATGTTGATTTTATACATTAAAATATTTTAAGTGGTTAGAATGTAACTTTGCCATGGTATTAAATTCAGCCAAGATTACAAATAAATGTCATAGTTTTCTTTCCCGGTTTTACAATTCTGCTGTCCTAAAGCAGTACCCTATTTTATTTTTTACAGAAAATACTACAGGCTACAACCTTTTAAAAATTAAATGTTTTCACTTGTTTCCCCTTACAGGAATTGTGTGCAATGCCTTCACCCTCACAATCTGTCTCAAGCTATACTTGATCGGTGTAAAACCTCATGTACTCTCAAGGAACAGCATTATGTGGACCAAACATCAGGTAAACAAAAGGTTAATAATCAAAGTACTGAAGAGTATCTGTAGAGAATCATATTCCCCAAAAAGGCTCATAATCAACCATCCTAAAGAAAGAACTAACTGCTTCAATGTTTTCAACCTCCAAGAAATAGTGCTCTATAAAACCAGCTGAGGATATTTGCCATGGTATGGCTGAATTGTTAGATCTCCCACCTAACAATTAAACTACCATCTCAACTACCCAGCTAAATTTGCATGCTGTGCACCTCCATGGAAGTATATCAAACAGATTTTCTAGAGAGACCTCAGTGAGCCAAGAATAGGAGTTTCCTAGGTAGAGTCCATTTCACCCTTAGAGACAAGGTCTATGGAGCCATCATTACCCTTCACAATCCAAACCTGCTTCCAGTTATAACCTTCCTCATGTCAAACGAACATTTACTTTCATGTTTCAGGTGACGCCAAAAAATTCTAAGTAGCAATGATTTGATTTTGCAAAGTACATAATTTCAAAAGGGCCATTCCTCCCTGATAATTTTCATTCTGATATAATTTAGGGGTGAATTAATATAAAGATGGCACAATGGAAAAGGTATGGAAATTTTAGTCTGAAGACCTTAGCTTAAGGCATGTCTCCTGACACTAGTAGCTAAGAAATATCAGCCCTCTTACAAAATTTCACTGAGCCTCAGTTTCCTCATCTGTAAAACAGAGATAATAATACCAACCTCAAAGAGTTGTGTGGATTAAATGAGCCAGTGAACATGAAAAAACTTTTTCAGTTAAAAGATGACATATGAATGGAAGAAACATGTGAAAGCCGTGTTCAAAGATCATTTTGGACAAAAATTCATTAGAACCCAAAAGCCAGCACCCCATTTTGTTCAGGTTTAAGGTGTTAAATTATATAAGAATTAGAAATGAAGCTTGAAATTATGTATTCATTGAAAATGTTCCTACTGCTACTACTATTTCTAGTCTTTCCTCTAACCTGTAAGAATAATTCCAGGTCTTAGAGAGATTGCACAGAATAAACTTTCTCCAGAGTTTTGTTTCCGTCTCCCCTCACATCCACACTAATCTTAGCCCATAATAAATTTGGCTTTGAAAAGAGCCCATGTGCTGCCAGCTGGGGCTGCAGCAATCACACCCCAAAGCCAAGTGCCTTTCCTAATAAATAGAGTCCTTATTGTCAACATGTAATTTATTATGTTAAGGAAACAAACCTATTTTGACCTAAGTGTGGTTACAAAAACTATTCCCTTAAAGCTCCTTAGGAAAAGCCCTTGCTTGACCTAAACTAAGAAAAGAGGCATGGCCAGGGCTAAATTTTTAGCTCTCCAAATTTTAAAATTTAAAAATGCATGCAGATTTGAGCCCCCAAAATGTCCTCCATCCTAACCCATTAGAAATATTTGTAAAATGTATTAGTAGCTAGGGGGCTACCCTCCCCTTCACAACTATTGTGCAAGGAGAGGGAAAGGGCATTTGTTAGCCACCTCTATTATCTATCCACTTGATCACACTTAAAGGGTGTTCTTTTGGTCTTTCTGGCTAAGCTCCTACTAGGCAAGAAGCCATTAAGTGAGATCAAGCCACGTGCCACCTTAGCTGATTAACTATTCTAAGTCAGCCAAGGGAAATGAAAGGCGTCCATGTCACAAACCTGGGCACCACCAAGGGTACCACTTTTGAATAGAGCATCTTGGATTCTTTCTGCGTGTGAGACCATAACAAAGGGAGACTTGCACTTGCATTTGGTGCTTCTATTCCAGTTAGTAGTCCTCCAGCCTCCTTTTAGCACTTCTTTCAAGGAACCTTATCACTATGACCAAGAGAAAATTGGGCTCTAATTCTTCCCACTTAGAGAAGAGCCCCTGACCTTGTTACTGAATTCTTGGCGTATTCAAGAGCAATGCTTGGTCATCCCTGGGATTTCAGACACAAATCACTCATGACTGACTGTTCTTCTAAGCCTTGGCAGGTCCCCTCCCAAAAGGCATTCTCAAGGAGACCTTCAGACAGTTAGGTGAAGTCCCCAAAGTCTGGAGGATGCACGGAAAACACATGCTTCTTTAGGCCAGGAGGTAATTTTGTGAGTGTGGGGCAGCTGGTGAGTTCTGTGGAGTACTTGTGTATTATGCAACCATGTTCCTCTTAGACTAGGGTAATACCTCTGGCAGCCACAGAGCCTGCAGACTTTCCAACTAGAGTTTGCCAAAGGTCTAGGGCTAAAACAGAGACCTAGAATGCCCCTCCTCTTAATGCTGCATTTCCTTTTCCAGCTAGTAATTATCTGTTCTTGAAAAAACAAAAAGCGGAATTTTTAGAAGCAAAATAGGATAGATTTGGTTAACAGACAAGTAAAAAATAAATTAATAACAATTGAGGAAAGAGATTTGGGTATTGTCCCAAATTATACACTCCCATTTCCTGGAGAAGCTATGTATAATAATAATGAAAACTTACACTGCAGTTTCAAAGGAAATATTTATTCATCTATTAGAGTAGCACTAATTTTAGCTTCTGCAGATGTTTACTTTATTTTCCATTACTGATGTGTAACAAATGAGGAGTAAGCATAACAAGAAAAACATACGTTAATGCACGGAACTGTTAAATAATTTTTTAAATCCTATTTTCCACTTAGTGATCCACACCACACCAAAAAAACTGTCCCTCTCTCTGTCACGGATAAAATTATATTTGGTTAAGGGAGTTGGACATATTCCAGTTAGTACAAATAAAGAATCAAGCTGCAAAGAAATAATCTTATTGAATACCTTAATTGTGGCTATTCTCCAAAGGAGAGTTTTCTGTTGAAAATATTTGAATAATAAATGAGTAATAATAATTAGTTTACTTCTTGAATCAACAATAATGGCAGTCCTCTATTTTGAAAATGTAGATTTGCAAATATCTCTGATCCTACTGAGATGATGAACATTATTTACTTCTAACATTATTGTTAGAACCCTTTGATTTACTCATTCCAGTTTTTTAAACCATTTATTTGCTTCTTCACAGAATGTTTCTCTAGCCCAAGCTACTTGAGGATATTTTCCATCATCTTCATAGTTACATTCTTGATTGGGTTGCTTAAAGTCCTTATTATTAGACAGGTGATACTACAATGGAATAGTAATAAAATTAAGTCCTCGGAAGATTACAGGGTGTCAGCCTCAAAAAAGGTCAGTGAATTTTAAAAAATAAATACTTTCAGTATGTTATTGTCTACTTTCAATATTTAGGCACTTAATTAATGATAATATTTCCTCTCCATCAAGGACAAGTTGATTCTGCAAGGCGTTTGCACAAGAGCAGTAACCTACCGACGTGAGAAACCTGAAGAAATAAAAATGGACATTAGCAAATTAAACACTCATGAAACTTTCAGGTGCAACTTCTAAAAAGATAAAAAAGTACTTTATGGGAAACTGGATTTTTAATGATCGCTCCTAAAAATTATTATTATAAAATAATAATTTTATAAGTCACAGGAGGAGATAAATTTTCTAGATCATGCCAGTTGCTGGTTGTCCACTCGAATGAAGACTGACAAGCATCCTCATCATCATGTGACTCACACTGCTGCTGAATTCTTCAGAGAAAAATGTGTCTTACTACTGTTTGATACTAGTGTCATTGTAGCACTTTACTGTAATATATAACTTATTTAGATCAGCATAGAATGTAGATCATCTGAAGAGCACTGATTACACTTTACAGGTACCCGCCATTTCTACACTTCCCAGAGAGACAATGCTGTGAGATAGTTTTGGCATTGTGTCACTACAAGGGTACAGTAATCCCTGCACCAAACATGCAGATGAAAAAATAATACGGCAGTTATACTAATGTTGCCAAACACTTCAACAATTGGCAGTGAATAGACAAGAACAGATACATGAGTAAATGATTAGTGTTTCACTCATTCAAGAGATGAACAGATAAAACCTTAATCTTGAGGGATATTGCTTTTGAAACTAGTTTTATGCATGTGTGTTTGTTTTCTTCTTTTACAAGATGGATATTAATTCTAACATTCTTTCCTCTTTGCCTTTATATTTTGGTTTTCTTTCTTACAGGATAAGTTTATATAATGTCACAGATGACTGGATTAAATAAGTGCTAAGTTACTACTGCCATAAAACCTAATAATAATACAATGTCACTTTATTAGAATACTTTTAAAAGCTGAACATTTAATAAGGTACACTTCAAGTAGCATCAAAATTTGAACAGCTTCGTTGTGTGCAGATGTGGAGTTTTATACTTCCTACCTGGTAAACTGGATGGATTATTTCACCATTTCATTTGTCTAATCATCAGGTGGAAATTCACGAGATATTTAGAAACTCTGCAAAGTTTCTAAGCAAAGTGCCACCCTTTTGAGTCTTCTCCAATATTTATTCCAAGTAGATAGTAGCATTTTTCAAATTAAAAGCTAAATTAAGCTATATTATTTTTGCCCTTCAATGCAGTCTAAGGACATTCTTTCTTTGAATCACCTCAACCCTACTCACCAGAATTCTAAAAGTACACAATTGGAGGAGGATAGACAATATCTTAGAAATAAGCTAATTCACTCTTGTAGTTAGTCAGAGAACTGAGGCTCAGCAAGTTTAAATGATTTCTCCAAAACCCCTAAGTGACCAAGTGGCAACATTCAAAGAGAACTATTTTCTTATTGCCAGGCCAGTGTTCATTGAACAATGTCATACTACCTCTTGAATCTTTAAAATAATCAATTGGCAAGTATTTTTAGATGTGATTTACTGAAGTCCTAAGTATAAGAAAATTTCAAAACAAAGCAGAAAAAAGTAATTCAAACAGAATTGTCCATGGTTGGCTTCCAGTCTATCAGCTAATCAGCTTCTAAGAGACTGCAAAATAGCCTAACTAGAGGGAAGTCCATTCACACCATAGCCTGTGTGAACGGCGCCCCTTGGAGTTGTTCAGTGCTCCGTGCTCATCCAGAGAGCTTGATACAGACAGAGGCCACGAACTTTTATCCTCCCCAACAGGAACTTCATCACAATTACCATATCCTTACAGACTTATTCAGTCTGATTTTATTGGCTAGAAGTCCAACAGTCCTGTATGCAGTACAGAGCTTTGCCTATGACAACTAAGGAATTTATTTTAAATTCCTTTAAAATGTCTTCTTATAATCAGCTTCCCAGACTTTCTGTCTTCCAGCACTTGAGTTAAAGTGCCAGATATCTGCATTTCGATGAAGACTAAATCCCACTCCATATTCTACCCTAAAGAGGATTTAAAAACATATAATAAGTTGTTCTGCAGCGAACAAACACAATAACTCCATCAGCCGTCCCCTGCAGCCAAGCAATTATGATGCTAGGTTGAACTGTATTTCTTTCCCCAAATGAGAAATCAGCGGCATTGACATAATTCAGTACTGTGACTCACTTATGTAAAATACCTTTGATCACCAAGGATAATGCAAAACTTCTTTTTGCAGCATGCCTGTCACAGCATCCTTTTTAAAAAAGAAAATAAATGGATATTTGACAGCCCCCAAAAAGGAAAAAGTGGAAAATATCCATTCACTGAAATGCTGAAAATTTTAAAACATTTAAAAATTTTAAAACATTATGATGTTCATAAGCTAATTTCTATGTGGGCTGAGTTATCCAAAATAGCATAATAAAATGAAATTCTTAAAATAAAGGGATATATATTTTGACACTCTCACTAGTTTGCACTAATTTATAGTGGAACAAGGCTCTTCTCATAGGAAGGGACAAACTTTCTGACAGGCAGTTCAATGCTAGATGATGACTGCAGTTATGCTTGTGATGTCTTGTGCTTTCCTTTTTTACTTAAAGGTCTAATTCTTAAAAGATTTTAGAGCTTATATTTACTTGAACAATTGACATTTTCCTTGTGAGAAAAGAATTAATATTTGACTAGCTAGAATTAATTAAAAGTTAAGGGAAAACAGGGTATTCTTAGATTAAATAATTTATGTAAATAAAGCCTATTTTCAACTAATATGAACACAGGAGCCTTTTGAGATTCACTGATATTAAACACGAGTTATGAAACTTTAAATGATTAACAAAGTTAAGAACTTCAACAACACTTTTGGTACGACAGCATTTCTGTGCCCTAAAGTATTTCATGATTTAGAAATGTGCCATATATGCACTACAATATAACTGTATGCATTTTACTTCTCTGGGGATATCTTTACACTGCAGTGTACATGCATTTATAAGCATCTGATATCTTTTTTTGAAACTTATTAATAGTTATGAAGTCTCAGACATTCTCTGAAAGACTCAGAAATTCACTAAAACTCTGATTATGTCCTAAATGTTTAATTTAGCTTCGGTTTATAAAGATTAAAAAAAAATCTAAGGTTAAACAGAATAGATTTCTCTGGAGGCAAATTTTTCAAAATTCAAAATTAAAATTAGTGGATGCATCAGATGTAACACTTCACTAAAGAATAAATTTCAAAAATTTTTAATATACACTTAATCTTTATTGAAGATATTCTTATGTATGACAATGGGCATCTATAAGATGTTGAAATATGATTATGATGGACTATGAAAATTTTTCTCCTTAGAATTATGTTCCTCCTGGTACCTGATATAGTAAGTTAAACTCAATGGCTTTTCCTTCCTTTCCTTACTCCTGTTCTTTTCTATTCATTTTTCCTAAGAGAGTGCCCCAAAACTTCAAGCTCAATAAGCCTAATTGTGAAAAATAACTGACTGTAATGGTATAATGAAGTTCTTCATTTCCATACATCTCTTAATGATTTTAAAATTTATTTGAATCTATGCACCTGAACAAAGACCCATTAAAAACTAAGAATTTTAAATTTTTACAACTGTTCGACTTCCTTCCATTTTAAAGGATTTGAGATCTATATATTTTAATAAAAGTATCAAGTGAAATACAACCACTTGGGAGTTCAATCATGCGCATATTATATTGTTTTATTTACTCTTAACATTTAATTTACAACTATCCTTATTTATATCGACCTTAAGAACTCCACTTCATGTAATGCAAACTGAGATATATTTTGAAAGAAATATAAAACTAGCATTCTTTCAGATCATTTCCCTTTTCTCTTATAATTCCTCAGTGGTAAATTTATTATGGGTAACTAATTATACATGTTCATATTTCATTAATTCTAAGACATCCACTTTTTAATTTAACATCTCTAAAATGTATCTTGCAGTTGTTGACCTCTTAGATGCAGTGTTTGAAGTTTTGCTTAAATAAACATTATACTAATTTATCTTTAACCAAATGTTCATGGGTACAGGGACATTCATTTTTGTATAAATATTTAATAACACATTTATGATAACATGTGAAGTCAGTTTTCAGTACATCTGGATCACATACAACTCAACATGGAGCCTAACCATCTGATTATGAGTTCAAATCCTGTAGACCTTTAGGTTATAAAAGCTCTTTCAGCCTCCTTCTTATGCTTTATGCTAGTGGCTACAATTTCAGCAAACCCTAACCTAACTGACAAGAATGAGTGAGTTTCCCCCAGGTTTGTTAACAAATTTTTACTCTTTCTATTACTTCCTAAAGAATACTTGCATATGATCATCTCACTTTTAGACAGAATTAACTGGAAAAATATTTCATAAAACCATCATATTTAGATTTAGATTTTGCACATTTAGGTTTTGCAGCATCTTGTATGTCATATGTCAATGACAGGAGAAAAATATGATATAACCAATCAGTGTTGTAGGAAAGTTTTCCCTTCAAGTTCTCTTACATTTTTATTCTTTATCATTTCTGTTCTTTTGTTTGACTTTTTTCTTTGGCTCTGATAAATTCACCTTAAGCCCATGTAACAACTGTCATAAAACTGCATATTTAAATTATTTGACTTATATGAAACGATTGTTCAGCTATCTGGGCAGCTGTTAATGAAATATCTGAGAGTAATAACACTACTCTTTTATCTACCTGGATTACTTTCCCACAAAAATTTACCTTTGTAAGCTAACTCTATTAATCAGGTTTCTAGCCTCCATAACCTATTTCAGTTAAAATAATCTAATCCAACAATAAAAAAACCCAAAACACTGCAGTCATCAAGGATGGAAATTGTATGACTTGTGTAAAAAGTCTTTACTAACTTTACACTGTACAACAGATAAATGTGATTTTGATAAAATTCCACATAATAAGTATGGCACATAGATTTTATTAATATTGAATATAAAATATTTTAATTCTAAATTAAAATAAAATATAAATTTGCACATATTAATATAGAAATTCATTTGGTGTATATTTAACATAACTTTAAAACCATTTTACATTTGCCAGCTACTTCATTAAAGTTTTTTAAATGTCTGCAAAAAAATTAGAAATGTTTTTAAATTTCAGTAATATAACCTATGTGTTTAAGTCCTGCCTTTGTAAAAAAATTTTTTTAATATAGAGTGTATTTTTAAATTAAAATATTTGAATATAAAATAGTTCTAAGAAAGAAACTATTTCTCATTAAGCAAGTTTCTTATTATTTCTGGCTTTGAATTATACATAAATTTAAATTGCCTTAAATGACATAGAAGATTGGGGAATACGATAATTTCACATTGTATATTATGAGCCTGTTCATGTAATTCTGATTGACTACTAACTTTGGTTTATGTATTTATTAAAGAGCTGACACTGTAGTTTGTTGTGAGATGTTTATTTTTATAACAGAGCTTATAACAGTTATGACAAGGCATTTAATTAATGCATCATTCTGTTTAAAAGTAGGTGTTAACCAATATGAAATTCTATGTTTTAAAATAAAAATGTAAAGATCTAAGTACGCACAGAATGCTTCTTTATTTCTTATTGTGTGCTACATGACTCTCAGCACTGCCAGAGAATAGTACATTGTCACACAAGGAAATGTAGTAACATTCATACATGGTCATTGGTAGAGGACATTACATAATGCCAAAAAGCTACTACTTCTGGAAAACTGTAGAGCCAATGATAAAGATGTGAGGCCATCCTAATTGCTCTATTTCCCTTCAATAGCCGCCCAATGGTGAAAGCAGAAGGAATATCCTAATTACAAAAACTGAAAAATTAGCTAAAAGACAAAGGCTTCTACCATCACCCTGATACAAACATAACATGTTCGTAATCTTCAACTGCACATTCTCCAGAGCCATATTTAAACAAGTGAAATTTATGGAGTACCCTTGTGTTGTGATTTTCCTTTATTTAATCTAGTGGAAAAACTAAAGCAGATGAGGGAGCACACTGAAAGTTAAATAAGATATGCAGACAGATTTCCTGTCCTTAAGGAGTTTTAATAGTTTGAAGGGAAGGATATGTGTGGCATACTATAGATAAAAGGGTTTCACTGGAGAGATCAGATGGAAGCTATCAGGAGGTTTAACAAGGCCTTTGTTTTTGAGGATTCATCCCAGTTGGGTTTGGGCTACAGTCTTTCAGGCTCAGAATACTGATTTTGTTATGAGTGTTGTTTGGCCCCATTCTTCCCTTCCCTCTTTAGCAATAGGACCCACACCCTGAGTTTGAATAGAGCACACAGCTGAGACTTAACTACCCAGACTCCTTTGCAGCTAAATGTGGTTACAGGACTAAATGTTGGTCAGTGGGGCAGATGCAAGAGGAACCCAGGATCTCACTTCCCCTTTCCATGTTTTTGCTATCTCGACAATTAGAGGTGTCTTGGCAAAGGAAACCCTGTGCTGAAATATTCAGAGCTTCCCCCTCAGCCAAGAACTGCTCTTCTCAACTGAACCCTGGTAGGGAAACAATCTTTTTAGCTAAACCATTGCATTTGATGGTATAGCAGATATTTTGTACTCTAATGATGTGTTATTTATATAATTGTCTTACTCCTCAGTGATACTAAATACCATTTCTGTCAATTTTTCAAATAAGGAAAACAAGGCACATAGAGGTTAAGCACCGTGTATAAATGAACACAGCCAGTAGGTGGCCAAGGCCGGATTCATAGGAAGATCTGTTTTTCATTCCATAAATGACTGATCATATGTTTTATGAGGATAGATTTTTACGAAGTTAATTAGTTTTACTAGTTTAACTATGTCCTTATGAACCAAAAAAAAAGTGCAATAAAGTTGAAGAGCTAATATATGTGCAGAAACACTACACAGGAAGAAGTGAATGGAACTTAAAGATGAAAAACAAAATGTTAAGTGCACTCAGATGCTGTAACTAGACTGGAGCAGTCCATGGAGGATAGCATTTGGCCTAGGCCTTGCAGGAAAGGTAAGTGTAGACATGCAGAAAAGAAAGTTCATGGAGAGGTAAGGGAAGAGTAAAGTAGAAAAGGGTGGGGATTCCATCCAAGAACATTGAAATCTTGTTGAGATGCAGCATTGGATACAGAAAAACAGTAACCTACAGGTTCTAGTCTATGGGAAGCCTGCTTTCCTGACTAAGAAGTTTGAACTTTGGTTACTAGGAAAAAGCAAGCCCTGAAGTTTTTGCACAGAAAAGTGGTATTACTGGACCTATACATGGTTTGGAATATACTAACATAAACTAAATATAATTTTTAATTAAACATTAATTTTATCCCCCTAATACTAAATATAAATACCACTTAATAATGTTAAATATTTAATTCTATTAAATGCCATTTAATAATAAATTTAAATACTATTTAATACTAATGTAAAAGAAACTGAAGTATACAAAAGCAGAAAAATTTGAAAATCCGACTTCCTAACGGCAATCACTTTCATATGTAGGCATATTTTCACTTTATTTTTCTATGCACTTTATAGCTTATTATGCAGATAACACATATTTGTTGTAAAACATCCAAAAATACCTTGACATTAAAATTAAAATAAATATTACTCCAATCCAACCACTCAGAGTTGACCATTGCCAAATATTATGTGTGCGTGTGTTTGTAACTAAGAAAGAAATATGCTATTAATAGTATGGTATAAAGATATTTTTTCTTCGAAAACATTTCAAACATTTTTCCATGTCAAGATTTAAACTATAGTTTTACTAGGTGGATATAATCCCATCCAAGAATGTGCCACAATCATAGCTCTATGTTCAATGAGAAAAAGAATGAGCAAGAAATGATACCAAATATAAAACAATGGTCAACAACTTTAGTATTCAATAGGAGGAGATTGGTTAAATCAACTGTTTTTGAATGGGAGAGATTTGCACATTTATAATGGCAGAGGAGAGGGAGCCAGTGTAGAGAGAAATGTTTATATTGGGATGGTTTGTATTGGTCTAAGGTACAATAGGGGAGCATTTCAAATTATGACAAAGAGGAATCAGTGAAATGAACTTAGAGAATTCTCGTGAGGAGATAAAGATTTAGACAAAAGTACAAAGGGAGGGAATAAGAGCTACTGCTACATGGAAAATTAGAGAGAACTTGGAGATTGGCTAGATACAGGTGATAAGGAAAGAATTTAGTTGAATAGAATTCTAATGCCAACTCTGAAAGTCACTACAGACTTCTACCCAAATTGGATAAAACTCCCAATCTGGTCTCACAAACCACATTGTTCTTGCCAGCCCATGACTTTTAGACTAAATTCTAACTTCATCAAAATATTTGGCCAGACAAAACTAAAGCTGCAAATTTTTAAACCATGTCAATGGTCATGCTTTCAGTATTATCAAAATAAGCCTAAGTGCAAGATAAGCAGTATCTCCTTTTAATCTAGTTATTTATATATGAATATTTTGATCATAATTAGAAGTACTGGTGGGCTGCACAAGAAAAACAAATGGCACCTTGGCTTCCAACTTGGCAATCCTTTGGCACTTATTTGGACTGGTGCATTATTTTGTACTTAGGGCCCAGTGCTGTTTAGACTTCTTCCAATGAATTTCTTAAAGGTCATAAAAAACTATCTGTCTATAGTGGTGAGAGGAAAACTCTTTCTTTATTGGGCTTTGTCATACTTTGTGCTGTTTTGCCATTGTTATGAGTACAAAATACATTCTAACCATCATTAAAGTCATGAGAGATAATTATCCATTTAAGAAAATCTTAATTTGCCATTAACAACATTTAAAAAATATTTTCCCTTATTAAATTAAGGATAATCTATAGGTCCAAGATTTTCAAAGAGTAGTTCCCAGACCAGCAGCATCAGTGTCACATGAAAACTTGTTAGAAATGCAGATTTTTAGTCTCTACCCCAAATCTTCTGAATCTGAAACTCTGGGAATGGGGCCCAGAGATCTGTGTTTTAACAAGCTCTCTAAGTAATTCTGATGCCTGCCAAAGTTTAAGAACCATTTCCATAAAGAGTAAAAGTTACCATCAGGAAACCAAAAGCTATAGATTATGCTTACTGGTGCACACAGACGAGCACCTGATACTTAATACTCAGTGCAAGTACTTATTTATTAAGTGTTGAATGAGTCAGTGATGTTCTATTTTCTCTGAGCCCCTCAAACATGTCCCTTTGAAAAGACTGTGCTCAAAATTTGTCTGTCATTTATTATAGCTAAAATCAAAGTAATCAAATGATTGTCTGGCATGTTGTTTAAGAAAATAAAATTGACTTCAATTACTTTTTAAAACAAGCCTAACATATCCAGTGTATGTAGAGGCCCACATTAAATATTTTTATTAGCTACAGGCAGTTCTCTTTATTCTGTCACTTAAACACTCTCTGTTCTTCCCAAAAGCTAAATGCATACAGATTTATGTGTGGGTGTATGAGAGAGTGGAGGATCTCTACCACTGCCCTAATAGGGAAATTCCTAACACGGTCTGTGGAGTTCCACCTTGGTCAGAGGGCTAAATCTTCTCTTCATATTCTCATATCCACCAAAGTATACAACTTCTCTCCCTCCTCTCTGTTCAGAGACACTTGCAAGTGTCAAGGTCTATTGGCTGTCTATAGGGAATACAAATGGGACAGTGATACCAAGGACAGCTGGGTACAGCATCCCTTCCATTCCACCCACTGGTCACTGGAGTAGAAAACCCTTCTGCTCCCTCTTACTTTGAGGAATCACATTTGTTTACTCTTCTCTAAGAAAAATATATGTCACCCCTTTCTCCCTTACCCCAGATCCAGTTTTATCTCATCCTGCAAATAAAAAAGTAGCTCTACAGGCATGCATTCAAATTTGTCTCTGGTCCTCTAAATTTTGAACTTATTTTGGTAGTATTTCTGCTTTAGTGTGTACTTGGACAAGGGAAAATAATCTGTACAGTATCAGTGAATAGAAAAAAGGAAAGGAAACATATGCATATGTGTATACAGGGGCAGACAGACCCGAAGAATAAGAAATGGTACTGAGAACTTATTCTGGGGCTCTGGATCCCTCAGGCCAAGGAGGATATAAAGAGAGGGCAGAGACAGGAAGGAATGGATACTGTTAAAAATAATTTTTGAGAGACCCTTGCCTTGAATCTCCACTTCAGCTTTCTTTGGGGATAAGAGGGGATATTCCCTCTAACTTCCAGCCTAGTGTGGCTTCAAGGGAACTCTTAGGACCTTTGAAATGTATTCCCTACACCTGGGAGACAGAAGTCTGATGCCTAGCTCATGCCAGAAAAAGAGGCTTCATCATAGATTAGTGCTCATAACACATAAGGCTGCGGCCTGGGTCCTATCTCCCCCCATGAAAACTAGAGGGGAAGAATGGCAAGTACTAGGTATGTCTGTCCTAATTCTAACCAAGTGTCATATATATAGATATAATATATATATATTATATATATATATATAAAATTATCTATTTAATGGCATTTATATATATAATTATATATAATTTGAAACAATAAATAAGTGTGATTTTCTTTCATTTCAAATATCGAAACAATACTATCAGACTCTTCTCAAGAATGATTTTAGGTGTAATTTAAACGCCCTCACCCCGACCAGAGAATTTGAGAACAATGAAAAACATGTACTGAAAACATTTGGAATAATACTGTTTATTATGTTTTTAAAATTATTTAGAGTTTATTTTTAGTGCATTTAATATGCATGAGATTACTTTGTATAAAAAATATTCACCTTAATCTACAGATTGATTTTGCAAATACTGGTTACTTTTCACTTGGCAATTTCCTTGCTTCCTTTGGTTTGACTAAGGTTTTTATTTTTTTTTAATAGAAATACAGACTATTATTCAACATTTAAAATGACTACAGTACTCTCTTTTGCCCTTGGATAAATTGTGAAAAGGCCAATTATTAAGCTTCAAGATTTCATTACTTTGTCCTCTGATGACATTGAGTCTATTTGGGTAGAAAAAATATGTAGAACTCTTCAAGTCAAAATTGTATGACTAGAATGGTAACTATATATGTCGGATTTTAAATTTCCTTTATTAATAAAAGAAATATATGCAATTTAAGTTTCTTCCTAGCTCCTCAGTCATTTAGTAAAATAAGCATACATCTTAACTCTCTATTCTGGTAATGAGTAGATAATGGCCTAATTAGTAAGTAATCATTTGAAAACAAGAGTAGATAGAAGAAGAAACCCACACACTTCCAAAGATATGGGGAGAAAGTAAATGCATTCTTTAAAATGATGGTGAGTGAAGGCATCAGTGAGTCTTTATGATGGGTATAGGTGGTTCAAGAATAAAAGAGAGACAAATGGTGAAGAAAAAGTCACAGCAGGAAAAATCTCCATCACTTATCTACCAGCCCTTACACACACACACACACACACACACACACACTCATTCTCATACACACATACACACACTCACATATACTAATGAGATATGACATGTCATGACATAGCTGCCCAGCATCCCTTTTGGATTTTCTTTCTTTATGTTTAATTTACATGCAATACAATGCACAAATCTTAAGTTTATAATTTGATGAGTTTTGATAAATGTATACACCTGTATAACCACCACAGAACATTTTTGTCACTTCAAAAGGTTCTTTATGCCCCTTTCCGGTCAATCAATCCCCTTCTTATGATAGTTAATTTTATGTCAACTGGATTGGGACACAGTGCCTAGATATTTAGTCAAGTAGGATTCTGGATATTACTGTAAGAGTGTTTTAGGGTGAGACTTACATTTAAATCAGTGGACTTCGAGTTCTCCATAATGTAGGTGGGCCTCATCCAATCAATTGAAGTTGAAGTTGAATCAGTTCTGTCACTGAATCGAGCAAAAGGCTGATCTCTCTCAAGCAAGAGGGAATTCTCTAGCAGTCTGCCTCTGGAGCAACATCAGCTCTTCCTGGTTCTCCAGCAGACTGCCTTTGGACTTGAACTGCAACTCTCCTGAGTCTGTCGCCTGCTGGCCTCCCCAGACAGATTTTGGACTTACCAAGCCTCCACAATTATATAGGTAAATTCCTTTAGGTCTGTCTATCTATCTATCTCTCTATCTATCTATCTCTCCTGTTGGTTCTGTTCCACTGGAGAAACTAACACACCTCCTCTTCCATGCAATCACTGATTTCTCTTACCATAACCAAACAGCTTTCTTACTTGTAATTTCCCTCAGAATTAACAGACCTTCCCCTGACATTTATCCAAACCCAATCTTCTCATAGCAACTAAGTATGGAAGCTAGCATAATACTTAAATTACCTTTGTTTTTTTAAAAAGTCAGGTTTATTGTAGTATAATTTATCCTATAGAAAAATTCATTCTTTTCAGGTGGATCTCAACAAATGCATGTATATCACTGTACAACCATTATCATAATCAAGATACAGAATCATTCCCAAAAGTTTCCAATGCCCCTTTTATAGTCAGTCAATTCTTTCTTATTATCCCCAGCCCCTGGCAACCACTAATCTGATTTCCATCCCTACAGTCTCCTTTTATCAGAATGTCGTACAAATGGAATTATACTGTATACAGCCTTTTGTGTATGGCTCCTTTCACATAGCATAGTGATTTTCAGATTCAACCATAATGGCATGTATAAGTAATACATATTGCTGAACTGTAAGATTCTACTGTATGAATGTACCACAATTTGATGATCCAATCACTGGTTAATGGGAATTTGGACTATTTCCAGTTTTTAATGATCTTTGAGTGAAACTGCTATAAGCATTCTCATAAAGCCCTTAATGCAGACATATGTTTTGTTTCTCTTGTTTAAAGACCTAGGAGTAGAACTGTTAGGTCAAACGGTTAGTGTATGGTTAACATTATCAGAAACTACCAATCTGTTTTGCAAAGTGGCTATACCATTTTACATTCCCAGCTGCAACAGATGAGTATTCCAGTTGCTCTGCATCCATGTTAGGACTCTGTAGTGTCAGGTTTTTAAAAGCCATTCTAGTAGCTGTGTACTGCTCTATCTTGGTGGTTTTAATTTGCACTTGCCTAATGACTAAAGATCTGTAACTTCTTTTCATGTGCTTCTTTACTATCTGTAGTGGCTAGCATCCAAGTCTCCCCCACCTCCCCCACCCCCCCCCAACAAATGATCCTGAGATACTGGTATTCACACCTCTATGTACTTCTCCTAAATTTAATAGGGCTTTGTAACAAATAACAAATAGGGTACCATGAAAATGATACAGTGTAACTTCTGAGGCTAAGTCATAAAAGCCACTGTTGCTTCCTCCTTGATGGCTCTTGGCTCACTCATTTTGACGTGAGCCCACTGCCATATAATGACGACATTCAGAAAACCCTACGGAGTGGACTTCCCTGGCGGTCCAGTGGTTAAGACTCTGCACTTCCACTACAGGGGCCATGGGTTTGATCCCTGTTCCGGGAACTAAGATCCCACATGCTTCCTGGTAAGCACAGTGGCCAAAAAAAAAAAAGCCTAAAGAGAAAACCCTATGAAGAGATCCACTTGATAAGGAAGTCAGGCCTCCTGACACTAACCAGCACCAACTTGCCAGCCATGTGAGCCATTGTGAAAGCAGATCCTCAAGCCCCAGTTAAGGCTTCAGATGACTGCAGCCCCCACCAACATCTTGGCTACAAAACAGAACAACACCAGTTAAAATGCTCCTGATTTCTTGAACTACAACTACTCAGAAAAATTTTTATCATTATTTTAAGCAACTAGGTTATTTAGTAAATTGTTATGTGATAATAGATAATTAACACACCATTCATATCTTTTCTTTGGTAAAATGTATGTTCAAGCCTTCAGTCTATTTTTTTTTAATGGGTTGTCTTCTTGTTCTTGAGTTAAAAGATTTCTTTATATACTTTGGGTATAAATCCTTTATAAGATAGGTGTTCTTCAAATGTTTTCTCCTAGATTTTTGGCTTGTTTTCTTTCATTTTCTTAACAGACTCTTTCAAGGAAAGAAATTTCATATTTTGATGAAGTCCAATTTGTCTACTTTTTCTTTTGTGGTTCATACTTTTGGTGTCATATCTAAGAAATCTTAGCCTAATGAAAGGTCAAAATATTTTTTTCTCATATTTCCTTCAGGAAGTTTTATAAATTTAGGCTTTACTTTTAGATATGCTATCCATTTTTAAGTTTTTAAAAAATACAGTGGAGTTCATTATTTCAAAGTCTAATTATTCCAGCAACGTTTCTTAGAAAGACTATTCTTTATCCATTTAATAAACTTAGTACCTTTGTAAAAAAAATAAGAATCAATTGACTACAGTTGACTCTCAAACAATGCAGGGGTTAGGGGAACTGATCCTTTGCACAGTCCAAAATTTGGGCATAATTTATAGTCAGCCCTCAGTGTGCATGGTTCCTCCTTGTCTATGATTCAGTATCTGCAGATTCAACCAACTATGGATCATGTAGTACTGCACTATTTACTACTGAAAAAATCCATCTATAAGTGGACCTGAGCAGTTCAAACCCAAATGTTGTTCAAGGGTCAACCATATATGTGTGTGGTTCTATTTCTAGACTCTATTCTATTCCATTTGTCTATTTGTATATCCTTTACCAGTATTTCATTGGCTTTATTACTCTAGCTTTAGAGTATAAATCTTGAAATCAGTATGAATTCTCCAACTTTGTTTTTTCTTTGTCAAAAGTTCTTTGGCTATTCTTGGTACTCTGCTTTCCACACACATTTTAAAATATACATTTGTCAGTTTCTATAAAAAGGCCTGATGAGGTTTTAATCAGGACTCTATTAACTACATAAATCAATGTAGTGAGAATTGAAATCTCTTTTTTTTTCTAGTTATGAAGATAAGCCTTCCTTCTTTTTTTGAATTTTTGAATTTTATTTTATTTTTTATAAAGCAGGTTCTTTTTAGTTATCCATTTTATACATATTAGTGTATATATGTCAATCCCAATCTCCCAATTCATCCCATCACAAACCCCCTGCCACTTTCCCCCCTTAGTGTCCATACATTTGTGTTCTATATCTGTGTCTCTATTTCTGCCCTGCAAACCAGTTTATCTGTACCATTTTTCTAGGTTCTACATATATGTGTTAACATATGATATTTCTTTTTCTCTTTCTGACATACTTTACTCTGTATGACAGTCTCTAGATCCATCCACCTCTCTACAAATAACCCAATTTCATTCCTTTTTATGGCTGAGTAATATTCCATTGTGTACATGTACCACATCATCTTTATCCATTCATCTGTCAATGGGCATTTAGGTTGTTTCCATGACCTGGCTATTGTAAATAGTGCTGCAATGAACACTGGGGTGCATGTGTCTTTTTGAATTATGATTTTCTCTTGGTATATGCCCAGTAGTGGGATTGCTGGGTCGTATGGTAATTCTATTTTTAGTTTTTTAAGGAACCTCCATACAGTTCTCCATAGTGACTGTATCAATTTACATTCGCACCAACAGTGCAAGAGGGTTCTGTTTTCTCCACACCCTCTCCAGCATTTGTTGTTTGTAGATTTTCTGATGATGCTCATTCTAAATGGTGTGAGGTGATACCTCACTGTAGTTTTGATTTGCATTTCTCTAATAATTAGTGATGTTGAGCAGCTTTTCATGTGCTTCTTGGCCATCTGTATGTCTTCTTTGGAGAAATGTCTATTTAGGTCTTCAGCCCATTTTTGGATTGGGTTGTTGGTTTTTTTAATATTGAGCTGCATGAGCTATTTATATATTTTGGAGATTAACACTTTGTCCATTGATTCGTTTGTAAATATTTTTTCCCATTCTGAGGGTTGTCTTTTCATCTACTTTGTAGTTCCCTTTGCTTTGCAAAAGCTTTTAAGTTTCATTAGGTCCCATTTGTTTATTTTTGTTTTTATTTCCATTACTCTAGGAGGTGGATCAAAAAAGATCTTGCTATGATTTATGTGAAACAGTGTTCTTCCTATGTTTTCCTCTAAGAGTTTTATAGTGTCCAGTCTTACATTTAGGTCTCTAATCCTTTTTGAGTTTATTTTTGTGTATGGTGTTAGGGAGTGTTCTAATTTCATTCTTTTACATGTAGGTGTCCAGTTTTCCCAGCACCACTTATTGAAGAGACTGTCTATTCTCCACTGTATATTCTTGCCTCCTTTATCAAAGATAAGGTGAGCATATGTGCGTGGGTTTATCTCTGGGCTTTCTATCCTGTTCCATTGATCTATATGTCTGTTTTTGTGCCAGTACCATACTGTCTTGATTACTGTAGCTTTGTAGTATAGGCTGAAGTCAGGGAGTCTGATTCTGCCAGCTCTGTTATTTCTGTCAAGACTGCTTTGGCTATTCGGGGTCTTTTGTTTCTCCATACAAATTTAAAGATTCTTTTGTTATAATTCTGTAAAAAATGCCATTGGTAATCTGATAGGGATTGCATTGAATCTGTAGATTGCTTTGGGTAGTATACTCATTTTCACAATATTGATTCTTCCAATCCAATAAAATGGTATATCTCTCCATTTGCTTGTATCATCTTTAATTTCTTTCATCAGTGTCTTATAGTTTTCTGCATACAGGTCTTTTGTCTGCGTAGGTAGGTTTATTCCTAGGTATTTTATTCTTTTTGTTGCAATGGTAAATGGGAGTGTTTCCTTAATTTCTCTTTCAGATTTTTCATCATTAGTGTATAGGAATGCGTGATTTCTGTGCATTAATTTTGTATCCTGCAACTTTACCAAATTCATTGGTTGGCTCTAGTAGTTTTCTGGTGGCATCTTTACGATTCTCTATGTATAGTATCATGTCATCTGAAAACAGTGACAGTTTTACTTCTTCTTTTCCAATTTGTATTCCTTTTATTTCTTTTGCTTCTCTGATTGTTGTAGCTAGGACTTCCAAAACTATGTTGAATAATACTGGTGAGAGTGGACATCCTTGTCTTGTTCCTGATCTTAGAGGAAATGCTTTCAGTTTTTCACCATTGAGAATGATGTTTGCTGTGGGTTTGTTGTCTATGGCCTTTATTATATTGAGGTAGGTTCCCTCTATGCCCACCTTCTGGTGAGTTTTTATCATAAATGGGTGTTGAATTTTGTCAAAAGCTTTTTCTGCATCTATTGAGATGATCATGTGGTTTTTCTTCGTCAATTTGTTAATATGGTGTATCACATTTATTGATTTGCATATATTGAAGAATCCTTGCATCCCTGGGATAAATCCCACTTGATCATGGTGTATGATCATTTTAATGTGTTCCTGGATTCTGTTTGCTAGTGTCTTGTTGAAGATTTTTGCATCTATATTCATCAGTGATGTTGTCTGAAATTTTCTTGTAGTATCTTTGTCTGGTTTTGGTATCAGGGTGATGGTGGCCTCGTAGAATGAGTTTGGGAGTGTTCCTTCCTCTGCAATTTTTTGGAAGAGTTTGAGAAGGATAGGTGTTATCTCTTCTCTAAATGTTTCATAGAATTCACCTGTGAAGCCATCTGGTCCTGGACTTTTGTTCGTTGGAAGATTTTTAATCACAATTTCAATTTCATTACTTGTGATTGATCTGTTCATATTTTCTATTTCTTCCTGGTTCAGTCTTGGAAGGTTATACCTTTTTAAGAATGTCCATTTCTTCCAGGTTGTCCATTTTATTGGCAAAGAGTTGCTCATAGTAGTCTCCTAGGATGCTTTGTATTTCTGCGGTGTCTGTTGTAATGTCTCCTTTTGCATTTCTAATTTTATTGATTTGAATCCTCTCCCTCTTTTTCTTGATGGGTCTGGCTAAAGGTTTATCAATTTTGCTTATCTTTTCAAAGAACCAGCTTTTATTTTTATTGATCTTTGCTATTGTTTTCTTCGTTTCTATTTCATTTATTTCTGCTCTGATCTTTATGATTTCTTTCCTCCTACTAACTGGGTTTTGTTTGTTCTTCTTTCTCTAGTTCCTTTAGGTACAGGTTAGATTGTTTACTAACTGGGTTTTGTTTGTTCTTCTTTCTCTATCTCCTTTGGGTACAGGTTAGATTGTTTATTTGAGCTGTTTCTTATTTCTTGAGGTAGGCTTGTATTGCTATAAACTTCCCTCTAAGAACTGCTTTTGCTGCATCCTATAGGTTTTTGATTGTCGTGTTTTCATTGGCCTTTGTCTCTAGGTATTTTTTGATTTCCTCTTTGATTTCTTCAGGTATCTCTTGGTTATTTAGCAACGTATTGTTTAGCCTCCATGTGTTTGTGTATTTTTTCATTTTTTTCCGTGTAATTGATTTCTAATCTCATAGCACTGTGGCCAGAAAAGATGCTTGATATGATTTCAATTTTCTTAAATTTACTGAGGCTTGATTTGTGACCCAAAATTGATCCTGGAGAATGTTCCATGTGCACTTGAGAAGAAAGTGTAGTCTGCTGTTTTGGGGTGGAATTTCCTATAAATGTCAATTAAATCTATCTGGTCTATTGTGTCATTTAAAGCTTGTGTTTCCTTATTAATTTTCTGTATGGATGATCTGTCCATTGGTGTGAGTGAGGTGTTAAAGTCCCCCACTATTATTGTGTTACTGTCGATTTCCTCTTTTAAGCTGTTAGCAGTTGCCTTATGTATCATGGTGCTCCTATGTTGGGTGCATAAATATTTATAATTGTTATATCTTCTTCTTGGATTGATCCCTTCATCATTATGTAGTGTCCTTCCTTGTCTCTTGTAACATTCTTTATTTTAAAGTCTATTTTATCTGAGTACTGCTACTCTAGCTTTCTTTTGATTTCCATTTGCACGGAATATCTTTTTCCAACCCCTCACTTTCAGTCTGTATGTGTCCCTAGGCCTGAAGTGGGTCTCTTGTAGACAGCATATATATGGGTTTTGTTTTGTATCCATTCAGCAAGCCTGTGTCTTTTGGTTGGAGCATTTAATCCATTCACGTTTAAGGTAATTATCAATATGTATGTTCCTATTACCATTTTCTTAATTTTGGGGGGTTTGTTTTTGTAGGTCCTTTTCTTCTCTTGTGTTTCCCACTTAGAGAAGTTCCTTTAGCATTTGTTGTAGAGCTGGTTTGGTGGTGCTGAATTCTCTTAGCTTTTGCTTGTCTGTAAAGTTTTTGATTTCTCTGTCGAATCTGAATGCGATCCTTGCCAGGTAGAGTAATCTTGGTTGTTGGTTCTTCCCTTTCATCATTTTAAATATATCATGCCACTCCCTTCTGCCTTGTAGAGTTTCTGCTGAGAATTCAGCTGTTAACCTTATGGGAGTTCCCCTGTATGTTATTTGTCGTTTTTCCCTTGTTGCTTTCAATAATTTTTCTTTGTCCTTAATTTTTGTCAATTTGATTACTATGTGTCTCGGCATGTTTCTCCTTGAGTTTATCCTGCCTGGGACTCTCTGCACTTCCTGTACTTGGGTGGCTATTTCCTTTCCCATGTTAGGGAAGTTTTTGACTATAATCTCTTCAAATTTTTTCTCGGGTCCTTTCTCTCTCTCTTCTCCTTCTGGGACCCCTATAATGCGAATATTGTTGTGTTTAATGTTGTCCCAGAGGTCCCTTAGGCTGTCTACATTTCTTTTCATTCTTTTTTCTTTATTCTGTTCCATGGCAGTGAATTCCACCATTTTATCTTCCAGGTCACTTATCAGTTTTCCTGCCTCAGTTATTCTGCTCCTGATTCCTTCTAGTGTATTTTTCATTTCAGTTATTGTATTGTTCATCTCTGTTTGTTTGTTCTTTAATTCTTCTAGGTCTTTGTTAAACATTTCTTGCGTCTTCTCTATCTTTGCCTCCATTCTTTTTCTGAGGACCTGGATCATCTTCATTATCATTATTCTGAATTCTTTTTAAGGAAGGTTGCCTATCTCTACTTCATTTAGTTGTTTTTCTGGGGTTTTATCTTGTTCCTTCATCTGGTACTTAGCCCTCTGCCTTTTCATCTTGTCTATCTTTCTGTGAATGTGGTTTATGTTCCACAGGCAGGATTGTAGTTCTCCTTGCTTCTGCTGTCTGCCCTCTGGTGGATGAGGCTATCTAACAGGTTTGTGCAAGTTTCCTGATGGGAGGGACTGGTGGTGGATAGAGCTGGCTGTTGCTCTGGTGGGCAGAGCTCAGTAAAACTTTAATCAGCTTGTTTGTGATGGGTGGGGCTGGGTTCCCTCCCTCCCTGTTGGTTTTTAGCCTGAGGCGACCCAACACTGGAGTGTACCCGGGCTCTTTGGTGGGGCTAATGGCAGACTGTGGGAGGGCTGACGCCAAGGGGTACTTCCCAGAACTTCTGCTGCCAGTTTCCTCATCCTCACGGTGAGACACAGCCACCCTCCGCCTCTGCAGTAGACCCTCCAACACTAGTAGGTAGGTCTGTTTCAGTCTCCTATGGGGTCACTGTTCCTTCCCCTGGGTCCCGATGTGCACACTACTTTGTGTGTGCCCTCCAAGAGTGGAGACTCTGTTTCCCCCAGTCCTAAGTCCTGCAATCAAATCCCGCTAGCCTTCAAAGTCTGATTCTCTAGGAATTCCTCCTCCCGTTGCCGGACCCCCAGGTTGGGAAGCCTGCTGTGGGGCTCAGAACCTTCATTCCAGTGGGTGGGCTTCTGTGGTATAAGTGTTCTCCAGTTTGTGAGTCACCCACCCAACAGTTATGCGGTTTGATTTTATTGTGATTGCCCCCCTCCTACCATCTCATTGTGGCTTCTCCTTTGTCTTTGGATGTGGGGTATCTTTTTTGGTGAGTTCCAGTGTCTTCCCGTCGATGACTGTTCAGCAGTTTGTGATTCCAGTGCTCTCGCAAGAGGGAGTGAGTGCACGTCCTTCTATTCTTCCATCTTGAACCAATCCGAGACTTGAAATCTTAACAATCTTGATTCCTCTGGTCCATGAACAAGATACAGCTCCAATTAATTAGATGTTCTTTGATTTTTCTCAATGATTTATAGCTTTCAACATACAAATCTTACACTTATTTTTTTAGATTTATCCCTATGTATTTTATATTTTAATTCAATTTTAATACTTTTTATTAATTTCAATTTTAATTTTCCATTATCAGTATAGAAAAATGCAATTGATTTTTGTGTATTGACCTTTTATCCTATACCTTTCTAAACTCACTCTTAGTGAACGCAATGTCGAACAGGAGTAATTAAAGCATACACTTTGCACTGTCTCCAACAATTGGGTGAAGGCATTTGGTCTTTCACCATTAAGTTAGTTATGAGCTGTAGGCTTTTACAGTTATGCTCTTTATCAACTTGAGGAAATTCCCTTCTGTTCCACGTTTGCTAAGAGTTCCTTCATGATGGTTGTTGACTTTTTCAAATGTCTTTACTACATCTATTGACATGATCATATTTTTTTCCTTTTTAGCTTGTTGATATGGTGATTTACATTAACTGATTTTGTTGAATGTTCAACTGACCTAGTTGTTTGTAAAGACCCCCCACAATATAAACTTACTCTCTATATATTCAGCCAAATTTTTCACAAGGTGCAATCACAAACCCTAAGCTGTGGGACCTCATTATCCTGACTGACTGACACTCATCCTTTGACCCACAATCCTCTTTTCCCTTCATCTATCTGGATCCCTGTCTACCTTCAAGGTCCAGTTCAATTCCACCTCCTCCATGAGCCTTTCTCCAGTTATCCAAGTTCTCTCTCCATGGGCCAATCATTTGAAGATGAGCACTCTTCCAAATTTTTATTATCAAGAAGCAATATCAAGAAGAGGGAGAAATTGCTGGGGGTCAGCAAATGGAGATAAGAATCGGTGGAGGAGAATAGGGTAGCATAATATTGGAGTATCACAACTGGTATTTTTCTCCTAGCACAATAACACAGGGAATTTCTAGTTCCAGTTCTGGGGAGATTCCAGTCATGTTATGCTCATAGATAATCCTCCTCCCACCCTTACTGTTCTTGGAGCAATTCTGAAAGACTGTGCTCATTTTTTTTTTTTTTTTGGTGGAACTGCAAAGATAAAGAGAGCCTCCTGTTTCTCTGAAAATACTCTGTAAAAATATGGATAAAATAAAGATAAAATGTTGCATATATTTATACAATAAATGCTCAGCAGTACCTTGTATGAAACATTGTGTTAACCTTTGTAGGGGATACAAATATCAGATCTGTTTGACATCTCTGAATTTAAATTACACATAATGCAATTTATGTATACTTATGTTTACTTATTATTTCTTGTGTTGAAATCTCTATTCCTTTGTAGTCCCCCACCCCAGAAACACACACTCAGCTTCCTTCTACCCATGGAAAAGTGCTATTCAATATACAAATACTAAAATATATGATCACATAAAAACATTATTAACATCAATTTAGCACTATTTTACATAGGTTTACACAACCAGTTTCATTATCAAACAATTGTGAAATATAATCCTTAATTTGTAAAAATAATTTTGAATATTTTGTTATAATCTTTGACTAGAAAACCCATTTAAAACATAGCAGACTGGTTTTAATAAAAATTAAAAATGAAAAGCACCTTGTTTAAAGCCAGCTTTTAGAATTAAAACCATATGGGAGCTCTGAACTGTGCAGCTTTTGGCTCTGTCAGGATTTCTGTGATGAAACTGGCACCTGTTTTCATGGAAGTATTTTGCCACCTATGCTGTTGGACATTTGCAGCTTTGGCCTTAATAACAGTCTCCAGCTGATTATTAAATTACCTGGGTAAGGAACTGCAAACTGTTAAATACTTCGTTTTGAAATTTATTTGTCTTAGTATGGCAGACATAGTACAGAGTAACTGCAGAAATTGCCAAATGTTGGATTAGCACTACCCCCCTCAGATCAGAATCTTAAGACACAACAGTAAAACTTTGGTGATTTCCATGATCCAAGATGAAAAACAAAGAAGAAAGTCTGATACTGTAAATGACAGTGGGGATTTTTCTCCTTTATATTAAAACTCAGCTAATTAAAGTTCAGCTGGAATTTACAGTACTCAGTGGTCAAAATCAAATGTATGACTTGAACTACAAGTCAACTGCATTAAGAGTAATAGACCAGGATACTTGATGAATCCTAGTTTTACATGTTACCCATTAACAAATCTGTGTGCAAGTCTGAATTCTACCTTGAATAATTTAGGAACCACCTGCATGAGAAAGTCTGTGTGAATAGACTTTCTTCTACCCTCTGAAATTCTGATTTTCTGCTATGTTTTTCTAGCTAAGCCTTGTCAACCTAAAGTAAATAATTTATTAGTTCTAGTAAAGACACGATGGTAAAAGAAGAAACAACATAGAACTGTTTATAAAAGGAATGCTTCAAAAGTCTGCAGCTATGTAGAGTCTTCTTCAGTGCCTATTTATAAGTCATCAATGAAAACCAGTATAGACAGTTCAGAGTATTTGAGCTGAGAGGTAATATAGGAATTACCCAAGGGAAGAGGAATACCTTGTTCACCCTTTGCCAGCTCCTGCAGAGCCATGCCACACTGAGGAGGAAATAATCTCCACACACACAAAGAAGTCTTCTCTCAAAGGGATAACCTTTGATCCCTTCCTGTAAGGTGTGTTTGTAAGGTGCGTTTGCTGTATTATTTAAGAATATTTAATTCTCCTATGAAAGACAAGAAAAGCAAATGGAATCAATGAAACTCATGAGAAACATTAAATATATATAGTAAGTATAAAAGTAGCTGTGAGACACAGGAGAAACTCATATGTTAAGCATAGATAGTAAGTTAGTAACCTGTGAGATACAAGACACAGATAGAGTAAGAACAGCATAAGTGATAAATACAGGTGGAGATGGAAAGACCAAAGACACCAAATATTCATATGGCACATGAGACACCAAAACTTCATATTCTACTAAATATTTATGAGGCAAAAGAGATATCAAATGTTTATGAGATACTCAATACTCATGGGATTTAAAATCGCCCCCCACCCATTGGTGACACCCATTCTGGCTCACGTGTCCTCTGCCTAAGACATGCAGATAAAATCTACAACTGTTCTGCAAGCTAATGGGCAAGCTACAGCTGTGGCCAGGAATATTTGCCCCTGTGTCTCTCCTAAAGCACAAGCATTTATTGACTTCAGGCACTTTCTATTGGCTGAGTTCCTTGCTCACTCTCAACTCTGGTCCTTGCAATTACCCTGACAGTGGGAATGACTGATGAGGCAGAGAGAAAGATAAGACATAGGAACACTGTATAGCACAGAATTCACATAGTGTCGTCCTTCCAACTCTCTACCCTTTCCTAAATGTATTAACCTACCCCATCTATTTTCTCTTTCTTCTCACTCTTTGTTTTAAGTTGATTCAATAAATCATAAGTTTTGATGATTTGAGTTTAGTCTCTGAGTCTTTCTGTTCTGTGACCTCTGGGAAAGCTTCTCTGGTTGTATACTTGCAGGCTTCCATTGAACCATGATTTCCCTATATGACACCACATCTCCACCACCTCCAATGTTGACTCTCAGCCTTGCAGTCCTGTTTGGTGTAGAGTATGACAGGTTTTTAAGGAATCCAGAAGGATCTCAATGATGCTGTTGAGCTCTCCAGACTTAGACCCTCTTGCTGTCATCTATGCCTAAACAACAAAGCACTTTCCTATACTTGAGACATTTTTTATATGAGTAGATTAATTTTCCTTACATAATCTCCCATTTCTTTCTGACCTTTAGGTTGCCAGTTTTCCATTTTATTAGTTTTGTCATAAATAATTTTTCTATTTTAGATCATTACTGGAGAAATTTTTCATTATATTATTGAGAGTCTTCCTCCCACTCTTGCCCTAGTCACACAGTTTCTTTTTCCACAAATAGCAAATGTTTTCAGTTTTTTGAGTAGGAGAAAGTAGATAAAAGAGAATGACCTAAGTCACTCAGCCAAATTTAATTTTTACACTGTTCCCAAGTCTGGTAAGGATGAGAGGAAATAATTTAACCAATTTCCATCAAAAAACATTTAAAGTATTTTATTATTAATTGTAAAAATAGTTAAAAGTGCTTTTTTTGGTACTTTGCATTATGTAAAGGAATTTTCAAATTATATGTTTTGATAATCATTGAAACTCCTTGAGAAATTAATATAATAATACTAGATGTGTGATCGCAGGCAAGTTCCTTATCCCCTCTATGCCTCAGTTTTCTCATCCCACCCATAAAAATGAAAATACCAATAGTACCTATCTCATAAGGTTGTTATAAGTATTAAAATAACTAATGCATGTAAAGTGCTTAGAATAAATGCTTAGTACTTAATCATTTGAATCGTTTCTTTTGTAAATTGTTCATGTCCTTTTATGATTTCTCTATGAAATATTCATCTTTAAGAGAATAATGTTGTAAGCATTCACCATTTATAAAAGATGTAAACCAGTTATAAAGATAATACTACTTAGAATTAGACTTTATTGAACTCTTGCCATGTCCCAGGCATTCTGCAAAGTACTTTATCTAGATAATCTCATTTAATACTCAAAACAACCTTATGAGTAGATACGTTATTATGTCACTTTAACAGATAAGAAAATGGAGACTTATCATTATTAATTAGTTTCCCCAAGGTCACGCAGCTATAACATATAGACAAGTCTTAAACCAATGAATTTATCCATTTCTGTCTCTAAAGTTCATACTGTTAATATTGTGCTTTAGTGCCCTCCGTGAAAACTTTTTTTTTTTTTGGCAACGCCAACGCAGCATGCAGAATCTTAGTTCCCTGACCAGAGACAGAACCTATGCCCCCTGCAGTAGAAGTGCAGAGTCTTAACCACTGGACTGCCAGGGAAGTGCCTATCAAAACTTCTTAAATATTTCACACTCTATAATTTGCCTATTAGCTTTCCTTAATTATGACACAGAAATGTTTCATTTTATGTAGTAATATCAAACAACGTTTTGTAGTTTCTTTCATTGTTTTAATGGTTAGAAAGTCATTTCCCACCCCCAAGATAAGATATTCTGTGATATTTTCTAGTTGCTTTAGAGTGCTTTTAAATTACATTTAATTCATTGATCAATTTGGGATTTATGTTTTTAATATGAAGTTAGGGATAACTTGATTTTCACCTCCAAATAAATAACCAATTGTCCCAGCACCATTCATCACATAATTTGTTCTTTTACTAATATGTGAATTCACTGTAACTATACAAACTGAGGGGCATTCTTGCTTATAAATTTGAATTATGGGAATATGAAAACATACTCTACTATGAAAATGTTAACAAAGCATTATTTGTGCAGAAAATTTAATACCTGCACTCTAAATTTAAAATCTCTCAAGAATATGGTAATTCCAAAAAGAGAAGTAGGAAAAAATGATATACCATCTATGTTCCCATGCTGCATGATGCCTGAAGCACAGTGTTGTGTATTCCAGTAAATGATGTCCCTGGTCTGTGCAGCTCTGGTCTGTGAAGCCCTGTAACCAGCAACTGGTGGGTTAGTTTGGGCTCCCCCAGAAGCCACATCCCTCACCTCCAAAAATTCGAATGGAGATGGTTTATTTGAGAGGTGATCTGAGGAAACACTGGTAGGGGAATGGGGAATTGAAAGATAAATGGAAAATGACCAAGGAAGAGTGCCTTATCAAACTCATTATCGGGGCTTCCCTGGTGGCACAGTGGTTGAGAGTCCACCTGCCGATGCAGGGGACACAGGTTCGTGCCCCGGTCAGGGAGGATCCCACATGCCGCAGAGCAGCTGGGCCCGTGAGCCTTGGCCGCTGAGCCTGCACATAAAAAACTCTTTATCGCTGTGGGCAAAGTTTAAACCTGTCAGTGCAGACCTCATTCCTTGGAAGTGTCTACCCTAGGAATGAGGGAGCTGGAGATTTTATGCAGCAACTCTCATCAGTCTGGGGGTAAAAGTTACTGGCAGTGGTGTTACTTCTTCAACACTTCCAGCTGCCTCTGGAGGCAGACTTGGCTTCAGCAGCCAGATGACGGCGGAGAGAATGGGGGGTGCACTACAATAGTGAGCTCAGGGGAATGGGATAGGGACTTAAGGCTGCTTTCTGCTCCAATGGTAAACATAAACACCATTAGTCAGCATTCATCTTGAATGAGTTGCTGAATTATGGGAAATCTTTAGGAATAAGTCCCTTGTGATTGCTGTGATGGAAGTGTGACTACTTTTTAGGATGATCTATTCATCTACTCTATCCATTCTGTCTATTCTAGGGTGATTATTCTGATCTATTACTCTGTCAATCAACTCTTGCACTGTTTTTTTCTTTTTAACATCTCTATTGGAGTATAATTGCTTTACAATGGTGTGCTAATTTCTGCTCTACAACCAAATGAGTCAGCCACACATACACGTACATCCCTATATCTCCTCCCTCCTGCATCTCCCTCCCTCCCACCCTCCCTATCCCACCCCTCCAGGCGGCCACAAGCACCAAGTTATCTCCCTGTGCTATGTGGCTGCTTCCCACTAGCTATCAGTTTTACATTTGGTAGTGTATATATGTTCAAGCCACTCTCTCACTTTGTCTCAGCTCACCCTTCCCCCTCCCCGTCTTGCACTACTTTGATATTTTAATCATAATAGTTAGGCATTTTAGGGCAAATCCCTTCTTTTTATATTTTTCTTCAGAATGTTTTTAGCTAGTTTCATTTTTCCAAGTGAAAATCAGAATTTTTGCATGAAGTCCCACACCACCAAAGAAAGAAATCCTGTCAGTAAATATATTAGGATTTCAAAAATTAATTTAGTAAGAATTAACCTTTAGAAACAAAGTCAGTCTTCCTGTACAAATCTGCAAGTTCAACTCTTCTTTTATACCTCTCAATATATTGTTGTAGCTTTACTCACAGGACACACAAATGTTTATTCACAGGACACACAAATGTTTTAGAGGATTATTCCTGGATACGTTGTACGGCTTTCATTTTTGCTATTCAGTAAAGAATATCTCACATCTTCTCTTCATTATATCTTTTAGCTAGATATAAAACTTCATATAAGAAAGTCACTGATTCTTAAAAATTCCTCTTATTTTATCCAATCGATTTTTTTAATTCTAAGCATTTTTTATTATTTTCTTGTGCTGGCTAGGTTATAACCGAATCATCTGTAAAAATGATCATCTCTCCTGCCTTCATAAAATTCTATCATTAAATGTTTGTTCCTTTGAATCAAAGCAATGTCTCTAAGGAGCAACATCCTTCTGGGACATTAATAACGTATTCGGATAGGGAGGGAGGGAGATGCAAGAGGGAAGAGATATGGGGACATATGTATATGTATAAGTGATTCACTTTGTTATAAAGCAGAAACTGACACACCATTGTAAAGCAATTATACTCTAATAAAAAGGTTAAAAAAAAAAGAACGGGCATAGTTATGTGAAGAAAGGAATGCTCTCAGTTGTATATTAATGAATATTCAATGCATTATTAATAAATAGGGTTTTTTAACTTTAAAAAAAAAGAACGTATTCGGGTCTTATTAGTTTATTAGTGTGAATTCACTAATCAGATCCTTTATAGGAGGATATTTAATTAAGATAATGTATTAACAGGGAGAGGAGAAAATGTACTGGTAAAAAGAAAAGGCTGGGGTTGCTTCTAAGCCTGTGGAGGTAAGATACGAACAAAGCTATTAATCTTGGCTGGGGAAATACCAAAGAAATCTGTTCTGTCTTCTACAATGATAATTAGGGAACGCTCTGATCTCCAGTGGCCTTCCCACTTATCAACCTGGCCCTTGTCCAGGTCTCCATCTAGCTACTGCTTCCACTCCACTTGATGACAAGAAAGAATAGAGCAAGAAATGCTTTGACAAGGAGCTTGGCTCAATACCCACACATTTTCTGAATTGCCTAGGGCTGCATGCTTGGGATATGAAGAGTAGAATATTCTGGATTTCATTATTACACAGCTGGATTATAAAGCATTTTGCTAAGTTTCTGAAAGTATAGAGCTTTACTACTTTTACTCAAGGATACTAAGATATTGAGTATTTTTTCAAAAAGTGCAGAAATTTAACTTACAAAGAGATATCTTTAGGTAGATTAGTAGCATTTTAAATAAATGTAAATAACTAGAAGGAAGAAAGTCTCTATCTGCAAATATAAAACTTCTCTCTCACTAAGCACCATTTGATTGAAAATAAGGATGAAAGCAAAGGAGGGAGGGAAGGAAGAAAAATGGAAGAAACTCTTACACAACTAGTAATTCAAGTGATATTTCCAATGAAAGAATCGGATTTAATTCTCATTTCTGTATTTTACTTTGTTTTTCTTTAATCAGTATGCCTTTCTGTAAGCCATCTTCCTGAATATCTTTGAGGAAAAATTACTTTGGAGATTCTCCAGATGGAAGTACAGTTCTGAAAACTAAAATTGTCTGAGAAAATTATCATCTTTAGAAAACGTAAAGCCTTTGCATGTGAAATGACTGACGTGCAAAACTTGTTTTTAGACCCAATGAGCTAAGACTTTACGAAATTATTCAGGAATAGCTTTCACTATTGTCTTTTTGGTAAATGAAATAAGATTAACACAGTCTAATGTTTTGGAAATCATTAAGTAGAAAATGAAAAATCCTAAAACGTAAAGCTAGAAGCACATATTTCTTAATTGGAACCAAGTGAACACCACCTGTTATTTTCTTATTCAGCAAAGTCAAACCCTTAAAATCCTGACATACACTGATGTGCTGGGAAGGTAACAAGTCCTGACTCTAGAGGGAGAAGACAACCAAAGCTTTTTGTTTGAAACCCTCCCAGACCTTGCCCTATGCATCTCTCCCTTTGGCTGGATGTGATTTGTATCCTTTGCTGTAATAAAACTATAATCATAAGTATAGCACTCTCCTGAGTTCTGTGAGTCATTCTAGCAAATTATCAAACGTTGAGGGGGTGGAGGTGGTGAGAATCCCTAAATCTGTGGCTAGCTGGTATTATAGTCTATGTCTGAAATTAGGGCACTTTTACAGAGGAGCGTGCTCCTAATCTGTGAAGTTAAGCCTAGTTAGTATCAGCATCCATTGCAGTCCTTTTTTTAATTAAAATCATGTCATATTCTACTTATATTCTGAATTCTTATAAGTCTTTCTTTTTTGTTTTCTATCTTCTATTAGTGATTTTATAGCCAAATTGTAAGACTGAGATAGTGGTTTTTTTAAGTATAATTGGGTTAAGGAGGTCACATCTTATACTGTTATTTTTCCCTGTTATCTTCCTAGGTGGTGGGGTGATATTCTCCCATCAGGATTCATTTCTCCAAGCCATGTTTCTGCATACCATCTTAACTTTGCTAAGTAACTATGTTAATCTCCTAAAGTTTGTTTATTTTTTAAAAAATCCTTTACTTCTAAAAGAAGCTACATTCCTTAGGACGATTATCAGAATAAACTGACTTTAAAAGAAAATTTTTCTTATGATTTAGCACTCTTTTGCTAACTTACATTATTAGATCAGTTCTATTTTGAAGGAGAAATTCTTCTTCTGCTTGACAAGTAAAAGAAATGATTAACTATACTATTATTTTTATAAACAGATCTTAATTTGTATCCATAATATAGAGTAATAAACAAATAGCAATAGTCTAATGAACCTCTAGAATCACTCCATCTCTTTTCTGCTAGGACACACACATATTACCTAGGTAGGTATCCAAGTTACAGTGGTCTCTGAGGTCTACATTAACTATCATATATGAACTCCTGACTGCAAGAAGTAATTTGCCATTGATGGGAAATGCATTAGACTCAAAGTTCCTTAGGTTATGTAAAAGCTTCCCTTATCAAGGATGTAGTGTTCTCAGGAAAGACCCTAACTGCAAGAAAAAAAAAAAAAAGAGATCCTAGCATTTCCCTCACCATTATCAAGGAAGTTCATGTTTCTGATTTCATTTTTTGAGATGAAATTTCAAAAAAGGAAATAATCAGAAAAGCGTACCATGAGGAAGGAGGATCAGAGAATGTGAATGTCTTTGATATGGGCACAGGGAGCAATGTATCAGGAATGTTAGCAGAGTACATAGTTCACTTACCCAAGCCAAAACCCAGTGTCAAAAGTTTTGCTTTCTACCTGCTAAAAATGGTGAGCCTATGAGATTCATGTAAATGGATTAAACAGCTTCTCAGGAAATGTTTGTTATTTAATTCTCACTCTATTTTTGTGTCTGGTAACTTCAGTTACACCAAGGGTTTGAAAAAATGAGGAACTGAGAAGCAGAGTCATACCCACTTTATAAAAGCAGTCTAACAGTACACATTGCTTCATTTCTCAGGAGATGAATGGCTTAAAGTAGTTATTTAAGGATAACTGTCTAAGAGGAAGAGAATGTGGAAGGTTGACTGAACCATGGACCATGTGCCTCCTAACTTTCTCATTTCATGGCTAGCTTTTCTTTTTTCCCAGCTTGCTTCTTAGACAGGAGGTAAATTTTAAGGAAAAGACAAATGCACTCACACCTCCTTTTTCTGCCCAGCTAACTTTTACTTCAAATAGTAATAACTGTACCCTAATGGCAGAATATTGGAAGGAAAACAATCAAGATGCTCAATATTTGGGCATACCTATCTCCCTTTTGTGTAAGAAATTTCAATATGCCCTTGGTAAACCTAAATCTCTGTGCTTAGTATTTATTTTGTCTTCCAAACAGACTATATTCCTATTTATTTGGTTTGTTTGCTCATGAAATCTTGCCTTGTTCAATCAAAGGAGTTGAGATACTTTAAAGTCAGAGTATGCCCAATAAAAATAACTGTATAGGGGCTTCCCTGGTGGCACAGTGGTTGAGAGTCCACCTGCCGCTGCAGGGGACACGGGTTTGTGCCCCGGTCCGGGAAGATCCCACATGCCGCAGAGCAGCTGGGCCCATGAGCCATGGCCGCTGGGCCTGTGCGTCCGGAGCCTGTGCTCCGCAATGGGAGAGGCCACAACAGTGAGAGGCCCGTGTACCGCAAAAAAATAATAATAATAAATAACTGTATAACATGAATAGAAAGAGAAAATCTAGACAGACAGGCATGCAAATAGACAACCTAGACCAAATCTATTAATATGTAGAACATATAAGCAACCTTAGCTTCTTTAGTTAGGTTTCTGAGTTTCTAGGTAAGTGAAAGAAGAATATAATCACTCAATTCTCACTTTGGAGAAAGAGAAAGCCATAAGTCAGGTTCTCTAGGAAGGAGACTTCTAGGCAAAGATTTGTATTCAGGAAGTTTAGTGGGGAGGGCTCTTGGGATTAGCACCTATGGGGGAGTGAGGGAAGTCCAATGGACGTAGAGAGAAATGGGACTGTGAAGCCAACAAAAGCTTCCCTACGGGGAGTACTGAAGCTGGGGTGGTTCTTCAGAGTTTTTCCGATTGGATAACATAGGCTTTATAACTCTCACTCCACCCCCTCAGATTGGGCTGTCACTGATGTAGGCTGCTCCTGGGAAGTGGAGTAATGTTGGGCCAGGTGGCTCTCTTCAACAGAGCGCAATGAGGGTAGATGGGAAGGGCCTTAGCTGCAAGTCATCAGCTGTCAATCCTCCCAGGAGATTTGTTATGTGTGCTTCAATCCTGAAGGTCATGGTTTTGGTGCACCCCTACTGTTCACTTACAAAAGAAAGAAAACAGATTACTCTCTGTGGGAAAGCAAAGTTATTCCAAAACAGGATGAAAAATAAATTATTTTTCATTACTTGGTATATAGAAAACAGAGTAGTATGATGGAAAAAAATTCTCACCAGTAGCCCTACAGGAAACACAGTTAACAGATTTCATGGGGCTATTTTCTACAGTGTCCTTGATAAGAGAATCACATTAATATGCCTCTCCATGAGATTCTGTAAGGCCGAACCACAAACAACCCTGGGGCTCAGTCTTCTGGTGATCCGGCTTCATTCATTCATTTGTTCCTCTGTTCAACAAATAGCTATTGAGTGCCTAATGTATGCAAAGCATTTTGCTAGGCACAAGAAATATTATGAGATGCAGGAAAGATCCCACAGAAATTGCAGATTTTAATCAGAGAATCACATGATGAACAAATGTGAAACCACACCTTTGATAATTACACACAAGAGAGGTTCACTCTCCAGTGTTAACAAAGCTTCTAGTAGTGGAAACTGACCTGGTTATGGAGGCCAGAGATGCATCAGAGATGGTGCATGATGGTCAGAGATGAGGAAGTGATTATTTTTTAAGGCAGAGTAGGAGCTAGCCAATTGTAGCAGAAAAGGGCAACGGACCCAGCATTAGAAGGGACCACGGGACACCAAGAAGGCTCGTTTGACTACAGTGCAGACAGATGCTGAGAGCAAACTTGAAAGAAGATGAGAATACGGCATTAGGGAAAGGCAGCCCAGGCAGAGCCTTGTAGATTATATTAAGGAATGTGGTCTTCATCTTGAGAGAAAGAGGAAAATCATTGAAGTGTTGTAGTGAGGAGGTGCTGAGTGAGGAGGTACTGCTAATAAGACTCATTTGGAAGATGTACTAGTTCTCTATGGCCGGTATAACAGATTACCACAAATTTAGTGCTTAAACCATGTAAATTTTATTATCTTGAAGTTCTGTTGTTCTGAAGTTTATAATGGGTCTCACTGAGGCAAAATCAAGTTGCCAAAGGCTACATTCCTTTCTAGAGGCTCTAGGATAGAAGCTGTTTCCTTGTCTTTTCCAGCTTCTAGACACTACCCACAAATCTTGGCTCATGTCCCCCTTCCATCTTCAAAGCTAGCGACAGCCAGTAGAGTTTTTCTCACATCACATACCTCTGCCACTGACTACTGTGCATCTCTCTTCCACATTTAAGTACCCTTTTGATTAGATTGGGCTCACTCAGATCATCTATGATAATCTCCCCCATCTCAGTATTAGCTAATTAGAAACTTTAATTCCATCTGTAGCCTTAATACCCCTTTGCCTTATAACCTAACATAGTCACAGGTTCCAGAGATTAGGACACAGACATCTTTGGGTCTACCTACCAGAGTGGAAGCAAGGAGAGAGGCTTTTGGATTTGGTGGTGGTCAATATGCAGAACTCTGGACAGATTTGGGAGTAACTTAGGAACTATAACTGAGAGGACTAAATCATAATTGTCCTGGGAGTGAGATCTATCCAAGGAGCAAATTCGGAACACCTGAATGTATTCATTTATTCAATATTTCTCTTTGTTCAGATATTTTGTGAACAGATATTGTTCTATTTTCTGGGGATGGAGAACTGAGTAATTCATAACAGCCTCTGCCCTCATACAGCTTACCTGCAAGATGAGCTGCTTATGCTAAGAATGATTGTCTATAAATATCTCTTTTCTCAGGCAGACATTTGATGGGTCTAGATAGTCACTCCTTTTGGATAAGGACATATCTGAAACTTTATCCTACATTCTCTGTTGGTTGCAGACACAGGCTACCTGAATTTTAATTATAGTTTTGATATGAGCATATACCTTTATGTTAAAACAGGAAATTATGCAGTCTAAGCAAATATTGTCCTCAATTTGCCACAGCTGAATTCTTCATCTCTCCAAGAGTTATGGAAATTTGCCATAAACTTGCTTCTTAATTCTGATTATCACATGGCACATGAAAGTTTTAGGAGAAAAGAGATGCCTTTTGATATTCAAACTAAGGGGTTCCACATTGGACTGGAACCTGAGATTTCTCAGATTTTTTATCTTGCAGTACATATTTTGGACCTTGTAGAACTTGTCCACTTTCATACAGAGTCTAATTTTTATAAGAAATATACAAATTCCCCTCACAGATTTTGAGAGTAAAAGGAAACAAAAATTATCTATGGCTAGAAAGTAGTTACCTGGTTGGAAAAGATGAAATAGCACTAAACAGAGGTCTTCTGCAGTATTAAATGTCTTCTAGGTTACCTAATGCCTGTATTTTATGTTCCATAATTTAGCTCCTAGCTATTGAAGCAGGTATGGGATTATATATCACTAATCCTTTTCCTTTTAACTCAATAATTCTGTTCCAAATTAAGAAATACTTAATATGCTTATAACAGAAAGTTTCATACTTGCATTTATTCAAGTTTTATGAATTAAAAATATCTAACCTAATTCAAGTAGTATTATTTTGCTTCTCTCCTTTTTAAAAAATATATTTATGGGAAAATATCAAAATATAAATCAGCTTCTGAAAGCAAGAAAGACTGGAGAGGCAACTCCTACATCTTAAGGGTTTACCCCTAAGTGCAATTTCAGATAGCTTCCAAAACTTTCAAATAGAGTTATTAGGACTAAAATTATAAAAAACCATTAACTTCCATGCAGTCGGTTATGCCTTTTCCTGCATGGGTTTGTAATTCTCTGGCAATATATTTCTAAGAATTAGTTTGTTAACTATAAATGGTATGGGTAAACTATGATTTTTCTTCAGAAAATCAGTTATAGCAATTAATCTGAACAGAAACGTGAAATTTATTAAACAGTTTCTACATACACATACACACACACACACACACACACAGAGTTTCACACATCAGACGTTCTACTTTAACATGCAACATGGAGAAGTAATTTTGGCAGATGGTCCTAAACATTTATTTTCCTTAGATGACCATCTGGCTTAAACATTCACTTCATAGTTTTCAATTGCTCATTTCTATTTTTCAAAAGAAAATTGGTGTCTAAATTTGCAATGAAATGGAAGATACAGAAACTGGCTTTTACATAGTTGGGACAGTGTTATTCTGTGGAATCTTAAAACTAGTTAGCCATCCATAAGAATGAATGTCAATGAATATATCAAGAGCAATACGAACGGTGTTCAAATCCCATACATGCTTCACCTCAAATATTATCTATGTACCATGGCAGGCAGAGTGGCATTGGTAGGATGGTTTATGGCATGGGAAGAACCAGCATTCTTATAAAAATGTGAGAATTTTATTCCTTGGAGGAGAGAGAAGAAGGGATTAAAGAAGGCTTCATGTACACCCATGTTATAGCAGCATTATTCACAATAGCCAAGAGTTGGAAGAAATCCAAGTGCCATCTACAGGTGAATGGATAAACAAAATGAGGTACATATATATAGTGGAGTATTATTTATCCTTAAAAAGGAAGGAAATTCTTCCACATGCTGCAATATGGATGAACCTTAAAGACATTATGCTAAGAAAAATAAGCCAGTCAAAAAACACAAATACTGTATGATTCCACTTATATGAAATATCTAGAGTCATCAAATTCATAGAACAGAAAGTAGAATGGTAGTTGCCAGGGGCTGGGGGTAGGGGAAAATGGGGAGTTGTTTAATAGATATAGAGTTTCAGATTTACAAGATGAAAAAGTTCTGGAGATTCGTGTTTCACAGCAATGTGAATACATTTATCACTACTGAACTGAACACTTAGAAATGATTAAGGTGATAAATTTCATGTTGTTTTTTACCACAACTTTAGAAAAAGAAGTCTTCAAAGAGAAAGATCACTTGAACTGAACAATAACATGAATAATTACAATAAACTGGTGGAAGTGGGGGACAATTCTAAGGAATCTTAAATCAAGAGGATACTTTGGGAAAAGGATGGAATTGGGAAGATACAGAATAGTCGCAGACTCGCAGCTAGTTTAGGGTAGGTCATATTCCATTGACTAATAGGCTGAACAATGCAGCTGGAAATGTAGATCTGAGCCTATGGTGGACATTTATTTGTCTCCACAATACCACCTCTCAGCTGTGCATGACTTGCCCCCCTTTTCCATTTAATCTTCCTCAATCCATATGGTTTGGAGAGAATTAACCGCACTTTCAATAATCAAAGTATCCCCTCCCTCAAACATATATACACATACAGAAATGGGACATTTAGATTCCTTTGTAGGATTTTGTAGGAATTTATCATGGAAAGAGACTCCATCTTCCATAGACATAAAATTTAAAGATCACGTCAACCTGTAGATGTCCCTAGACATCTTTTCCCATGTAGGGAATCCTACTGACAATACAGAAGAAATAAGAGTTGAAATAGAGAAAGAAATAGAGTAGGTGGAAGAAAGAAAGGAAGGAAGGAAGAAAGGGAAAGGGGGAGAGAGAGAAGGAAGAGGGAGGGAGGAATAAAAAGGGAGGGGAGGGAAGGAGAAAGAAAGGAAGAGGGAGAGAGAACGAGAGAATGGGGGAAAGAGACAGAGGGAAGAGGGAGGAAGGGGAGGAGGGAGGGAGGAAAACTTGATTCCTGATAATATGATTTGAACATCTGAATCCACCTAAGCCAATCAGAACAACCCTGGACTGTTCTATTTTATAGACCCCAAATTCCCTTGTTTGGCATAAGCTAGTTTAAGATGAGTTTTTGTCACTTGAAATCACAAGAGCTCTGACTAATCTAGGGCTAGATTGCGGGGAGCCTACAATAAGGCAATTGGAAAATATTTTATGAGTATTCACTTTGTTAGATACTGTGCTAAGTCCTTTAAATATTACAATGAACAAAACAACTTCTGTCCCTGCCCTCATGGAGGTAACAATTTCTCAGGCCTCTAACAGTTACCTGAGCCTCATTTCTGCTTATACGCATCTCTCTGTTTTTTCAAAAAGCCCTATTGTAATGGTAAAGCACAGATAGATTTGGTAACCACTAATCTAGAACGGCATATCCAAACTTTCCTGATGATAAGTCACCAGGGTTGTTCATTAAAAAAGGCTTAAGTCATCCCCGAGAGCAACCTAATTAGACTCTCTAATGGTGGGACCTGAGAACACCCTAAAACATTAGTTGCCCAGGTGATTCTCATCAGCAGAGAATTTTGTGAAATGCTGATCCTGCTATTCAACATGGGTTCCTTGGACCAGTGGCAGAGTCGTCACCTGGGAACCTGTTAAAAATGTAGCATCTTGGGCTTCCCTGGTGGCGCAGTGGTTGGGAGTCCGCCTGCCGATGCAGGGGACACAGGTTCGTGCCCCGGTCCGGGAGGATCCCACATGCCACGGAGAGGCTGGGCCTGCGCGTCCAGAGCCTGTGCTCCGCAACGGGAGAGGCCACGGCAGTGAAAGGCCCGCGTACCGCAAAAAAAAAAAAAAAAAAAAAATGTAGCATCTCAACTCCCTGCCTAGACCCAATGAATCTGCCTCTAATATTTTAATATGAATAGCTTGTATTATGTGGAAATTTTTAATCTGAAAATCAGACAGGAAGAAAGAAGTCTAAAAGAAAGTTCACTCAGAAGTGCTTTCTAACAAAATTCTTTTATTTCAAAGTCAAGATGATATTAATAAAAATGAGATATTACTTGCATTGTTTTTGTCTTAAGCCCATTGCCAGTGATGTCCCTGCTTGTGAACTGTATCAAAGGTTAAATAGTATCTATATCACACAACTCTAAAAAGGACCATTCATATTGTGTGCATGTGAATGGTGCCCTCAGGAATCATATAAAGCAGCAGCCCTGGATCCAAGTGCAACTAGACATTCATTCAGAGTCAAGCTCTGAAAATTGAACCTGGGCACTGCTTTGAAGTGATAAGGAGACACACCTCCTTTTTTGATAACTGAGATAACTGACAGTGATGATGTCCAAACAAAACTTCCTTTCTCTCTGAAGAGGGCTTCTTCTAGTCACTAACAGAAATATTACAAAATAGCAAGCATGCAATAATATAATACAAAATATAAAGATGATAGAATAGTACCTGCTTTTATCCCACCCCCTTGTTTTTACATTTAGTTTATCTTATAGGTATAAAGGGACCTATGACTTGCTTTCACAGGCTTTCATAGTGATAATCTGTCACTTTCATATGTTTGAAGATGAAGGAAGCATCATCATATGGCAACTCTTAGGAACCCCTCAGCTACTTTACAGGATTGTCGACCATACAGGCAGTTGGTGGACATTTGACCACTCAAGGTACCTGGTTTCAGCTGCTACAAAGTAACAGTATAATGTAGTAATTAAGAGCCTGGACAGTGGAGCCTATCAGGTTCACATCTGACTTTACCACTTACTAACTACATAAACTCAAGACAGTTACTTAAACTGTGTCTCTCTTTCTTCATCTATATAATGCAGATAATAACGGGATTTTGTCAAGAGCCGTGAAGAGTCTTAGATTTTACCTTATGTGCAAATTAACAAATTAACTTGCCACAGTTTCACATTTACTGACAGAAGACACAAAACTTCTGGATCTGAGACAAGCAGATAGCCAAAGTGTCAACATTGTTGTGTCAGTTGCCCAAAACAAAGTTCCCAGTGGCACTGCAGGTTTGGCTAGATGAATGCTTGCACACACTGAGAACTGTGCTAGAGAAGAGGAATTCTGGGCCTGGAGAGGTTGCTGCTTTACAGCAGCCTGAAAGCAAGCCAACTCTTTGTCCCAGAGCTGGATATTACCTCATCTCCCAAGCACTGCAAACACAATCTTGAAAAGTGACTCAGGTAAAAAGTTCTCAGGGCCTTGCATTCTTGGCATTCTCAGCAAGATGAATAGCAGTGCAAGAGACCCATGGAAAACGAACTGTCTCCAACAGATTGCTGAAAGGGTTGAATGAGTTAACATATGCAAGGTGCTAAGAAGAGTAACAACTCTGTAGAAGCATTAGTAGTAGTAGTAGTAGAAGCAGTGGTAGAAGTATTATAGTAGTAGTAGTGGTAGTATATGGATGTTAGCTGCCTGTTTCTTTAAAGTAGCCCCTCAATAATATATGTATATATCTAATATAAAATATATATTAGGTAGATATATACATTTGGACAGATATATCAGATAGATATAATAGATATACAATATATATTTTAGAAAGTTGCAGAAATACAAATGAAAATAAACTCTTAAAATCTCCACCAATGCCACCATCAAGTTTTATCCATTTTGTTTTGCTTTTTGTTCTTCTATGCATATATATTTTTATTTTCTTAAATTGATATCCAAGTCCAGACACCATTTTTATCTTACTTTTTCCACTTTTTATGACATTGTGAGCATTTTCCATTCAGTAAATATTAGTCTAAAATTAACTAATTTTAATAATATTCCAATGTATGCATATATCATAAATTTTTTACTTATTCCCTTACTGTTGGACATTTTGGCTGTTTCTCATTTTCTGCTAGATGCTTAACTTCTACCACAAATGGTTAAGTTAAGTGGAATTCCAATTAGAAGCAACCCAAAACATAAAGTTACATAAATTTAATTCCTGGACTCTCAACTCTAAGTCTTTCCTTAATTGGCAATAAGCTTGTTCTTTTTCCTCAAACCACATGAAACTTAATATCTAATTTATCCCAAGTTCTCTCATGAACTACACACTTTGCATTAATAGGGAGTCACTGTGGCAGTGAGTTTTGGCTAGGGCAGAATCTAACATTGTCATAGAAGCTTACTTAATTTACGAAAACCTACTCTGCAAACTTTGTTATGATTCCCTATGGAAATATATCCCCTGTCTTTCAGCCATTTTCTAACTGAAAAGCAATAAAAAAAAGAAGCAAAAGAGGTATCAAAAAAGATCCATTCATAAAAATTTTACCCATACAAGAGCCCTCAAGATCAACCTACTTTTATTCTACATCTAATTGTAAACTACTTCTCATAAATTAACACTTATTGAATCCCCTAGTGTATCAGGTACATATGTCAGATATGTTACATGCCTCATTATAGTCTCTGCAGATTGGGAAACATTAGAAGATCTATAAAACACTGGGAAACATATAGAAGATCTATAAAAGTAGAACTGAGCTCTAAAACCGAAATCATCTTAGCCCATTTAGTGCAATGGCTTCTCTACAGGAACATCTAAAGAGAAACTTAGACTCATAAGTATTCCCTCAAGTTATTAAGAAAACATTCTATTGACGTTTATACCATGATAAAGACACTTGCATTCAAGATATATTTAACAAATATTTTTACTAATGTGCTTAAAACAGTTACCTTTAATTTTTTTTAAATGTGTTTATGTGAAACCAATTGTTTTTTGACATTAAATATGTGGAACTTTTAGTCATTACTTTGCTGAATGGGCCACCTATGTCATTTCTTCTTTCCATTTTGCTTTCATGTCATCTGATGATTAGTTTCCTTCTCTGGAACATTTACCATAATGGAAGACATAGCTTTAGCTAATCAAATAAAATGTAAAGAATAACAAGGAAGAGTGAAAACATAAATCACAATGACATTCTAACCAGAGGATACAGAAATGGAAAAAAATGTGTGCTATGAGGTGTTAACAAATATTTCCTTTGTTTATAAGCCAAATAGAATTGAACTAGCCATCCATAATTTTTGGAAAGAAAATCAAAATAATGGAATTTTGTTTATCTGATTGGTTTTGGGTCTTGTTTTTAGTGCTTTCTCTTCTGCTTTATCTCACTTTTCTTTAGTGCTTTAGTGCTACAACAGTTCTGTTAGTAAAAGCTCCCTGTTAATATAAAACAGCAATTAATTCAACCTTATTGTCCTTCAAATTTGTCAAGACAAAAGAAGTTTAACTTTTTTGGGGTTCTATTAAACTTCTATTTATCTAGTTTTTCCTATCAGAGTCAGTTAATTAAAATCAAACAAGTTTGTAATGGGGATCAAAGCAGAATAGCAGCTGTGAAAGGCGATATACAGTGAACAAACTGTGATGCAGAAGCTGAAGGGGCTTAGGTGAGGTAAGGAGAGTCTAAATTCCTCCCAAAGAAGAGTAACTTTTCTTTCTAAAAGCCTTAAAACCACAGCAAGATGAAGAAGACGGACAGTGAGTGTGATGGCAAGAGAATAAGTCTCTAGGGGTCTCCTCACTTAAAAGAGGGAAGGCAGGGGCTTCCCTGGTGGCGCAGTGGTTGAGAGTCCACCTGCCGATGCAGGGGACACGGGTTCGTGCCCCGGTCTGGGAAGATCCCACATGCCGCAGAGCAGCTGGGCCCGTGAGCCATGGCCGCTGGGCCTGCACGTCCAGAGCCTGTGCTCCGCAACGGGAGAGGCCACATCAGTGAGAGGCCTGCGTACCGCAAAAAAAAAAAAAAAAAAGAGGGAAGGCAGGAAAAGCATGTTGTTGGTGATCAATCAATCAAGTCTTTGTGAGCAGGCCCCAGGAATCACCCTCCCCATGGTAGGTCCTGATAAACTATGGAGAGGGGCCAAGGAACAGTAGCAATGACAAGCTTAGAATGTCCTCTAAAGATCACTTAAAATCTAAAATTCTGATGGATTTAAATGCTGTAATTTTTCCAGTTAAAGAAAATCTTTATCATAAATACCAATTTGCAAATAGAAAGTACAAATACCAAGACATGTACTCTTATCTGTTCTAATATAAATAAAGAACCCTCTACTGTGCAGTTATATATGAGGAAAAAGTCCTTAGCTTTGATAAGTAACAGCTCACTCAACAGTAAGATCAAAGAGTAGCCTAATTGACTTTTTCAGCATACTATTCTAATGTTTAGTCAGGAAAAAACAAGTACCCTGAGAATCCCTGATTTGGTTTCAATGTATGACTTTCAATCCGGTTTTTCAATACAATCACTCAATTCTGTGACTACAGGTATCATTAAAATGATATGGAAATGCCTTAAGAAAAAAATGGGATATGACTGAGCCCCTATGTGTCAGGCACTTTATAGAGGATATCTCATTTGACTCTCACAACAAATCAGAAAAGTTGAATAATTTATCCCTTGCCCAAGTTGATATAGCTTTCTGGGGGAGAAGGCAGGATCTGATTTTAAGATGGTCTGGCTTCATAGTTCATTTTCTGTTCATTACACCATACTACCTTCTATCATTTCCTTGCATAGGAAGGTGAAGGACTGACCCATAGATTATTTTCCCAAGTGAGCCAAAAATGCATTGTTATGATACAGAGACATTAAGAAGTACTTCAAAGGAAGTGAGAAAAGGCCCTATCCACTGAAAAGCTTTTTTGATATACTAAATATTTCCAAAATGCTGGGGCTTCCTCTACCAGTCAGCAGAGACCAGACACCAAAGAACTGATTGTACATATGATAGGGGATTCCCTGTCTTTCACCTTTATTTTCCCCATCCTAGCATGAAGAAACATTATACCATAGAAGACACCAAACCCCCCCCATTATCTTCCCTGCCAAAACAGTCTTTAAAAAATGTATATATAGGATATTTAAAACATATAAAATGTGTGCAGAATAAAACAATATATAGCCAAGTACTCACATCCCAACTTAGCAAACAGCATTTAGTCACATCAGATTTTAAGACTAAGTATGATTAGGGGAAAAAATTCAAAAGGAGGAGAGTTTCTTAATAAATTTTATTACACATAGTGTGAGGGAAACCCATTAAAAAGTCAAGAGATATTTCTGTCCCAAAGCACATTAAATAATTTATATGACATGCTTAATATGTCTAAAAACGAAGTACACATAATGGAAAATGTACAATAGAAGAATTAAGAGGGTTGCTTCTATGTAGAACTCAGTGGTATCAGAGATGTAACTCTGAGACTCAAGGCTGTGCACAGTCAAAGCAGACAGCAGACACAATAACATGTTAAATTACCCACATGATGGATGGTTTAATGAACCCCCTTGTGTTGATCATACTTGGCATTAATCAAAGAGCCATGAACAGATTCCCTTATTTTCTCAATGCTTCTCTGATAAACCAATTTCACTTAACCTTGGACAGCAACTTTAATAGCTTCCACAGGACACCTGTTGATACATTCCTGGGTATACAATGATTAAACCACAACCCAGGAAATATGCCATGAATTTTCTTCATTTGAAATTAGAATTTTTATTCTTGACTATTTGTGTAAAGTATGCTAAAAACACTGAGATATGTAAAGATTTTCATTTATCCATGCTCTATTTCAAAACATTAATTAATGTCATATTCATGAAAAAAATAACACATTACCAAAACTTTGGTAGCTCTGAGAATTGATCCCTGATCACATGCCCCTCACTCCCTCACAATATAACTACCATTCTAAATTTATGCTTATTTCCATATATTACCTATACTTTTACTCCACTTGTATACATTCCTAAACAACATGTATCACAGTCTTTACATGTTTCCAAAACTAAATGGTTTTATATAGTACAAACACTTCTGTAACTTTCTTTTTTTGATGATCATATGTTTGTGAGATTCACAAAGATGTTGATATAGAAGGATCTGTAATAATATTTCAACTGCATGATTCCATTGTATCAATATATAACCTTTTCCTATTGGTAAACAGAATTGCTTTGCCATTATAAATAATGCTGTTCTAAATGTTTTTATACCTGCATTCATACATGAGAACTTCCCGAGGCTACACTTACAAGTGAGATTTCTGGGACTTCCCTGGTGGTGTAGTGGTTAAGAATCCGCCTGCCAATGCAGGGGACATGGCTTCGAGCCCTGGTCCAGGGAGATCCCATGTGCCACGGACCAACTAAGCCTGTGCACCACAACTACTGAGCCTGAGCTCTAGAGCCCGCGTGCCACAACTACTGAAGCCTGCACACCTAGAGCCCACACTCTGAAACAAGAGAAGCCACCACAATGAGAAGCCCACGCACCGCAACAAAGAGTAGCCCCCACTCACCACAACTAGAGAAAGCCCACGCACAGCAACCAAGACCCAATGCAGCCAAAAATAAATTTATAAAAAATAAATATATAAAAGTTACACACAATTTTTTTTAAAAAAGGATATTATGAGGGTTTAATGTTTGTTATGGACTGAATTGTGTCCCCTCAAAAATAAATAAATAAATAAAAGTGAGATTTCTGGATAAAAAGTTATGTGCATCTTCAACTAAACTAGATATTAAAACTGTTTTGGATGGAAGCAAGTTCAACAAATTCACAAACCCTCTCTCCTTTCACCTTTTTAAATAGATATTACCAAACATAAATTTCAACTACAACAATGCTTGATTCTGGGTGAATCCTCCTTCCATCAGACATTAAAAGAAGTTTGTTCTTTTATCCATAATTATGTTCCATCTCCTCAACCCAAGTAATTAAGTTAATCAGGCCACAGTCCAAAGGGATTGCCAGTGATTAAATGTGGCCTTTCTTGGGATTGGATCAAGATGGTGGAGGGAAAGGACGTGGAGTTCACCTCCTCCCATGAACACATCAAAAATACATTTATGTGTGGAACAATTCTCAAAGAAACTAACTGGAAACTGGCAGAAAGATTCCTGTACAAGCAAGACTGTAAGAAAGATATACACATAATTTGGTAGGAAGGGAAGGAAAGTAAATGGGTCAGGACCTATGCCCCTGGGAAGGGACTCAGAGGAAAAGGGAGATTACACAAGTGGACATCTACCCAGAGGAGTGAGCGCATTGAGTCACAGATTGGGGACCTAGTCCTGGGGAACAACATGGAGTAGACAAGCTCAACTGGCTGCTTGGAGGGCTGCTGGGACAAACAGAAGGCTCGGTGGAGAAGCCTGGATTCTGTTCCTGAGGACAGTGCATGCTGGCTAGCCCCTGAGACAGGGAAGAGAGAGGTCTGCCCTAGTGGCTGCCTAGTTTTCCTCAACCACCTCGCCACATGCCCCAGCCCAAACTGAGCAAATGCTCCAGCCCCCTCACACCATGCCTTAGTGCAGCACTGGATCTGGGATGGTCACAACTAGAGGAAAGATTCGACTTTGGAACACAGAAGTAACCCTGTCCCAGGGCAGAGTCCTGGGTGGGAAAGCAGCAGCCATTGTTGATGCTTACTCACGCAGCGCCTCAGGAGCTACCTACATCTCTGACAGCAGCTGCTCCACCACAGCTGGCCTCCTGATACACACTGAAGAGTCCACATGGGCCTCCACCAGCCCTGTAGAGCAGTTTCATGGCAAGGCAGTGGGCAGCAAAGGTGGTGGGCAGTCAGCAGATGTGACAGACAGATGAGACTTGTGCCTGAGACTGTGTCTGGGCAGAGCCATGAACACATGCACAGGCAGCATATCAGACCTTTGTGTGCACACAGGCCCCAATTCCTCCAGCAATGCCCCCTCTGGGGCAAAGGTCAGAGTGTAGGGAGAGGGAAAAACACACACTTAAGGAACAGAGACAGCTCAAGCATGATCCACATGGCTTCTGCTTTAGCATCTTGGGATCAGACCATGCCCCTGATAAGGCAGTGACAGCCACTGAGCAGAAAGGAAGTCCTTCCTCACACCCAGTGCCAGCTCTAGCCCCTCCATCTCCAGCCCTACCCCCTACCAAGGTGACAGCTGCCAGAACCATGAGGAAAACTGTGTCTTGCATCCATATCAAATCCAGCTCTCCCACCTTAGGCACTGGGCTGCAGTCTGTATAGAGATGTTCCACATAACAACACCCCTTCAACACAGCAACAGGTAACTGCTTCACATAAATTCATAGAGGCAGAGAAAGTTAAGCAAAATGAAAAGGCATAGGAAGTACTCTCAATTGAAAGAGCAAAATGAAATCCCTGAAAATATAAAAATAAAACAGAAATAAGCAATTTACCAGATAAAGCATTCAAAACATTAGTAATAAAAATCTTAACTGGATTAAGGAAAACAATTGATCTAAACAGTGAACATTTTAACAAGGAACTAGAAAATATAAGAAAAAGACCCAATCAAGAATGAATAATTCAATAGCTGAACTAAAAAGGCACACTTAGCAGACTAAGTAATACAGAAGAACACATAAGTGATCTGGAAGATATAATAATAGAAATCACCAAATCAAACCAGCAGAAAGAAATCAAATTAAAAAATGAAAGCAGGGTTTCCCTGGTGGCGCAGTGGTTGAGAGTCTGCCTGCCAATGCAGGGGACACAGGTTCGTGGCCCGGTATGGGAAGATCCCACATGCCGTGGAGCAGCTAGGCCCATGAGCCATGGCTGCTGAGCCTGCGCGTCTGGAGCCTGTGCTCCGCAACCGGAGACGCCACAACAGTGAGAGGCCCGCGTACCACAAAAAAATAAATAAATAAAGCAATTAAGAGATCTCTGAGATAGCATTAAGCATTCCAACATTTGCATTACAGGTACTCCAGGAGAAGAGAGAGAGAGAAGGGAATAGAAAATGTATATGAGGAAATTATGGCTGAAAATTTTCAAAACTTGAAGAAAGAAACAGATATGCAGGTACAGGAGGAAGCACAGATGGTCCCAAAGAAGATGAACCCAAACAGTCCCACACTAAGATATATCATAATTAAAATGGCAAAAGTTAAAGAGAGAATTCTAAAGGCAGCAAGATAAAAAACAAAGAGTTATATGCAAGGGAATCCCCGTAGGGCTATCAGCTAATTTCTCTGCAGAAGCTTGGCAGGCCAGAAGGGAGTGGCATGATATAACCAAAGTGTTAAAAGAAAAAAACCTTCAACCTACAATACTATAGCCAGTAATATTATCATTTAGAATAGGAGAGATAAAGAACTTCTCAGACAAGCAAAAACTAAGAGTTCATCAATACTAAACTTACCCTAAAAAAATGTTGAAGGGTTTTCTCTAAATAGAAAAGAGGTAAGAAGCTAAAGGAAAGGGAAAATCCCACTGGGAAAGGCAAATATATACAGTAGTACAGACTGATGATCACTCATTAAAATTAAGCAGTAAATAGATCAAAAGACAAAAAATTGTAAAATCATCTATAACTACAATAAAGTTAAGGAATAAGCCTGAAGATGAAAAATATGATATCGAAAACAAAATGTGGGGGAGGAGAGTAAAAAGAAAAGATCTTTTTGAATGTGTTTAAACTTAAATGACTACCAGTTTAAAACAAGACACAATTATAGGTTAACATATATGAACCCCATGGTAACCACAAACCAAAAACATACAATAGATACACAAAAACTAAAAAGAAAGGAACACAAGCAAATAACTAAAGAAAATCATCAAACCACAAGGGAAGAAACAAAAGAAGAAATGGGGCTTCCCTGGTGGCGCAGTGGTTGAGAGTCCACCTGCCGATGCAGTGGACACGGGTTCGTGCCCCGGTCCAGGAAGATCCCAAATGCCACGGAGCGGCTAGGCCCGTGAGCCATGGCTGCTGAGCCTGCACGGCTGGAGCCCTGTGCTCCACAACGGGAGAGGCCACAACAGTGAGAGGCCCGCGTACCGCAAAAAAAAAAAAAAAAAAAAGAAGAAGAAATGAACAGAGAACTACAAAAACAACTATATTTCTTTTATGCCATATAGAAAAAATAATAAAGTGGCAATAAGTACGTATTTATCAAGAATTACTTTAAATGTCAAAAGACAAAATGTTCAAAATACACAGGGTGGCCAAATGGATAAAAAATAGAAGACTCTTCAATATGCTTCCTACAAGAGACTCACTTCATGGAGAAAGACACACACAGACGTAAAGTTATGGGATATAACTGTTTCATGCAAACGGAAATAACAAGAAAGCAGGGGTAGTAATACTCATATCAGACAAAATAGACTTGAAAACAAAGGCTATAGCAAAAGACAAAGAAGGGCATTATATAAAATGATAAAGAAATCAATACAAGAAGAGGATATTACACTTGTTAACATATATGCACCCAATATAGGAGCACCTAAATATATAAAGCAAATACTAACAGACATAAAGGGAGAAATTGACAATAATACAATAATCATAGGGAATGTTAACACCACACTCACATCAAGGGACGGATCATCCAGACAGGAAATCAATAATACAACAGTGGTCATAAATAGCACAACAGTGGTCATAAACATTTAAATTTAATTGATACCGACATGATATTCCATCCCAAAACAGCAAAATACCCATTCTTTTCAAGTGTACATGAAATGTTCTCCAGAACAGATCACATTCTAGGCCACAAAACGAGTCTCAAAATAAGAGGAGAAAAATTATATCAAGCATTTTTTCTGACCACAACGGTATGGAACTAGAAGTCAATCAGAGAAAGAAAAATGGAAAAAAACAAACACGTGGAGAGTAAACAACATGATACTAGAAAACTAATGGGTCAACCTAGAAATCAAAAAGGAAATCAGAAAATACCTTTAGACAAATAAAAATGGAAACACAACATTCTAAAATCTATGGGATTCAGCAAAAGCAATTCTAAGAGGGAGGTTTATAGAGAAACAGGCCTTCCTCAAGAAACAAGAAAAATCTCAATAAAACAACCTAACATACCACCTAAAGGAATTAGAAGAAGAACAAACAAAGCCCAAAGTCAGCAGAAGGAAGGAAATAATAAAGATCAGAGAGGAAATAAATAAAATAGAGATCAAAAAAAAAAAAAAACACAGAAAAGATCAATGAAACCAAGAGCTGGTTTTTTTGAAAAGACAAACAAAACTGATAAACCTTTAGCCAGGCTCACCAAGAACAAAAGAGAGATGAGCTAAATAGTACTGTGCATAGTACTGTCACAAAAACAGACACACAAGTCAATGCAACAGACTAGAGAACCAAAAATAAACCCACACACCTATGGCCGATTAATCTATGACAAAGGAGGCAAGAATATACAGAACATACAATGGAGAAAAGACAGTCTCTTCAACAAGCAGAACTGGGAAAACTGGACAGCTGCATATAAAACAATGAGATTAGAAAATTTCCTCACACCATATACAAAAATAAACTCAAAATGGATTAGAGACCTAACAGTAAGACCTGAAATCATAAAACTCCTAGAAGAGGGCTTCCTTGGTGGTGTAGTGGTTGAGAGTCCGCCTGCCAATGCAGGGGACACGGGTTCGTGCCCCAGTCCGGGAAGATCCCACATGCCGCAGAGCAGCTGGGCCCATGAGCCATGGCCGCTGAGCCTGCACGTCCGGAGCCTGCGTTCTGCAACGGGAGAGGCCGCAACAGTGAGAGGCCTGAGTACTGCAAAAAAAAAAAAAAAAAAAAAAACTCCTAGAAGAGAACATAGGCAAAACACTCTTTGACATAAATCATAGCAGTAGTTTTTTGGATCTGTATCCAAAGGCAAGAGAAATAAAAGAAAAAAAAATGGACCTATTAAGCTTAAAAGCTTTTGTATAGCAAAGGAAACCACTGACAAAATGAAAAGACAACCTAATGAATGGGAGAAAATATTTGCAAATGATTTGATCAACAAGGGATTAATATCCAAAATATATAAACAGCTCATACAACTCAATATCAAACAAACAAACAATCAAAACATGGGCAGAAGGCCTGAATAGCCACTTTTCCAAAAATGACATACAGATGGCTAACAGGGAAATGAAAAGAAGCTCAACATCACTAATTATTAGGGAAGTGCAAATTAAAACAAAAATGAGATATCACCTCACACCTGTTAGAATGGCTATCATCAAAAAATCTACACATAACAAATGCTGGTAAGGATGTGGAGAAAAGGGAACCTTTGTACACTGTTGGTGGGAATGTAAATTGGTGTAGCCACTTAGGAAAACAGTATGGAGGTTTCTCAAAAAACTAAAACGACCATGTGATCCAGTAATTCCACTCCTGGGTATGTATTCGGAAAAAACGAAAACACTAAGTCAAAAAGATACGTGCACCCGAATGTTCATAGCAGCACTATTTACAATAGCCAAGATAGGGAAGCAACCCAAATGCCATCAACAGACAAATGGATAAAGAAGACGTGATATGTATATACACGATGGAATATTACTCAGCCATAAAAAAGAATGAAAGTATGCTATTTGCAGCAACATGGATGGACCTAGAGAATATTATGCTTAGTGAAATTAGTCAGACAGAGAAAGACAAACACTGTATGATATCACTTATATGTGGCATCTAAAAAATAATACAAATGAGTGTATATGCAAAACAGAAACAGACTTACACATATAGAAAACAAACTAGTGGTTACCAAAGGGGAGAAAAAAAAAAGAGGGGAAAATGAGGGGTATGGGATTAAGGGATACAAACTACTATATATAAAATAGATAAGCAACAAGGATATATTGTATAGCACAGGAAATTATAGCTATTATCTTGTAATAACTTTTAATGGAGTATAGTCTATAAAAATACTGGATCACTATGTTGTACACCTGAAACCAATATAATATTGTAAGTCAACTATAGTTCAATTTTTTAAATGTGGCCTTTCTTATCTTTGGTGTAGCCATTCTGAAAAATAAAGACCTCTTACCTCTTTTTGAGAGCAATTTGGCAATATCTATCAACAGTCTTTAAAACTGACTAGTCTTTGATTCAGAGGTATCTGGAAATTTAAGGACATATTCAGAGGTATACATGAAAATTTGTATGGTAAGATATTGACCTCAGTGTTAAATATGATGTCCGTTGCAATGTTGTTGGTACAACAAGCAAATTACCTATCAGGTAGCAACTAAATAAATGGTTGTATATTCACATAACTGCACATTAAGCAGAAATTTAAAAGAATGAGGTAGAAGAAAATGAACTGATACATTATTGTTTCGGTTATTATTTGCTATATAACAAACCACTCAAATACAAAGCAATTATTTACAATTTCTTAGGGTGCTGTGAATTGACTAAAGGTATTCTTCTGATCTTTCTGGTGTTGGTTGGGGCCATTCAAAGCATTGCATTCAGCTGGCAGGTGAGCTGGAGCTAGAACATCCAAGAAGACCTCACTCACACAGCTGTCATTTGGTGTGGTTGTCACCTGGAACACCTCAGTTCCCTTCCATGAAACTTCTCTTCATCCAGAAGTCTAGACCAGTTGCCTTACAGCATGGTAGCTGTGTTCCAAGAGGGAGTGATCCAAGAGGACAAGCCCCATCGTGCAAGTTCTTAACAAGCTTCTTCTTGCATCAAGCTTGCTAATGTCCCACTGGCCAAAGCAAGACACGTGGTCAAACCCAGACACAGTGTGGGAAAGGACTACACAAGGCTGTCAGTCCACGAAGCATGATTCATTAGGCATCACCTAATGAATGTGTAACAGTCTACCACAATTACTAAGCAAACAAATGAAAAATGTGTAACGGTCTACCACAATTATTAAGCAAACAAATGAAAAAGCAGAAGAGTAAAATAGGATAAACATTGTTGTTTTTTAAAAAAAATTAACCATCATTTTCAAAATGTGTACATAGAATATATCAGGAAGAACACATAACAAGCAGTGTTTGAAACACTGGAGTGAAATTTGCATGGGAAGTGGTAGTCAGGAACAGACTTTTTAATGTTTGTGTTGCTTGAATTTTTTATAATAATCATATATTTTATAACTTTAAAGCTATGAAAGAAAATGAGATTGTAGAAGAATAATTACATAAGTGAATATGTAATATATATCAACTGAAATATATCAACTGAAATAACATATCAACAGAAAAATGTTAATGGGATTATTTCAAGATAAAGGAATTGTGAGAAATTTGTTTCCCTTCATGGTTTTCTATATCATCCACACTTCGTATGAGAAATACACATAGACTTTGACATTAAGAAAAAAAAAAATGAAGAGGAAAGAGAATGAACTCAAACCATTGGTCAAGTCTTTCTTATTCCTCATGCAAGTACTTCCAAATTACTGCAGCATTACTTTATCTATATTTTACATTACCAAAATGCTCATATGTCTAACAGTAATAAAATTTTCCCAGTGGCAAAGTGAAGACTATATGTGCTAATCTATTTTGCATCATGTTTTGCAATCTAATAAGATCATGAAGCAACTGGAAATGGTTCCATGATGATGGGTTTTTCCAAATATGCATTTTGGATTTCCCAAACTCAAATCCATATTTGCTAACTTAGGCACTTTCTGATGAAGCACTTTCCCAATTGTTTACAGCTGTCATTATGTCTTAACCAGGCCATCAGTTCTATGATAGCAGGGAAGAGTGCATTCCTTTTCTTCACTGTTTTTTGAGAATAGATTATTGTCCCCTCACATTCAATTGTGATCTGATATTGTGTGTGATTTCATTAATTTTTTTAAGTGGCCATCATTAATATAATCTGGTCCCATGTAACTGAAGGTACAGTACTCTATGTGATGGAAGAAGTGAAGAACATTCCCCCTCTACTTTTTTTAATAAGGAGAGATTTTTTTAAGTTAAACATTATGCTTTAAAATATATTAATCATAATTCATGGAAACCTAGTTAAATTTAACTGTGTTTATTATTATTTACACAAAACATTTTTAGATATTATTTATGAATACATAACACATGCAGTGAAAATGATAAACTATATTCACAACATATTTGTGATAATGGCTCTTGCTGGGATTGAGGGAGTACAAAGGGTTAGGGATGGAGGGTTTTTTTAGCTGTATCTATAATTTTTTCATAAAAAAAGATTATGAGCTGAAAGAATTGTTAGATCTGGGTGATAGAAAAATAAGCATCTGTTATATTATCTTCTGTATGTTGAAGTATTTTGTAATTAAAACATTTTTAATTAGAAAAATAAAAAAAATTAAGTGCAGCTGGTGCCATCATCAGGATGGCTATGACAGAGTCATGTACAACTAATGAGGTGATTCCTGAAATAAACCAGGCCCAGAAGAATCAGATGCTCAATAACCCAGTCATGCCAGGGTTATTTTTAGGCCAAGAATTTGATCCAAGACATGTATACAACAGGACTACACTTTCCTTAATATGTTGTCTCTGGGGCAAAAATTAAGGGCCCAGTTTTGGCAGGGTGTGCTGGCTTTTTTTGGCTCTCGTTGGAGACAGAACAGGTCTAAATCCAACTCTCTCTCCTGCTTTTGGGACTAGAGCCTGACCAGAGGGGAGCCTCATTAGAATCCAGACAAATCTCCAGGCCCTGGACTTTGCTTGACAAAGACCAAGTATCAAGAGGTAGTTTCTCCCTATGGCCAGAGCTGGCCTTTCCCAAAGATGGGGAAGAAATACCAGCTGAAGATTTGAAGGAAAGGTCTATAAGAGTTTACATTCCAGCAAGTGCAGGAATATGCAACTTACATAAAATTACCACAGAGAACATGGTCACCATTCCTCTAACCAAGTTTTCCAGATTCCCAAATCAACTTATCTTTCTATTGGATTGATGTCCAAATCTGGTAAATAATTAAGGTTTCCAGTCACTTTTTGAATACAACAAATGGAGTCCCTGCCTCCATTACCCCACCTCCATGCGTAATACTCCCTTTTGAAACTTTAGCAGTATGGCCCTGTCCTGTGTGGGGATGGGATGGGGGAGGGATGGTTCGTGTGTGTGGGGTCTGTGTATGTGATGTCTGCATGTGGTGTATACATAGTGTGTGTGTTTTGTGTTTGTGTGTTCTGTGTATGTAAGCTCCCAAGTGGTTCTGATACATTCTCTCCTTGGGCCTTGGATTGGAAAATTACTTCATTTAGATTAAATTATTTATTACTGACTCAACTTGGAGATTTACCCCACAAGCATCCTTCCTTATTAATGCAGCAAGGCACCATTTTCTATAGCTACAGATGGTGTCTGGACCGAGCAGGTGAGCTGGGAAGTTGCTTCTATTAAGAGGATGGTACACAGTTTCTGCATTTTAGAGTAGAAACACTGGCCTTGGTTCTTGGGGCCAACTCTCTAAAATGTCTAGAAAGGATTGCCATGTTGAGTCTTTTACTTGTAAGAATGTACATTTTGTGAGAACAGGGGATGTATCTGTTAATTACCACTGTATCCCAAATACTTGGTAGAGCGTCTGGCACATAGTATATACTCAACAAATATTTGTTCAATGAACAAAAGACAAGGAATGAAGAGGTAGACTTTGTTCTCAGGAAAGCCAAGTAATAATGGAATATCTAAATGCATATGTTTCAGACTAAATCCTTAATCCATCTGTGCCATGATATAAAAGACAGTCTTCATTTGAGGCCAAATGGCAATGACAGTTATTGAACTGTTTGTTCTAGTTCATTTGTTTGTCTATGTGTTGATGTTTTCCTTCCTCTGTATTAGGCTAAAGGCAGAAAAGTTTGGAACTCTGATGTAGCCCTGACAAGAAGGGCAAGAAGAGGAAATCTGAAGGGCATGCTCCCCTTTGGGGAAGATAACCTGCCCTCTAGCAACCCGCAGGGCCTCAGGAGGGGGCACTCTCTGAAAAGCCTGACCTAGAGCAGAGACTGAGTCAGTGTTAAGTTTTTGTCTGCATTGTAATACCCTGGGTGTCCTTAAGCTTTAATGAAAGCTATGTTAAAACCACAGGCCAATGTCAGTTGGGAGTTGAGAATTAAGGTCTGAGAATGGGGAGCTGCAGCAACATTGAGGGGCTATGAGGTGGCAGCAGGATGCAGAGAGCAAAAGAGTCCAGAGCCATCACTGGAAGTGGTCCTGGCAAGCACAAATCTCAGTGGATTTGAGAAACAAGTATTTTCTGAAGCACTTAATGAACACTGGTAGAAAGAATGCAAAATAAGATGAGAGCTTTGGACAGGAATTTGGAAAGAGGTCTTGCTATAAATATTTGCGGCTTTAAAGGGAAAGGTGTCTTCTCCAGGCTGGAAAAGTTGAATTTTGGAGTGAACCCAGTGGTTGATATGAGGACCTAAACCTACTCTGCTTATTAGATTAATACTCTGAAATAGTATGTTAGTGTTCAATGATTCAATAAGCATTCAAGTGTTTGCTAGGAGCAAAATACTGTACTAGGTGAAAAGGGATAAAGACAAATGTGCTTATGTACATTTCTCTATGTACATATGCAGACATTCTAGACATATACTAAATATATATAGACACACATGCAAACATATACACAAACATACATAAATGACATCATAAAAAACATCATTTTTAGAGCTCTGATTCACCATTATTAATGGCTGTATTACCATATCATAGTAATGTTTCCTTAATCATTCAGTCATTTAAGAAATATTTATTGAATGCCTATAAATCAGTTAGAATTTATTCAGCTGTAAGTAATAGAAAATCTCATACTGCAAGATCAGGATTGCCCCAAAATGACTAGAAGCTCACTCTAGAGAACAAAGTATCTGAGACTGGGGATCCCCTTTCTCTCAGCAGGAGGGGCTGCACCCCAGCTTGGCCCCCCACAGGACTCATGGCTTCCTCCATCTTATGAACCTCAAGGCAGCTCTGTTCCCAGAAGACTCATGTGCCACCTGACACCCCCAAAGTTAAGCAGCTTATGTACTGTCCCACTGACAAGGCTGTTCTCAATGCTTGCACTCTAAGGAAAGGAAGAGTGTAAACCTACACTGCATGTTCCAGAGATTGCCAGGCCCCTGAATGTTTCCCAGTATGGTGATGGGAAGATGGGAGACTGGTCCTTCTTTTCCCTTGCCAAGCTTGGGTGTGTCAGGGTGATTGCTGGCATTGGTTAAGTGCTTAGACTATATCAGGGCCAATATTTCTGCTATTTTCTTGGCCTTTTTCTTTTGCTTTTTGTCTCGTGATCACAAGATATCTGCTATTTGCTATCTTGATTTTTAATTTTTAAAATGTAGATATATGGTGCATGGACCTCAAGCTGTAGTCTTACTGTGGACCCTGCAAAGGTTAAGGACAAGGCTGTTTGTCTCTATCCCTTACATTGAAATAACTCATCAAGGCGAACAATGATTTCCACATTGCTTAACTGAATAATTTATAGTCCTCATTCCCTCCGACCAGTAAAATTTGACATAGTTTATCTCTCTCTGATTTTTAAAATACTTTTTTCACCTGGTTTCTAGGATACAAATCTTCTTGAATCTTCTCTTTCCTCACTGGCCACTTCTTTACAATCTCCTTTGGGGGCCCCTCCTAATCTTCTCAGGTTCTAAATGCTGGAGAACCCAAAGATTCACTCTCTAAGAACTTTTCCCATTCTTTGTGTGATTTCATTCAGTTTCATGGCTTGTTTCAATGATAATTTTAAATTCTGTTCTCAAGTTCTTGAACCCCAGATTTATTTATCCATCTGTCTCTTGACTTCCCAGTTGATATTTTAATAACCATCTCAAAGTTAACATGACTAAAACCAAACTCCTTTTTCCTCAAATCCTTCCTTCAAAACCCTGCTCCTCCACAGAAATCCCTATTTCGTTGGCAATATTTTTGTTGAGTTAATCAAGGCAGAAATATGTAGTTATCCTTAATTCCTCTTTTACTCTCTCCCATTCCATCCACTAAGAAATGCTCTTGGCTCCATCTGTAAAATAAATTCAGGATCTGTTACAACCTCAAGTGATACCTGGTCTAAGTTTCCATCATTGCTCACCTGATTATTAGAAGAGCCTCCTAACTACATTTTCTGCTTCAGTTCTTGTTCCCTACAGTCTATTCTCAACACAGTGCCCAAAAAACTTTTAAACATGTCAGATCATGAGCAAAAGGCAAAGTTCTCAAAATAACCTAAAATTGTTACATAATCATGCCTTCAATTCTTATCATGCTCTTATCCAGCCTACTTGCTGTTCCTTCTAAAACAGAAGATTTAAAGAGCTAGAAACTATCTATGATGATAGTTCAAGTTCAGTGGCTCCTAATATCTTGCTACACATTTCACTAATTGTAATATTTTGCCATGTACTCTTAGTCATGCAGCCCCTTCCTCCTGCCACATTCATTTTATTTGCATTTATAGAACTTTAAGTATTAGGACCCTGGCAAAGTTTTCAATTCCAAAAGGGTTTCTTCCATTCAAGAAAGAGGTTATCATTATTGCTATTAATACTTCATGAATCCCTGCTGCCAATAAGAGCATGCTTAATGAGGTGTATTTACTTTATCAGCTATCTAGACATACTTTTGTATATTAGTATATATATAAAACAGTATCAAATATATATAATTATACATATTTGCTGACCTTGAGGAATTAAAATGTATGTGGGGAGTTCAAATTTGGGAATATAAACAGCTTGGTCTATTGGTTATTGACTTAAAATCCACGTAATTTATTCCTCCTAAATACATAAGAAGGATATGCCTATCGTTATGCTTATTTCCTAGTTCAATGTGAAAGCATAGTGTGACCAAATTAAGGTAAAAACTCTGCTCCATTTGGAAGCACAGTTCTGTCTTTTTATCTCTGTGTGCACATTGTTCTTAATTTCTTAGGCTTTTTATTGTCTTTTCACTACTACAAGGCATGGTTTTGATCTAGAAACTAAGAGTATCACTGAAGTCCTAAATATACATTTACTAGGTATTTTATAAATAGTATCTCATTTAGTTCTTAGAATATTCTTAGAATAACTCAGTTATGTGTTACTGTTCTCATTTTACGGAGGAGGAAACTGAGGTTCAAAAAGATTAAATAATTGACATAAAGTCAAAACAACAGGCAGGTGTGTCTGATTCCACAACTAGGCTGTTTCTACTGTATCACACCACTTCCTCGTAAAAGTGATAGCTAAATAACAAATTCCAGTATCTCCAGACAATTTTCTATCAAGAAATTCAACATTAAAATGCCCCATTAATTCTTTCTGCACCAAATCCTATTCATTTTTGTCTTTCCTTAGTTGTTTTTTCATAAAGATAAAGGAGACCAAGCCAAATCTCCAAAATTCATACTTTATATGGGAAATTATGTCTTGTTTTTCTTTTCTGCAGACCAAATATTTATGCCAATACTTATCAACTGTTCATAGCATTTAAATTCATATTTTTAAATTTGCTGTTGATTCTCATATTTCTAAAACCTTCAAGCCATGGCCTTTAAGTCCTGCCTTTAACTTATTAATTGAATAATACTAACCAACCAACACTTAATATTTAAGTATCTAATTCTAATTTATGTCACTCTTCTCTGGTACTGCCTGCAAAGAAGGCTTCCAGTAGATTCCCACCCCACAAAAACCTCCTGATTGACCTACTAGGATGCTAACATGTCGAGATTCAATCTTGACTTTTTTTTCATTTACCCCCATTAAAATTCTCATATCCCAAGGAGAGGGTCTATAGTGAGCTAACACAACAGTAGAACAATCTTTCAGATTCTTTCTAAACTGTTAGCCAGGCACTATAGGGCTCAGGAATAAGAAAGAAGTTGCCTTAAAGGGTCAGTGAAAGGACACCAAAGACGAAGTTCCCTTACATCACAATTTTGCTTCATTTCCCCTTTACTGCCCAATAGCCTTGGAAATGGATCACAGTGGTGGTGTTATGATCCCTTTACCCTCCACCGTGGCTTTACTCATGGATAAAGAGCATTCCAACTTCTTGAAAAAAAATCTTGCAACCGAATTTAGTTGCCCAACAGCATATGAGTCTGAATCATTTTCCCATCTCTGACACAAGTAATCTGGCATTATTACTTATTCCCAAAACTTTGCAATCAGAAGTCATTTAACCACAGGGCATTTAGTACCCAACAACCACACCCTAGGCCCACACTCTAAACAGCTTCAGAGGGTTCCTGGAGCTTCCCAAAAAGGATCTGTGGGAATGGGTGGTCACTGTGGTGTGACAGAAGGATCACTAGCCTCAAAGTCAAAAACCCCTGAGTTTGAATCACAGCTCTGCCATTTACCGTCTCTCTGGCTTGGGGCAGTCACTTAACCTCTCTGAACTTCGGATGCTTCATCTAAAACCTGGACATAATATGGTCCACTTCACAGGGCTTTTTCCAAGAATGACATGTAAGAACACTTAGCAGAAGGAACTCTAACAAAAAGAAGGCACTCCATAAAAGTGTTTATTTTTAAGTTAGTCTGTTTTTCCTCTGTGGTCACGGGATGAAAAGCTTTGAATAATTTAGAGTTAACTCCTTTCCCCTAACAATCCCCCAGCATTCTGGAGCCTGAAACCCATATTTACATGTACGTGCCTGAGAAGTTATAGTCGTCAAACACCAAATGCTTAATTTCAAGAGAACAAAACAATGTTTACCTCTAAAACCACATATTATAACAAAGAAATTCTAAAATTACACAATTCAAAATCAATTTTTATTAATTATTTTGATGGTACTTATTTATAGTATAAATGCCCCAACAGAAATAACACATTAACCTTATAAGTTATTTACATTTCAGTAGGAATGACTTTCTGAGATAATATTTTATGAGACCAAATATATCCAAGAAGGAAATAACATGCAAGTAAGGTCTCTTCCTGGCTCCTCCAAGAAAAGGACCCATGTAGGAAGGTAACTGGAGGCTGTGAGGCTCAACTTCTCCTGCTCCATGATTTTGCATTGCATGTAACTCTGTGAAGAGGTAGCAGAATTCCTAATCAGGAACAAAGACCTGAACTCAGAGATAACCTTCCAGGACAGACAGAGCCTTCCTAGTCCTATACAGAAAGCTTTATACTCGGGTTGCCAGCTTTAGCAGATGAAAATACAGGACACCCAGTGAAATTTGAATTTCAGATAAACACCATTTTTAAAAAATTAAAATGGAACATAATTATATTTTAGTATACTTATTCATTGTTTTTCTGAAATTCAGATTTCACTGGGTATCCTGTATTTTATCAGGCAACCTTATTTTATATCCTTGAAAGGCCTAGGAACAGTAGAATCCTCAAACTTTTCCAGAACTCAGCTATTGTATAACAGAAAGATAGCCAACACTGTCACTGTGAAGGAAAGGTTGTAGGAGGAAGTCTTCTATCTGTGGAGAGAGAGGCACCTTTTGGGTCTTTCCTTCTCTAAATGGATGATACACCGAAGGTGTGTTTCTTTATTCTTTCTCCTTACTGGGCAGCAACCATATTCCAGCACTGTGCTCATCCTGGGAAAAACATTATTGAGCTAGACAAACACCATATGTACCCTAATGAAGCTCTCAGCCCACTGGAGACTTAGGCACTAAACAGCAATCCTCACATTTAACATGACAATTACAACAGTTACAAGTGCTATAAGCTAACAAAATGTGTGACTTAAGCTGACTCATTGATCTCATTCTATGTACGTGGCTCTGTACTAGGTAATGTCAGGCATATAAAGATGAGCGTAGATGCATAAGCCAAGATTACTTTTTTCTCTCCTTGAAGTTCACATGTTCTATTCATAATAGAAGTGTAACATTCATAAAATGATCCTCTCTTTACTAAATCTGCATGATTGAGGAAACATGCATTACAAGCCATTTTTGTGACTTTTATTGCTAATAAAAGGGTGAAACATCCTTATTGGTATCTAAAACAAATGACTACAGCTATGTCACAACTAACATTAATGTACTAGATTAAATCTCTGAAAAAAAATTAAGAATTTGGCAAAGACTTTTTTTCATTCATCTATGATCCATGTATATTGTAACCCAGAAAAACACACAGGTTCTTCTCACTTTAAAAAACGCACGATAGTAACTCTAGGATTAATATAGTTCAAAGAATGAAGGCAACTTTATGAAAATTCAATCTGTGTTTTAAAAATTCTTCATCAATCATGCCAAAGCAGACTTAATGACAAAACATTGTTCTGCAGTCAACCGCCTTTTATACAAGTGCATGAAAGTTAACAAAGGCAAACTTCATCCTTTCCCCAGGTTCCACTGTTTCCATCCTTTCTCCTCTTGGTATTAGTCTCCTTACTCATTTCTACCCATTTCAGAAGCCTTGTTGTTCTCCTTACTTTCCCTGTCCCTCTCCTACTTAAACAAAACAACACAAAGCAAAATATGAAAAGTTCTGATGAACAATTATAGCTACATATTGATTAGTGATTACTCTTTAATGACTGATTAGTGATTACTCTTTAATTAAAAATGCATTCGAACCAATGAGCTATCTCACTGAGGACTTTACTTTTTCAAGTTGTTAAAGGAAAAACCGTGTTCTACTTAAATCTGTCCTTTCAATACCAAAGGATACTAATTAAACTTTGCCGCCATCTGAAATGGCCACAGACTTTCCATCCTGGGGCAATTCTGAATTTCCTTTTCTTCAAGTTAGGCCTCTCTTAGCTAATTGCACTACTTGGCCAGACTATCACTACGTCAGTGATCCAGCAATCCTTCTTGAATACTACCTCTCTCTTCTTCTTCTTCATTTTTTCTATCTATTCCTGAGTAATAAAACTCCCCAAAGTTTAGTGCTTGAAAGCAACAAAGATCTATGATTTCTCATGACTCTGTGGGTTGGCTGGTAGTTCCTTTGCTGATTTCTTCTGAACTCTCTCATGAAGCTGCCTTCAGCAGAAAGTTCAGTTACAATGTTCCACACTCTGGCAGATAATACTGACTATTGGCTGGAGTGACCAGGATCTCCTCGTCCTCTGATCTTCACATCTGCTACACTAGCTTCCCGACATGGCCATCTCTGGGAGCATTCCATAGGTCAAAAGCAGAAGCTTCAAGCTCAGAAGTCGCATAACATCATTTCCACCACATGCTTTATTTTTCTTCATGGCACTTAATATCACGTGATATGATGTGATGATGTATATTAGAGGACTGCTTTATTTTTGTCTCTCTCAATAGAATGTAAATCTGTGAGCAGAGACTGTCTTTTTCTTTACTTCAGTATCTCCAGCACCTATAACAGAGTCTGGCACAGAATAGGAGTTCTATGAATAATTACTGAATGAATGTAAGAATATATCTTCTTCTTCCTTAGTCACCAGGTCCTGCCAATTCAGTATTCTATAAGCAGCCAATTACCAGATTTCCATCAACTCCCACGGGGACACTGTGATAGCCTCCTAACCCATGTTCTTGGTCAGGTTCCTCCCCACCTCCAGCCTACCCTCCTATAAACCTGAGGATTGTTTCTGAAGAAGAGGTTTGATCCTGGCATTTCTTGGCCTCAGAACTTCAGTGGCTTCCTTGCTGCCAATACAATAAAGTCTCATACACTTACTGTGGAATTCAGAACCTTCATGACATGATCTGAATATCCCTTTCCTGCGTCTGTTCCTCACCAACTAACCTCACACTCCCAAACCACAGATCTTGCTTCCAATGTGCACTGACCTCTCTCTTATTTTCTGTTCATTGAGTGCTCCAAGCTCTTTAATATAACTTGCACCTCACCTTTGCTGGCTGACAAATTCCTTCTCATCTTCAAGATCCAGCAATTTCATTACCTCTCCAGTGGAAACTTGCCCAACATTCCATTTACTCTGGGTTTCCTCAGAATTCTGAACCGAGGTAAATAACTGTTTTATTATAATTGTTTCCTTCTAAGTCTGTCTCTCCTCCTCAACAAACCATTATCTCCTTGTGTCTTTTTCTTTTCTTTTTTAAAATTTCTATACTACATGCAAATTAGGGCTTGGTACAAACTATGTATTAAATAAATGTTGGTTGAATGAATACTCCCAAAGATAAATTTGGGAAGGATCAAGATTAATGACTCAGTGAAGCTCACTACATCCCAGGATAATTCCATACTCAAGACCACACTGGACTCAGGCATTATGAACAAAGAGAGATGGAGAGATAACATACTCCGAGGCTTTTGTTATTTGGTTTAAATCTTCAGGCTTCTTCTCTTCTGGCAGCTTCATCAGAAGTCTAATTCACAAACACTAACTACAAAGAATGTGATTTGTTATAAACCCGTATGGATAGGTAATTGCAGGGAAATCAGAGAGGCTGGTGTTCCTACTTACTTCATAGGACATGGCAGGGTAATGAACTTGAAATGCCTGAAAGTGGGAACTGTGGCCAGTGATTAATTGATCCTGTATCTGCTCAGCCTCACATTGTCTCCCCAACTGTTGGAAACAAGAGACTCCTAGAGTAAATAAACAATTTTTCCCCAGAAATTTTTCCCCTAGTCAAGGATAAGCAGTATATATATACTGAATAAGCAGTATACATTTTTTTGCTCAGTGAAATACCGAAGCTTTCTTCTTCTGCACTGATTTTGAGAATGTTTTTAGAAATGTAAAAACTAGCATTGACATTGTTTAGTTCTCACCACACAATAACTTTTCTTATAACCCCATCATGACATTTTTAGTAGAGAGTGAGTCAAATATCCTGACCACCTACTCTGTGACATTTCCAGCAAGAGGTAGAAGCCTGCCCTATGTAAGGTACACCAGCTGGTGGACCTAAAGAAAGGCACTCCTACTGGTAATATTTCTGTCATATCCCATATCTCAAGGCCTTCTGTTAGCCGGAAAGCTGAGTACAGATCATTCTACCCTTGAATTTTTTTCAGTCAAGGATGATCAGCTCCCAAGAGAGCAGTTTGTGTATTTTTGCTCAATGAAATATTGAAACTTTTTCTTGTACACTAATGTTAAGAACTTTCTTGGAAACATATCAACTAGTATTGACCTTGTAAGTACTGAGTTCCTTTTTAGCTCTAATTTCATCTCCAGATATAAAAGAAGGAACATTCTTTCTATATTTCTTCAACAAGCATGTGATTAAACACAGTAAGTTAAATATTTTTTGTTTTTCCAAAGAAAATGTAATCAGCATGGTCTTTGCATTTATTGATCATAGTCATGAACATAAAAATGTTCTGAGTGATGCCAATAAGGTCCTTTCTGCTCTAAAATTATACTACTTCTCCTCCTACTGGACAGACAATTTTGGTGACTAATAATACCACCATTATCTGCAGATGTGATGTGGGCACACTGCTAATCTGTCCTTATTGCTTTAGCCCTGATATGGCAGATATGAGGCTCATGTACACTCATGTCCTCCTTCTGAATTCATAGAAGGACAGTGTGGATACAAGTCCCCAGAGGCTGGTGTCAGGTGCCAAAGAGAAAAGTGGAACAGGTAGCCCATTCCAGCAATGATTTAAACATTAAACATTTTGATGTGTTTTTCTAACATGAATTACATATTAGCATAGTTCTTAAGTACTATATATTGTACATAGCTTTAACATTTTTATAATAATCCAGCATCAGTCATTATTATGAACATGAACTACTGTAGGATCGATTGAGTTATGAAAGCTATTGAAGTGTACACAATGACATGCATTTGGGCCTGAGAATGAAACAAAAATTGACCAGGCATTTTGCATGTCATTTCAATTAATCCCTACAACCACTCCACAAGTTAGATTATACCATTTTCATTTTACACATGATAACACAAACATAGAGATTTTAAATAGCTTGCCTAGGGTTATAATGCTAATCAATAGGTGGTAAGTGGAGATTTTATATGCAGGATTCTTTGTCAAAAAAAGCCACACTCTCAATCAAGATGGCGGCGTGGGAAGACGCTGAGTTCATGTCTCCCCACAACTAGGGCACCTGCTGGACACTGGTGGGGGACCTTGAAGTACAAGGAGAAGGGAGGAACCCCCAACTGAACCAGTAGGACATGAGGGACTGAGGGGGGAGGAGAAGTGGAGGCCGGAGAGGACCAGCGCCCCTGAGGGGTGGCTGAGATGGGGGAGGGGTTTCCACGCTTGGAGGGACCCTTAGGGGCTCAGATAAGGGCGGAGCCCGCTGAGCGTTTCCCCTGCCTAATCGGACAGGGAAGTCTGCCCTGCTCTGGGCCGGGTCCTATGCCCTCAGAGGCCCCCTAGGGGCCGTGTTGGTCTTGGGGACGTAGGAGGAAGGCTGGGGCAGAACAGGAGAGGAAGGTGGGAGGGGCCCTCTGAGACCAGAGGAGCCAGAGAAGAGTGGAGGGCATTTGCCCAGCCCACTGGAGCCCAGGAAGCCTGCTGGGCTCCCAGGTGGGGCCCCCCGCCCTTTGAGACCAGAGGCATGCCTGGGCCCTTCTGTTCCCTAGAGCTTAAGCCCCTTCCCACACCCCGCAGGGCCTTTTCCAGCCCTGTGCGTCCTAAGCACAGGCCCCGCCCACCATCCAAACCCCACCCCTGCTTAGGCTCCGCCCTCCACAGCCAAGGCCTTTTCCACCTTTTTTTTTCTTCTCTTTTTTACAATTGTGGTTCTGTTTTACCTTCTGGTTATTGTTTCATCTATATTTTTATTTTTATATTCTTTCTAACATACCTGTTAGTTTCCTAGTCTAATTTTATTTTTTACTCTTTGTTATTGTTCATTTTCTTTCTTGCCGCCAGAGCATCTTGCAGGATCTTGGTTCATGAGCTGGGGGTCAGGCCAAATCTCCTGCAATGGGAGCTCCGAATCCAAACCACTGAACCAACAGAGAATCTCAGACCCCAGGGAATATTCATTGGAATAACATCTCCCAGAGGTCCTCATCTTGGCACCAAGACCAAGCTCTACCCAGCAGCCTACAAACTCCAGTGTTGGAAGCCTCAGGCCAAACAACTAGTAAGACAGGTACACAATCCCATCCATCAAAAAAAAAAAAGTGAGATGAAAAAAAAATATTTCACAGATGAAGGACCAAGGTAAAAAACTATAAGACCAAATAAATGAAGAGGAAATAAAGATCAGAGCAGAAATAAATGAAATAGAAATGAAGAAAACAATAGGAAAGGTCAATAAAACTAAAAGCTGGTTCTTTGAGAAGACAAACAAAACTGATAAACCCTCAGCCAGACTCATCAAGAAAAAAAGGGAGAGGTCACAAATCAATAAAATTAGAAATGAAAAAGGAGAAATCACAACTGACATGGCAGAAATACGAAGGATTATAAGAGACTACTATAAACAACTATATGCCAATAAAATGGATAACCACGAAGAAATGGACAAATTCTTGGAAAGGTACAATTTTCCAAGGTTGAACCAGGAAGACTTAAAAAATATAAGCAGACCTATCACAAGTCATGAAATTGAAACTGTAATTAAAAATCTTCCAACAAACAAAAGTCCAGGACCAGGTGATTTCACCGGCAAAATCTAGATTTCACCGGCAAAATCTATCAAACATTTAGAGAAGAGCTAACACCAATCCTTCTCAAACTCTTCCAAAAAACTGCAGAGGGGGGAACACTCCCAAATTCATTCTACAAAGCCACCATCACCCTGATACCAAAACCAGAAAAAGATATTACAAAAAAAGAAAATTAGAGACCAATATCACTGATGAACATAGATGCAAAAATCCTCAACAAAATATTAGCAAACAGAATCCAACAGCACATTAAAAGGATCATAGGGCTTCCCTGGTGGCGCAGTGGTTGAGAATCTGCCTGCTAATTCAGGGGACACGGGTTCAAGCCGTGGTCTGGGAAGATCCCACATGCCGCGGAGCAGCTGGGCCCGTGAGCCACAACTACTGAGCCTACGCGTCTGGAGCCTGTGCTCCACAACAAGAGAGGCTGCGATAGTGAGAGGCCCGCGCACCGCAATGAAGAGTGGCCCCCACTTGCCACAACTAGAGAAGGCCCTCACACAGAAATGAAGACCCAACACAGCCAAAAATAAATAAAAAATAATAAATAAATAATAAATAAATAAATGCCAAGCATTTGAAGCCATTTAAAAAAAAAAAAAAAAAAGGGCTTCCCTGGTGGCGCAGTGGTTGAGAGTCTGCCTGTCGATGCAGGGGACACGGGTTCGTGCCACGGTCCGGGAAGATCCCACATGCCGTGGAGCAGCTAGGCCCGTGAGCCATGGCCTCTGAGCCTGCACGGCCGGAGCCTGTGCTCCGCAACGGGAGAGGCCACAACAGCGAGAGGCCCGCGTACCGCAAAAAAAAAAAAAAAAAAAAAAAAAAAAAAGGATCATACACCATGATCAAGTGGAATTTATCCCAGGGATGCAAGGATTCTTCAATATACACAAATCAATCAATGTGATACACCATATTAACAAACTGAAGAATAAAAACCATAGGATCATCTCAAAAGAAAGTTCCCTCATACTCCATTGTAGGCAACCCTCTCGCCACCCCTAACCATTGGCAACTACTGCTCTGTTTTCTGTCTTATAGTTTTGCCTTTTCCAAAATATCATATCAATGGTCCATATAATATGTAGCCTTTTGAATTTCTCTTTTTTCACTCAGGTCAATATGTGCATCAGCAGTTTGTTCCTTTTTATTGCTGAGTTGTATTCCATTGCATGAATATACCATAGTTTATACATTCACCAGTTGAAGGACATCTGGGTTGTTTCCAGTGCTTGATGATTATGAATAAAACTGCTGTAAATATCTATGTACAAGTTTAGAATGCACATATATTTTCATGTCTCTTGAGTAAAAACATCTAGTACTGGGATAGCTGAGTCCTATGATAAGTGTATGCTTAATTTCTTTTTAACATCTTTATTGGAGTATAATTGCTTTACAATGTTGTGTTAGTTTCCACTGTATAGCAAAGTGAATCAGCTGTATGTATACATATATCCCCATATCCCCTCCCTCTTGCGTCTCCCTCCCACCCTCCCTATCCCACCCCTCTAGGTGGTCACAAAGCACCGAGCTGATCTCCCTGTGCCATGCAGCTGTCCCACTAGCTATCTGTTTTACATCTGGTCGTGTAAATATGTCAGTGCTACTCTCTCACTTCGTCCCAGCTTACCCTTCCCCCTCCCCATGTCGTCAAGTCCATTCTCTACGTCTGCCTCTTTATTCCTGTCCTGCCCACTATGGAGAACAGTTTGGAGGTTCCTTAAAAAACTAAAAATAGAACTACCATATGACCCAGCAATCCCACTACTGGGCATATACCCTGAGAAAACCATAATTCAAAAAGAGACATGTACCAAAATGTTCACTGCAGCACTATTTACAATAGCCAGGACATGGAAGCAACCTAAGTGTCCACTGACAGATGAATGGATAAAGAAGATGTGGCACATATGTACAATGGAATATTACTCAGCCATAAAAATAAATGAAATTGAGTTATTTGTAGTGAGGTGGATGGACCTAGAGTCTGTCATACAGAGTGAAGCAAGTCAGAAAGAGAAAAACAAATACCACATGCTAACGCATATATATGAAATCCAAAAAAAAAAAAAAGGGTTCTGAAGAACCTAGAGGCAGGACAGGAATAAAGACACAGATGAAGAGAATGGACTTGAGGACACGGGGAGGGGGAAGGGTAAGCTGGGACGAAGTGAGAGAGTGGCATGGACATATATACACTACCAAATGTAAAATAGATAGCTAGTGGGAAGCAGCCTCATAGCACAAGGAGATCAGCTTGGTGCTTTGTGTCCACCTAGAGGGGTGGGATGCAGGGGTGGGAGAGAGACGCAAGAGGGAGGGGATATAGGGATATCCCCCATGTATGCATATGGCTGATTCACTTTGTTGTACAACAGAAACTAACACAGTATTGTGAAGCAATTATATTCCAATAAAGATGTATTAAAAAAAAAGCCACACTTTATATTGCTGTCTCCCTGATGTCTGACATTAAATGGTGTTTTTAAATTTACTTTTTTTTTTAAACCTCTTCCTATGTTGAAATCTTGTTTGTTGCTAACAATGTATTTGCGTTTAGTAATACCCCAAGCCTTCCTTTTTAATTTGCTGCTTCTAACAAGTAGTGAGCTAGGGAGAGCAAACAACCATTCTGTTAGATGTGTCAGGAGGAAATATGCTCTTGCCAAGGACTTGGTGTACTTGCTCTATGAGCACAGGAATTTTAACACATGGACTATGTGAAGTCTCCTTTTGAAGTATAAGGCCTATATTTGCAAACTTCGTGGTTTTCAGACAGGTTCTAAAGAGTGAAATTTACCAGAAAAGCAAATTTCAGCTAACTGAAATGTTTCCATCCACATTTATATTCCTTTCCTTCTGCTGGGAATTTTCATGAATGTTTGCTGTTGTTGTTTATGATAACAGGCTTAAAAATGTAACAGAATGGTCTTAAAAGATGATACTTTTACAGATATGCTGTGTAAATGTGCTGGATTTAAATGAGTCATAATGATCTAACAGAATTGCTTTTAAGTTATTTTAATTTTTCCCCCATTACATGTTTCTTCAGTTAAATTAAAATTTTTCCAAATGCTTCTTACTCTTATTTTATTCAGTAATTTTCATAAAACCTCTACTGATTAAGCAAAAATAAAATATTACTGCCTTAAAAAAAAAAAAAAAAAAAAAAAAAAAGAAAATATTACTGCCTTTTTGTGGATCCTTTTGAGAATATTACTAAAATATAAAATCGGTCAGTATCAGAAACTATTGCTTTTATCAGAAGGAAGTGACTATGCTGTTTGCAATTTCCTTTTGGATCTTTTTCTTCCCCTTAGTTGTTTTTTTTGTTATTAACTTTTTTTCAGTTATACATATAAGTAATAATGAATAATTATTAAAATTTCAAATGCTGCATTAAAGTAAGCAGAACAAAGTAGGTCATTTTCAACAATTTCAATTTTGTTCAAGTGCTATGCCAGGTTCTAAAGATCCAAAAATAAATTAAGAGATGATTCCTTTCCTCCTGACAAAAGTAAACAAAGGCAGGATAGTCTGATGGTTATGATTTACAACCGTGGGGTTAGACATATCCGACATGGAATTCTGACTCAGGCATGTGATGGCACAGAATTTTTAGACGAGGCACTCCTGAGTCTCAAATTCCTCATCTATAAAATAAGAACCAAATTAGAACAGTAACAGTACGTCCCTGAACTTGGTAGTTTTATTGCTTCAATTACCTGAGATATGGTAGGAGGGGGGGCATTGTCTGTATGGATAAGTCTGTGGATGCTAGAATTCAATTGTAACAGTTCTCGCCCTGGCTTTCCCACTCACTTGCCCTTGAAAAATTATCATATCCAAAGATCCTTTGTTTGCAAAGTAGGAATAATAATAGGTGTATTCTATAAGTTATTAGTCTGTCTGTATTCGTTCTCTAAGGCTGCCACAATAAAATTCCACAGACTGGGTGGCTTAAACAACATAAATTGATTTTTTTCTCACATTTCTAGAGGCTAGAAGTCCAAAATCAAGATTTTGGCAGGGTTGGTTCCTTCTGAGGCCTCTCTCCTTGGCTTGTAGACAGCCATCTTCTCCCTGTGTCTTCACCTGGTCTTCCCTCTGTGTCTGTGTCCTAATTTCCTCTTCTTACAAGGACACCAGTCATATTGGATTAGGGCTTACCCCGAAGACTTAATTTATTAAAGACTATCTCAAATACAGTGACAGGCTGAGGAACTAGGGGTTAGGACTTTAACATATGACTTGGGGATGAGGGTGGGAGACACAATTCAGCCCATAAAACTGGCCTATAAGAAACACTCAGTAAATGTTGGCTATCATTGTTGCTGCTGCTAGTTTTATTATTATCACTATCATCATTATTATTATTATTAAATAATGTATTAATCTCAAAAGGCAGTAAGGCACCAAAACTGATTTAACAGTAAGCTGTTTTCTTATTTTTTTTCACAAATGGGGCATTTTAATCATAATGACATTTAAATAGTGTTATCTGCCACATCATGTGGTTCAGCAGAATTCTAAGTTCAAACTTCTGGTAGTTTCCACATTATTTAAAATACTAATAGGGTAAATGTCAAAGATTCAATTCATATTTAGGCCAATGGCTTCATTTTGTTCAGTGGTTGCAGAATGTACCCCAAGCCTGGTTCATCACATCACAAATAAAAGCCACTGTTTCACCATGGGAACAGGGCAAGAGGGTGTGCATGGATCAGCAGAAATCTATTGGCATGACCAGGAAAACAACCCAGAGTGCATGCCCTTCCTCTAAATGAATAAATTATTTCTTATCAGATCTTTTTTTTTAGAGTGAGATGCAAAAATGCTTAAGAAAAGACAGTTCTCCCCCAAAGGAACAATAAGTAGAAAATGAGATTTTGCTTCCATTTTCCCTTTTTAAAGCACTTAAACTAGAAAAATGAAATTATTGACATCTATAGAAACATTTAATGTCTAAACACTTTACTCGTTATTCCTCTTATATTTTCCTTAAAAGATATTGAAACAATTTGCCCTGAGAGGATTAAGTGGGGAAAAGGCTCCATTTTATTTTCAGATATGGATACACACACTTTATTTTACCAATAAAAGTGTCAAGAATCAACTCCATTTTGAAAATGGTTTGCTGTATAATCAATATAGATGACAGACTTATGTGTATCAATAGCCTACCTTCAAGATTCACAAATTACTGTAATTTGTAATCACTGACATTTACATAGGAATTTAGATGATAAAGAAAAGAAAATTAAAAAGGAATGATTCTCTTCCATCAAAAATAAACTGAATATTTGAATTCATCTCCTCTGTCCACATACACTTTTTTATGAAGCCACATTAAATCAAAATAAGTACTGCTTATAAAACAAGCCCTAATGATATGTTCCTAACTTGATTCTGCTACTAGCAGAAAATAACTGATGGAAATTTCTGCAAGCTACAGTTTTATTGGACAATATTATTTTATATTTTTATGAGTCTGATATTCAACACAGAAATCTCCAATGATTTGGATCATGATGCAGAATTTCTTGAGGTATGATTGTCCCTCTCTAGCCAAAAAAAGAAAAGAAAAAAAAAAAAGAATCACTAAAATAGGGCCCCCGGCAAATGCCCTAAGGACCTTCTGAGCTCAAAATCTGAGCCACAAAGTAACAGTCCCCAGACTTCACCCCGATATTAAACAGTAACTATCAGAGTTGGTTCCAAACGTACACAGCTCTGCACTACATCCAGACCCAAATGATAGTGAAATTTTCCCAGCTGGAAAACTGTATCAGTGATTAGGAAATAATTAAGGTATACCCTGCTTCATCCTAAGGAAGGGACACCTAGCAAGACAGTGGAATTCTAGGCAAATTGCATTTGCCTCCACATTATTAAAACAACTTTTAAATATGCCTTATTATAAGCAAATGTATTTTTTAAAGGACCTGAACAACAGAACAAATTCTACAGACACAAGGTTAACCATAGTCCCTGCCTAATAACATCTCTCTATATTTAGCATAAATACAGAGTTTAAAATTTTTGCATCAACCATAATAGCTACTCATTTTTAATTCTTACCATTGGTAAATGCTTTAAGAAAATGATCTCTTTGTTACAAGGCTGCAAGCAGGTAAAGAAATGGAAGCCCAAGAAAATTAGGTAACTAGCCTGAGGTACCACATTCAGTAAAAGGCAGGACAAGGATTTGAACACTGCTCCATGCAATTCCCCAAGCCTGTGCTGTTTCTGCTATGCTCAGATTACAATGTTACTATCATCCTCAAAATTTTCAAGAGAGAGCATGAATAAAGACGCAGAAGTTGGCTTCAAGATGGCAGAAGAGTCAGATGTGGAAAGCACCTTCCTCCCCACAAATACATCAGAAATACATCTACACGTGGAACAGCTCCTACAGAACACCCACTGAACGCTGGCAGAAGACCTCAGACCTCCCAAAAGGCAAGAAACTCTCCCACGTACCTGGGTAGGGCAAAAGAAAAAAGAATAAACAGAGACAAAAGAATAGGGACGGGACCTGCACCAGGGGGAGGGAGCTGTGAAGGAGGAAAGGTTTCCACACACTAGGAAGCCCCTTCGCGGGCGGAGACTGCGGGTGGTGGAGGGTGGAAGCTTTGGAGCCACGGAGGAGAGCGCAGCAACAGGGGTGTGGAGGGCAAAGCGGGGAGATTCCCGCACAGAGGATCAGTTCAGACTAGCACTCACCAGCCCGAGAGGCTTGTCTGCTCACCCACCGGCCGGGACGGGCGGGGGCTGAGAGATGAGGCTCCGTCTTAGGAGGTCAGATCCGAGGGAGAAGACGGGTTGGCTGCGGGAGCACAGCCTGAAGGGCGCTAGTGCACCACAGCTAGCTGGGAGGGAGTCCAGGAAAAAGTCTACAGCTGCCGAAGAAGCTAGAGACTTTTTCTTGCCTCTTTGTTTCATGGTGCACGAGGAGAGGGAATTAAGAGCACCGCGTAAACAAGCTCCGGAGACGGGCACGAGCCTCTGCTATCACCACGGACACCAGAGACGGGCATGAAACGCTAAAGCTGCTGCTGCAGCCACCAAGAAGCCCATGTGCAAGCACAGGTCACCATCCATACCTCCCCTCCCGGGAGCCTGTGCAGCCCGCCACTGCCAGGGTCCCGTGATCCAGGGAGAACTTCCCTGGGGAGAACATACGGCGCGCCTCAGGCTGGTGCAACTTCACCCTGGCCTCTGCTGCTGCAGGCTTTCCCCACATTCCGTACCCCTCCCTCCCCCCAGGCCTGAGTGAGCCAGAGCCCCCGAGTCATCTGCTCCTTTAACCCCGTCCAGTCTGAGTGAAGAACAGACGCCCTCAGGCGACCTACATGCAGAGGCGGGGCCAAATCCAAAGCTGAACCCGAGGAGCAGTGTGAAGAAGAGAAAGGGAAATCTCTCCCAGCAGCCTCAGGAGCACCGGATTAAATCTCCTGAAGAACTAAAGAGCAAATTAAAACCTTTACAGAAAAGCAAAAGCTTAGAGAATTCAGCACCACCAAACCAGCTTTACAACAATCAACTTGATGTACCCTGCATCTCTGGAATACCTGAATAGACAACCAATCATCCCAAATTCAGGAGGGTCATGGTGCTCTGGCCGGGTGTCAGGGCTGTGCCACTAAGGTGGGAAAGACAAGTTCAGGACACTGGTCCACAAGAGACCTCCCAGCTCCATGTAATATCAAACGGCAAAAAACTCCCAGAGATCTCCATCTCAGGGCCAACATCGAGCTCCACACAACGACCAGCAAGCTACAGTGCTGGACACCCTATGCCAAACAACTAGCAAGACAGGAACACAAGGCCACCCATTAGCAGAGAGGCTGCCAAAAATCATACTGAGTTCACAGACACCCCAAAACACAGCACCAGACGCAGACCTGCCCACCAGAAATAAGATCCAGCCTCATCCACCAAAACACAGGTACTAGTCCGCTCCACCAGGAAGCCTACACAACCCACTGAACCAACCTTAGACACAGGGGGCAGACACCAAAAACAATGGGAACTACAAACCTGCAGCCTGCGAAAACGAGACACCAAACACAGTAAGTTAAGCAAAATGAGAAGACAGAGAAACACACAGCAGATGAAGGAGCAAGGTGAAAACCCACCAGACCTAACAAATGAAGAGTAACAGGCAGTCTACCTAAAAAAGAATTCAGAGTAATGATAGTAAAGATGATCCAGGGCTTCCCTGGTGGTACAGAGGTTGAGAGTCTGCCTGCCGATGCAGGGGACACAGGGTCGTGCCCCGGTCCGGGAAGATCCCACATGCCGCGGAGCGGCTGGGCCCGTGAGCCATGGCCACTGAGCCTGCACGTCCGGAGCCTTTGCTCCGCAACGGGAGAGGCCACGGCAGTGAGAGGCCCGCTTAACATACACACACACACACACACAAAAAAAAAAGATGATCCAAATTCATGGAAACAGAAAAGAGAAAATACAAGAAATGTTTAACAAGGACCTAGAAAAACTAAAGAGCAAACAATGATGAACAACACAATAAATGAAATTAAAAATTCTCTAGAAGGAATAAATAGCAGAATAACTGAGGCAGAAGAACGGATAAGTGATCTGGAAGATAAAATAGTGGAAATAACTAGTGCAGAGCAGAATAAAGAAAAAAGAATGGAAAGAATTGAGAACAGCCTCAGAGACCACTTGGAGAATATTAAACGCACCAACATTAGAATTTTAGGGGTGCCAGAAGAAGAAGACAAAAAGAAAGGGATTGAAAAAATATTTGATGAGATGATAGTTGAAAACTTCCCTAATATGGGAAAGGAAATAGTTAGTCAGCTCCAGGAAGCACGGAGAGTCCAATACAGGATAAATCCAAGGAGAAACACGCCATGACACATATTAACCACACGATCAAAAATTAAATAGAGAAAAAATATTAAAAGCAGCAAGGGAAAAACAAGAAATAACATACAAGGGAATCCCCATAAGATTAACAGCTGATCTTTCAGCAGCAAGTCTACAAGCCAGAAGGGAGTGGCAGGACATACTTAAAGTGATGAAAGGAAGGAAAGAACGTACAACCAAGATTTCTCTACCCAGCAAGTATCTCATTCAAATTCGATGGAGAAATTAAAAACTTTACAGAAAAGCAAAAGCTTAGAGAATTCAGCACCACCAAACCAGCTTTACAACAAATGCTGAAGGAACTTTTCTAGGCAGGAAACACAAAAGAAGAAAAAGACATACAATAACAAACGCAAAACAATTAAGAAAATGGGAATAGGAATATACATATTGATAATTACCTTAAATTTAAATGGAATAAGTGCTCCCACCAAAAGACATAGATTGGCTGAATGGATACAAAAACAAGACCCGTATATATGCTGTATACAAGAGAGCCACTTCAGACCTAGGGACACATACAGACTGAAAGTGAGGGAATGGAAAAAGATATTCCATGCAAATAGAAATCAAAAGAAAGCTGAAGTAGCAATTCTCATATCAGACAAAATAGGCTTTAAAACAAAGACTATTACAAGAGACAAAGAAGGACACTACATAATGATCAAGGGATCAATCCAAGAGGAAGATATAACAATTGTAAATATTTATGCACCCAACATAGGAGCATCTCAATACATAAGGCAAATACTAACAGCCATAAAAGGAGAAATCGACAGTAACACAATCATAGTAGGGGACTTTAACACTCCACTTTCACCAATAGACAGATCATCCAAAGTGAAAATAAATAAGGAAACAAAAGCTTTAAATGCAGGCTTCCCTGGTGGCACAGTGGTTAAGAATCTGCCTGCGAATGCAAGGGATGCAGGTTCAAGCCCTAGTCCGGGAAGATCCCACATGCCGCGGAGCAGCTAGGCCAGTGAGCCATGGCCACTGAGCCTGCACGTCACAAGTCTGTGCTCCGCAATGGGAGAGGCCACAACAGTGAGAGGCCCACGTACGGCAAAACAAACAAACAAAATAAAACCTTTAAATGCTACATTAAACACAATGGACTTAATTGATATTTATAGGGCATTCCATCCAAAAACAACAGAATACACTTTCTTCTCAAGTGCTCATGGAACATTCTCCAGCATAGATCATATCGTGGGTCACAAATCAAGCCTTGGTAAGTTTAAGAAAACTGAAATCGTATCAAGTATCTTTTCGAACCACAATGCTATGACACTAGATATCAATTACAGGAAAAAAAATCTGTAAAAAAAATACAAACACACGGAGGCAAAACAATACACTACTTAATAACCAAGAGATCACTGAAGAAATCAAAGAGGAAATCAAAAAAATACGTAGAAACAAATGACAATTAAAACACAACGACCCAAAGCCTATGGGATGCAGCAAAACCAGTTCTAAGAGGGAAATTTATAGTGATACAATCCTACATTAAGAAACAAGAACCATCTCAAATAAACAACATAACCTTACAACTAAATCAAGTAGAGAAAGAAGAACAAAAACCCCCCAAAGTTAGCAGAAGGAAAGAAATCATAAAGATCAGATCAGAAATAAATGAAAAAGAAATGAAGGAAATGAGAGCAAAGATCAATAAAAATAAAAGCTGGTTCTTTGAGAAGATAAACAAAATTGATAAACCATTAGCCAGACTCATCAAGGTAAAAAGGGAGGAGACTCAAGTCAATAGAATTAGAAAGGAAAAAGGAGAAGTAACAACTGACACTGCAGAACTACAAAGGATCATGAGAGATTACTACAAGCAACAATAAAATGGACAACCTGGAAGAAATGGACAAATTCTTAGAAAAGCACAACCTTCTGAGACTAAACCAGGAAGAAATAGAAAATATAAACAGACCAATCACAAGCACTGAAATTGAAACTGTGATTGAAACCCTTCCAAGAAACAAAAGCCCAGGACCAGATGGCTTCACAGGCGAATTCTATTAAACATTTAGAGAAGAGCTAACACCTAAACTTCTAAAACTCTTCCAAAGTATAGCAGAGGGAGGAACACTCCCAAACTCATTCTATGAGGCTACCATCACCTTGACACCAAAACCAGACAAAGAGGTCACAAAGAAAGAAAACTACAGGCCAATATCACTGATGAACATAGATGCAAAAATCCTCAACAAAATACTAGCAAACAGAATCCAACAGCACATTAAAAGGATCATACAACGTGATCAAGTGGGGTTTATTCTAGGAATGCAAGGATTCCTCAATATATGCAAATCAATCAATGTGATACACCATATTAACAAACTGAAGAATAAAAACCATATGATCATCTCAATAGATGCAGAGAAAGCTTTTGACAAAATTCAACACCCATTTATGATAAAAACCCTCCAGAAAGTAGGCATAGAGGAAACTTACCTCAACATAATAAACGCCATATATGACAAACCCACAGCCAACATTGTTCTCAGTGGTGAAAAACTGAAACCATTTCCCCTAAGATCAGAAACAAGACAAGGTTGCCCACTCTCATCACTATTATTCAACATTTTGGAAGTTTTAGTCACAGCAATCAGAGAAGAAAAGGAAATAAAAGGAATCCAACTCGGAAAAGAAGAAGTAAAACTGTCACTGTTTGCAGATGACATGATACTATACATAGAGAATCGTAAAGATGCCACCAGAAAACTACTAGAGCCAACCAATGAACTTGGTAAAGTAGCAGGATACAAAATTAATGCACAAAAATCTCTGGCATTCCTATACACTAATGATGAAAAATCTGAAAGCGAAATTAAGAAAACACTCCCATTTACCATTGCAACAACAACAACAAAAATATCTAGGAATAATCCTAAGGAGACAAAAGACCTGTATGCAGAAAACTATAAGACACCGATGAAAGAAATTAAAGATGATACAAATAGATAGAGAGATATACCATGTTCTTGGATTGGAAGAATCAACATTGTAAAAAAGACTATACTATCCAAAACAATCTACAGATTCAATTCAATCCCTATCAAACTACCACTGGCATTTTTCATAGAACTAGAACAAAAAATTTCACAATTTATATGGAAACAAAAAAGACCCCGAATAGCCAAAGCAACCTTGAAAAAAAAAAATGGAGCTGGAGGAATCAGACTCCCCGACTTCAGACACTACTACAAAGCTACAGTAATCAAGACAGTATGGTACTGGCACAAAAAAAGAGAAATATAGATCAACGGAAGAGGATAGAAAGCCCAGAGATATACCCACGCACGTATGGTCACCTTATTTTTGATAAAGGAAGCAAGAATACACAATGGAGAAAAGACAGCCTCTTCAATAAGTGGTGCTGGGAAAACTGGACAGCTACATGTAAAAGAATGAAATTAGAACACTCCCTAACACCATACACAAAAATAAACTCAAAATGGATTAAAGACCTACATGTAAGGCCAGACACTATCAAACTCTAACATGAAAACATAGGCAGAACCCTCTATTACATAAATCACAGCAAGATCCTTTCTGACCCCCCTCCAAGAGAAATGGAAATAAAAACAAAAATAAACAAATGGAACCTAATGAAACTTCAAAGCTTTTGCACAGCAAAGGAAACCATAAACAATGCGAAAAGACAACCTTCAGAATGGGAGAAAATATTTGCAAATGAAGCAACTAACCTCCAAAATTTACAAGCAGTTCATGCAGCTCAATATCAAAAAAACAAACAACCCAATCCAAAAATGGGCAGAAGACCTAAATAGACATTTCTCCAAAGAAGATATACAGATTGCCAACAAACACATGAAAGAATGCTCAACATCATCAATCATTAGAGAAATGTAAATCAAAACTACAATGAGATATCATCTCACAACAGTCAGAACGGCCATCATCAAAAAATCTACAAACAATAAATGCTAGAGAGGGTGTGGAGAGAAGGGAACCCTCTTGCACTGTTGGTGGGAATGTAAATTGATACAGCCACTATGGAGAACAGGATGGACGTTCCTTAAAAAACTAAAAATAGAACTACCATATGACCCAGTAATCCCACTACTGGGCATATACCCTGGAAAACCATAATTCAAAAAGAGACATGTACCACAATGTTCATTGCAGCTCTATTTACAATAGCCAGGACATGGAAGCAACCTAAGTGTCCATTGACAGTTGAATGGATAAAGAAGATGTGGCACATATATACAATGGAATATTACTCAGCCATAAAAAGAAACAAAATTGAGTTCTTGTAGTGAGGTGGATGGACCTAGAGTCTGTCATACAGAGTGAAGTAAGTCAGAAAGAAAAACAAATACTGTATGCTAACACATATATATGGAATCTAAAAAAAAAAAAGGTTCTGAAGAACCTAGGGGTAGGACAGGAATAAAGACACAGACGTGGAAAGTGGACTTGAGAACACTGGGAGAGGGAGGGGTGGGTTGGGACGAGCTGAGAGAGTGGCATGGATATATATACACTACCAAATGTAGAATGGATGGCTGGTGGGAAGCAGCTGCATAGCACAGGGTGATCAGCTGGGTACTTTGTGACCACCTAGAGGGGTAGGATAGGGAGGCTGGGAGGGAGACGCAAGAGGGAGAGGATATGGGGATATATGTATATGTATAGCAGATTCACTTTGTTAAAAAGCAGAAACTAACATACTATTGTAAAGCAATTATACTCCAATAAAGATGTTAACAAATTGAAAAAAAAAAGACACAGAAGTTTGAAAAATCAGTGTTGTGATTGGGATGTGCTTTAGCACATAGGCTCAGTTGTGCATACATTTGATAACATTAAATGTAGGTATAACTACATGGCACATATTTTTTTAAGATATTTTGTTTTTATAATGAAACCAGCACTTCACTGGTTCCATCCAATATTCTATTTCTTTCTAGTTTACTAATACTAGTTTATGACATGGAAATCTCTTTATAAGAAATTGCAAAGAAAATTTGGATATGAATTCCAAAAATGTATACAGCATTTCTTAGTCAGAATCAGAAGTTTCTTTCAGAGCAGTCTATTTTGTCTTCTTTCCTTCATCCCACATTTACTGAATCTTTTCTATTTTGATAGTTCTGTGATTATGCATTATTAAATATCAGGTGGCTAGAAGAAGAAGAGCCTAATGCCAATTCATACCCAGTTACTATGTAACTTGGTTTGTATCTGTTTGGAGTACATACAGTTCTTTTCTACATGGAGGAAAACAATGATTGTTTGTAAGCCACAGATAAACTAGAATTTAAATATTAAACAAAAAAAATGAAAGTGCTATCTGAATAAATTCTTAAAACTTTAGGTAGATCTAATTTTTATAACCTATAATATGTTTCTTATAATATTTAGAAACAAGACTAACATAAAAAATAACTAGGTAAAAGTGGGAATTACATGCTAGAACAGTTATGAAGTTTGATTAATCTAAAAATGTATTTTGATAAAATAAACTACAATTTATTACCTAGTAATAGACACTCCAGAGAAGTCCCAAAAAATATTACAATCTTACCCACTTTGAAACTAGGAGAGTCTACAGGAAATTTTCAGAACATCTATGTACCTAATTTTTAAATTCCCATGTAAATTTCATTCCTTTTTCAGATATAAAGAAGTACTAAAATTTATAGTTATAATAGTAAAACAAAAACATAAGAAATAGACATATAGACAAATAAAATAGAATAGAGTACCCAGACTTCCAGTCTCCAGAACTTCGAGAAAATTAATTTATGTTGTTTAAGCCACTCAGTCTATGGTATTTTGTTATGGCAGCCCCAGTAGGCTAATATAGGTGCCAAAACTAAAGGACAGTCTCTTTAACAAATGGTGCTGGGAAAACTAGATATCCACATGCAAAAGAATGAAGTTGGGCCTTTAAATTATACGATATACAAAAATTAATGCAAAATGGATCAAAGACCTAAACATAAAACATAAAACCATAAAAATTTTTAGAATATACACGGGAAAAGCTTCATGACACTGGATTTATCAAGGCTGTGCAGAAATTAGAACCCTTATGAATTATTGGTGGGAATGTAAAATGGTACAGGTGCTGTGGGAAACTATATCAAATCCCTCAAAAGTTAAAAACAGAAGTACCATATGATTGAGCAATTCCACTTCAGGGTATATATCTAAAAGAAGTGAAAGCAGAATCTCAAAAAGATATTTGTACCTCCATGATCATAGCATCACTATTCATAATAGCTAAGAGGTAAAACAACCCAAGTGTCCCTGGGCAGATGAATGGATAAATAAAAATGTGGTATATGTATGTGATGGAGTATTATTCAGCCTTAAAAACAAAGGAAATTCTGACACATTACAATATGGACGAACCTCGAGGACTTTATGCTTACTGAAATAAGCCAATCACAAAAGACAAATACTGTATGATTCCATTTAAATGAGATATCTAGAGAAGTCAAATTCATAGAGATAGAAAGTAGAAATCAGGAGATTGGGACTGACATATATACACTACTATGTATAAAACAGATAACTAACGAGAACCTACTGATAGCACAGGGAACTCTACTCGGTGCCCTGTGGTGACCTAAATAGGAAGGAAATCCAAAAAAGAGGGGATATGTGTATACGTATGGTTGATTCACTTTGCTGTATAGCAGAAACTGACACAGCAGTGTAAAGCAACTATACTCCAATAAAAAAAAAAAAAGAGAAAGTAGAATGGTGGTTACCAGCAGCCTGGGTAGAGGGAAATGGAGAGTTGTTGTTTAGTGGGTATAGAGTTTCAGTTTTGCAAGATGAAAAAGTTCTAGAGACCTATTGCCTAACAATGTGAATATACTTAACATTATTGAGCTGTAAGATGGTTAAGATGGTGTTATGTTATGCATTTTTTACTACAATAATAAAAAAGTACAAGAAATCCACAGGATCCTTTTTTAAGCATAAAGTTAACATCTACCTCAATAGTGTTCCAGGAAAAGCACATTGAAAAAGAGAAAAATCTCTATAAAAGAGACCACTCCATGGTGAAATGGTCAGCGGTTTATACTCCAGATATGGATTAATCAGTCCCATTTTTATATAAAATAAGTTTAATATGTTGGGAAATGCTTCTTTGCCTCGGTCAGAGGTGGGGAGAGAGAGAATTTAGACCAAGGAAACAATGGTTCATTCAGCACTGAAGGCAGCAAGTGTTGGCCTCTTTCTCCCTCTCTTTTTGTCCTCTAAGATATTTAACAAAAGTGTGATGTCACACAGATCTTACTGAGCTGAATAACTATGGGATCCATGGTGACCTTAACATCTGAATTCACACTCCTACTCAATGGGTAGCTTTTTTCAGAACAAAGGCTTTTTTTACGTATTTGCTACAAAGCACAGCAAGATATCAGGGAAAGAATATGTGACAGCTGCAGAAAATGACTACCCAGAAAAATTAATAATATGGCAATTTATGGATGAAACACACATACACACTGACTGCATTGGCTATAATATAATTAATTTCTAGCTAATTTCCAAGGAACAATGAATCACATGTGATTTGCAAATACTGGGCTTCTTGTATCATAAACACCAACAGATGTGTTGCTATTTGGAATGTTAATATGGACACATAATAATTATCCCTTAGTCTGAAGACAGTGTTGGTAGGTCAAGAGAAAGGATTGAAGACAGAGGAAGATACATCCAAGGGGGATGTGACTTTGAAAAGGAGGAAGAGTAATACACTCTGTTTCTTTTCTATTGTTTTTTTAATTCTTTCTTACGAGAAAAGTTATCACCATCACTTACAGAGTTCAAAAGACTCTACTGGATATTTTGAAGGCTTACCATGAGCTGTGTCAGGGAAGCAGACAGGAATGTACATGACTATAAAACTAAAGTGTTGGAACCCAGTCAGTCTAGCTCTTTAACAAATGTCAAGTTCTTTTTGGTAGATATTGGAAACCTCTCATATTTAGAGGTAGAAGGGGAGGCAATAGTCCCCACCCCATCCCTCACTTCCAAAGGGTCTTTTTCAATAAGAGAAATCTCAGACCACCTTCTGCCAAAAGCAAAGGCATTTATTAGCAAGTAGTTGTGACCACTCTGAAGCTGCAGAGTTCTTCTCTCCAACCTAAAAAATAGCCAGCAGCCCCTTGCATGGAATGCCCACTGAAAAGGGGACTCAAAGTCGAATCCTGTAGTTTGATCTCCTTCTGCTAGGGCAAAGAGATCTGCAGGTTCACCAGAGCACAAACCTGGAGTTCTGCTCCATTGACAGACACTTCTGGGCTAGTGGGTGTCTTCGCTTATATATTTGTTCAGGCCAAGGTAGTAGGCCCTGTATCACCATTCCAACCAACTGCATAACGTAAATATCATTCATTTCAATTTCACCAAAAACATTTTATTAATTAACTAATGCTAAGGCATTCATTCAGGATAAGGAACTCATCTACTAATTAACTCTCCCTAAAGTGTTGACTATAGGTAACTTGTACTTAACCATGTAGTACAGTATTTAGCATGAATTATCCCACAGACAGTATAACCAGAGGCGGAAGAACTGGAGCTGGGACTTGAATCCAAACTAAACTGAAGACTTTCTAATTGCTAAGTCCTCCAGCTTTAAGATAAATAAGAAAAGGAGAGAAGAGTAGAAAAAAGAAAGAGGAGAGAAGAAGAGAGGAGGGGTGGGGAGGGGGAGGAAACAAAAGACAAAAGAAAAGAATGATTTTCTTTTCCCCCGTGATTTCAGCATCTATTCATGAATGATAACCAGGATGGTTGTTTTATTTGTATAGGTGGGTGGAGTAGGTGCAAATGGAAAAATATTTCAAGCTAAGAATATCTTATTTCTACAGAAGCCTTTATGTGACTTCTTTATAAATAACTAATGTATTGGGTGATTAAACAAGAATAACTGAAAAATTTAGGAAAACATTTTCTTTCCTTCTTTTCTTCTTCCCTTCCTTCCTACCTTCCATTTTTAATTAGAAAAGTACATGTGGCCATAAACACAGATGCACAAGTAAAAGCTGAGACTAGAGAGCAGAAGAATCTCTGATTGATCTGAAGGAATCTGACCTGTGACTCTGTGTGGCTGGGAATTTTTTTTCTAATAGACTCTCTTGTACATAGTGGCTAGATCTAATACTTTCTCATCTCCCCTGAAACAGTCTCCAAAATTTGGAAGAAATCCTTCAGTAGTCAGCATATCAAGACACAAGTCATAACATAATGAGGCAAATAAACTGATGCAAAAGTGATATTTGCACGAAGAAGCAGGTACTAAAGCCCCATCCTACTGCCCCCAGCCCCACAGGCCACCACAAGATTGGTGGCGTCAACAGAGGGCCCCCTTTCACCACCCCTACACAATGTACAGGGTTTCTAGGGGACGTGCATACTTGGGCCTGGGGCTGGAGTCATGGAAGTGGAAAATACCGTGTTCTCCTCTTGTCCTCCATGTGAGACATTGGAAACACTAACACGAAGTGACTTCATTGTGGTCATTGTCCAATCTTAACTTTGTTAAGTGTGACCAACACCTCCCAGAAAAGTGGGTTGCTAATTTTTGCCTCAGAGGATCTGAAGAAATCCCAAATGGACAATATTCAGCACCAGCAAGGAGAGTGGTATTAACTTAAATAAGGAACAATTTTCTGTTGGAGGCAAAACCCAGAACTTGGTGAAACATTACAGGCTGTCACCATAAATTTGCTAAATTTTTGTGTTGTGTCTGCTTTGGGCCCCAAAGTAAATTCTTGATACTCAAACAATGACAAGTTAGAAAAACAACAATGGGAAACCACAGCCAGATCTGGTATTAAGGGAGAGCTGATCATCTCCCCAGCCAAAATATGGACAATGCTTTAAAAATGTAAGGAAAAAAGACAGAAATAGAATCCTACCACAGCTAACACTCTGCTTGTAAAACATAGAAACAGATTTTTTTTTCAAGTCAGGAGATGAAAATATCTACTTTAAAACCTAGATGACAAGCAGATGGAATTATAATGCTCCTTTTAATCCCCAACTAGCTGACTCATTGCAGAAGGGTATGGTGATGTTAGTTTATAACAGAGCCACCCACTAACATAGAAATTAGCAAGGAATGGTGATTTTTCAGTGGAAGTAAAATTAAGATATAAGGGGCTAGGTCTAAAATTTCATTACTACCAGCATCAGATACTCTAAACTACTCTCTAGATAAAATCAAATAAAATCACAAACAAATATATATGTATAATTTTAACTTTAAATGCATTACTGAGTTAAAAACTAAGAAAGGAACAAAAGGATCCCCCACACAGCTGCACAGGAAACTTGGGAGACAAGCCAGATAGCTTTTCTCTCTGAGAGTTTCTGCCCAATCCTGGACAAATGAGTTTTCTCTAAAGACTGACCAGCATTCAAGGGGCAGGTGATAATGCTTAGGAATTGCGCAAAGTAGGAAATCCAATAAGGTTTCCTATCAGTAGTATAAAGGTGAAGAATAAATAAAACCTGCTACCCATAAGGTGGTAGCAAATAAGCTCACCTGTCTTAAGCCAGGACATAGATGAGGATGAGGTAGGGGGCACAGGAAGGAGAGGAGAGGAGGATCTCTCCTGAAAATTCATAACCACAAAGTAACATTCATGGATCTATAGTTGAATTTATAACACCTCTGTTGTCTGAAAAATCTAAGGTAGAGAATAAAACTTAAATAATTTAATGAAATGCAAAGGTCATTGAAAGAAGCAAGTGAAAATCTAAGGAGAGAATTGGTGAACTGAAGGAAATATTCAAATAAATTATCCAAAATGTAGAGAAAGAAAACTATGGTAAATAAAATGAGAGGTTAAGAGGGCATATGTGTAAGCGCTCCAAAGGAAATAACAGAAGAAACTGAGATGAGACAATACTAAAAGGAATAAAGGCTAAGAATTTTTCAGAAATATTGAAACACACTAATCATGAGAATGAGAAACAGCAACTATGAATTCAAAACCTAGGTGCAATTCCAAAAATTGTTAAATTTAACCAATAAAACTTTAAAACTTCTATATGGGCCAAAAACTAAACAAAGTAAAAAAATAACAATAAAGGTGCAAGAAAGGCGTTAGGGAGAAACAGAAAAGCTGAGGCAAATAGCCTTTAATAAAATGATACAACCAATCAAAAGATATTAGTGACCATTATAAACATAAACTAATTCTTCATGAAAAACAAAATTCATCACACTAAATTAAAAGAAGTTTTAAGGGCCTGTTAAATTTTGTTTATAGGACCCATATATCATAAAGAAACAAAATATTGAGAGCTAAAAGAATGGAAAAGATATAACAGGCAAATCCTAAGCAAAAGAAAGCTGGAGGAACTGTATTAAAACAAGGTAAAGTAAATATAAAGGCAAAAAATATTATTAAAGATAAAAATGGTCACCATCAAACAACATTGGGGGGACCTTCCAGATGGCAGAGGAGTGAGATGTGGAGATCACCTTCTTCCCCACAAATACATCAGAAATACATCTGCATGTGGACAACTCCTACAGAAAACCTACTGAACGCTGGCAGAAGACCTCAGACCTCCCAAAAGGCAAGAAACTCCCCACGTACCTGGGTAGGGCAAAAGAAAGAAGAATAAACAGACACAAAAGAATAGGGATGGGACCTGCAACTCTGGGAAGGAGCTGTGAGGAGGAAAAGTTTCCACACACTAGGAAGCCCACGGCGGGTGGCAGGGGGGAAGCTTCAGAGCCATGGAGGAGAGAGCAGCAACAGGGCTGCAGAGGGCAAAGCAGAGAGATTCCTGCACAGAGGATCAGTGCCGACCAGCACTCACCAACCTGAGAGGCTTGTTTGCTCAGTGGCTGGGGCGAGTGGGGGCTGGGAGCTGAGGCTTGGGCTTTGGAGGTTGGATACCAGGGAGAGGACTGGGGTTGGCTGCGCGAACACAGCCTGCAGGGGCTAGTGCGCCATGGCTAGCTGGGAGGGAGTCTGGGAAAATGTCTGAACCTGCCTAAGAAGCAAGAGACCATTGGTTATGGGTGTGCAAGGAGAGGGGATTAAGAGCGCTGCCTAAGCGAGCTCCAGAGACGTGCATGAGTGCAGCTATAAGAGCAGACCCCAGAGACGGGCATGAAACGCTAAGGCTGCTGCTGCAGCCACCAAGAAGCCTGTGTGAAAGCACAGGTCACTATCCACACCTCCCCTCCTGGGAGCCTGTGCAGCCTGTCACTGCCAGGGTCCCGTGATCCAGAGACAACTTCCCTGGGAGAACACATGGCGTGCCTCAGGCTGTTGCACCATCACGCTGGCCTCTGCTGCCGCAGGCTCGTCCCGCATTCTGAACCCCTCCATCCCCCCAGCCTGAGTGACCTAGAGCCCCCGAGTCATCTGCTCCTTTAACCCTGTCCTGTCTGGGTGAAGAACAGATGTCCTCAGGCAACCTACACGCAGAGGCAGGGCCAAATCCAAAGCTGAACCCCAGGAGCTGTGCGAAAAAAGAAGAGAAAAGGAAATCTCTCCCAGCAGCCTCAGGAGCAGCAGATTAAATCTCCACAATCATCTTGATGTACCCTGCATCTGTGGAATACCTGAATAGAAAAGGAATCATCCCAAAGTTGAGGCGGTGGACCTTGGGAGCAACTGTAGACTTGGGGTTTGCTTTCTGCATCTAACTTGTTTCTGGTTTTATGTTTATCTTAGTCTAGTATTTAGAGCTTATTATCACTGGTAGATTTGTTTACTGATTTGGTTGCTCTCTTTCATCTTTTTATATATTTTTTTTTCCTTTTTCGGAGTGTGTACTTATATGCTTCTTTGTGTGATTTCGTATAGATTTGCTTTTACCATTTGTTCTAGGGTTCTGTCTGGACGTTCTTTTTTTTTTTAGAATAGTTTTTAGTGCTTGTTATCATTGGTGGATCTGTTTATTGGTTTGGTTGCTCTCTTCTTTCTTTTCTTATTACTTTTTTAGTTTAATAATATTTTAATTTTTTTTTATTTTAATAATTTTATTTTATTTCATTTTATTTATTTATTTATTTATTTTTCTCCCTTTTCTTCTGAGCCTGACATGTGGCTGACATGGTATTGGTGCTCCGGCTGGGTGTCAGGCCTGAGCCTCTTAGGTGGGAGAGCCAAGTTCAGGACATTGGTCCACCAGAGACCTCCCGGCCCCACATAATATCAAATGGCAAAAGCTCTCCCAGAGATCTCCATCTCAACACTAAGACCCAGCTCCACTCAACAACCAACAAGCTACAGTTCTGGACACCCCATACTAAACAACTAGCAAGACAGGAACGCAGCCCCACCCATTAGCAGAGAGGCTGCCTAAAATCATAATAAGGTCATAGACACCCCCAAACATACCACTGGACGTGGTCCTGTCCACCAGAAAGACAAGATCCAGCCTCATCCACCAGAACACAGGCACCAGTCCCATCCACCAGGAAGCCTACACAACCCAGTGAACCAAACTTAGCCACTGGAGGCAGACACCAAAAACAATGAGATCTATGAACCTGTAGCCTGAGAAAAGGAAACCCCAAACACAGTAAGTTAAGCAAAATGAGAAGACAGAGAAACACACAGCAGATGAAGGAGCAAGGTGAAAACCCACCAGACCAAACAAATGAAGAGTAATAGGCAGTCTACCTGAAAAAGAATTCAGAGTAATGATAGTAAAGATGATCCAAAATCTTGGAAATAAAATGGAGAAAATACAAGAAACGTTGAACAAGGACCTTGAAGAACTAAAGAGCAAACAAACAATGATGAACAACACAATAAATGAAATTAAAAATTCTCTAGAAGGAATCAATAGAAGAATAACTGAGGCAGAAGAACGGATAAGTGACCTGGAAGATAAAATAGTGGCAATAACTACCACAGAGCAGGATAAAGAAAAAAGACTGAAAAGAATTGAGGACAGTCTCAGAGACCTCTGGGACAGCATTAAATGCACCAACATTCGAACTATAGAGTTCCGAGAAGAAGAAGAGAAAAAGAAAGGGACTGAAAAAATATTTGAAGAGATTATAGTTGAAAACTTCCTTAATATGGGAAAGGAAATAGTCAATCAAGTCCAGGAAGCACAGAGAGTCCCATAAAGGATAAATCCAAGGAGAAACACGCCAAGACACATATTAATCAAACTATCAAAAATTAAATACAAAGAAAAAATATTAAAAGCAACAAGGGAAAACCAACAAATACCATACAAGGGAATCCACATAAGGTTAACAGCTGATTATTCAGCAGAAACTCTGCAAGCCAGAAAGAAGTGGCAGGACATATTTAAAGTGATGAAAGGGAAAAACCTACAACCAAGATTTCTCTGCCCAGCAAGGATCTCATTCAGATTCGACAGAGAAATTAAAATCTTTACAGACAAGTAAGAGCTAAGAGAATTCAGCACCACCAAACCAGCTTTACAACTCATGCTAAAGGAACTTCTCTAGGCAGGAAACACAAGAAAAGGAAAAGACCTAAAATAACAAACCCAAAACAATTAAGAAAATGGGAATAGGAACATACATATCGATAATTACCTTATATGTAAATGGATTAAATGCTCCAACCAGAAGACATAGACTAGCTGAATGGATACAAAAACAAGAATAATTGAATAAATGAGTAAACAAATTGTCTTATAAATGAAGGAAAACAAGTATAGGTATTTTCAGCATAATTCACGTTAACACCAATTCTTGGAAGACCAAATGGTGGACGGGATAAGATGGGGTCTGGAATATGCCAAAAATTAGCCATCAAGCTGCCTTGCAGATAAGCATAGAAATGCAAGTTTTCAAAGGACTTCTGAGTTCCTCCATCATTAAACAAGGTCACAGAAAGCACATGGTGACTAATGTCAATAAGATGTTGATATACAACCCTTGGGTGAGATAGAAAATGGCAGACAGTAAGTTAGGATAGATAGAATGGTAGAGAGGATTCACATGGTTCATACTTCAAAGAACTTTTTATGTCAATCTTACTATGGAGTAAGCAAAGAGAAGCTTAAGGTGCAATAAATATTTTTTGAGCAAAATGTGATATAAATCTTGTTTTTGTAGGTAGCTATCTCTGCCAGAAGACAGATCATGATGAAGAGGGTAAAAGGAACAATATCACAGAAACTTATTAGGATATTGGGAAATGGGCCCAATGAAATAGCAATGGGGAGAAAATGATGAAGCTAAATTAATGGAACATTTTGGTGTTAGAATTGAAAAGACCTTGTGGCTGGTTAGATATAGAGAGACAGAATTTAAGGATGAGTCCAAGAAACAAGGTTTTGGAAACTGTGTGGGTAGTGATCCACTAACTGAGATTGAAAAATACAAGAAGTTTAAGAAGTGTGGTATTGGGAGAAAGGGAAAAAGGCACTTGGAAATGTGAACCTGGAGCCAAAGAGGAGGAGACTTGGGGCTGGAATAAAGACTTAGAAGTCATGTGTGTGTGTGCATGTATCATGGGAGCAGATGAAGCAAAAGGTCCAAGAAAATAAGTCTGAGGAGCCCCAGTATTCAAGAGATATGACAGATATCCACTTCATTCTTTGGCTATTTTGTGTGTAATGTAGGGATATTAATGCATTCACTTTGTGGTGACACTGAGAGAATTATTTTAAATGGCTTTAAATGGCTATCAAATAGAGAAAATTATTATCTACAATAGATTTAGCAGAACAAATAATAGCCATGTTTAATGCCTGCACACCAAATGAGATATTAAAATTCTTGCATGATGCGTTGTGTTGAAAAACAACATGTTTTCAATGTACCTCTATCCCAGGAAATCCTCCCTTTCTTCATCTATTTTGTAGGTACAAATAATCTGGAGCAGGTGAGGGATAGGGATATTTGGAGGTAAGGGATGAAGGAAAATGGCTTTTCTCCCCGTAAAGATCTTCTACCAAACACTAAGGGGAGGGGGTGCACAATACTGAGGAATTGGGAAAGGTACAGTAATAAAATCTAGTAACCTCCCAAGCACTCTGCTACACTTTGGCTTTACAAAAAATCATTCAGTCTATCTTAATAGGCAGGAAAAAAGTAAGATATTAAATACAAGTCACCTCTTTGGTTTTTTTTTTTAGTCTCCTAAATAAATAGAACAGTACAGTAATAGGTACAACAGAAGAAAGCCAGTTCAAGATTATTCTTCCCCCATGATATTTCATTTGTGGTTTTGATATTAAGTTAAACAGGCATACATAAAAATTTTGCATTTTTGGATAAACCGTGAAAAATTCATTTGTTCATTCATTCAATTAATCATGTTTATTGGGTGCCTACTATGTGCAGAAAGCTGAACAAGGCATTGGAAAATCAATGGCGAACACGTAAAACAAAATCTCTATGTTGATATCTAGGACTACAAACATTCTCTTAATTAATAAATAAGTAGATATCTAATTAGAATGACAGGCACTACAAAGTAGAAGAGCAGGATGCAGTTACACATATTTTGCAGAGATTTTACCTAGTCTGGAGAATCAGGTAAGATTTCCTTGGGGGACTTCACTGGCAGCACAGGGTTAGGACTCCGTGCTCCCAATGCCAGGGGCCCAGGTTTAATCCCTGGTCAGGGAACTAGATCCCACATGCATGCCACAACTTAGGAGCCAGCAAGCCTCAACTAAGGAGCCTGATTCACTTTGTTATAAAGCAGAAACTAACACACCATTGTGAAGCAATTATATTCCAATAAAGAGGGTAAAAAAAAAATTTCCTTGAGGATGTGTCTTTTGAGCTGAGCTCTGGAAGATGATTAACATTTAATGAAGTGAAAAGTTGCATGAGAATTCATCAGACAGAGGGAACAGCATGTGTAAAGGCAATGAGGTGGGAACAAGCACAGTATATTCAAGAAAATGAAAGATCCAAATTCGGCTGAAGCTCAGTGAAACACGAGGAAAGTGGCTGAGGATGAGTCTGATGAGGCTGAAAGGGATCAGATCTTGCAGAATTCCACATGTCAGATCAAGGCTTTGGTCTTATGGTATACTGGTTAGTCTTCACATTATCTGCCCAACTCTGCTTTTCTTCAGGTTGACCCCTGCAGACTAAATTACTCGGGTTCCTCGCCCTCCATTAGATTTGACCCATAGGAGACAATGACAAGAGAGTTGAGATTGGAGAAGAAATGAAAATCAAGGTACTTCCTCCCTGTCTCACCTCAGTATCACTGGTGGTATCCTGTCTCTCCACAATTACAGTTCTTGCTGTGTGGAGCCTCCTCGTTAGGCTAGCTCTCAGTGAGCTTTGGTAATATATCTCCTTTCCCTTGATCCTTTGATCTGAGGGATGGTAAACGACTTCTACTTATGTCTATCTTTATGTTCCTTAGTATCTCTTATTGGTCCTCCTAACTGTGACCACTGTGTAAAGTGGATCTTTTATTATAATCTCTACACTTGTACCATTTAAACTGATGTCCATTTCCTGCCTGAATAGTGACTGATAATTCAACAGAACAGCCAAAATCCACTTGCATTTTTCAACTGACCATTTTGCTGCAAGAAAAATGGATTGTATTGAGATTATCAAGAGTTATGTGAGGAGATCCATTAGGAGGCTACTGCAGAAGTCCGAGGACATGATACTGGCAGCTTTAACTACGGTGCTGGCGATGGAGAAGAAGAGACAGGACAGACCTAGAGCTGTTTGGAAGAGAAAAAGCAAGATTTAGTCATTGATGAGATTCGTGGGTAAGAAAAAGGGAGGGTTAACTGAGAACTCTTCTGAGTAACCCAAAGAAATAAAATGTTGGTTGAATAAATAAATAAATGCTGCATTAGCAAGCACATATACAATAAAAATGTTTATAAAAAAAAAATGTTTATAACATTAATAAAGATAACTGAACAATTTTGAATTAAAAAAGTTTTTAAAACAGGCAAAAGAAAAAAGCCAAAAATTGTACTTTAGTACCAACCAACTTTTACAGAGTGTCTATGTGCATGGCACTGTGAAAGGTACTCAAAAGAATCAGCATAGAAGAGTAGTTGGAACCTGGACTCTGAAAACAGACTACCTAGGTTGAATTCATAACCATGGATTTACAGGACAGAAGGAGGGAAAGCAAGAAAGGAGAAAAGAGTAAACAATAGGGAGAGAGAGGGAGAGGTAGTTAAATATGAAATTTTCCTCTGCCTTTCCTAGCAACCTAACTCCTTGGGATATGTAAAGTTGTAGTCCAAATGGTAAGTGACCTAGAGGGATTTTTTTAGGTGATAGGATAATAAGAAACAACTTTTTGAATTTGAGGCCTGTGAAGTGTTCTGAAATGATTTTCTATTGGCTAAGGTTAATTAACTTACTGAGCTGCCTTTTTGTATCAGGCACCATGCTAAGTGCTTTACAGATATAGAATATTAATTATCTCATTATGCTTCCAGTAACTCTATTTCCTTTCCCAGAAAGGAAATTCTGCAGATACCAATGTATCTGAAATGTTTCTGGTTTCGTCCTACCTAATGAAAGAGAGGTTTTGCTACACTCTTCTGCACACAAGACATTTAAAGCCTTCCTTTATTCTGAAATATCAATACCTTTTAAACCTTTAGTTAGAAAGGGCATTAGGAATTAATCCAAATTCTCAACCCCCTCCGTATTTCAAAGATACAGAAACTGAGTCTTAGAATACTAAGTAACTTACTCAAGGTTAAGCAACTGGAAAGTGTCTGAGATGGCACTTTAATTAAATATCCCACCATTCCCTTAAACATTCAGTAAAATGCTTAATATCTTTCCCCAGTTCTCTAGTGTTATGTTTTGAAACTTTAATTATAACCAAATTTAAATCAAATTATATTTTGTTAAATTATTTTTCTTCCAGCAACATTCTTTTTTGGAGATTACCTAGATGGCTATGATATTTGAACATTTAATCTAAAACAGCTAAGGAAAATAACACATTATAAGCCATGGGCCTACATTATTTGCTGTGTCAACAACCCATAATATTCCACTTGGAAAAGTAAATGCAACTAAAGCTGAAATTAAGTAAGCTTCTAGGAAAACCAGTGCATTTATTTTATATCAAATTGACCACAGATAAATTCATAATCTTTTATAAACTTCAGTGTTAACTGTTCTTTTAATTTTATTAAAACTGTTCATCTTTGCTCTCAGAGGGTAGGCTTGGTATAAGTCATTTTTTAGCCATATGTTATTTGCATCCTGTGTTGTAGAGACAGCTGTGTATTGACTAAATCACCTTTCTTTTTCCTTGTGGGCACACAGCTCCCATGGTACATTTCCCAATCTCCCCTGCCACTGTGGGTGAAGGGACAAGTAACTGAGTTCTACATAAAAGAATGTGGGAAATTCTAGATGTGAATCTCTCATTTTCCTGCCTCCAAATTATTTTTAGGCCATTGACAGAGAATGTTAGAGGTAGAAGGTTCTATTTTTTTGAAGGATAATTTGCTTCTGTCTTTTTTTTTTAATATATAAATTTATTTATTTATTTATTATTGGCTGCGTTGGGTCTTCGTTGCTGAGTGCAGGCTTTAGTTGTGGCGAGCGGGGGCTACTCTTTGTTGCGATGCACGGGCTTCTCATTGTGGTGGCCTCTCTTGTTGCAGAGCACGGGCTCTAGGCACGTGGGCTTCAGTAGCTGTGGCATGCAGGCTCAGTAGCTGTGGCTCGCGGGCTCTAGAGCACAGGCTCAGTAGTTGTGGCGCCCGGGCTTAGTTGCTCCATGGCGTGTGGTATCTTCCCAGACCAGGGATCGAATCCATGTCCCCTGCATTGGCAGGCAGATTCTTAAGCACTGCGCCACCAGGGAAGCCCCTGCTTCTGTCTTAACTATTAGCTGATGTAAACAGATCCATACAGCTTCATATTCCGTCTCTCACACTCCCTTTCTTTTCCTCTCTCTTCTCTTCCTCGTATCATCTTTTTTACTGTTCACAAGAAACTTTGTAATCCATCTCCATTGTAACAGGCATTAATGCCGGCCCAGAGTCATGGGAAGGAAGCAGCTTTTATCTTTGGTGTCTCTCCATTTCTGCTTTGTTCATCTCTACTTTATGCATTATCACCTCCCTCCTCTCTCAGGCTATCAAGATCACCCTATACCTTTTCCTCACTCCCAGGCATCCCCATTATGGATCTTTCTTCTTTATCAGGGAGATGTGAAATCATATGGATCACATGTGTACATGTATATATTTGATTGCATCACTGAATAAAATTATCATTTCTTATAAAAAGAACGTTAGAAGAAAAAAAAAACATTTCCCCTCATTTCCTCAATATTTCTGTTGCCAAAAACTTATTCAGAAAGCAGAGCCTTGTGTGCTAGTAATGTTCACTTATATCATGGATCAAATGACAAATGAAATTATTATGGAACATCTATTCATTACATCAACAGAAATGGAAAATCAAAATTCCCTTGAATAGCTTAAAATCTAGGAAGGCTCTTAATTGTTTCAGGCTCCATTACAGACCACAGAAACCTGTTATACAGAAAGGGACATATTACCAGCTACTCTGTGGCTTAAAAATTGTAGGATAATCTGGAGAATCAGAAGAAGCCCCAGGTATAATGTCTAAGAAAGTTCCCAGCCCAAGAATCATTCCACTTCTGCTGTTGGGGATGTTGCATGTGCCACTAGAAAAAGTTCCTGATCAAGAAACTGGTTACTTAAACCCATGCTTGATTCTGACATCATCCGAATAGCAGAATTATGGTCTCTATCCCTATTAGTCCCAAATTCAAGTCTCCCATGAGTGTACCAGATTGGAAGAACCCAAATGACAACTGGAACCTTATCAATAAGGATAAGGTTTGGTTTGTTTGTTTTTATTTGTTTTGTTTTATTTATTTTTTAACCTCTAGACACTGCAGTATTGGAAGTCACAGGAGTAAGAAGGTGGAATCCATGTTTAAAAAAACAATCCAGATGATCCACCACAAAGGCTTACTATGATTTTACCAGGTGAATAAAGAAGTCAAAGCACAGACTGAAGAAGTTATACTCTCCCAACTCAACCGTGAATGTTGAAAAAGACTGATTTATCTGCTATGTTACAGAAGATCACATGTAGGAACCATATCTGAAACCACTAGAACCAAGGGAAATACGCTTTGGATTCAAAATAATTTGTTAAAAATTATGAATGTGATCCTTGAAAATATTTACACAAACACACGTTATATTTCTTTAAAGCTAATACAATGCTTCAATCATTTCCTTATTTATATTCAACCAACTTTCTTTTTATTATAAAATTTGAGTCTATTCTGATATGTGTTTGCCAGAGAAACATTTAAATTCTCGTTTGCTGCTGTTACTTTGCAGTCCGTAATTTTTTTCAATTTTATTGATTGATTGATTGATTGATTGATTGATTGGCTGTGCTGGGTCTTTGTTGCTGCCCACGGGTTTTCTCTAGTTGCGGCGAGTGGGGGCTACTCTTCGTTGCGGTGTGCGGGCTTCTCATTGCAGTGCTGCTCTTGTTGCAGAGTGTGGGCTCTAGGCATGCAGGCTTCAGTAGTTGTGGCACGTGAACTCAGTAGTTGTGGCTTGCGGGCTCTAGAGCGCAGGCTCAGTAGCTGTGGCGCACGGGCTTAGTTGCTATGTGGCATGTAGGATCTTCCCAGACCAGGGCTCAAACCCATGTCCCCTGCATTGGCAGGCGGATTCCTAACCACTGCGCCACCAGGGAAGCCCCAGAATTACATAATTTTAATTAATGTGTAATGTTTTGGTAATGTATGCTTATTATTTTAATTTTTAATATTTTAAAATAGTCCAGAGAGATTAATAAGAATATATATTTTAGATTCCTTACTTCTTGGTTTGAACCATTTTCTCTCATTATGTGCTGACATAACATAGAGCAAATTGGGTAAATGGAAGATGAAATTATACCCATAAATACTCCTAAAATCATAAAACTCAACTTTGGCTTATTAGGGCAAAAATTCTGGAATAGAACATAATGAAGTTTTTATTCTGCATAAAAAGTCATTTTAAACATGAATAATTTATCTGAAAACATAAAAAAAGGTATTTTCCCAGGGAAAGTATACAATATTTCCTAAATGTGAATCTTAGTTAACACTAAAAATGGTTAATTTTCTCACAATCAAATCTATTTTGAGTAATGATTTCTTCAGATCTATGAGTTTTGTTAACTTTCAAATAGTCACCAAGAAAACTGAAAAGTTGACACTATCAAAAGATTAGCTGAGACAACAGGAAGCTCTGTGGTTCAATGAAAAGTCAGATGTTATTAACAAGTACGGACTGCAGCTGTAACACATGAATCATTATTATAAGGAGCTGAAAGTCTCACTGTTCAGTGCAGGAAACTATTAGTCTAATTCAACCTCAGTTAAGTGGTAAAGAGTTGGCAATGAGCCAGCTGCAGAGCTGGATGTAGCTATAGTGATAAACTAAATTTTTCCTTTATGAAACATAGGCAGCTATGGCACATTCCCACAAGGACAGACTAATCATACTGGATACAAGGACCAAAAATATAGGATTGGAAATGTCTAAATTAAAATTTTGCCAAAATTTTCTACTGTCTTCAGAAATAGAGACCTGAAAAGTCACATTAAAAAACTCAAAAATCCTTCCACAATGTTTACATGTCAGCACCATGGAAAATATCAGTTTCATACACCCCAACACCAAATACCACCTTATGTATAATCTTGGGTTATTGTTATTTCTGAATAGTGGGGCTATGAGTGATTTTTAATAAAATTTTTGCTTAACTCTATTTTCCACAATGAACAAATATTTCTTTTATAAAGTATAATCTACAAAGTAGAAAACAGCTATTTGCAACCCCTTTCAAAAATGCCAGGTTTAAAATATCAGTGATAAAACAGAAGAAAAATGTTGAAGAAATAGTATTTTTCTAATTTGAACTGTAATAAAATTATTTCAATATAAATACAACAGATTTGCCCTTAGAAAAAAAATAAGGAGCACTTTTATTCACAGCATATTATTTGACTGCAAAAATCCTGTCAAACAGGTGAAGTGCTACGTTTTTCATTTTACAAAGGAGATCATAAAAGGTCTAAAGAGAATAAGTGTTTTGTCCAAGGATAGAACAACTAGTAAATGGCAAAGACAGATTTCCAAAGTCCCTGCTCTATGTTAGTATTTATGCTAATACTAAACCAATGCTAAATAAAAGGTAATCTCAATACCCTCTCCCACAGCAAACAAAAAATCTACAAAAATATTGTAATTTTTCCTTGAAATCATATAATATAGTGGGAAATGCTTTATCTATTACATGAGACACTCTATAACTGTTTTAAATGAAAGAGAGTCCTTCCAAGAGATGCTTTGACAATCTAGGTAATGATACAAGGAAGAGGGCAGAAGATTTCTCAGTATGCTCCTCCATTCCCAAGTAACCAATGAATTTATTCTACAGGATGTTGGATACAGATCATCTCTGCATTGTGTTCTACCCAAAGAAGAGACTTTAATGGAGGAAATCTGGCCAAGTAAGAAAAGATCTAAAGACTGGTTGAGGCAAGTGGCATTTTGGCTCATTGGCCTCTTTAATCATCCTTAGAGCTCTGATCAGTGTTGACTAATGTTGATGAACAACAATCACAGTATCATAGATTGACTTAACCTTACCTGGTTGATAAAAACCCCAAATACAGTTCAGGGAGTATCTGAATGAACAGACATCAGTTTATAGGAGATTTTCTAGTGTAAGTTATAACTGTCTCAAAAGAGATTAATTAAAAGAAAGTACACTAGAGATGAAACATTTTAATTCTGGAAATTACAGTATGCATCTAAATGTTCAAGTTCAAACTTTCTTCAAACTGAAAGTCATAAAAACAACTCACTGAATTGTGCCACATCCTGATTAATACTATCCTATACACAACTGAAATAAAAAATGGACTCTTTTCAGGCCATAGTTGCTTCTAAACTTTAAGAGAAATCTGAATTTAAATTTTCAAATGAAAAATCCATCTTTAAAATAGCCAAAAGGTTTCACATAAATAAAGTATATTTTCTACTGACAGCCAATCACTGCCAGAAAATAGCATTTATTGTCAAGAAAGCAAATTAAACATTTAACCCAGGAACAAGCATATTTTACTTGCTGTGTTTTGGGATTATGATTAATCAAAAATTCCAAATAATGTATACTACGTGTAGTTTCTGAAACCAGTCATCTTCTGGGAGGACCTTCAAGATGGTGGAGGAGAAGGACGTGGAGAGCACCTTCCTCCCCACAAATACATCAGAAATACATCTACACGTGGAACAACTCCTACAGAACACCTACTGAATGCTGGCAGAAGACCTCAGACCTCCCAAAAGGCAAGAAACTCCCCACGTACCTGGGTAGGGCAAAAGAAAAAAGAATAAACAGAGACGAAAGAATAGGGACGGGACCTGCACCAGTGGAAGGGAGCTGTGAAGGAGGAAAAGTTTCCACACACTAGGAAGCCCCTTCACTGGCAAAGACGGTGGCTGGGCGTGGGGGAAGCTTCGGAGCCACGGAGGAGAGCGCAGCAACAGGGCTGCAGAGGGCAAAGCAGAGAGATTCCCACACAGAGGATCGGTGCTGCCCGGCACTCACCAGCCCAAGAGGCTTGTCTGCTCACCTGCTGGGGTGGGCAGGGTCTGGGAGCTGAGCCTCGGGCTTTGGAGGTCAGATCCCAGGGAAAGGACTGGGGTTGGCTGAGTGAACACAGCCTGAAGGGGGCTAGTGCACCACAGCTAGCCGGGAGGGAGTCTGGGAAAAAGTCTGGACCTGCCTAAGAGGCAAGAGACCATTGTTTTGGAGTGCACAAGGAGAGGGGATTCAGAGCACCGCCTAAACGAGCTCCAGAGATGGGCACAAGCCACAGCTACCAGCGTGGACACCAGAGACGGGCACGTAACGCTAACGCTGCTGCTGCAGCCACCAAGAAGCATGTGTGCAAGCACAGGTCACCATCCACACCTCCCCACCCGGGAGACTGTGCAGCCTGCCACTGCCAGGGTCCCGTGATCCAGGGACAACGTCCCCGGGACAACACATGGCACACCACAGGCTGTTGAAATATCACGCTGGCTGCTGCCGCCATCGGCTCTCCACGCATTCCGTACCCCTCCCTCCTCCCGGCCTGAGTGAGCCAGAGCACCCTAATCAGCTTCTACTTTAACCCCACCCTCTCTGAGCAAAGAATATATGCCATCAGGCGACCTACAAACAGTGGCAGGACCAAATCCAAAGCTGAACCCCAGGAGCTGTGCGAACACAGAAAAAAAAAGGGACATTTCTCCCAGCAGCCTCAGGAACAGAGGATTAAATCTCCACAATCAACGTGATGTACCCTGCATCTGTGGAATACCTGAATAGACAACGAATCATCCCAAAATTGAGGTGGTGGACGTTGAGAGCAATTGTAGACTTGGGGTTTCCTTTCTGCATCTAATTTGTCTCTGGATTTATGTTTATCTTAGTTTAGTATTTGGAGTTTACTATCATTGGTAGATTTGTTTACTGATTTCGTTGCTCTCCTCCCTTTTTTTTATATATGGATAAACACATAGTTTGTCCTTTTTCTCTTTTTGTGAGGGTGTATGTGTATGCTTCTTTGTGTGATTTTGTCTGTATAGCTTTGCTTTTACCATATGTCCTAGGGTTCTGTCTGTCCACTTTTTTTTCTTTATTTTTTAATACATTCTAATTTTTTTATTTGTAATAATTTTTATATTTTTTATTTTAATGACTTTATTTTATTTTTTGATTTCTTTCTTCCTTTTTTTCTGCTGAGCTGGGTGGCTGACAGGGCCTTGGTGCTCCGGCCAGGTGTCAGGCTTGTGCCTCTGAGGTGGGAGAGCCGAGTTCAGGACATTGGTCCACCAGAGACCTCCCAGCTACACGTAATATCAAATGGTGAAAGCTTGCCCAGAGATCTCCATCTCAACGCTAAAACCCAGCTCCACTCAATGACCAGCAAGCTACAGTGCTGGACACCACATGCCAAACAAGTAGCAAGACAGGAACACAACACCACCCATCAGAAGAGAGGCTGCCTAAAATCATAATAACGTCACAGGCACCCCAAAACACACCACCAGATACAGTCCTGCCCAGCAGAAAGACATGATCCAGCCTCATCCACCAGAACACAGGCACCAGTCCCATCCACCAGGAAGCCTACACAACCCACTGAACCAAACTTAGCCACTGGGGAAAGACACCAAAAACAACGGGAACTATGAACCTGCAGCCTGCGAAAAGGAGACACCAAGCACAGTAAGTTAAAGCAAAATGAGAAGACAGAGAAACACACAGCAGATGAAGGAACAAGGTGAAAACCCACCAGACCAAACAAATGAAAAGTAATAGGCAGTCTACCTGAAAAAGAATTCAGAGTAATGATAGTAAAGATGATCCAAAATCTTGGAAACAGAAAAGAGAAAATAGAAGAAATGTTTAACAGGGACCTAGAAGAACTAAAGAGCAAACAAACAATGATGAACAACACAATAAATGAAATTAAAAATTCTCTAGAAGGAATCAATAGCAGAATAACTGAGGCAGAAGAACGGAGAAGTGACCTGGAAGATAAAATAGTGGAAATAACTACCACAGAGCAGAATAAAGAAAAAAGAATGAAAAGAATTGAGGACAGTCTCAGAGACTTCTGGAACAACATTAAATGCACCAACATTCGAATTATAGGGGTCTCAGAATTAGAAGAAAAAAAGAAAAGGGACTGAGAAAATATTTGAAGACATTATCGTTGAAAACTTCCCTAATATGGGAAAGGAAACAGTCACTCAAGTCCACGAAGCACAGAGAGTCCCATAAAGGATAAATCCAAGGAGAAACAAGCCAAAACACATATTAATCAAACTATCAAAACTTAAATACAAAGAAAAAATATTAAGAGGAACAAGGGAAAAACAACAAATACCATACAAGGGAATCCACATAAGGTTAACAACTGATCATTCAGCAGAAACTCTACAACCCACAAGGAAGTGGCAGGACATATTTAAAGTGATGAACGGGGAAAAACCTACAACCAAGATTACTCTAGCCACCAAGGATCTCATTCAGATTTGACAGAAAAATTAAAACCTTTACAGACAAGCAAAAGCTAAGAGAATTCAGCACCACCAAACCAGCTTTACAACAAATGTTAAAGGAACTTCTCTAGGCTGGAAACACAAAAGAAGGAAAAGATATACAATAACAAACCCAAAACAATGAAGAAAATTGTAATAGGAACATACATATTGATAATTACCTTAAATGTAAATACATTAAATGCTCCAACCAAAAGACGTGGACTGGCTGAATGGATACAAAAACAAGACCTGTATATATGCTGCCTACAAGAGACTCACTTCAGACCTAGGGACACATACAGACTGAAATTGAGGGGAAGGAAAAAGATATTCCATGCAAATAGAAATCAAAAGAAAGCTGAAGTAGCAATTCTCATATCCGACAAAATAGGCTTTAAAATGAAGACTATTACAAGAGACATAGAAGGACACTACACAGTGATCAAGGGATCAATCCAAGAGGAAGATATAACAATTGTAAATATTTATGCACACAACATAGTAGCACCTCAATACATAAGGCAAAGGCTAACAGCCATCAAAGGGGAAATCAACAGTAACACAATCATAGTAGGGGACGTTAACACCCACTTCCACGAATGGACAGATCATCCAAAAGGAAAATAAATAAGGAAACACAAGCTTTAAATGATACATTAAACAAGATGGACTTAATTAATATTTACAGGAAATTCTATCCAAAAACAACAGAATACACATTGTTCTCAAGTGCTCATGGAACATTCTCCAGGATAGATCATATCTTGGGTCACAAATCAAGCCTTGGTAAAGTTAAGAAAATTGAAATAATATCAAGTATCCTTTCGGACCACAACGCTATGATGCTACATATCAATTACAAGAAAAAATCTGTAAAAATACAAACACATGGAGGCTAAACAATACACTACGAAATAACCAAGAGAACAGTGAAGAAATCAAAGAGGAAATCAAAAAATACCTAGAAAGAAATAAAAATGTAAACACCATGACCCAAAACCTATGGGATGCAGCAAAAGAACTTCTAAGAGGAAAGTTTATAGCAATACAATCCTACCTCAAGAAACAAGAAACATCTCAAATAAACATCCTAACCTTACACCTAAAGCAATAAGAGAAAGAAGAATAAAAAACCCCAAAGAGGGTTTCCCTGATGGTGCAGTGGTAGAGAATCTGCCTGCCAGTGCAGGGGACACGGGCTCGAGCCCTGGTCTGGGAAGATCCCACATGCCGCGGAGCAACTGGGTGAGTCCGTGAGCCACAGCTGCTGAGCCGGCACATCTGGAGCCTGTGCTCTGCAACAGGAGAGGCCGAGATAGTAAGAGGTCCGCGCACCGCGATGAAGAGTGGCCCTCGCTTGCCACAACTAGGAAAGCCCTCACACAGAAACGAAGACCCAACACAGTCATAAATAAATAAATAAATAAATAAATTTTAAAAACAAAAACAAAGTTAGCAGAACGAATCATAAAGATCAGATCAGAAATAAATGAAAAAGAAATGACGGAAACAATAGCAAAGATCAATAAAAATAAAATCTGGGGGCTTCCCTGGTGGCACAGTGGTTGAGAGTCCGCCTGCCGATGCAGGGGACACGGGTTCGTGCCCCGGTCCAGGAAGATCCCACGTGCTGAGGAGCAGCTGGGCCCGTGAGCCATGGCTGCTGAGCCTGCGCGTCCAGAGCCTGTGCTCCGCAATGGGAGAGGCCACAACAGTGAGAGGCCCACGTACTCCAAAAAAAAAAAGTAAATAAATAAAAGCTGGTTCTTTGAGAAGATACACAAAAGTGAGAAACCATTAGCCAGACTCATCAAGAAAAAAAGGGAGAAGTCTCAAATCAATAGAATTAGAAATGAAAAAGGAGAGGTAACAACTGACACTGCAGAAATACACAGGATCATGAGAGATGACTACAAGCAACCATATGCCAATAAAATGGACAACCTGGATGAAATGGACAAATTCTTAGAAAACCACAACCTTCTGACATGAACCAGGAAGAAATAGAAAATATAAACAGACCAGTCACAAGCACTGAAATCGAAACTGTGATAAAAAATCTTCCAACAAACAAAAGCCCAGGACAGATAGCTTCACAGGTGAATTCTATCAAACATTTAGAGAAGAGCTAACATCTATCCTTTTCAAACTCTTCCAAAATATAGCAGAGGGAGGAACATGCCCAAACTCATTCTATGAGGCCACCATCACCCTGATACCAAAGCCAGACAAAGATGTCACAAAGAAAGAAAACTACAGGCCAATATCACTGATGAACGTAGATGCAAAAATCCTCAAGGAAATACTAGCAAACAGAATCCAACAGCACATTAAAAGGATCATACACCATGATCAAGTGGGGTTTATCCCAGGAATGCAATGATTCTTCAATATACGCAAATCAATCAATGTGATACATCATATTAACAAATTGAAGAATAAAAACCATATGATCATTTCAATCGATGCAGAGAAAGCTTTTGACAAAATTCGACAACCATGTATGATAAAAACCTTGGAGAAGGTAGGCATAGAGGGAACTTTCCTCAACATAATAAAGGCCATATATGACAAACCCACAGCCTACATCATCCTCAATGGTGAAAAAATGAAACCATTTCCTCTAAGATCAGGAACAAGGCAAGGTTGTCCACTCTCACGACTATTATTCAACATAGTTTTAGAAGTTTTAGCCACAGCAATCAGAGAAGAAAAAGAAATAAAAGGAATCCAAATCCAAAAAGAAGAAGTAAAGCTGTCACTGTTTGCAGATGACATGATACCCTACATAGAGAATCCTAAAGATGCTACCAGAAAACTACTAGAGCTAATCAATGAATTTGGTAAAGTAGCAGGATAAAAAATTAATGCACAGAAATTTCTTGCATTCCTATACACTAATGATGAAAACTCTGAATGAGAAATTAAGGAAACACTCCCATTTTCCATTACAACAAAAAGAATAAAATACCTAGGAATTACCTACCAAAGGAAACAAAAGACCTGTATGCAGAAAATTATAAGACACTGATGAAAGAAATTAAAGATGATACAAACAGATGGAGAGATATACCGTGTTCTTGGATTGGAAGAATCAGCATTGTGAAAATGATTATACTACCCAAAGCAATCTACAGATTCAATGCAGCCCCTATTAAACTACCAATGGTGTTTTTCACAGAACTAGAACAAAAAACTTCACAATTTGTATGGAAATACAAAAGACCTCGAACACCCAGAGCAACCTTGAGAAAGAAAAACAGAGCTGGAGGAATCAGGCTTACTGACTTCAAACTATACTACAAAGCTACAGTAATCAAGATAGTATGGTATTGGCACAAAAACAGAAATATAGATCAATGGAGCAGGATAGAAAGCCCAGAGATAAAGCCACGCATATACGGTCACCTTATTTTTGATAAAGGAGGCAAGAATATACAATGGAGAAAAGACAGCCTCTTCGATAAGTGGTACTGGGAAACTGGACAGCTACATGTAAAAGAAAGAAATTACAACACTCCATAACACCATACACAAAAATAAACTCAAAATGGATTAAAGACCTAAATGTAAGGCCAGACACTATCAAACTCTTAGAGGAAAACATAGATAGGCAGAACGCTGTATGACATAAATCACAGCAAGATCCTTTTTGACCCACCTCCTGGAGAAATAGAATTAAAAACAAAAATAAACAAATGGGAGCTAATGAAACTTCAAAGCTTTTGCACAGCAAAGGAAACCATAAACAAGACCAAAAGACAACCCTCAGAATGGGAGAAAATATTTGCAAATGAAGCAATTGACAAAGGATTAATCCCCAAAATTTACAAGCAGCTCATGCAGCTCAATAACAAAAAAACAACCCAATCCAAAAATGGGCTGAAGACCTAAATAGACATTTCTCCAAAGAAGATATACAGATTGCCAACAAACACATGAAAGGATGCTCAACATCACTAATCATTAGAGAAATGCAAATCAAAACTACAATGAGGTATCACCTCACACTGGTCAGAATGGCCATCATTAAAAAATCTATGAACAATAAATGCTGGAGAGAGTGTGGAGAAAAGGGAACCCTCTGGCACTGTTGGTGGGATTGTAAACTGATAAAGCCACTATGTATCAATTTGTATGTATCAGTATGGAGGATCCTTAAAAAACTAAAAATAGAACTACCATAGGAACCAGCAATCCCACTACTGGGCATATTCCCTGAGAAAACCATGATTCAAAAAGAGTCATGTACCACAATGTTCACTGCAGCTCTATTTACAATAGCCAGGACATGGAAGCCACCTAAGTGTCCATCGACAGATGAATGGATAAAGAAGCTGTGGCACATATATACAATGCAATATTACTCAGCCATAAAAAGAAACAAAATGAGTTATTTGTAGTGAGGTGGATGGACCTAGAGTCTGTCATACAGAGTGAAGTAAGTCAGAAAGAAAAACAAATACCATATGCTAACACATATATATGGAATATAAAAACAAAATAATAATAATGGTCATGCCTAGGGGCAAGATGGGAATGAAGACGCAGACCTGGGGAGGGGGAAGGGTAAGCTGGGACAAAGTGAGAGAGTGGCATGGACATATATACACTACCAAATGTAAAACACATAGCTAGTGGGAAGCAGCCGCATAGCACAGGGAGATCAGCTGGGTGCTTTGTGACCACCTAGAGGGGTGGAAGAGAGACGCAAGAGGGAGGAGATATGGGGATATATGTATATGTATAGCTGATTCATTTTGTTATTAAGCAGAAACTAACACACCACTGTAAAGCAATTATACTCCAATAAAAATGTTTAAAAAAAATAGTTATCTTGTTAATAAAATGAACAAGGACAGGAGCTATTAAAAATGATTAGTGGAATAGAAATACAAAGCACTATGGGAGAGAAATTTTTCTGTTTATTTTCTGCTCTTCTACAAAGCAATTGCACCCTTTTGTGCCACGAATTGAACATGTATCCTTTGTTTCCAAACTGAGCCATTCCCAAATTTTGTAATTATGTTCATCCTTCTGATAGGAGAAACCCTGTGAGTGAAACATAGATTAGACTTTGAGGGGGAAAATAATAATGAAAGATTTAGAATTCATCACACTTCAGCAATAAAAATACATTATATGGATCAGCCTACTCTAAATGTTTTTAAAGCCATTTAGAGATAATATCATCAATTATCAGAAGAAGGCAGATTAAAGTGAGCCATTTTTAACCTCTCAAATTAGCAACAGCAACACCAAAAAAAATCAGGTAATTTCCAATACTAGTGATAACCTGAGGAAATACTTGTTCTCACATATATGGTGGGAATTTAATTTGGTCTAATCTTGTTGTAAAATAAAATTGACAATATTTACCAAGAGTCTTGAAAATATTCATGTACTTTGATCTTGAATTCAACCGAGGTATGAAAATTAGGACATTTATACATGAAGATGATTGTTGCAGAACTACTTTAATAGAAAGATAAAAGAAAGAAAGAAAGAGAGAGGGGGGAGGAAGAGAGAGAGAGAGAGAGAGAAAGAAAGAAAGAAAGAAAGAAAGAAAGAAAGAAAGAAAGAAAGAAAGAAAGAGGGAGGGAGAAAGAAAGAGGAAGGGAGAGAGGAAGGGAGGGAGGGAGGAAGGAAGAAGCAAAGAATGAAAGAAAGGGAAAGAGCCAAGAGTAGATAGTACATACCCATTAAAGATATAAAATTTGGGAAAATGAATATCAAAATAAAGTTAAATATCAGGATCCTAAATTGCACACACACACACACACATACACAATTACAACTTTATGAAAAAAAAAAAACTACAGACAGGAATATGTCATAATCTTAACAATGGCTGGGTTTGGATGGTGATGAGGCTATGGATAATTTTTAATTGTTATTGTTGTTTATATTTTATGTATTCTGTTTAATAAACATGTAACTTCTAGCTAAGAAAAATAAACAAAAATAAAATAAAGGAAGTGAAACGATGCAATCTAAGTATCAATGCAGTCATAAATTCAACTTCTTTCCCCTTGTATGAAAGATAGCACTATTGATTCTTAAGGCTTATATATCAAATTTATAAGCCCTTAACATATTGATCCACTTCATAGCATTGATCAGTAATTAAAAAGAAAGACAAAATAAAATTTAAAATTTCACGAGGTATAATGAGTTAGCAGAGAGAGAAGTGACTAATTTTGTTTTGCATTTCATGTATTGTATTGAATAATACTAAATATTTGATATAACTGCAGTAATTTTTATCAATTGGTAAAAGCCAACTCTGAAGAAAGAGAGTCAAGATATGGTATCTCTAATAGGAATGTTTATATTTTACTCTTCAAATAGCAACCAAGCTCTATTCCTTTTAGACTGAGATTTGTTCACATTGCTTAAAGAAGCAGCCTAATGCATATATAAAAGTATGGTATTAGAAAGAAAATTATTTGATCCATTTCAGGACCAAAATTGATTTATTTCAATATATACTTGTAGGGACTTCCCTGGTAGTGCAGTGGTTAAGAATCCATCTGCCGATGCAGGGGACATGGGTTCGAGCCCTGGTCCGGGAAGATCTCACATGCTGTGGAGCAACTAAACCCATGCACCACAACTACTGAACCTGCACTCTAGAGCCCGCAAGCCACAACTACTGAGCCCATGTGCCACAACTACTGAAGCCCACATGCCTAGAGTCCATGCTCTGCAACGAGAAGCCATCGCAATAAGAAGCACACGCACTGCAATGAAAGAGTAGCCCCTGTGTACCACAACTAGAGAAAGCTCGTGTGCAGCAAGGAAGACCCAACACAGCCAAAAATAAAATATTTAATTAATTAATTAATTCAAAATATATATATATACTTGTTAAAAATTTCTGTAGATACATAGATATCTAATGATGAATACTAGTTTACTCTATGCTTTTTCATTTCTCAAGTTATATTTGCAATAATTTGATGATATTACAATTATGTTCTTTTTCAGGGAAATCTAGGAAGAGCACTTTAGAATATGATTAGTAATTATTTCCACTGAAGATACTAAACACTGAAATAGTAATTACAGCATAAAGTATTTAGGCCAAGTTTAGAATCTTCTAATAGTATTAAATAGAGACTTATGAGGATAAATTCCTAGAAAATCATAAAACTAAGGTGGCTTATATTCCAATGATTATATCTAATGGAAATTCTTGATAGATTTAAGATTCTCTTTCCAGGGTATGCTTGTTTATTATTGAACAATTAATCTAACGTACATAACTAACTCCTTATTGCAATCTTAATCTCTACCTCTGTAACTTCCTCATAGGCTTGGACTTTTTGTCATTATCTTGTGAATTTTTATGAGGGCATTTTAGTAATATTTTAAGGTTGAATTTTCCTTTGTATAAAAAAGTATGAGTTTATTGTTTGATTTCACTTAATTTTCACAACTTTAGAAGGTATCACACAGATTCCTCTGCCAAGTGGCATTTTTAAAGGTTGTGTATATATAACTGACATTTGAGGTTTATTTAATGCAAATCTAGTAGTTATCAGGATGACCAGTCATGATAATCATGCTGGTAAAAATGATTTTCAACTCCTAAGTAAGTCACTAGGGTCCAGCAGCCCAATGAAGGAGTGAAGTAAAGCTCTGGGAACAGGAGCAATTCCCCAGGGTAAGGTCATCTTGAACTGGTAAGGGAAAAGGAAAGACAGAGATACTAGCAGTAGAGGCACTTCTCCCTCAGTCTTGAGGGGATGCTTTAGTGCTGTGTTGAAAGAACATGCTAGACTGTGATACACGGGAGCAATTCTGGCACAAGCAAATGTTGATTAAGTCGCCCACTGACTCTGTGTTGTTTATACTTCAATACACAGTCTATGAGCCCCATGAAAGGAGAGGCTGTGGTGCCTTTTGGACCATACCCTTGATTCACATTATATCTTAGTGAGGGGGCCACTATCCTGTTGGCAATAATATTATTGAGCAAATTGATTCCACTTCATCTTTAACATGCTGTCATTGTATTTACTTTAAAATCTAGATTGTTTACATTGGTTCATATTTATTATTGCATCCCCATCCCCAGGACAGCTATATCTGGCATTAATCTGCAAGTGGCACCTGGAAACAAATACAACCACTCCATCACATACAGTCACACATACCCAAAACAGCCCTGTCAAACTCCAAGCTCAATAAGCAAATAAAATTTAAAAATCATGTAAAAATACTGCTAAAGGAAAATAGAAGTGACCTGGTTTTTAAGCTAATCAACCCTCTGTATTACATAGATAGGTATGTATATAATTAAATTTTACTTTTTGCTTGTGATAGTGATTTCAAATTGGCCTAAACCCTTGGTGGTGAACAATTCTCACCTATTCTCAAGTTTCATGTGCTAAGGATTAACTCTGAGTGCCTAGAGGTGGTGAGAATTCATCCTAAAGTAGGATTCTAGGATTTTTAACCAGAGCATAGGCAAGGGCAATGGCAGCTTGTACCCTCCATATAACTACACTTGTCTTTTTCACATTTGAATGTTAAATTTATGAAAATAAAAAATCAAAATGTTTAACTGGAATATTTATTATAATATGCAAAGGAATGATAAGATTGAATAATACACTTACTTCAATACTACCTTCAGTGTAGGTTCACAACTGAAAATATAATTATAATGGCTTTATAAAAAAGCACTAACCTAAGGAAAAAGTAGTTAGGGATAAATAATGAAAAGAAGTTTCTACACTTTAAATGCAAGAAAAGATCATTGGAGGTTGAAATACCTACAGTCTTACAGAACTGACCATATTAGTCACAGTAGGCTAACTGCTACAACAAACAGTACCAATATCACTGAAGCTTAACACAAGATTTATTTCTTGTTCATGTCACCTTCTCTTGCAGTCATTCAGAGACCCAGGTTTCTTCTAATTAGTGACTCTACCATTCCTTAGGACCTCAAAGTTCTTCAACTTCTTCCCTGAACCTACTGCCTCCCACTGCTAAATGATGGAAGAAAGCAAGCGTGGAATAATATAAATGTTATTTATGTATATACACACACACACGTATACATACATATATATATATTTAGGAGTCAAGGGATGTTTCCAACATACACTGAATTCTAATTCAAAGTATATTTTTATTATGATGTGGCAAAATCTAAAGGTTTTTTAATAAAGTAAGACAATATAAAGAGAGCCATTAAATAATTAACAATACCACTACTGAATTTCACTGATGTGGCAATAGGTTTGTGAATGGCTGCAATGTGATACCTAAGATCCCTTCCAAGTTAAAATTCTATTATTCTACTTCATGAGTCTGATTTCCCTCAAGTTCCTCAGTTTCAGGTAATCATTTACAGTTACGTCAATGTGTATAACACATGGTTTTGCTGAGGAAAAAGTTATGGGTATGCTGAGAGGACTCCCTCAGGCTTCAGCAGTCACAAGCATCTGTTACATTGATCCCTGTGTGAAGACCAATATTACCATTTCCTATACATGATCTAAGCTTGAAATAGAGAGAATTACTAAGATAAGTAACAAACAATAGTTAGACCTGATTTTTTAAGTTTCATACAGCAAGATGGCAGTTCCCATTTTTACAGATCATCAAGTTTGCAAAAATCTACAGAAATTCACAGAAAAGCAAAGTGAGGCTTTGCTTTTATCCATGGGCCACGAAATTTTGCAATATTTTTGCTCTGAAATTTTGCTTGTCTGTGAAATGTTCCCAATGTGTTTGACCTAATGGAATACACTCAGAAGACTGCTGACCAAGGATTATTCATTGTTACGGGCTGAATGATATCTCCCTAAAATCCATATGTTGAAGTCCTAACCTCCCAGTATCTCAGAATGTGACTATATTTAGAGACAGGGTCTTTACAGAGTTAAATTAATTAATTAGAGTTAAGTGAGCTCATTAGGTGAGCCCTAATGTCATACGACTGGTGTCTTTATAAGAAGAGATCAGAACAGAGACATGCACAGAGGAAAGACCATGTAAAGATATAGAGAGAAAACAACCGTCTACAAGCTAAGAAGAGAAAACTCAAAAGAAATCAACGCCACCAATACCCTGCTCTCAGACTTTTAGCCTTCGGAACTCTGAGAAAATAAATCTCTGTTGTTTAAGCCACCTAGTCTGTGCTACTTCATTATGGCTGCCCTAGCAAGCTAACACACCCATGTTTACCTAAAATCCTGCACCTCAATGTTTTCAAACAGATGCTCTCCCAACTCCTAGGACAACTTTGGTTTTCTCTAGAGTGGATTAAGGAAATTTACTGTGAATGAAGATAGCCTTCCTATCCAAGGGACTTGGATGAAAGGTCGCTTAAAATTATAAATGATTAATGGTGGGGCCCATAGTTTCCCAATTAAGATGATACTCTTCCAGGCATCAATGCAGAAACAGTCCTCTAAGGCAAGCTCTAAAATAAAAGACAAAATTACCTCTTAGAAAGTCTTTGTAGCAGTAGCCTCTTCTCTTGAGAAGGACTCCTTTAAGGGACTTGATTTCAGAGCAATACTTGGGTCTAGATAGTCTTATGCTAGGGACCCCAACAATTTGCAATTTTAAATTTAGAGGCTGCATCTCAAGGTGACCTTATCTTTTGGGCAAAATGGACCAAAGCAGAATTTGGTAAACCACATTGTTCACCAAGAACATCACTATGAACACTGTTCACTATGAACAGAGAAAGAGGAGGAACAGGTGGCTGGGAAATTTTCAATCTGTGTCCCTTAAGAAGGGATAATTTGTCTTACTGCTATCCAAAAAGCGGAAAGAAGGAGTAAGTCCTGAATGGGAACCTTTTTAATGTGTTCTTGTAGACCACAGCAGTGTTTCCGAGAGTGATCCTCTTAGAATTCTAGATTCAGTAGATGTTCCTCATTAGAATGGTTTCATGATCAAATGGATTTTGAAAATACTGCCCTCTCTATTACACACTTAGGGACTCACAATTTACAGAGATATATATATAAGGCCCTGAGAAATCCTGCAAGTAAAAAAATAAAAAACAACCATTCAAGTCTGTCAAACCCAGAATTTCTCAAACTTACGTAACCATAAAACTTTTATTAGAATTATTAGCAAGCACCGTGTGATATACAGTTTGGGACTAAGTTTTGAACAGGGAGACATGAAGAAACCCTGCTATAAAGTGATGAACCAGATGAATATACATATACTAGAGTTAGAATGTCAAAGGAATTGAAATTCCCTTCCCTTAATAATATTTAGTTGTTTTGAGCAAAGCAAAAATATACCAACATTTCCATCATGACCTCTCACTTCTTAAAATGCTTATTTGATTATATATTTCTTTAACTGCATACACTATACTAAATGATAAAGCACATACATGAACTTACAATTCAGCCTTATTTTTTATTTCCATAGAATGTTTGGCATTTATTTGTAGTGGAGTTAATAGCCCCTCTGAACCGGGTTAAGAGGCAGCATGAAGAACAAAGAAGGAACCTTCTGTAAGCATGACTTGATTCCAATTACTTCTAACTGAGTAAGCTGAGTGGTTCTACAAATATCTGTCAAAAATATGACTAGCTCTGAGAGGTTTGGCCCTTACCCCTTGGCAACCATTTTAGCTTTGTGATTACTTATGCCAAAAAGAGTCAGCCCAAACTGTACATACTTCAGACAGAAAAGAAAAAAAAAAACTTATCCAAAATGGTACCAAGTGAAGTGAGGTGTTACCCTTTTCATATAAATTGATAGTTTTACAGTTTTATATGGAATATTTTCCTAACAGCCTTGACTGTAAAGGGTAGAAGAGCAAGTAAGATATACTTGAGATGTGAAATTAATATTGGATTGATTTTGTTTAATTTTAAAATATTTAGCTTGCATTTTTTAGAAGAACCTGGCCTTTGGAGATTTATTCACATTTGTCTGAAAAAAACAAGGTATTGTCAAAGCTAGGAAATATATCCAGGGTGACTCAACACAATGGAGTAGGTGAATGCTAACAATTTCTAAGTAGCTGAGACCAAATTGTCTCATTACTTCAATTAACTCCAAAGATTCATAAGTAAATGAGCCAGTTGCCACTGTGGGTTACATGAGGTTTTAAGACGGTTCAGAGACAAACTGAGTCTGGCCTATTTCTTGATAAACATGTCCCAATCCCACCCAACCAAATATAACCCAATCAAAGGAATTTCTCCAATATCTTATCATTGCTGAGGAATGACCATTCCACTTAAAAGTTCAATTAATTCTAAATACTAATTACAACATTATTATTATTATTTTGACTCATTTTAAGAAATTGTACCAGTTATAAAGTCAACATGAACATTAAATAATATATGTTCCTTTTTCACCAGTAAATCTTATAACTGATGACATCTTAAAGTAAAAGAAATAGAGTTCCATTATTTTTTTCTCTTTAGAAGTCTTTTGAACAGCATTGAATTAATGTTATGTGTTGGTTCATGACACAAAGTCATTAGTCTATATATGCACCTTGTAACAGAACACCAAAATGCATAAAGAAAAATTGATAGCAATGAAAGGCAAAAATGACACTTCAACAATAAGAGTCAGACATTTCAATAACCCACTATCGATACTGGACAGAACAGCTGGACATAAGATCAACAAGGAAATGGGAGACTTGAATAAAACTCTAAACCAACTAGGCCTAACAGACATTCATAAAATATTCAATAAAACAACAACAGAATAAACATTCTTCTCAAGTACACATGGAACATTCTCCAGGACAGACTATATGCTAGGCCATAAAGCAACCTCAGTAATTTGAAAAGATTAAAACTATACAGAGTATGTTCTTTGACCACAATGGAATGAAATTAGAACTCAATAGCAGAAAAAATATTTGGTAAAATCACAAATACATGGAGACTAAACAATTTACTCCTCAATAAAAAAGGGGTCAAAGAAGAAATCAGAAGGGAAATAATAAAATATATTGAGAAGAAAACAAAATGGAAACACAGCATAGAAAAACTTAGAGGGAAATTTATAAATGCCTAAATTAAGAAATAATAAAGATTATAAATCAATAACCTAGTCTTCCTCCTTAAAACACTGGAAATGAAGAGCAAACTAAAACTAAAGCAAGCAGAAGAAATAATAAAGATTAGAGCAGAAACAAATAAAATAGAGAACAGAAAAATGAGAGAGTATTAATGAAACTAAAAGCTAGTTCTTTGAAAAGATCAACAAAGTTGGAAAATGTTTAGCTATATAGACCTAGAAAAAAACCAGAATACTCAAATTACTAAAATCAGTAATGAAAGAAGGGACATTACTGCTGACATTATAGAAATAGAAAGAATTATAAAAGAATACTATAAATAATTAAATGTCAACATATTAGATAACTTAGAGGAAGTGGAAAAAATCCTGGAAAGACACTCTCTAACAAAATTGACTCAAGAAGAATACTCTGAAAAGTGAAAAATATTGTTGAAAGAAATTAAAGATGATCAAAATAATTCTCTGAAAGAGAATAACAAAGTAGAAAAACTCATACTTCCTGATTTCAAAATTTAACTACAAAGCAATAGTAATCAAGACAATGTAGGAGTGGCACAAGGATAGACATATAAATCAGTGGAATATAACTGAGAGTACTGAAATGAAAACATTGTGTCTATAGTCAAATGACTTTTGACAAGGGTGCCAAGACCATTCAATGGTGAAAGAATAGTCTTTTCATCAAATGGTGCTGGGACAACTGAATAGCTATATGCAAAAAAATAAAGCTGGACACTTACCTCACACATTCACAAAAATTAACTCAAGATGGATCAAACACATAAATATAAGAGCTAATACTATATAAAACTTTTAGAAGAAAGCATGGGATAAGTCTTCATGACCTTGAATTTGGCAATGGATTCTTAGTTTTGACATCAAAAACATGAGCTTAAAAACAGATAAATTGGACTTGATCAAAAGTAAAAACTTTTGTGCTTTAAAGAACACAAAAAAGAAAGTAAAACCCCACAGAAATATAAATAAATATATATATACATATATATACACACAAACATGTGTTTTGCAAATCAGATATCTGACAAAGGACTCATATCTAGAATATATTAAAAAAAACTCTTACAACTCAATAAAGACAACCTAATTTAAGCAACAAAGGATCCAAATACACATTTCTCCAAGAAAGATACGACAATGGCCAATAGGCACATCAAACGATGCTCAACATCATTATTTATCAGAAAATGCAAATCAAAACTACGGCGAGATACCAATTCATCCCCACTAAGATAGCTAAAATCAAAAAGTCAGATAATAACAAGTGTCAGTGAAGATATGGAAAAATTGGAATCCTCATATACTGATAGTGGGAATGTAAAATGATGCAATCATTTTGGAAAACAGCCCGGCATTTCCTCAAACAATTAAACACAGAGTCATCATATCACCCAGCAGTTCTACTCCTAGGTATATACTCAAGAAATACAAACATATATGCACACACAAAATTGTACATGAGTGTTTATAGCAGCATTGTTCCTAATGGCTAAAAGGTTAGGAACAACCTAGATGTTGCTCAGTGGACAAATGGATAACCAAAATGTGGTAAATTCAGTCAATGGACTCTTACTCATCCATAAAAAGGAATGAATACTAGTGCATGCTACAACATGGATAAACCTTGAAAACATTATGCTAAGTGAAAGAAGCCAGTCATAAAAGTCCACATAGTATATGATTTCATTCATATGAAAGTTCAGAGTAGGGAATCCCATAGAAATAGAAAGTAAATTAATAGCCCTTAGGACAGGAAGGAAGGGTATGAGGGCTAGGCAGGAGATAGCAAAGGGTACAGGGTGTCTTTTTGAGATGATGAAAATGTTCTAAAATTGACAATGATAACTGTCACATATATCTGTGAATATACTAAAAACCACTGAATTTTACACTTTAAGTGGGTGAACTGTATGATACATGAATTGTATTTCTAGAAAGCTATTTTAAAAATTAATAATAGAGCAAAAAGTAGTTAATAATATGGTAAATGATAAAAATTGACAATACAGAAAAATGTACTAATGAAATAATTAGACCATTTCACCAGCATAATGAGAGATTTGAACATATCTCTTCCAACTATTGATAAATCAAACAGATAAAGAATCAGCTTACTATAGAAAATTTCAACAACCTAACTAAATAATATTGAACAAATGGACCCAGATATTAGAGTGTATATTTTTCTCAAGCACACATGGAACATTTACAAAATTAATGATGCCATAAAACAGCTCCCTAAAGTTGAAAAAAATGTGTCACACAAAATCCCATTCTGTGACTAGAATGTAATTTAGAAATTAATAATAAAAAGAAATTTAGAGCCCATATATTTAGAAACTAATTCCTTGGTCAAAGGAGAAATCATAATAGAAATTTAATAAATATTTCCACATATTTTATCCATTTCTCAGAAATATGAAATATGATAAGGCTATAAACACTACCAATAAAATTTTTCACAGATAAGTATATTAGAGCTTTGCAGTTTCTCAAGGACTGCTGGGCTTATAAATATCAGTACCAAAACACAAGTAAGAATAAATTTCTATCTGATAGGAAACATGAATGGTTCTACAGGTAAAAAAGTTAACAAAACCAAACATTTTTTTAGCTATTCTTATAAATACATAATTCTCCATATCTATTTCCATGGGAGAAGTGTCAGAGAGTTCCTGATTTTTTTTTTTTTTTTTTTTTTGCGTTACATGGGCCTCTCACTGTTGTGGCCTCTCCCGTTGCGGAGCACAGGCTCCGGACGCACAGGCTCAACAGCCATGGCTCACGGGCCCAGCTGCTCCGCGGCATGTGGGATCTTCCCAGACCGGGGCACGAACCCGTGTCCCCTGCATCGGCAGGCGGACAGAGAGTTCCTGATTTTTGAGATCACTCTCCCAGCAACAATTATTCCAAACAAAAAGATACTCGGATATGAAGAGCCTGAATAAACAAGGCTTTATAAATAAAATTATTTCCTAAGATTTTCCTTTCCCCACCTAAATCAGTCAAAGTTTAAGTACACCTATTTTAATAGGCCCCCCAGAAACAACATCAGAACTTCAACAAGCAAAAACAAAACAATATTTTTATTTCATGGGGCATCAGTTGACAGAATGATTGCATAAATGCTACAGATACTTTACTGACCAACTTAAAATGTATTTTCCCTGGTAAAAATGGTATGTTACATACAGACAAAGTTGTACAGAACTAATACTTAAGTACAGATAATTAGGAATACCACTAAGTTAAAATATTTTTCTAAGTTATGTGGATACAACTTCCAAAGTTATTTTTAGAACAAGAGTAATTGGCTAAAATATGCCCAGTATATATCTGATAGATACAACTTTAACTACCAAACTAACATTTCTGGAGTCTAAATTGTCTTCGACATTTAGAACAAAACTTAAAAAGCTAGATGCTCAAACTGTAGCCATGGAACATGGTAGAATTTTTGCTCTATACATGTATCAGAAATATGAAGTATTATGTGGAATAAAAATCTAAGAAAAGTTTCAACAATATTGTTACTATATTAAAATTCTCAGTAATGTTTCAAGACATATGATGATAGAATTATTTATAGAATGTATTGGTTTCCTCTGGACAATTCTCAGTCAGGTATATCTCTCTATTCATTGCTTTACCATCATATACACTAGAGCTTATTCTCTTAAATATCATACATGTTATGAGCACATTTCACTTCTATTTACTCTCTGATGAATATTGCTAATAATGATGATGTCATGTTACCATTAACTATTTTCTTTGTACCAGGCTTTGTGTCATGTACTTTACATGATTTATCTCTAATCCTCATGGCAACATAACAAGGTATTAGTTGTTGTTGTTATTTCATTTTAAAGAAATCAAATCTGAGACTACAAAAGTTTTATTAGGTCATCTACCCAGTAAACACTCAATCCCTAATCTGAGTTCTCTTGAGAGTCCAGAATCTTTCCTCCATTCCATGATTTCATTTGCATTTACTTTCTCATCAGTCGGTTATAAAACCAAATCCAAATAGGTATGTCCATACCCAAGTGTGTGAAAAATATAATATACACTTGACAGTCTTTTAGACTCCAGAATAAAACACAAGAATTCTGTTGATCTTGGGCTACAGACTCTTTGTCTTGCTTTTGGCTGGCTGTGCCTACCAGTGAATATCCATGTGTTCCCTCAGGCTTCCTTTATGGAGCTGGGGCTGTTGATTTACTTCAAATAGCTTCCTGTTCTCAGGAACTTGTGTGTTACACTCGGTTTTGAATAACTTTAAAAGGTGAAATGGTGCAAGTATCATTTTCAATTTATGTTTTTCCAGCCTTCAGTACCCTCTTCTAAAGCAGCAGCTCTCACATTTTAATGTGCTTAATAAAGTGTGCCGTGGGACTTGTTATAATTGCCGTATCCCAGACCTTTCTCCAAGATTCTGGCTCTATAGGTCTGGAATGGGACTGGGGATTTCCAAATAATTCTTTTTTTTCCAAATGATTCTGATGCAGGTGGTGTTCAGATGACACTTTGAGGAAAACGATTGGATTTTATCCTTCTCCATGGTAAACTGAATATGATTATAATCATATTTAAATAATAAGAGTGGCGAGAAGATGAGCTCCAGGTTTGGATTAACAGATGGTTATGTTCTACTTCTGCAGCTTTCTAGCTCTGACCTATGACAAATCTCTTAAACTCACTGAGCCCCAGTTTTGTGAGGATTTAATAAGATAAAATGTTAAAGCCCTTAACCCAGTGCCTACTACTCAACAAAGCCCTCAGAAAACATTTGCATCCTGTCATTCACTCCACCCTTTTAAAGCTCAGATCTTCACACTCCAAATCTTGTTTTCTTTCTCCTCCACAATATGACTAAGAGCAAAATACTGTCTGCTAGAAATGCTACAGCTCTAAAATGCTGTCTGTCTTCTTAAACTCCTATGCATTGAAGCAAAGCTACTACTCATTTCCTCGATGATTTATCTTCTACTCGTCACTAGTTGAATTTTCCACTGGCACCAGTTCCTTTTGACATTTTGAGCCCTCTGTGGGCAATAATGACATTTATTTGGAAAAAAAATCATGATAGAAATTCAAAACTTAAAAAAACAATGTATAAGGTACTATGTTCCAAGCAGTAGGAATTCACCTGAGCTTTGTCATAGAGACTTACTGCTTTTCTGGTTCCTTGTGAATATGGCTGGCAGATAGCTTCAGTCATCATGGTCTGACCAGCTTTCACTCTGTCTTCAAATAGATGTAAGTTACCTTCTATTACTGGACACACTTCATGAGACATAAGTGCCTTGGAAGAGGCTAAAAGAGTACATTCTCTACACTGTGTAACAGCTGTGCTATGGAAGAGGACAGCAAAGAAATGTAAAAGGTTGGGTAGTTTATACTTTAATCTTCGTGTATATAGATCTTTGATATAGGTTCAGGTTCAGGTTGGTGAAATACAAAAGAATATTCTCTCATTTATTAACTTCTCACAGTCTCTGGACTTTTCATCTTAAAGAGGCTCTTAATTTAAAATGATTTTCTAATGGAAAGCAAATGATAGTAAATTTTAAGAAAGAATAGAATGGTATAGTCATTAAAACATTATTGAAGGAATATGAAATACTTGTTTGAAATGACTACTGGCATAGCCAGAAAGATTTTTTAACCTTTCAGTTAATTTATAGCTGTAATTCTTGTTTCCAAATTTAGATTTCACCAGGATCAACAGAAAAATATAAGAAAATTACCCTCAGTGTAGGTTTGATATATATTTAGGATTCGTTTTGCCATCTTTCGCTTATAGTTCTCCTATAGAAAAAAAATAAATATTTGGAAACAAAAATGAGATCAAATTATCTTTACTAGTATTTTATTTTGTAACGTTTCTTTCAGACAATAACCTACTCTCTGATTTCATCCAGAACTAAGTCTGAAACCTGGTTCTGCTGCTTCTAAGCTGTGTGCCATTGGCAATGCTACTCAGTTTCTCTGACCCTCCATTTTCTTATGTGTAATACAGAAATAACATTAATTTGCTCATAGAGCTATTGTGAGGATTAAATTAAGTAAGCATCTATGACCAATGCTGGAACATAGTGGGCACTCAACAAATAAGAATTTTTAACATACTATGGATAGTTAAAAATAAATTAAGGGCCTCCCTGGTGGCGCAGTGGTTGAGAGTCCGCCTGCCGATGCAGGGGATACGGGTTCGTGCCCCGGTCTGGGAGGATCCCATATGCCGCGGAGCGGCTGGGCCCGTGAGCCATGGCCGCTGGGCCTGCGCGTCCGGAGCCTGTGCTCCGCAGCGGGAGAGGCCACAACAGTGAGAGGCCCGCATACCGCAAAAAAAAAAAAAAAAAAAAAAAAGAAAAAAAAAAAATAATAAATAAATTAAATAACAATAAGGACCAATTACAACTACAAAAGAAGACAGGCAGAGCATTTTCACACAATGTCTAGTTGTTCGAGGACTAGAATCATAAAAACTTAGTTGCCACAGGAAACTTAGGAAGTCAAAATGTATGCATTTCTTTAGAACCAAAAGTTTGAGTTTTTGCTGTTTTAAGGTTGAGGTCATCACATTAATCTTTGGTTTTAATGAATTTATTAGTGTTTGTTACTACAACCACTGTGTCTGAAACTCTCCCCTATGAGTTTACCTACAGAAGAATGCAGCATACCTACCACTTCATTAACGTGGAGGTCTTGAGATATGGAATATAGCCTACTGTACCATGATACCTAGAATTTGAAAGCACATTTCTGTAAGAAGTATTATAACTATAATAAATTAAAGATACAATTTTCAAAATTTTAATTGTGTACAGGCAAAATTACTGAAGGTGCAAAATATGGAACAGCTTGAAGTTTAATTGCAACTGGAAAACTATGCTTTGGAAACTGTATGTGGATGGAAATATTTATGAGTTAGCACCAAGAGCTGGCACAGTACATTTGCTATGGAATAATTTTAACTGTAACCTTGTTTTACATTGCATACCTTTATGGGAGAGTTGAACAAGTCTATACATTTACTCTACTTGCTGAAGTTTCTGTTTTTGTTTCAATTCCAGATATGCTTGAGAAGCTTTTAGTAAACCTTTTACAGGAAAGTGATCAAATGAAAGAAACTGGGGACATTTTCCATATAAAAATGACATGATATTTCACACACTGTATTGTTTCATATATCATCAATTTTGCACCAGATTTTGGCAAAGGAAAAGATCCTGCCTCAAGAATTTTTATTTTTTGGACCACAAGCAAAAATCCAAAAGTAAACAAAGACCAAACCAAAGAAGAAGGCATAAAACAATAAAAATCAGAACCATGACTTGCATGTAAATTGGAAAAAGAAACCATATAATAAGTTTTCTGCTCATTCTGATTATAATCAAAGTTTGTCAAAACAGAGTGGTCTTTCTCACAAAAAATTCAAAATCCCTAACTTTACTCTTAAATATGAAAATAGCTACACTTTGGAAATATTATTAATCCTACGTGTTCACCTCTGAATGCATACCTCAAAAATACTTAATTTTAGGAATATATCTTATAGAAATATCATGGGTCTACCAAAGATGTTTACTCAATATTATTAAAATAGAAAAAAATATTTAAAATCTATATTTGTCCAAAGTAAGGAACTGATGAATGACATACATTCACAGTTCATTATTCTGCAGCCATTTAAGACTTATATTGTAGGAAAATATAATGACGTGGGGAAATTGGCATTTGACCTTAAGTGAAAAAAAAAATAATAAGCTGATCCTATTCTTGTTTAAAAAATGGTACTTATGCACCAGAAAAATGGTTTTTAGTTCTATTCACCAGTGTTTTTCTCAATGTGATATAAACTTACAGTAGTTTATTTGCATTGAAATTAAATGTATTTTCTAAGATTTCTAGCAATGTATATATTATCTATATGATAATAAAGTAAATAATAATTAAAAATAAAACCTATATAAATAGTGACAACTATCTTTTTAAAGATAAGTAGACTACTTCTCTATTGACATTTCTGCTTCCAAACTCTGTCAGAATGTTCAGGTTTGTCTAACTGAGACAAATCACCAGAAGAGCCAAGTTATGAATCAAGGAGGAAACCTGAACAAAGGCCAAAAGCAAGTTAAGAACTAGAGAACCAGAGCAAGGTTGGAATCCGGGGAACCTGAGAATGTTACACAGGTCATCCCAGTGATCAAAGGGCCAGAAGCTGAAACCCAAGAGATAGAAGGCAATTGTTTCCTGCCCAGTTCCATCTTCCACATTAAAAGCTTTCTTTCTCCCTCAGATTTTAACAGAATTCTAGGCAAGCCCTAATTTTCCTGAAATTATATTAGGAAAGGCAACTTTAAAATAAATACATGAATTACGGTCTTCTCCAGATATATGCTCAGAAGTGGGATTGCAGGATTATATGGTAGCTCTATTCTTAGTTTTTTAAGGAACCTTCATACTGTTCTCCATAGTGGCTGTACCAGTTTACACTCCCACCAACAGTGCAGGAGGGTTCCCTTTTCTCCACACCCTCTCCAGCATTTAGTTTGCAGATTTTTTGATGATGGCCATTCTGACCGGTGTGAGGTGATACCCCATTGTAGTTTTGATATTCATTTCTCTAATAATTAGTGATGTTAAGCACTTTTTCATGTGCCTCTTGGCCATCTGTTATGTCTTCTTTGGAGAAGTGTCTATTTAGATCTCCTGCCCATTTTTTGATTGGTTTGTTTGTTTTTTTGATATTGAGATGCATGAGCTGTTTGTATATTTTGGAGATTAATCCTTTGTCAGTTGCTTCATTTGCAAATATTTTCTCCCATTCTGAGGGTTGTCTTTTCGACTTCTTTATAGTTTCCTTTGCTGTACAAAAGCTTTTAAGTTTCGTTAGGTCCCATTTGTTTATTTTTGTTTTTACTTTCATTACTCTAGGAGTTTTATAGTACCCAGCCTTACATTTAGATTTTTAATCCATTTTGAGTTTATTTTTGTGTATGGTGTTAGGAAGTATTCTAATTTCATTCTTTTACACGTAGCTGTCCAGTTTTCCTAGCACCACTTATTGAAGAGACTGGCTTTTCTCCATCATAGATTCTTGCCTACTTTGTCATGGATTAAGTGACCAGAGGTGCATGGGTTTTTCTCTGGACTTTTTATCCTGTTTCATTGATCTATATTTCTGTTTTTGTGCCAGTACCATACTGTTTTGATGACTACAGCTTTGTAGTATAGTCTGAAGTCAGGGAGCCTGATTCCTCCAGCTCCATTTTTCTTTCTCAAGATTGCTTTGGCTATTCAGGGTCTTTTGTGTTTCCATACAAATTGTAATTTTTTTTTGTTCCAATTCTGTTAAACGTGCTACTGGCAATTTGGTAGGGATTGCATTGAATCTGTAGATTGCTTTAGGTAGTACAGTCATTTTGACAATACTGATTCTTCCAATCCACAATAATGCTTTCCACCTTTTTGTGTCACCTCTGATTTCTTTCATCAATATCTTATAAGACACATGCACCCCAATGTTCATTGCAGCACTATTTACAATAGCCAGGACATGGCAGCAACCTAAATGTCCATCGACAGAGGAATGGATAAAGATGATGTGGTACACATATACAATGGAATATTACTCAGCCATAAAAAAGAACAAAATAATGCCATTTGCAGCAACATGGATGGAGACATAGAGATTATCATACTAAGTGAAGTAAGTCAGACAGAGAAAGACAAATATCACATGATATCACTCATATGCAGAATCTAAAAAAATGGTGCAAATGAACTTATTTACAAAAGAGAAATAGAATCACAGATGTGGAAAACAAACTTATGGTTACTGGGGGGGAAGGGGGAGGGATAAATTGGGGGATTTGGTTTGACATATACATACTACTATATATAAAATAGATAACTAATAAGGACCTATGATTATAGCACAGGGAACTCTATCAGTACTCTGTAATGGGCTATATGGGAAAAGAATCTAAAAAAGAGTGGATATATGTATATGTATAACTGATTCACCTTGCTGTACAACAGAAACTAACACAACATTGTAAATCAACTATAGTCCAATAAAAAAAATTTTTAATAAATAAAATAAAATAAATACATGAAATTCTAGAGGAAACCAATGGCCTAAATTTAAATTCTAAACTCCAAAGCAAAAATTCAGTCTCTAATTCCAGAGTGGTTTTGGTGTGCATATTATGAAGAGAATATGAAGTTGTACACTGCTTGGGAATGCACCTGCTAATGTGCCCCCAAATTATAAAGACTCTTCCAATATTACTAATAGCTATGGGAGATGATTACTTAATTTAAAATTTTTATCTCCAGATTAAAATAATCTCAATTCAATTAAATTTTCTTCATAGGCTGACAAGTGGTTTGGTTTCTTTAATTCATCCCTGAATTTCTCCAATTTTTCTGAGAATAAGATGTCCAAAATTGAAGCTAGCACTAGTGCATTGAATATCACAAGGATTCCATTCCCAGCACTCTTATGATAATTAATCTCAAATTATGAATAGGCAACAACTTTTAGAACAACCTGTGTGTAGTTACAAAGATAAAACAGAACGTGTAAATCAGATGATAATTTCAACTAGTGATTGTTATTTATTAAGTTGGTAATATTAATAATATAGTTTTATTCCATTACATCTGTGATAAAAGTATGACCCAAAGGCTGGCTCTTCAAGCAGAAGTTTTCCAGCTGGCTTCCCAGATATTCCCAGCTTTCCATAGAGTCCCATTATCCCTCACTGGCAATGCCCAAGGGTCAGAGCTTCTTCTTCAAGCATTTGACCCCTCGTCCTAAGGGTCTTTCCTTATACTTCTTATGAGACCTCCTTCACAGCTCATTTCAGTAGAGCTATCCAAAACAGCTACTTAAAGTGCAGAGGCCACTTTTCTTTCTTTGTGGAGATCTCAGGGTACAATATATTTCACCTAGTACAGGCTGGCTACTCAATTTATCTTAGTATAGGTTAACATATAAATCCAGGATTTACAGCCATATCCAATTATACTCTAGGTGCACTCTGTGATATTTGAGCATCTGTGCTTAATCACACACCTACTGAGCCAACCTGACTAATTTCATACAGTCCACTAGGTGGCAGAGGTGTTTATAAGGAAGTAAAGATGAACAATGTCCAAGTCTCCTTAAATAGTTCAGCAAGCAGGAAATGAAAGAGAACCTAATTAGAGAAATATATGGTATTTATAAGTTACATAATACATATGTATTAAACTGTAAAACCACACACACACACACACACACACAAAAATTTGAATTTTAAACAAGATACAAAAGTCCACCACAAATAGCAACAGCTACCTGGCTCAGCTAACACTGCTTGTGTTTAATAATTATTTAAATAAAATGGGCCTCTTTTTTTTAATTCTTAAAAAAAGATGACATTAAGAGGTAAATGGCCACTGTGTAAGGTCCCAGTTTAGCATTGATTCTGACTACAGTATTGCTCAAAATGTTAAATATGGGAATGCTATAAAGATTATTAGCCAGGAAGAGGCTGAAGAGGCAGATAAAAGAAAAAATATTCAAGGCTTCATTGATATTGGCCTAAGGCACCATGGAAACTTTTCTTAATTTTTCTTTTTCATTATATAATCTGTTTATGAAATTCCTAATTCTGCATGACCTGCCATTATGGAGCAACAATAGAAAATATATCCAGATTAGGTTGTGGCTTCGCTTACAGAGGTAAAGATGAAAACCCCATTTAAAAAGAACGATGAAATAAGAAGAGTGAGGAGAAACAGAGTTACATACAGTGGCTACTCAGAGGACACAGGAGGGCACAGAATAGGAACTTTAGGTTTCAACATTCAGAAGAAGATTCGGGGTGGCCAAGGAGAAGGAAATAATCACAGAGATATGGGCAAGATTGAACCCTGAAGACCTGCATCCAGACAGATATGAGGAATCAACTCTTTTCTTAGCACACAAAGTAGGACTTAACAAGGTTTCTTGCAAGACGAGTTGAGAGTACCAATAATATGTGTGTATCATACTTTGATTTTAGGAATGAATCAATATTCAAAGTGATTCTTTTTTTAATGTATTCTATAAATGGGAAAACACTCAGAACCATATTGCTAAAAAAATAACATGGAAGATATCATAACAACCAAAATATCACATTATTAAATTACAATATTATGTAAATTGTGTAAAATCACAATATTATTAAAGCTCAAAATATTGTCATTGGAAATTAGAAAGCAGCTTGGATTCTGGAGCTCTCAATCAGAAAAAACATTGGGTCCTTTAAATTGCAGTTTAGAATAAACAAATGCAGGGAATGACCAAGGATGACTATATAACATCTAATTATAAACTCACTATAATTAAGAGACCTTGTAAGCCTTATAAAGAATTCTACGGCTTGAAGCCATAGATTACAGGGTAAACTCAAGTAGAGATTAGTTTACTTTGTAGAAGTTATTTCAGTCCTCTGCATGTCATTTTAGCCAATTTGTCTAACACTGATTACTAACCCTCACTTTACCTGGCTTAATTTATACAAGCTAACAACACAACAGTCCTATTTTCTGACCTACAGTCTGGTGGGGATGATTTTCCTAATTTTTGAAAGTCCTGCAAAGGCATAACAATTAAATATATTCATCAAAGCATGTAAGAAATTATTTTTATTGAAAAGCATAAAATCACATGCAATAAAGGCTAGGAAAAACTGAGATAGTTAATCACAGTTAATCTTATCTTTGAATTCAAATAATTGATGTATAACCAACTAAAAGTGTTTGATAGCATTACATGCAAAATTCTAATTTAATGCAATACTTTTATATTTTATTAGAAAAAAAACAAGATTTTTGAGTACTCAGAAGAGTATAGCATGTTTAAGGTGTTCTACTTATTTATTTCTTTAAATTATTATTGTGTATGAATGAATTTGATTAGCACATTCACATAATTGATTTCTTACTAGAAGGAAGAAACTAGAAATAAATAAAACCCCTACCTTCCTCCCAGTGAAGAGTTGAAGAGGCAGCTCTCCAGGGATACTTGTTTTCAGTCTGACAGGAAGGAAGCATTCAGAGAATCCAATTCCTGTAGTTACTACTATCAGTCTCCACAGCCATAATGGAAGTCTCTCGCCCTTCCTTGCTTTCAGATGTCCTAAAAAGTCATAGATATGCTTTCTCATTGTTTTAAAAATGCAAAAATAAAATACATGGATTAATAAAATACACATGGTGGCCAGAAATATATATTCACTTTTGCTTAAGTCTTAATTTGAAGGCATGTTTTCTCTCTTGTTCTGAAATAATTTCAAACTTACAAAAATGTTGCAAAAATTATACAAAGGACTCTTGTACCCTTCACTCAGATTCATCAATTGTTAATTTTTGGCCATATTTGCATACTCTCTCTCTCTCTCTCACTATTTACTTGTATGTGCATGTAAACGTAAAACAATTTCCAGAACCAACTGAGAGAAAACCTTAGACATTGTACTTCATTACCCCTTTAATACTTCAGTGTGTCTCTCTTGAGAAAAGGACATTCTCTTACAAAGCTCTAGTACCATGAACAATTTTAGAAAATTAACATTGATGCTGTTATCTAATCCACAGCCCATATTCAAATTTCACCAATTATTTAGCCACATCAACTCAACAAGCAGACTTTACAAATAAATTGGACATTCTATCTTCTTTAAAATACAATGGACCGGGCCGGGGGAAGATGGCGGAAGAATAAGACTCGGAGATCACCTTCCTCCCCACAGATTCACCAGAAATACATCTACACGTGGAACAACTCCTACAGAACACCTACTGAATGCTGGCAGAAGACCTCAGACCTCCCAAAAGGCAAGAAACTCCCCCACGTATCTGGGTAGGGCAAAAGAAAAAACAATAAACAGAGACAAAAAATAGGGACGGGACCTGCACCAGTGGGAGGGAGCTGTGAAGGAGGAAAGGTTTCCACACACTAGAAGCCCCTTCATGGGCAGAGACTGTAGGTGGCGGAGAGGGGGAAGCTTCGGAGCCGCGGAGGAGAGCACAGCAAGAGGGGTGCGGAGGGCAAAGCGGAGAGATTCCCGCACAGAGGATCGGTGCTGACTAGCACTCACCAACCCGAGAGGCTTGTCTGCTCACCCGCTGGCATGGGCGGGGCTGGGAGCTGAGGCTCGGGCTTCGGTCGTAGTGCAGGGAGAGGACTGGCAGCGTGAACACTGCCTGAAGGGGTTAGTGCACCACAGCTAGCTGGGAGGGAGTCCGAAGAAAAGTCTGGACCTGCAGAAGAGGCAAGAGACTATTTCTTCCATCTTTGCTTGCTGGTGTGCGAGGAGAGGGGATTAAGAGCGCTGCTTAAAGGAGCTCCAGAGACCGGTGCGAGCCGCGGCAAACAGCGTGGACCGCAGAGACGGGCATGAGACGCTAAGGCGGCTGCTGCAGCCACTAAGAAGCCTGTGTGCGAGCAAGGTCACTATCCACACCTCCCTTCCGGGTAGCCTGTGCAGCCCGCTACTGCCAGGGTCCCGGGATCCAGGGACAACTTCCCTGGGAGAACGCACTGCGCGCCTCAGGATGGTGCAACGTCATGCTGGCCTCGGCCGCCGCAGGCTCGCCCTGCATCGTGCCCCTCCATCCCCCCGGCCTCAGTGAGCCAGAGCCCCCGAATCAGCGGCTGTGTTAACCCCATGCTGTCTGAGCGAAGAACAGACGCCCTCTGGCGACCTACACGCAGAGGCAGGGCCAAATCCAAAGCTGAGCCCCAGGAGCTGTGCGAACAAAGAAGAGAAAGGGAAATCTCTCCCAGCAGCCTCGAGAGCAGCGGATTAAATCTCCACAATCAACTTGATGTACCCTGCATCTGTGGAATACCTGAATAGACAACAAATAATCCCAAATTGAGGAGGTGAACTTTGAGAGCAAGATTTATTATTTTTTCCCCTTTTCCTCTTTTTCTGAGTGTGTATGTGTATGCTTCTGTGTGAGATTTTGTCTGTATAGCTGTGCTTTCACCATTTGTCATAGGGTTCTATCCGTCCGTTTTTCTTGGTTTTTTTTTTTACGTAAAAAAATTTTTTTTCTTAATAATTATTTTTTATTTTAATAACTTGATTTTATTCTATCTTACTTTATTTTATTTTATTTTATCCTTTTTCTTTCTTCTTTCTACTTTTTCTCCCTTTTATTCTGAGCCATGTGGATGAAAGGCTTTTGGTGCTGCAGCCAGGAGTCAGTGCTGTGCCTCTGAGGTGGGAGAGCCAACTTCAGGACATTGGTATACAAGAGACCTCCCAGCTCCACGTAATATCAAATGGCAAAAATCTCCCAGAGATCTCCATCTCAACACCAACACCCAGCTTCACTCAACGACCAGCAAGCTACAGGGCTGGACACCCTATTCCAAACAACTAGCAAGACAGGAACACAACCCCACCCATTAGCAGAGAGGCTGCCTAAAATCATAATAAGTCCACAGACACCCCCAAACACACCACCAGACGTGGACCTGCCTACCAGCAAGACAAGATCCAGCCTCATCCACCAGAACACAGGCATTAGTCCCCTCCACCAGGAAGCCTACACAACCCACTGAAACAACTTTAGCCACTGGGGACAGACACCAAAAACAACGGGACCTACAAACCTGCAGCGTGCAAAAAGGAGACCCCAAACACAGTAAGATAAGCAAAATGAGAAGACAGAGAAACACACAGCAGATGAAGGAGCAAGATAAAAACCCACCAGACCTAACAAATGAAGAGGAAATAGGCAGTCTACTTGAGAAAGAATTCACAATGATAGTAAAGATGATCCAAAATCTTGGAAATAGAATAGAGAAAATGCAAGAAACATTCAACAAGGACCTAGAAGAACTAAAGATGAAACAAGCAACGATGAACAACACAATAAATGAAATTAAAAATACTTTAGAAGTGATCAATAGCAGAATAACTGAGGCAGAAGAGCGGATAAGTGACCTGGAAGATAAAATAGTGGAAATAACTACTGCAGAGCAGGATAAAGAAAAAAGAATGAAAAGAACTGAGGACAGTCTCAGAGACCTCTGGGACAACAGTAAACACACCGACATTCGAATTATAAGGGTTCCAGAAGAAGAAGAGACAAAGAAAGGGACTGAGAAAATATTTGAAGAGATTATAGTTGAAAACTTCCCTAATATGGGAAAGGAAATAGTTAATCAAGTCCAGGAAGCACAGAGAGTCCCATACAGGATAAACCCCAGGAGAAACATACCAAGACACATATTAATCAAATTGTCAAAAATTAAATACAAAGAAAACATTAAAAGCAGCAAGGGAAAAACAACAAATAACACACAAGGGAATCCCCATAAGGTTAACAGCTGATCTTTCAGCAGAAACTCTGCAGGCCAGAAGCAACTGGCAGGACATATTTACAGTGATGAAGAAGAAAAACCTACAACCAAGATTACTCTACCCAGCAAGGATCTCATTCAGATATGATGGAGAAATTAAAACCTTTACAGACAAGCAAAAGCTGAGAGTTCAGCACCACCAAACCAGCTTTACAGAAAATGCTAAAGGATCTTCTCTAGGCAAGAAACACAACGAAGGAAAAGACCTACAATAACAAACCCAAAACAATTAAGAAAATGGGAATAGGAACATACATATCGATAACTACCTTAAATGTAAATGGATTAAATGCTCCCAACAAAAGACACAGACTGGCTGGATACAAGAACAAGACCCATATATATGCTGTCTACAAGAGACACACTTCACACCTAGAGACACATACAGACTGAAAGTGAGGGGATGGAAAAAGATATTCCACGCAAATGGAAACCAAAAGAAAATTGAAGTAGAAATTCTCATATCAGACAAAATAGACTTTAAAATAAAGACTATTACAAGAGACAAAGAAGGATATTACATAATGATCAACAGATCAATCCAAGAAGAAGATATAACAATTGTAAATATTTATGCACCCAACATAGGAGCACCTCAATACATAAGGCAAATACTAACAGCCATAAAAGGGGAAATCGACAGTAACACATGCACAGTAGGGGACTTTAACACCTCACTTTCACCAATGGACAGATCATCCAAAATGAAAATAAATAAGGAAACACAAGCTTTAAATGATACATTAAACAAGATGGACTTAATTGATATTTATAGGACATTCCATCCAAAAACAACAGAATACACATTTTTCTCAAGTGCTCATGGAACATTCTCCAGGATAGATCATATCTTGGGTCACAAATCAAGCCTTGGTAAATTTAACAAAACTGAAATAGTATCAAGTATCCTTTTGGACCACAACGCTATGAGGCTACCTAACAATTACAAGAAAAAATCTGTAAAAAATACAAACACATGGAGGCTAAACAATACACTACTCAATAACGAAGTGATCACTGAAGAAATCAAAGAGGAAATCACAAAATACCTAGAAACAAATGACAATGGAGACACGACGACCCAAAACCTAGGGGATGCAGCAAAAGCAGTTCTAAGAGGGAAGTTTATAGCAATACAATCCTACCTTAAGAAACAGGAAACATCTCGAATAAACAACCTAAACTTGCACCTAAAGCAATGAGAGAAAGAAGAACAAAAACACCCCAAAGTTAGCAGAAGGAAAGAAATCATAAAGATCAGATCAGAAATAAATGAAAAAGAAATGAAGGAAATGATAGCAAAGATCAATAAAAATAAAAGCTGGTTCTTTGAGAAGATAAACAAAATTGATAAGCCATTAGCCAGACTCATCAAGAAAAAAAGGGAGAAGACTCAAATCAAGAGAATTAGAAATGAAAAAGGAGAAGTAACACCTGACACTGCAGAAATACAAAAGATCATGAGATTACTACAAGCAACTCTATGCCAATAAAATGGACAACCTGGGAGAAATGGACAAATTCTTAGAAATGCACAACCTGCCAAGACTGAATCAGGAAGAAATAGAAAATATGAACAGACCAATCACAAGCATTGAAATTGAAACTGTGATTAAAAATCTTCCAACAGAGGCTTCCCTGGTGGCGCGGTGGTTGAGAGTCCGCCTGCCGAAGCAGGGGACACGAGTTCAAACACTGGTCCGGGAAGATCCCACATGCTGCGGAGCGGCTAGGCCTGTGAGCCATGGCCGCTGAGCCTGTGCGTCTGAAGCCTGTACTCCACATCGGGAGAGGCCACAACAGTGAAAGTCCCATGTACTGCAAAAAAAAAAAATCTTCCAACAAACAAAAGCCCAGGACCAGATGGCTTCACAGGCGAATTCTATCAAACATTTAGAGAAGAGCTAACACCTATCCTTCTCAAACTCTTCCAAACTATAGCAGAGGGAGGGACTCTCCCAAACTCACTCTACGAGGCCACCATCACCCTGATACCAAAACCAGACAAGGATGTCACAAAGAAAAGAAAACTACAGGCCAATATCACTGATGAACATAGATGCAAAAATCCTCAACAAAATAATAGCAAACAGAATCCAACAGCACATTAAGAGGATCATATACCATGATCAAGTGGAGTTTATTACAAGAATGCAAGGATTCTTCAATATACGCAAATCAATCAATGTGATACACCATATTAACAAATTGAAGGAGAAAAACCAGATGGTCATCTCAATAGATGCAGAGAAAGCTTTCGACAAAATTCAACACCCATTTATGATAAAAACCCTCCAGAAAATAGGCATAGAGGGAGCATTCCTCAACATAATAAAGGCCATATATGACAAACCCACAGCCAACATCGTCCTCAATGGTGAAAAACTGAAAGCATTTCTACTAAGATCAGGAATAAGATAAGGTTGCCCACTCTCAACACTCTTATTCAACATAGTTTTGAAAGTCTCAGCCACAGCAATCAGAGAAGAAAAGGAAATAAAAGGAATCCAAATCGGAAAAGAAGTAAAGCTGTCACTGTTTGCAGATGACATGATACTATACATAGAGAAACCTAAAGATGCTACCAGAAAACTACTAGAGCTAACCAATGAATTTGGTAAAGTAGCAGGATACAAAATTAATGCACAGAAATCTCTGGCATTCCTATACACTAATGATGAAAAATCTGAAAGTGAAATCAAGAAAACACTCCCATTTACCACTGCAACAAACAGAATAAAATATCTAGGAATAAACCTACCTAAGGAGACAAAAGACCTGTATGCAGAAAATTATAAGACACTGATGAAAGAAATTAAAGATGATACAAATAGATGGAGAGATATACCATGTTCTTGGATTGGAAGAATCAACATTGTGAAAATGACTCTACTACCCAAAGCAATCTACAGATTCGATGCAATCCCTATCAAACTACCACTGGCATTTTTCATAGAACTAGAACAAAAAATTTCACAATTTGTATGTAAACTCAAAAGACCCCGAATAGCCAAAGCAATCTTGAGAACGAAAAATGGAGCTGGAGGAATCAGGCTCCCTGACTTCAGACTATACTACAAAGCTACAATAATCAAGACAATATGGTGCTGGCACAAAAACAGAAATATAGATCAATGGAACAGGATAGAAAGCCCAGAGATAAACCCACACATATATGGTCACCTTATCTTTGATAAAGGAGGCAGTAATGTACAGTGGAGAAAGGACAGCCTCTTAAATAAGTGGTGCTGGGAAAACTGGACAGGTACATGTAAAAGTATGAGATTAGAACACTCCCTAACACCATACACAAAAATAAGCTCAAAATGGATTAAAGACGTAAATGTAAGGCCAGAAACTATCAAACTCTTAGGGGAAAACATCGGCAGAACACTCTATGACATAAATCACAGCAAGATCCTTTTTGACCCACCTCCTAGAGAAGTGGAAATAAAAACAAAAATAAACAAATGGGACCTAATGAAACTTCAAAGCTTTTGCACAGCAAACAAAACCATAAACAAGACCAAAAGACAAACCTCAGAATGCGAGAAAATATTTGCAAATGAAGCAACTGACAAAGGATTAATCTCCAAAATTTACAAGCAGCTCATGCAGCTCAATAACAAAGAAACAAACAACCCAATCCAAACATGGGCTGAAGACCTAAATGGACATTTCTCCAAATAAGATATACAGAGTGCCAACAAACACATGAAAGAATGCTCAACATCATTAATCATTAGAGAAATGCAAATCAAAACTACAGTGAGATATCATCTCACACCGGTCAGAATGGCCATCATCAAAAAATCTAGAAACAGTAAATGCTGGAGAGGGTGTGGAGAAAAGGGAACACTCTTGCACTGCTGGTGGGAATGTGAATTGGTACAGCCACGATGGAGAACAGTATGGAGGTTCCTTAAAAAACTACAAATAGAACTACCATACGACCCAGCAATCCCACTACTGGGCATATACCCTGAGGAAACCATAATTCAAAAAGAGTCAGGTACCAAAATGTTCATTGCAGCTCTATTTACAATAGCCAGGAGATGGAAACAACCTAAGTGTCCATCATCAGATGAATGGATAAAGAAGATGTGGCACATATATACAATGGAATATTACTCAGCCATAAAAAGAAACAAAATTGAGCTATTTGTAATGAGGTGGATGGACCTAGAGTCTGTCATACAGAGTGAAGTAAGTCAGAAAGAGAAAGACAAATACCGTATGCTAACACATATATATGGAATCTAAGAAAAAAAAAAAAAGGTCATGAAGAACCTAGGGGTAAGACAGGAATAAAGACACAGACCTACTAGAGAATGGACTTGAGGATATGGGGAGGGGGAAGGGTAAGCTGTTGCAAAGTGAGAGAGTGGCATGGACTTATATACACTACCAAACCTAAAATAGACAGCTAGTGGGAAGCAGCCGCATAGCACAGGGAGATCAACTCGGTGCTTTGTGACCACCTAGAGGGGTGGGATAGGGAGGTTGGGAGGGAGGGAGACGTAAGAGGGAAGAGATATGGGAACATATGTATATGTATAACTGATTCACTGTTATAATGCAGAAACTTACACACCATTGTAAAGCAATTATACTCCAATAAAGATTTTAAAAAAATACAGTGGACCACCAGAAGTTATAAAGAGCCACTTTATTTCCCCGAAGGCACTGGGTACCAACATAGATGTATAACTATGAACAAACATAAAAGAATGTCTTCTGTCTACACAGAAAAAAAAAATTCTTTAACTATGGTAACACAGCCTAGCTACCCACTAGAAATGGGTAACTAGGAGAATATACAAATAACAGAATTAATATGTAATGAGCTCTCTTATTATATGAGAATCATGGAAGAAAAGTAGAAAGGTCCTTGTTTTTCTCTTGGAGGCTTAATGAATGAATTCAAACACATTTACAGTCTGTAGAATTCTGATCTCACAGATTCATGAAGTTAATTCGCCTACTGCCATTTTTCAAAGTTTAACAGTGTGAAGATCTTCCAGTAGCATACCAAAGGCTAAAGAACAAGTATTTTCTCAAAGTTTGAGTACAGTACTTGTGGGAAAAGAAGACTCCCTTCTGCTGAAGCATTCTTAGGGCTTAAAGTAAAACCTACCCTTCATACCATGACAATTTACAATGAAATCACCAATATGGAAGAAATGGGATTAACAATTCAATCAATAAGGGGACAGCTAAGAGCAATCTATTAAAAAAAAATACAATATTCTTTGAATGGCTGTACAGACTGCTCAGGAAACCTTGCAAGATGTCACAATAGATAAAAAAAGTACTAATGTTAAAGCTGATTCCAGGATAACTATACAAGATGCAGACATCATGGCCACTTCTCTGAACAGAGACTGGTGAAACAGGAAATTCCAGCAGCTTTCAGTAAAAGACAGTCAATATTTAACTTTGTAAATGCATAAATACCACGTTTGATAAACACTCATTAAAGTAGAGCATTCTAGTCAAACAAAAATAAAACGAGAATGAAGTTTAACCTAATGTACAATAGTACTGAGAGGGGGCATAGGGCTGTAAGGAGCAAATATGAGTGGAAATCTCAGTTCTCTTACTTCTTCACCTAAATAAAATCTTTCATTTCTATTTAAACTTTCAGAATTTCAGCCACCGCAATACCTGATTTCTCCATATCTGCAATGGACTCTCTTAAATGTTAATTAAGAAAAACAACTGAGTCTGTATCTACTGACTGCATCACAACTGTATTGTACAATATGTATGATGTATAGCTTAATATGTTCTATGTACAATGAGTTCTCAAATATTTCCAAGAAAAAAATAAAGAACCTATGCTCAGTGGGTATGTAGCCAAGGAATTTTCACCATAACTGCTACTGTACTTTAGAATTACATATATATAAATATATATATAAACTTTTCTACCAATTCAAAATTTAAAAGATTAATTTTTAAAGGTATGTCATGCTTTCCCTTTAAAAAGAGATTATGTATTTCAGTCAATTTTTCTTATTTAATAAGAAAAGTCATTCTTATCTATTTCTGACTCAATTTTAACAATTACTTGGGTTTTTTGTTTAGTTTTTTTTTTTTCATTTAGAGAATGCTTTTAAAAACTACTAGTTGGGAATTATGTAAACAATATTTACTATCATTTCATTTCAATCCCCTCTGTGTGGTTATGTAAGGAAGTTTTCTATTTATTTTGTGCAAATACATTATATATATTTTATTAAAAATATTTTGTTTTTAACAAAATTACATTTAGCTGAATTACAGATAAAGATAAAAACTTAAAAGGGCTTGGCAGATAATTCAATTATAATGTTCATCTTATGGAAATAAGGAATTTTAAATAAAGCAAGACAGAAAAAAAATGTCCAAACCAAATCAAATGTGATACCTCATTTGTGCATCATGTTCACATGAATAATGTGGAAGAAGAAATTTAAACACTGTATATAAATTTTAATGCTTAGTTCATTCTTAGCTTCATTTTTAAGGATAATTAGGTTTTAATTTGAAAAATTCTTCTTTTAAAATGCATTGTCTGCTGATGCTATTACCAACAACTCTGGACTAAAATATTCCTGGAGCCATCCCACCTCCTGACAGCCCATCCTACACCCTCCCTGCCTAAATCATCCAACTAATTCACATCTTTAAATTGTAATATTTAATCCCGAAGTCAAAGTTTTAAAAAGAATGGCCAACTAGGAAAAAAAATCAAAACTCCTTGGAATAGGGAATGTGAAAACATGGTAAGAGCTGCTAGGCACGGATGAAGGGGTTTTTGTTTTTTATCCAGAATAGAAAATCATTAAACACTCCAAGAAGAGTCAGAGACAGCCTTGACTTTCTATGCTGTTTTTCAAAGCTTTACTACATCTCCAAGGAAGGGAGCAGTTGCCTTTAACATTTATTTGGTGGCAATTTACTTGGAGCAAAAACTGAGGGCACCTACTGAGCAGAATAAACTAAAAGTGCCACATTCTCTTAGATTCATCTCCCGGATTTCAAATTCCCACTTCTTCCTTCTGCTTTTCAAACTTGTATCAGTAAGAAGCACCTGGGGTAGGAGTTGACTTCACTACAAACTAGAGGGGCTTATGAGCAAACAACCTAAATAAAACAAGATGAGTTCTCTGTTTACCAGGCTTCTTAAACTGCTCTGACCAATTCTTTTCTCCAAAATGTACCTGCAATTTTAAGTAAACTCAAACCAATTATTTCTGTGTGCTTTCTGACTCATAAAATAAATCAAATTCCTAATCTAGATCATCATTCTCTTTGCTGTGCTTTTTTCTGAAGATGAGAATCTTTACATTCTGTTTTCAAAGGTATAAATTTCATAAATGTGGGTAACTTTGTCATGGAACCATTTAGGGAGGAAAAATCCAATGAAGGATGTTCTACTGCACCTGGACTCCAAAACAGACATAGTTTGTATGAATTCCATCAGAGTATTTATCAGCATTATGTGCTAGAATCTGACAACTTGATTTTGAATTCCAACTCTAATGCAGGAAAGATCCCAGAAGAGCAAATCTCTTTACCTCTGTACCTCATTCATACATCTCTTTACCTCATTCATACATAATACTTGGCTCATTATGTGGTAAGGGTGAAATGTAATATAATGTGTATAACTTTCATAGCATATAATAGTATTCAACCATGCTTTTGGCTGCAAGTACCAGAATTCCTGAGTAACAGCATGTTGAACTCATACACCAAGTTGCTGAAGGTGGGCAGTTGCACACATGGGCTCAATGACTCAACACTATGGGGGTCACATCTCAGACTCATAGCCTTTTTCTTATGTTTGTAAACTCATGGTTACAAGATGACTTCCTTAGTTCTGATCATCACGTTAATGTTCTCTAGCCAGCCCCATCCCCAGGTTTCATTAACTGGAAATATGCAATCCCTATCAAATTACCAATGGCACTTTTCACAGAATTAGAACAAAAAATTTTACAATTTGTATGGAAGCACCAAAGACTCTCAAATAGCCAAAGCAATCTTGAGAATGAAAAACGCACCTGGAGGAATCAGGCTCCCTGACTTCAGACTATACTACAAAGCTACACTCATCAGAACAGTATGGTACTGGCACAAAAACAGAGATATAGATAAATGGAACAGGATAGAAAGCCCAGAGATAAACCCACACACCTACGGTCACCTAATCTATGACAAAGGAGGCAAGAATATACAATGGAGAAAAGACAGTCTCTTCAATAAGTGGTGCTGGGAAAACTGGACAGCTACACCTAAAAGAATGAAATTAGAACACTCCCTAACACCACACACAAAAATAAACTCAAAATAGATTAAAGACCTAAATGTAAGGCCGGACACTATAAAACTCTTAGAGGAAAACATAGGCAGAATACTCTTTGACATAAATCACAACAAGATCTTTTTTGATCCACCTCCTAGAGTAATGAAAATAAAAACAAAAATAAACAAATGGCATCTAATTAAACTTAAAGCTTTTGCACAGCAAAGGAAACCATAAACAAAACAAAAAGACAAACCTCAGAATGGGAGAAAATATTTGCAAACAAAGCAACCAACAGGGATTAATCTCTGAAATATACAAACAGCTCATGCAGCTCAATATCAAAAATAACTGGAAATAGATCACATGCTTAACTTCAAGAGAAGTGCTCAAGGGAGAAGGGGTGGAAGTGGGTGTTAGAAAAAATAATTGACAGTATCTACCATATTATTTCCTTTGAAGAATTGTAAAAAGTATGTTAGTAATGCTAATACATCCCCTAAAACAAAATATCTTGTTTTTACTCTACATCGTGTACATTTATTTTTGTCCTGAGCTTATTTACTTTATCAACTCCCATAACCCTCCCTCACTCTGATCTCAACAGCACATGATAGCATGTGTTTTTTCACAAAAGCTGATTAATTTGCCTTCTGTAAACTTGGCACAGTCATCAGAACAACAGAGGGGACCTGTTCCAAGATCACCCTAAGGAAGAAAAAAATCAAATATATCCAATTATTTTATTTAAGCAATTTCCTAAAATTCTATTTTTTAATAACTTAATTATCAAATGAAGCAATTTAAATACAGTGTTTCTCAATGCTTTGTGACAACCTAGAGGGTTGGGATAGGGAGGGTGGGAGGGAGGCTCAAGAGGGAGGGGATATGGCAATTCATATATATAGCTGATTCACTTCATTGTACAGCAGAAACTAACACAATATTGTAAAGCAATTATAATCCAATAAAGATGTGAAAAACAATAATAAATAAATACAGTGTTTCCTTTAAATAACTATTCCGTAATTAGTTGAGTGAGGTAAGATGTCCTGCCTGAGGCTGTAAAACCTGACTCTACGCCTTGCACATTGCTTCTGCTAGCTCACACATGCTTAATCTTTATTGCCATCTTCTGTAGGATTTGCTTTTATATGCAAATAGGTAATACTGGGCCAATACAGTTCCTCTGGAACTGGGATCTGGAAACACAGGCTCTTTTTGGTGTCTCAAATTAAAATATAGGTCAAATGCCATAACCACAGAGCACCTTAGCCTGGGCCATGGAGGCAGTCACCTCAGAGTGCCACTTGCCCAGAAAAACAAGTGCCCATTTACAAGCAAAAGCTTGTATTTCCACTATTAGAGTTCCATCTTAATAGTATAAAACTGAACCATGGCAAAAAACAGGTACTACTGGAAATGGTGATCTTTTTACTGATATCAATCAACTCCACTTTAGTGTAAATGAGTTTGGAGTGCTTTCCTATTACGACAGATCATGAATGGGGGCACGGGTGAAGAATACAATACATGAATAACATGAATATCATATTTCTGAACATCACCTAGCACAGCCCTGCTGCCCAAGAGGTAGACAAAGAAGACATAGTTTGAATCTGGAACTGCTTAGAGGAGGGAAAGACCAAGCTGTGAAAACAAACAGAATGATAATCATCCAAGGGACTATGGCACCAGTTTGTAAGCAGTTCGCATCTGGGAGTCTGACCTCAATTCATTGATCATCCATAATACAAGCTGAGCAGTCATGGGAAATCCAGTGATGGCAGTGGTCAAACTTCTGGTAGAGAGGCTGACAGGTAAAACTAGAGAAGTCCATCAGCATAGAGTAGCACCTCAGCCACCTAGCCAGGGCTCAAGGGTAAATACCAGTCTCTGAGTCCATGGCTATGAAAAGTAGAACAAAATGCTCAGCCCTAGAGTTATTAGGGTTTTGAAAGTATATTATGACAGGAAACAGACTTAGGACAGTGCAGTCCAACCTTCTTGCTTCTCGGTTTACAAAAATGGACACAGCCGCTCACAGAATTGGCTCTGGGCACTCAGCACTTCTGTAACACTCCATCTCCACATACCAGATGGGATGATCCAATGGGGAGAAGAGACCAGAGACTGGTTCTCTGAATGACACACAAGGGCAGAGACAGAGGGAAGAAAGTAAGAGAAACTTGAAGCTCAAACTCAGGTCAGCAAGGGACCTAGGGTTGTGGCTGAGCTCTGAGTACAAGGCAGATGGCTCTCGTTATGCAAGGAGAAGGCCCAATACCTAGAGTGTCCTTTATTTAAAGGACATACTCATATTGTTCAAGCATTCACTCATGAAAACATATTTACTGAATCTGCACTACATGAGGAGCATAGTGTTCAGCACTACAGATACACCATGAACAAAATAGGTCTCTTCTGTAAACTATTACTGACATTAAGTAACAAATTCAAATCTTTTGTTACATATTGCAGTAAGTACTATACGGGAAAAGAACAGAAGCCTTGTCCTAAGAAAGCACAATAGGGCCAGGTGGCCAACTACTTTGGGTTAAGAGACCAAAAATTATCTCTCTAAGGAAGGTATATTCCAAGAACATGCAACAGAAAAACGTAAGAAATTATTTTTTAATATTTTAAATAAATTTAAACTTTAATATTATATATCATATATGTGATAGTATAGATGTATCAATAGTAATATATAATAAGATATACAGATACATTACTCTAGAGGGATTATTGTCCAATGACAAATGGCAAACAACTAAAATCAACTTTCAAAAGACTGGTTTTGCTATGAAATAAAACACACTACTGCTGGATTCTTAATGACCTTTCCTCTCATGTAAGAGAAGAGGTAACCTTTCATAAGAGACCCAGAAGATAAAGAGGGAAGAGAAAATCCCATATACGACTTATATATAGGTGTATCTACTTTTAAAACATCAATATTTAATCTTGGTTACTATTTATGCAATCTGAATATAACAGCTAAAATCTGGGCAAACAGGCAGACTCAAATAGGCACCTATGTTCAAGATCAGAGGCTTCCAAGTTGATAGAAGAATTCTGAGCGCTAGTGGATGCACCTAGCTCTGGTAAAAATATCAGAGTAATTTCAAATAGTATTTACAGAATAAAGCAGACAAACTTATTTGGGTATAATGTACAAACAAATTCACAATGCTGTCAATTCCCAAAGGAGGGTATGAATTCTAAACTCTAAATGACTTAACTGGAGGATAATGGGCCTACAAATTTTGCTTTTATATACAAAAGTTTGTGAGCATATAGAAGGAAATATGAAGGGGTCCTCCTGGGGTGCAGATTATATGGTGTGTTAAATGTGTGAAAATTTCACCAGGTATACACTTATGATTTGTACAAACTTTTCTGTTTGTATATAATAATGTCAATGTCAATTAAAAGTGGTTTGTTTGGGTTTTTTAGTCTGACAGGGAAAAAAATCAATTCCAGGAAAATACAGACATCTTTTATGGGACACACTAGAACAAAATCTTAAAAGGAAAATTTAGAGCAGCTTTTACAAAATTGTGAATCAGTTAGTAAGCCGTCGCCAAGCATGTTACTTATTTTAAATAATGGGAGAATATTCAAGAGGTACACAAGAGCTAATGAAATGAGAGGTCATTGTATTTACCTAAAATAAAATTTCACCTTAACTGCAGATTTTAAAAATCAATGTCATCCTTTAATCTGTGTTCTTATCATAGCTTTATCTTCACATATGGTCTTCATTTACACACACCTGTAAAGTTTTATATTTGCTCTTTTGCAATTTGAATCATTGATGCCTAAGGCATGTGCTCATAAAACTATAAACACTACACTTGCGTCTTTCATCTATCAAGTAAAAAATAAAAGGAACAGGATGCTTAGTCTATAAGAACAATGGAGGAAAATCTGAAGTTGTATTTACTCAATAGTTATGAAACAATCTAAGTTAAGTTAAAAAGTATTTCTCTTTCTCGAGACTCATTTTGCTATTCTTTTCTCTACTTCTGTATTTTGCAGATATTTTGAGACATGAAACAACTTCTTCCAAATGTTCATCCTAATTCTTTTGGGTATTTCCCATTTACTAATATATTTTTGATACCTTAATCCACTTGAAATTTTGGATTTCTAAATCACAGGTAATTATATAAGGATAAGGTTCTCTTCATTCTATCCTCATGGATTTTTCTTAGATACATACAATTGATGATGATTACTCCCTCTAAATGTATAATAGCGATGAAGCTCTTGAAAAGAATTAGGGTCAAATTTAGCCCCTAAGTAGTATATCATTACTCTTAAAGAACTTTTCAAACAATAACCTAGGACATAAGTTATACAGATTCACAACAGTCATTTACTTGTGAACAAAAGATAAAGGGAAAGAAAGGAGCAGAGTTTGAGTACAATGGAAAATCACAGTTTTCAATATCTGTGATTTTCTTAATGAATGGAGCCTTAAATTCACTGGAGAAAAAAAAAAAATCCCTGAGTATTTGCTCATGCAGCCATTTGTCCCAACAGTTACTTCACATCAGATTATACAATCCTTCATTCACTTTGTGGAACCAATTACTCATGGTCACTCAGTTTCAATTTCTTTCTTATTGGACCCTAACAGAGGCATTCACCAGGCCTATTGTTCTCAAAGGTTAAAATACCCTGTGAGCCATGACATCACTTTAAAAGTATGTTCTGGTCATAGGAACAAACTCAGCAACATGACTCCAGGAAAGGGAGGGGGGAGACCAGAATTTTAATCTGATCTCTGCTACTATCTAGATGAGAAAAACTCAGTTAATTGTTCCGTCTCAAGCCTCTGCCTCACATATAATTTTTTTTAAAAAAAGAGCAGTTGTCTAGCATAGTTCATAAAACGTATTGCAAAGCACTAAGTTGCTTCACAAAAAGTTTGGGCAATACTGAGACCTATATAGCCCTCTTGGAAATTCACAAGGAACATTAACACAGTAAAAGTTCTGAGAATTCCTGAAGTTCTGTTTCATTTTGTTCAACCTATATAGAATATTTTACATTTTTTACAACCTAACATCCCTAAACATCTGTGAAGCCTGAACTGAGAAACTCTGCACTGGTGATTTTCAAATTATGTTCTGTAAAATCCTCTCAGGGTTTGCCAGCAACCAGAGTGAGGGGAAGCAAGGTGGTGAAGAGGAAGCAGTCAGCAAGTAGGATATTGGGTCCTCCACCCCACTTCAATCTTTCTACTTTGGGGCCTCAAAATATAATATCACTTTGAATAAAAGAATCATTACTTTAAAAATTCTTTTGTTTCTAAAATTCTCTGACTTAGAAATAATTTATTTCTAATCTGAATTGACAAGTTGAGCTTATTATGGGATTACCCAGAAAGGGTCCACAGTATTTCCAAGACAGGTTCTTGTGGTAGATTGAATTATTATTCATGTCATTCCCTCCTCACCCTTGCCATGCTTTCCTAGAGGCCAAGTTCACTTCTCTGTCCCACTGATTTGGGGCTAGGTCATGTGACCTGCTTTGGTTAATGGGATGTGAGGGTCCAATGTACTTGTGTGGTCTACCCCCTTGACCTCTCTTCCCCATAAGAAGAGAATGCCCCAGAAATTAGAAGAGACATGAAGCCCAGCTGATACCAACAAAGCAACAGCCAACCCACAGCCCTCACGCAACATGAACAAGAAATTAATGTTTCTTATTGCAAGTCTCTGAAATTTGGAGATTATTTGTTGACACAGCAGAAGTTGAAACTGTAAATCAAATCTAAGCTGATCTGACTCTAAATCATATGCCTGCAATGTTAGCCTTGAATAGCTTTGGGCTAGAAAATAAAGTTTAAGGTAGGAATTGTTAAATTCACTAATAGTTTTGCAATATATTTGTATAACTTTAAGAAAGTACAATAATGCTATATTTCCTCACTCTATACCCAGTTCCCTTTCCTCACCCTCCAAAGATAAATGCTTTACCCACCATGATTTGTAGGACAATCAATGATTAACAGCATTGCCAATAAAACTCACTGTATATAGTTTTCAATCATGGGAATCAAATGATTTTCCCTTTGTTTATAAAGCCAAATACTGCTTTGGGGTTGGGATTTAATAAGAAAATTTCTAATATGCATTACCCATGGCTATAATTGTTTTCAGACAGCTTAATTACATCAAAATTAAAACTCAGCTATGTTTAATCAAGCTGTAAAAACAAGAGCATTCCCAACCAACACACATGAAAAGCAATCCAGAAAGAATTTTTAAAAAAGCTTATATTCACTTTCATCCTAAAAATTGAAACCACATCTACTAAAAACAGGTACACAGGGAATGAATAAGCTTTCACTTTTCTCAAGTTCTTTAAATTTACAGCAGAGTTATATATGAAAATAATGTCCAATAGTATATGGAATGACCATGAAATTACTCTACTTAATAGAAAATACAGTTGGAAAAACACTTAAAGAAAAAATTCTACTGGTGAGGTATCAACCCATGGTCATGTATAAAGAAACGAAAAATGAAAGGCTTCTGAAAGTAATCTATCCTTATGGAGTTAAACATGTGCACAGAAGGGCCATACAATTAAAAGGAGAATTATATAAGAATGATGAGACAAAACAGCAGCAAGATTTAAAATTCCTAAGCAGTGAATACTAATAATACGTGTGAACTTAGAGTTCATGATTCTTTTGAAAAAGAATGAGAAAAGGATTTGTGATCTACAGGGGGAGAGGAATTTCTCTCTTACTTAAATAATTTAAAATGATACTATTATTTATTCAGCACCAAGAATGTGACAGTAAAGAGTTGAATGCAAGCGGGAGACATCAACCTGGCACAGTAATGATACACTCATTTTACAGATGAACAAATGAAAACTTCCAGGGTTTAAGTAACATGTTCTCACAACTATTAAAAAATGGATTTGCTTAAATATAAATTAAAATGATAAACACTTAAGATTAAGAAAAAAAGAGAATACTCAACTAAAATCAGAAACAAAAGAGAAGACATTATTATAACTAATACCACAGAAATAAAAAAGATCACAAGGGACTATTATGAAAAATTATACCAATAAACTGGACAATCTAGAAGAAAAGGATAATTTCTAGAAACATACAAGGTACCAAGACTGAACTATGAAGAAATAGAAAATATGAGCAGACCTATAACTAGTCAGGAGGATGAATCAGTAATCAAAAACCTCTCAACAAGAGAAAAACCCAGGACCAGATGGATTCACTGGTGAATTCTACCAAACATCTGAAGAATTAATACCAATCCTTCTTAAACTCTTCCAAAAAACAGAAGAGGGAACCCTTCTAAACTCATTTTATGATGTCAGCATTACCCTGATACCAAAGCCAGAAAACACACTACAATAAAAGAAAACTTAAAAACCATTATCTCTGATTAATGCTGATGCAAAAATCCTCAACAAAATACTAGCAAACCAAATTCAACAGTGCATTAAAAACGTGGTATTTATTCTTGCAGTGCAAAGATGGTTCAGCATACAAAAATCAATCAAATGTAATCACCACATGAACAAAATGAAGGACAAAAAATGACCTCAGTTGATGCAGAAAAACCCGTTGACAAAATTCAACAATTACTTATGATTTTAAAACAAACTAGAAATAGAAGGAAATGATATCAACATAATAAAAGTCATATATGAAAAGCCATATATGAAAATTTCTGCAGATCCATTCATTGCACAACAATATGAACACACTTAACACTACTGAACTGTACACTTAAAAATGGTAAAGATGATGAATTTTATGTCATGTGTTTTTTACAACAACTTTTTACAAGTGGAGAGAGAACTCATGACCAGTTTTTTTCACAGATGTTTTCTTGCAACATGCACTTGGAGGCGGTTGAAAGGAATAAACAGTAAGCAGTCCAGGTGGAAGGAAGGAAGTGGTCAGATAAACAAGTATCAACAGTTATATGTGTTAAATGAGAATAACATGATAGGAAACCAGAATTGTTACATGAGTACCAATATATACAGGAGCCTGTAGTTCAGATGTCATGATGTGTACCTTTAAAATAGATTTAAATGACTCAATGCTTTTTCTCTTCAAAGATTTAGTACTTACTTCATTATTATCACTGTATTAGTTTGCTAAGATTGCCATAACAAAATATCACATTCTGGTGTTTTTCCTCACAATTCTGGAGGCTGAAAGCCCAAGATCAAGATGTCAACAGGTTTGGTTTCTCCCAAGGTCTCTCTCCTTGGCCTGCTGATGGCCTTTTCTCAGTGCACATGCATCCCTGATGTTGCTCTCTGTATGTCCTAATCTCTTTTTATAAGGACACCAGATTGGATTAGGGCTCACCATAATAGCCTCACTTAACCATAATTGCCTCTTTAAAAACCCTACCTCCAAATACAGTAATATCCTGAGGTAATGGGGGGTTACGACTTCAGCATAGGAATTTAGGCGGAACACAATTCAATCCATATCAATCACACAGTTTAATCTCCTAGTTAATTGTACATGTGGTTTTTCCTAAAGAACAACAGAAGAGCTATGGACAAATAGTTCAGGTCATATGCTGTCAACCAGGGAAAATAGGAGAATGTAATTATTTTCTGCTCTCAGCATCACCAGCCACTTACGCTTCAAACCATATTTTTGAGGCAGTCACTATAGGCAATTTCACAAATTATACATTTCTACAGATGCAGCTTTTGTTTGTTTGGTTGGTTGATTGGTTAGTTGATTGGTTAGCTATTCTACGTTTTACTCAGTAGCAGGAAAAAAACATCAAAAAGCAGGCTGTCAGGGCCAAGTGAAAGCTTGGAAGAACATCTCTATAATTCTGCAAGACTGTTCCCAAGAGATTTCACCACATCCTTGGGGAAGTCTGAAGGCAAAACTTTTCCTCAAAAGTTTTTAATATTCTGGCCTCCAGACTTACTCTGGACTGGGAAGTCCCTAAGTATTTTTAAATGAAATTTAAAAGAATTGTAGAAATATTTCAAAAAAAATTTTAATATTCTAAATGAAAAGGCAATTTAATTCTGACCCCTGGAAACCAGATATATTTTCTCTTTTCCAGGTTCATTTTACAGTCATTTCTATAATACACTCAACAGCCATTTATTTTCTCTTCTGAATTTTTACCTGATTTAAATTCTTAAGAAAATTATATTCTTGCACACACTGACTAATTTTCTCAGTTATCACTGGTATCAGTAAATATTTATAAAGACTAGCTGGGTAAGCTGCATGAACTAAATAAATATATTCTTGACAAAATACAGCTCAAGAGCTATGTTTAATTTAAGAGGCTAAATGGTATATTTAAGTGAATATTAATGTGTGTGTTTATTTGTTGGTTTAGTTTCTATTAATGTAAATTCACAGAATTGAGGAAAACAACCCAATTCACAGCTTTGTGTAATTTATGAAGAGCTATGTACTAAATATATTCCCTTTTCAATAATATGAGATCTGGCACATTTTTCAATCTATAAAAATAGAAAAATATAGGATAATAATTTAGAACAATTTCTAAATGGATGAGAAAATGAGATTGTTCAAATTTAAATACAATCTGAGAGACCAGTTCACCATATCAATTAGAGAACATCTTTGTTTATACAGATTTGATGTTTCCAACCACTGTATTTTTAAATGTACAATCAAATTCATGAACTTTACACCCCAAATACTGTTTACAAAGGCCCAAATTTTTTTCCATGATTTTATCTTACAAATATTGATCTACATTAAACATTATTTTAAAAGTTACATATTTCTATTTGTAGGTTAGAGTGCTTATTAAATATTTCATTTAATCTCTCTACTACACTAATAACATTCTTAAATACAGCTTACTACATTAAAGAAAAAAGCCATTCTAGTTCAATGGGAATATCACCTAGAGAACTGAATATCTATAATAGAACATTCAACATTCAAGTGAGGTGATCAGAATGTTAAATTTCAAATAGATTGATATAATATCAAATTTTCCTTTATCAACCTAGAGATACTGGCACACAATATTTTTCTACCTCCCTGAAAAGTTCAGGAAACAAATAAAGCAATGTCATATTAGTATTTAAAATGATAACATCAAGGAAATAGTGATGATGACCTATATGTTGCTCCCCTTTTTTTTTAGCTCTCCTTGAAGACACAGAAGAACCAATTTGTTATAACTCCCAGATTAGATAGGACACTGGTGTCCATTAATACAGCATAAAATAGGGGATAGGATGAGTTGAGAATAGATTGTATTTAAATGTCAACTTCCACCTAACTTTCAGAACACTGATGTCTTCTTGGCTTCTGAGATCATCCTAACAAAGTAAATATGAGAGCACTAATACGAGGAAATATTCCTGCCAGACAGTCTAAAAACATGAGGAGACAAGCCCATGACAGCCATTAAAATAAGCCTTCATTCTCTACATAAGACTTACATAAGGCAAACATTTTCATCTCTTAATTGTTTATATGCCATCCAGTGTACTTCTGGACTATCTTTTATCATCAATTTTTTGGCCTGATGAAACATAAATTAACTTTAGTACCAGATTTCTTTAATTTTTATTGAAATTATATACACATATATTATATATTCTTTTTTTACATTCTCTTCCATTATACATTATTACAAGATATTGAGTATAGTTCCCTGCGATGTACAGTAGGTCTTTGTTGGCTATCTATTTTATATATATTAGTGTGTATATTTTAATCCCAAACTCGTAATTTATCCCTCCCTTCCTCCCCTTTGATAGTCATGTTTGTTTTCTATGTCTGTGAGTCTGTTTTGTAAGAAAGTTCACTTGTATCATTTTCTTAAGATTCTGCATATAAGTGATATCATATGATATTTGGCTTTCTCTGTCTGACTTACTTCACTTAGTATGATAATCTCTAGGTCCATCCATGTTGCTGCAAGTGGCATTATTTCATTCCTTTTTATGGCTGAGTGATATTCCATTGTATATATATATATATATATATATATATACCACATCCTCTTTATCTTGTCGTCTGTCGATGGACACTTAGGTTGTTTTCATGTCTTGGCTATTGTAAACAGGGCTGCTATGAATACTGGGGTGCATGTATCTTTTCAAATTTTCTCTGTATATATGTCCAGGAGTGGGATTGCAGGACCATATGGTAGCTCTATTTTTAGTTTTTTAAGGAACCTCCATACTGTTCTCCATAGTAGCTGTACCAATTTACATTTCCATCAACAGTGTAGGAGGATTCCTTTTCCTCCACACCCTCTCTAGCATTTATTATTTGTAGATTTTTAATGATGGCCATTCTGACTGGTGTGAGGTGATACCTCATTGTAGTTTTGATTTGTATTTCGCTAATAATTAGCAATACTGAGCATCTTTATGTGTGTCTATTAGCCATGTGCATGTCTTCTTTGGAGAAGTGTCTTTTCAGATCTTCTGCCCATTTTTTGATTGGGCTGTTTTTTTTGTATTTTGTATTTTGTTTTTGTTTTTTGTTTTTGTTCTTTGATATTGAACTGTATGAGCTGTTTGCAGATTTTGGAGATTAATCCCTTGTCAGTCACATTGCTTGCAAATATTTTCTCCCATTCTATAGGTTGTCTTTTTGTTTTCTTTATGGTTTCCTTTGCTGTTCAAAAGCTTTCAAGTTTAATTAGTTCCCATTTGTTTATTTTTGTTTTTATTTCCATTACTCTAGGAGATGGATCAAAAAGATATTGCTGCAATTTATGTCAAAGAGTGTTCTGTTTTCCTCTAGGAGTTTCAGAGTATCTGGTCTTAACATTTAGGTCTTTAATCCATTTTTACTTTATTTTTGTGTATGGTGTTAGCAAATGTTCTAATTTCATTCTTTTACATGTAGCTATCCAGTTTTCCCAGCACCACTTATTGAAGATACTGTCTTTTCTCCATTGTATATTCTTGTCTCCTTTGCCATAGATTAATTGACCATATCTGCGTGGGTTTATTTCTGGACTTCCTATCCTGTTCCATTGATCTATATTTCTGTTTTTGTACCAGTACCATACTGTTTTGATGACTGTAGCTTTGTAGCATAGTCTGAAATCAGGGAGCCTGATTCCTCCAGCTCCGTTTTTGTTTCTCAAGATTGCTTTGGCCATTTGGCGACTTTAGTGTTTCCATACAAATTTAAAGCTTTTTAATTCTAGTCTGTGAAAAATGCCATTGGCAACTTGATAGGAATTGCATAGAATCTGTGAACTGCTTTGGGTAGTATAGTCATTTTCACAATATTGATTCTTCCAGTCCAAGAGTACAGTATATCTTTTGTTTGTGTCATCTTTGATTTCTTTCATAAGAGTCTTATAGTTCTCAGAGTACAGGTCTTTTGCCTCCTTAGGTAGGTTTGTTCCTAGGTATTTTATTCTTTTTGATACGATGGTAAATGGGACTGTTTCTTAATTTCTCTTTCTGTCCTTTCATTGTTAGTGTATAGAAATACAACAGATTTCTGTGTATTAATTTTATCCTGCAACTGTACCAAATTCATTGATGAGCTCTAGTAGTTTTCTGGTAGCATCTTTAGGATTTTCTATGTATACTAAGTATCATGTCATCTGCAAACAGTGACAGTTTTACTTCTTCTTTTCCAATTTGGATTCCTTTTAGTTCTTTTTCTTCTCTGACTACTCTGGCTAGGACTTCCAAAACTATGTTGAATAAAAGTGGCAAGAGTGGACATCCTTTTCTTATTCCTGATCTTAGAGGAAATGCTTTCAGCTTTTCACCAGTGAGTATGATGTTAGCTGTGGGTTTGTCATATATCATGTTGAAGAACACCGAGATAAAAATATGGAGCCACATAGAGTACATAAAAGGTCAAAGAAAAATACTTTTATATGTTTTTTGTCATTTCTTACTTTCTTGAGTGAGAAGTTGATTGCATTTTATAACTGATTTCTATGCCTCTATTTCTCCATTAAAATATTACCAAGTCATCAGTGATTCTACCTGTGGGCAGAAAACCTCTCCTGCCAACACTCCTATCTAATCTTATAATGAAAAAAATTACATGTTTACATATAAGAGCTGACATGCTGTGTTTGATGGTTGGCAGGAATTGGAAAGGAAACACATTATCCAACAAACACAGTACTAAGAAAACAGCCTCCTTTTGCAAGATTTATCCCTAATTCTTTTGGGGCTAGAGAGCAAAATGTGATAAGAAGGATTATTGTTTCTAACACCAGTTGTATTCCACTTGTCTCTCTGTAAAAGCTCTCCTGTTATCTCAGCAATCATTTTGATGTGGCTGACTCTAGCCCAACTCCCGCCCTGCCCTCCAGACCAACATTTCAGCTTTTCAACCTAACAGTTGACACTTCCAACTGGATGTTCAGCTAACACCTCTGGCTCCAAAATGTTCAAAATGGAGCCTCTCGGGCTTCCCTGGTGGCGCAGTGGTTGGGAGTCCGCCTGCCGATGCAGGGGACACGGGTTCGTGCCCCGGTCCACGAAGATCCCACATGCCGCAGAGTGGCTGGGCCTGTGAGCCATGGCCGCTGAGCCTGCGCGTCAGGAGCCTGTGCTCCGCAACGGGAGAAGCCACAACAGTGAGAGGCCCGCGTACTGCAAAAAAAAAAAAAAAAAAAAGGAGCCTCTCATCTCTGCCCTCCATCTACTTCCCTTTCCCCTATCTTAAGAAACCTCCTTTCTCACTTTTCTGTTTCCTATTTGCTACCACTATCTGTCACCTGTCTTTGAAGTCATGTATGGGTCCTTCTTCCATCTAGATGCTACATCAGCCTGTCTTTACCAAGCTAAGTTCCTATTTTTGTGTCTACTATTGTCAAAGCCCTCAGTCTCTCCTTGAAGCAATTGGTCCTATATTCTGCTATAAGATATGTCTCCCTACAGCACAGCTGTCCCAGGCTACCACTAGCCCATCTGGTGCTTTTGTACAAATCAGAAAAGACACCACATCTTCAACACACTTGACTTATCTGTCAGGAAACCTGTCATAACATATTTACAATGACTGGTCATAATAAATATAGAAATATACAGAATTATCTTGTGAATGGCACCCTCTAAGATTTTCAGTGGACAATCTGCACACAACACTGGGCAGCCCTATGACCGTACCATCCCTCAACTCTACACATTTTAACAACCTCATCACCTGTGAAAATAAATGTACACCTGTCAGCCTAGTACAGGAAATTCACCACGCTTGGCGTCAGCCTGAATCTCCTGTATTATTTCCTATTTCTCACCTCCTTACATACCTATGCTCCACTCTAGCTGGCACACTTTCTCAGAACTGACTCACACCTGCTTATCATCTTGCTTTTAATCCTTTGTCTCCCTGGTATGCCCTCTCTCCCTCTTTTCACCTATAAATATCCCATCTATTTTTCAAATGTCATTTCTTCCACGAAGCCGTATATTTTCCCAACCCCAAATAGAAGTGAGCATTCTCTCCTTTGAATCTCGCTGAACTTTGTTTATATCTCAGTTACAATATGTGTAATATACTGCCTTTTATTAGAGTTACTGGCTCATTTGATTGATTCTGTACTAGATGGTAAACGTCTTGAAGTTCTGGATATTATGTTCGATTTTATGTCTTCTTCAGGGTCAAATCGAGGATTTCATGCAGAAGAATTTTTTTTTAATTTGTTTAATTGAACTAAATTAGTAAGCCTCACTCCCAATAAATATGCATTAGATTTTTGTGGGTAAAAAGTCTTCCTTATTCCTTAGGAACATTATCAATAAGGAATTTTTTTAATTTTTTATTTAATTGCCAAAAATTTAGAATAAATAATAATGGTTTTAGTCTGCTTATCTACATCATATTCCATTTACTTCACTTCTCCATTAGCTGGATAACAGTCCATTGCTATAAGATATATAACCCATAAGTCATATGCTTACTATTTTATTTTGTTCAACCAAGCAGTGTTAAATATGATTCCTTTTTTGTCTTTGTCTTATAAAGTTAGCCTATCACTGATTGTATAGGTCTCATTCCTCCAACATCTTCAGTGTAAATACATAAGAAAAGTCTTCCAAAGAGAGTGGGTGACGAGGTATTTTCTTATTCAAAAAGGAGCAGATCCAGCTCACAAATAATTATGGGACAGGAAGCATCTTTAATCCTCCACCTGCTGTGACTACTGTGTCACTGTGAATTTTAAAGAGCTCAAGATCTCAACTGAATTGAGAACTATTCATTCATTTTATCATTTTGTTGTTAAAGCTATACAGAGACAGTGCTAATGAGACATCATTATTATTTGATTCAATTCGGATAACGTAAGTATGTGATAAATACATGATTTTTAAAGACTATGTCTCTCAGGCCCAAGGAACCCTAAGCATGTGTTAGAAACTGGGCCCTGGATGTCCATTAAAAATTGTGATTATCAATGACACACAGATACAAATGCAAGCAAGACTGACAATATTTATAATTTAAAATCATTTTAAAGTCCCTGCTATGCCATACTTCTTTCATTGACTGACGCCAGCAACCAAATACAGACACTTGCATTCAATTGCCCTCTGAGATGAGAACAAAGAAAAGGTTCACTTGCACTGATAAACTCATTTTCTACCAGTTTATCAACTTGAGGATACATTTTCCTTTTTTGTTTTGTCTCTTAGAAAGATCAGAATTACCTGAGATTAAACTCTTACTTTCTAGGTCCAAAAATACATATGAATGCTGGTGTTAAGGAACTCCAAGGGTGGTAATTTTCAATCACAGGGACTTGAAGTTCACCTGTTTACCATTCCCACTCATATCTGAAATTCCTCTACAGCTTCTCTAACATGTGGTCATCTAATCTCCACTTTAATGTGTCTAGTATTAGGAAGCTCACTGTTACACAAAGACTCCTTTTCCCTGAATTAATTCAAACTTCAGAAAGTCCTTCCTAATGATGTACTGAAATCTACCCTTTTGTTTAACTTCCCTTTCATTCCTATTTCTACTATTTCTACCCTCCAGAGCTACAAATTTTTTTTAACTCCCATTTAAATCATGTTCCTCCTTTGAATATTTAATTAAAACTGCATTGCCCGTCCTTAGATTTTAATCCTAGCTCTGCTACTTACCAGCTTTATTTGTCTTTATATGTCTTTAAAGACACTAAAGACCCTGGAAAGTTTACTCAATATCTTTAATCCTCAGTGTTTTCCTCTATAACAGGGAGATGAAAATTGGATCCATCTCATATGGTTTATCTTAAGGGTTTCATGAGAAAAACACTTATAGAAGTACTTAGCACATTTTCAGTACCCCCTTTGATTATTGCAAACACCTCCTGTTTTTATACGGGAAGCCCTCTTTCTCTCAGTCCATCGCCATCCCTCCATTTTTGTTTTTGTTGAAATTGCTCCTTCACAATGCTTTTTCCACCTGCCCAACAAACAGAGAAAATGGCAGGGATGTTGCTATGATGTCACACAATTCTAGTGACTCCTAGTAACACACTCAAGTCTCATTTGTTCCTTTGAGGTGTACCTTCTCTGTAGGCTGGAGCTCAGCACAATGTTAAAGAAGGTCACAATGCTGATTAGCATTGACCACTCCCCTCTTGGAATTTCCACTCAAGTCTCCTCATCCCAGCCATTAATCCCCCCTCAGAGCTACAGAATCTAGACTGTCACAGATATTCTTTCTCCTCCAGCTTCTCTGAGGCCCCAACAGAGAAAAAGTTAAGTAAACTCATATGCTCCATGTTCTTTTTTGTCAGGGCCCTTGCACTGGCCAGCTAATCTAACAAATTTTGCTATCGAGCTAATGAGAACTAATGGTTTAATATTTTGCCTTTCCAAGTAACAAAAAAAATGCTATATTTTAGACCAACAACAGAAACTTGACCTGACTTTAAGTCTTGGAGAACACTTGATTTTATCCTGTAAGTATCTTAACAACTATGCTTATAAGTTTATTCTTCTTAGTACTTTAAATTTACCTTAATTTAATGTTCTGTGTGTGTGTGTATGCAGGGCATCACAGATCCCCATATCTGTTAATAAGAAGTGGTAACTTCCTTAGAACACCAACGACGGCAATCTGAGGCAATGGTCAGAGATGGTTTTCTCAGTAAGAAATCTTGAGAATTTTTGTTCCCACATAAGTTCACACCATATATTGCTTAGTCTAATCCTAAAACAAATTAATTCTGATCCCATGCTATGAACATACTTATACATAAAGAGATATTTCACAACTGCTGCTGTTGTTTTTTGGAGGTGAATGTTCACTGTCAACATATGATTACCTAAAGATTAAGAAATTAACCTAAAAAGAGAAAGGAAGAGATGAATGTCAAATGCCCTAAAGCTAGAAGTAGTGAGCCTCTCTTTCCTCAATATTTTCCAATGCTTTCTTAATGCCAGACTTCAAAATGAATCATCCAAGAAACTGAAAAGATACTTATCATCAAACAGACTTTTAACCAAAGTCAACAAAAGCACAACTTACTGGCATATTTTATGTATCTCCAAAACAAGAAGGGACTGAAATTCCTCTAAAAGTTAGACTATTCTTTGAACAGCATCCCCTCAACCTTTTCCATTTAGAAGTTGTCCATGCTAAACAAGAGATCACTCTTCGAAGTAAATTTACAGTAATATGTTCAAATCGAGTTTGCTCACATTAGTGGCTGGCTTTTCTGAGAAACATCTTCTATTGGCTTGTTTTCTATTTTGAGGGAAGTGGTAAATTTAAGAAGCCTGTCTTAGGGGACTTCCCTGGTGGTGCAGTGGTCAACAATCTGCCTGCCAATGCAGAGGACATGGGTTCGAGCCCTGCTCTGGGAAGATCCCACATGCTGCGGAGCAGCTAAGCCCATGCGCCACAACTACTGAGCCTGCGCTCTGGCGCCTGCGAGCCACAACTACTGAGCCCACAGGCCTAGAGCCTGTGCTCCGCAGCGGGAGAAGCCACCACAATGAGAAGCCTGCGCACCACAAGGAAGAGTAGCCCCTGCTCGCCACAACTAGAGAAAGCCCATGTGCAGCAACAAAGACCCAAAGCAGCCAAAAAAAAAAAAAAAAAAAAAAAGCCTATCTTCGAGAAATTTAAATGGAAATAAAATAAGAAAAACAATCAGTGACTTGAAGGGTTGTTTCAGCTATTAAACAAGACACTTTGGGTCTTCTGTGCCACTCACCATAAAGAAACCATTTGTGTTGATCAGGTTGATTAAGTTGATAAAGACTAAGGCATCAGTAAAGTTCATCTTTTGTTTTCACATTCAAAATTCTCATTTGTAAAACAAGGAGGAACATGATTATTACTCCACAAAAAATTGTAGAAACGACACAGACATGTCATGAACAAAAGACATTAAAGAGACCTTTTCTATGGAAATTGGATGGGGGTGTGGGTGGAAGACGTGAGCCCATAGGAATATTTACCTGGGGTCAACCAGTTAACCAGTTAACTGGGCTTGCAATCTGATGTCAGAGATGTTTCTTAAAATAATCAAAGAATAAAATACTTAAGTATCTCACATTCTTAAATACTTTAATTTCTAAGGAGATTAAACCACATTTTGAGTCAATATTCTACACATCCTAGATGTGCCATTGTTTTCAAGAATATGACAATTTCCTAATGTAACCGAAAGTGGGGTCTGGCTGCTCGCCACCCAAAAGCCAATAAAGAGGCCAGGTTGGTGGAAAGGAAAGTTTGCTTTATCTTGGATGACGGCAACCAGTTGCGGGGGGAGGGTGGACATCTGTCCAAAAGCCGACTCCCATGCCCTGACAATTAGGGGGCAAGAGTTTTATAGACAGAGGGAGGGGGCTACATGCAGAAACAATACAATCAGCTCTGAAGTCATCTGGAAATTGGTCATCAGTGGTCTGACCAGCATCATCTTGATTGTTTTAGGTACAGTTAATCTTCAGTTCCAGGGTCGTTTGTTTCCATTCCTTTGAGGCCACTTCTCGGAACTGTGGCAGCTTATGTCATGGCTACAGCCTGGTCATCATGTAGTTAACTTCTTCCACCTGGTGGGGGTTTCATTATCTATAAGACAGCTCACAAGATATGGCTCAGAATACTATCTATACCCCTTAAGGAAGAACTAAAGGTCCTTGACGATGCTTAATGACTAAACTATTATTATTTGGTCTCCTTTGACTGTTTTCCTTTGCTTCTGCATTTTCTCACTTCTCTGATTAAACTTATTTTTGGCTAAAGTTTTTCCACAGACAAAAGGCAGGCTGAGGACATGGGGCAGCAAGGACCATAGGGTCCTGCTCCATTTCACTAATACATGTGTTATCTTACTCTTTAGAAGCCCCTCTTGACCTCAAGGTTCCCTTCCCTTTCCCCTTTAGAACATGTATCAGGGGACTTTGCACAGTTATACACCACCTTAGGTCAGCCCCAAGCTGCTGAGACCTTAAATCTGATAAGGGATTACACAATGGCAGTAACTTATTCTGCAGCACATCTTCTTATCCCTGACAAGTAAAGTATTGGAAAAATCCTTAGGGAGTCAGCAGTCTTTGAGTGTCATATCAACTATGCCACCTATGAGCAGTTTGACTTTGGGGAAATTACTATACTTGATACAACTTCAGTTTTTTGGGGGGGTTTTTTTGGCTGCTTTGGGTCTTTGTTGCTGCATGTGAGCTTTCTCTAGTTGCAGTGAGTGGGGGCTACTCTTTGTTGTGGTGCGTGGGCTTCTCATTGTGGTGGTTTCTCTTGTTGTGGAGCAGAGGCTCTAGGCATATGGGCTTCAGTAGTTGTGGCACGCGGGCTCAGTAGTTGTGGCTCACGGGCTCTAGAGCGCAGGCTCAGTAGTTGAGGTGCATGGGCTTAGTTGCTCCGCAGCATGTGGGATCTTCCCGGACCAGGGCTCGAACCTGTGTCCCCTGCATTGGCAGGTGGATTCTTAACCACTGCGCCACCAGGGAAGTTTCAACTTCAGCTTTTTGAGTGTTTAATGAGAATAATACTTTGCTCATTTGCTCATTCAGGAAGTATTGGGGTCTACTAAGGCCAGACATGATCTTCAAAGCTGGAGACACTTCTTGAAACCAGACCCCGCCTCTCACCTTGAGAAGTTTATGATTTAAAAGAGGATGCAGAGGACTTCCCTGGTGGTGCAGTGGTTAAGAATCTGCCTGCCAATACAGAGGACACAGGTTCGATCCCTGGTCTGGGAAGATCCCACATGCCGTGGAGCAACTAAGCCCATGCGCCACAACTACTGAGACTGCACTCTAGAGCCCACAAGCAACAACTACTGAGCCTGCATGCCACAACTACTCAGCCCACGTGCCACAACTACTGAAGCCTGCACACCCTAGAGCCTGCTCACCGCAACTACTGAGCCCACGAACCACAACTACTGAAGCCCGCGTGCTCTAGGGCCCACATGCCACAACTACTGAGCCTGCGCTCTAGAGCCCATGTGCCATAGCTACTGAGCCTGCATGCCGCAACTACTGAAGCCCACACGCCTAGAGCCCCTGCTCCGCAATGAGAAGCCACCGCAATAAGAAGCCTGTGCACCGCAAAAAAGATTAGCCCCCGCTTGACATAACCAAAGAAAGCCCGCACACAGCAACAAAAACCCAACGCAGCCAAAAGTAAGATAAAATAAAATAAAAATAAAAATAAATATAACATTTTAAATAATTTATAATAAATATTACTAGTAGAAATAATCAATATAAATATTCTATTCACGGTAAAATGTTTTATAGATTAAAAACTGACTAAAGCGTATCTTATTGATAGAATATATAGCTACAAAAGCAGAGCAAGTAACAACTGTACTTTATACAAATAAACAATAAAAAATTAAAGTTAACAGTAGTTAAGCCTCAATATCTTTTCACTTAAAAATACTTGTACAGCTTCTATAGTTCCAGGCACTACTCTGAGAGCTTTAAAAAAACAGTTTACAGGCACACCTCAGAGATATCACAAGTTCAGTTCCAGACCACTGTGATAAAGTGAATATTGCAATAAAGTGAGTCACACAAATTTTTTGGTTTCCCAGTACATATTATAAAAACTATGTTTACACTATACTATAATCTATTAAGTATGCAACAGCATTATATCTAAAAAATGTACATACCTTAATTTAAAAATACTTTAATGCTAAAAAATGCCAAGACAATTATAATAGTAAGATAGAAGATCACTGATGACAGATCACCATAACAAATATAATAATGAAAACATTTGAAATATTGCAAGAATTAGAAAATGTGACACAGAGACATGAAGTGAGCAAATGCTGTTGGAAAAATGGTTCTGGTAAACTTGATCAACACAGAGTTGCCACAAATCTTCTATTTGTAAAAAATGTATTATCTGTGAAGCGCAATAAAGCAAATGCAATAAAATGAGGTATGCATGTGTTAACTCTCATCATAGGATTAATCACAGACTTATCATGGGACATTATAAAAACATCCTATGAATTAGATGCTAATATTATCCCCATTTTTTAATAGATGAGAGGAGTAAAACAGAGAAAGTTAAGAAACTTATCCCAAGTAACACAGCTGGCAGTGGCAGAGGCAGTTTTGGAATCCATCAATCTAGTCCCCGAGTTTGTTCTATGTACTGCTCCCTTTCTAATAAAATTTTATTATTGATTAGAACATTAAAGAAGACTCACATCTTCGTATCAGAATTTATATCTGCAAATTTTGACACAAGCAAATTGAGCTTGTTAGAAATAATAGCCACAGAAGTCACAATGCAAAAGCTAAAATCAGTGTGACATGTTATGAACAAAACAACTATGAATTAATAATTTCTGGGAATTTACACAAAAAACAGTTGATTGTAAAAATAATTTTTGAAGAAAATAAAATGAACTTTTTAAATGACATAAGTATGCTATACGAAATAGTTATCTACGAGTGAAACAGGTTTTAGCAGTTAGCTTGTCTATATGAGTTGGGATGGGCCAAGTAAAGCTATGGTAACAGATGACAAACACATTCCAATTACTTCAGTGGTTTGAGGCTGAAAAGTGTATTTTTCATTCGTGCTATACGTCTATCACATTTTGGCAGGGGTTTCTGTACCCATTGTTCTCTCTTGGGACTTTCTGGAGTGTCACTGATTGAGGTGACAAGTATCATCTCTCTTATTTCTTTGGCCACGGCAAGTCATCTGGCCATGGTTACCTTCAAGCAGGTGGGGAAATACCATCAGAAACAGAGGGGAACTACTTATTAGTGAGAAGTTTTCAATCAAGATTTATCAGCACACAGCTCCCAGATAAATACACAAAATCAATGCTCAGATTAAAAGGAAGATAGAGAAGCAGGATGTGTCTATAGGTAGGCAGCCAACATTTTCTGCCATCATCAATGCTAGAAATAATCATAAACATGATAACAATAGCCAACATTCATTGAGAACTCACAAAATGCCAGTCACTGTGTTCTGTATGCATTTGTCATTTAATCCCAAAACCCCACCAAGAAAGTGTTTGTCTATTTTCTAGAAAACAAAATTGAAGAACAGAGAAGTAAAATACCTTTCTGGACCTTAGAGCTGGTAACTTGTTGGAGCTAGGACAATAAACTAGACAATCTGATAAATACCCCCTTAGAACTGCTCCCCTAGACTACTTCCCCTATAGTGTTTCTCTTCTGAATTGCATAAGATTCAGAGTTTAGAGCATTTTATTTCTGGATACTGCAGGCTTTGCAACTATATTCATCAGTGGATCTTGACTGCAAAGTAGAAACTGACCCTGGTGGTTTAGCTATAACTGGAAAAGACAACTTCCACAAAATTTTCTCATAAAGCCTGTTGCCAAGATCGTTGAGAACAGCATGTGCTTTTCCAGATTACAGTGCTAAGAAGGTCGACGTTGCTGAGGGTTGCAAGTCCTAACGAAGCAGCACGTCTCCAGGAGAGGGATATTTCCGCTGGCCTCCACAAAAGCCTGTGCAATGGTTTCTTGGGGGAGCAGCTGGCTAAGACTGTTGGGAAAACACACTGAAGAGATTCATGCTGTTGGAAGGGCCATCAACAGGAAATGGTCACTAGATTGCCTTAAATCCACTGAGCTCGCAGAGGGCTGCTGCTGCAACAGGCTGGACATTACCATGCTGTCCATTCACTTGAAGACTAAAGGACCCCTTCTGTTCTAAAGGGGGAGTAATTGAAGAAAAAATGAGCTTCTGCCTAAATAAATTGTATTCAAATTACTCACTTACCCACACCTGGGAATTTACACCAATCATACCAAGGAAAAATCAACTATTACAGTGTCTGGTATCTGCTGAGCTGTAAATCTCTTCAATAGGTGCTTCTCATGGGTTGGCAGGTGCTGATGTTAAATGGCCTCTAGCAAACACATGCAAACACACACACACACACACACACACACACACACATACTCTCTCTCTCTCTCTCTCTCTCTCTCTCTCTCCGTCTCTCTCTCCACATGTCTTCCTTTTATGCCCCAAGTTCTTTCAATTACATTGGATCTCTTTCTGCACCTCCACTGGATCCTTTCTCTCACCCTTGGGGTACACAAAGCTCTGAGGAGATCCTCAGAGCTATTAGATCAGGCGCTTCATCAGGCCATGGCTGGTCTGCTACTCCAGCCCCAAGATAACCAAGGGGCTTCTAACAGTATTCCAGTCTCCCCTGACTACACCTTGGAACCCTGGAACATCATGAACCAATTCCCTTCTGCTTGGGAGGTGGGAGTGAGGGAATACAGGGCAGGATTTGGGTCTCTCTCATTAACTCTTACATCATCATACATTCTTTGATTTTAGCATAATCTCCATGCCTTATTACCTCAGGACTTTGGATTCTGATATCCAAAGCCAAGCACTTGAACTTTAAAGCACCTTATCCATCTCAAACACTTGGCTTCCAAAAATCTCATCTCTGCTCTACGTTTCAAAATACATTCATCAATCCAATTGATGTTCCCTTTCAAAGCTACACATGTCCTCCCTCTGTGGGTGGTGTACAAAGAAAATTATATTATGGAAAAAAGGTAATGGGTTCCAAGCTGCCCTACAGAGGAATAGGAAAGCGGGGTCAAGAACTCTGACAAATGTATCTCAAAATATCATTTGTTGGATATGTGTTCTGGAATGCTGGTGTTTCTCCTATTTTGAGGTTACTCTAATAACTGTAATAGCTACATTTATGTAGCATTTACTATGCGTCAGCACCTTAGATGACTTTACCCTCTAATCCTCACAAAATATTATGAGTTGGAACTTTTATCTCCTTTCACAGATAAGGAAAGGGAGTCTTGGATATGCTTATTAATTTGGCTAAGTTCACACAGGTAGTAGATGGTGGAGCCAGGCACTATGTGCGTCCCTGAGTGTACAAAGATTAATGATATAAAGATGAATAATACAAAGATGAATGCACCAATAAGGTGTAGACATCAGACACTTAAATGGACCCTGATAGCCCATGTGGCTAGGACTGTTACTGAGGTTTACACACATAGGCAGGGCATTTGACTAGGATTATGGCTGACTTCCTAAAGACATTAAGACCTGAGGTGATTCAAGAAGGCTAAGCAGGAAGTTTAGGCAAGTGAAAGAAATGAGAGAGGAAGAAAATAAAGGGTATTTCAGGCCCAAGAAATAGAATCAACAAAAGCATAGAGGCAAACTTAAATGGAATGATTTGCTCCCTATGTAGGCCTATTTCTCCAGTTACCTTCTGCTGTGTAACAAGTCACGTGAAAACTTAGTGTCTTATAACAGCAGTTATTTTGCTTACGAACCTGCAATTTGGACAGGGCTTTGTGGGAACCCCTTATCTCTGCGCTGCCTGGCTTCATCTGGGAGAGCTTAAAGGCTAGAGCTAGAATCAGTGAAGTCTGTCTCATATGTGAGTTGATAACGGCAACAGGCTGAGACCATAGCTGAGTCTGTGGCCTGATCAACCTAGCCCTGGCCTGTCCCTGTGGCTTAAGCTTCTTCACAACATGGTGGCTGGGTTACAAGGGTGAGCATCCTGAGAGAGAGTAAACCAGGTAGAAGCCATATCATGTTTTTTGACTTAGCCTTGTAGTCACGCAGTGTCACTTCTACCACCTTCTCTTTGTCAAGATAGCCACAAAACACCATCCAGTTTCAAACAGAGGAGCAAAGACCTCAACCCTTGAGGGTGTATGGCAAGGTTCTGGAGGACCATGTGGAACTAGAAATATGGTTGTGATCATTTTTTCAATATACAATCTGACATAGCTATAAACATGAAAGAACAATATACAATGCATATAGCCCTCTCCCATAACAATTTTGTCATTCCTGATCTAATCACACTATTAGCTGGATGAGATCACTGATTGACTCATATCTTTCTTGGAGGAGGTTAACAGCATTAAGCCAAGAAAAGAATTTAAGTCATTCACTATCCACACAATAAGTTGGGCACAGGGAGATCCTGTCATCTCTGCACAAAATCCAAAGAACTGTCTGCAACAAGGACTCAGCTAAAAATTGTGTCCAAAGGCTTGAATGTGACTCTTCAGTTAAACCACCATTTGAACCTGTTTGTCCCAGACTGCCATGGGTGCCTCTATTTCTCTAGGCAGTAATCTGTACGTCTTGATCAAGAATCCCTAATGATTCTGCAGTCATTTCAGGAAGGGTTTTATTGTTTGTGGAAATGTCTTCAGAACGGTTTGAACACTTTCAGCTTCATCTCACTTATGGAGTACAACAATCACGGCCCCATGCCATTTAGTCCTAAAGTTGTAAGACGCTGAGGTTTCTATGCCCTACAGGGCTCAGAGTACAAGTGGCTCGGTATTTCATGCCCTGTTAATAAAATGTAAAGTGGCTTTTCTCAGGCAACTTGGAATGAAGCTAAAAAGATAAGAGCCCTCTTATCTAGAAGAATTTCACTCTGAATTTTCAGTTTCTTAACCATGTCCCCTCCCACTCCCATGGAATCATAAGAGACCCAGAGTGGAGCACCAACGTTTTCACCAGGGTCTCCCACAGTGATGAGATTACAAATAATGGTGAGCAAATGCAGACAGGAACCCTGTTACCAAGGAATTTACATTCTAATGGGAGGGACAGAGGTTTACCAAAGTCACACAAATATGGGACGTAATTGAGAAGATAAATGCTAGGAAGGAAAAGCACCTAATGCTATGAAGAAAGCCTACGTGGGGAAGGCTTCCCTGAGGGAAGTGAAGCTGCAGAATGAGTATGAGTTAACCTGGAGTCTGCGGTGAGAAGCGGAAAAAAGGGACGCAAGGGCGTTCCAGACCCAACAAAATGAGCAGGGGCCTCGCAGGCCAGAGCCTGGTGAACCCCAGGGCAGAAGGCACAGCACCCAGGACGCCTGGAACTGTGGGACTAGGGGAGCCTGGAGGGCCTCTGTCCTGAGGACAGTGAGAAGCCACTCACATGCTTTAAGCCGCTAGGTTTGTAAACTCACTGTGTTCGGCATCACGTAATTCTCAACTAGAGAAAGACAAGCGGGAACGGCGCGGGAGCTGGCGTTGAGCGTACACGTCTTCTGCCACAGCCCGCCACTTGGACACCACCGCTGCCGTCCCGCTTTGTTTAACGGCACATGGCCTTCTTACCGTGAACTCCTCTGCCAGGGTCTTCAGTGGTCCACACCGCTGAGTAGGAACCCAGCCACCTCAGGACTGCGACGGCCGCTTCCGGCCGTTCGCTGTGGCGGGAAAGCGGACGCCGGCGGCGGACCCGGATGTTGAGGACTCGCCCTCTGTGAGAGGAGCCCGGGCTCCCGGGGTGACCGCGGCGAGCGTTTGTGGCCCTCTGGGACGTGCTGCTCGTCTTCCCCTGGGGCTTATCCATCATCTTGGTCCTTGGCGACACGTTTCGTGGCTTCTCTGCCTGAGGACAGGATGCCGGAGTGGGCGCCCGCGAAACTGAGGCTTGTGAAAGTCCGAGAGACCAATGGCTCCGCGTCTGCTTCGACCCCAGCAAGGTCCGCCTGCCGGCCGGAAGGAGGTGAGGACCGACCGGTTGCCGCATGGGGCTCAAGAAGCTCCGCCTTCTCCACTCGCTGGCCGCCCTCTGCACTCTCCTCAGAGCACCTAAGTAAAGGAGCTGAAAGTCTGAAAGTTGTTTTGGTTTGGTTTGTTTTTTTCCTTTTTTCCCTCATTTCTCAGATCTTTATTCGGTGACGTTTGGGCAAAAAAGAAAATCCCTGAAACTGTCGCCCACTTGGTTCAGGACAAGTGGAAAAGAGGCGCCTCTGCTTGCAGACGTTTCTCTCACTGAGGTGAAAGCCTAGCTTTGATTTTTTTTTTTTTTTTCCTAAAGGGGAGATGACTGGCTGAATACATCAGAGCACAAATTCAGATTATGTCAGAAATGGTCAAGCAGAGGAAGGCAAGTCTCTGGGGACGAGACAAGCAGAAGCCCCTGCTCTAGAGGAAGACAGACAGGTGACAGTTTTATGTTGGGCGCGGGGAAGGGGGGGAGGGGTTATCTCTGCTCTTTCCAGATCGAGATTTGGCGGGAAGGGAACATGAAAAATGGCGAAAGGACCGGGATAAAGTAATTACACGGGGAAGAAAACTCAAATCACGCAGCTCGAGCAGTCGTGATCCTTCGTTGGTACCTGACCCCGGTACCCAAACAGTTCATCTTCCTACAGTGAAATGTTCGTCACATCATTCTTCTGCTCAGAAACTTTTAGAGGCACATTCAGGAAGGAGAATAAATTCCTCCTCTTTGTTATTTGTTATTTCTGTTTCTATACAATCTGTCTCCTCCACAACCAACTCCCACTCTTCCCCAAAGGAATCTTCCCCTTCACCAGAAGTCAATATTTGTTTCCACCTCCTTGCTTGTGCTCATGTCACTCCTCGTAGGAATCAGCTTGCTCTCTTCCTACCTTGGCCAGCTCTTACTCATCATTAGAACATCATCTTAGTCACACATCTGTGGAAACTTCCACAGCGACTCCAGTTTACATTTATTTCTCTCTCTCAGATCTTACAGCTCCTGTTACCTCTACCCTTCCTATTTGCAATCAGTCACGAATGAATGCACACTCCTTTGCTACTCTGTAACTATTCACATAGGTGTGTCTTGTCTCTTCCAAGAAAAACGCAAGATCCTTGTCAGGAGCCACATGTGTTTCATCTCTTGATGAACAGTAGAGTTCACCTGAGTGGGCAATTCCATTTCGTAAGCAACAGTGACATCTAGTGGTTGAAAGTTTGCATGGATTCTTCTGACTTTTTAATAGTTGCATTTATAAGGAGAACGATATAGATTAAGTAATGAACCCAAATGATTCCTATCAATTACGCTTGCTCGTGAAGGGAGGACTTCAAATGCAAATTTATGATCTCTGCCTTCCCAGTGCTTTCCCCACTCTCCTGTGGTCCAGTGGCCCACAAACTGCTGGTAAGGGGTCCCTGCATGTGCTCCTTGCAAACCACAACTTCCCTTTCCCGTAGGAAGATCACTTGAAGCTTTCATGGTGATTATGCGATTTTTAATTCTGTGCTTCCTGTTGAGATAGAGGTTTATGTGCATAAATATTTATTTTGGAAGTAAAATATGTAATTGAGGAAGAAACTTGAGATGATAAATATGATAGCCAGAGTAGAAACTCATTTCAAAGCCAAATGGGAGAGGCACTGTGGTGTAGAGGAAAGCTTGTGGACTTTGGCTTCTGAGGGACTTGGGATCAAATGCCAGGTCTTTCCGTTAAAGTCATGGGGTAGTTATGACAACTAACATCTCTGGGACTCATCCCAAACAATGAAGATGACATATACCTTGCCAAGCTGCTTTGGAGAGAATTAAATAGAATCATGTACCAAAAAAATCTGGTCCAGAGTAGGTAGTCAATAAATGATAGCTACTATTATTATTATTTACATTTTGCTAAGAATTATTTCCATCATGTTTCCAATTTGATATCTTTTAAAAACAAAATCCTGGTTTTTAAATTTAGGAACATTGGTAACTAATTTTGATTCTGATTAAAATTACCTCATCTCTCTTGGTTTCAGAGGCTTCAGCTACAGAAAAATGAGTCTGGGAAAACTACTTTAAATCTCTGAAAATGAAATAGAAACTCTAATCTACCATAGACATCAAAATTTGAATAGTAATGAAGGGTTTAGACGAACTGAAGCAGATTGAAATTATCTTTATATAAAGAACTTGAAAAACAACCTCTTTAGCTCAAGTTATAAATTGTGAGACAACCTGGATTTCTGGAGGGAGAAAAAAGCACTAGGAATAAATATGTAAACAGGTTTATCACAAGAAGACATTAAGTACTTATATGGAATCTTAAAAAAAAAAAATGGTTCTAGTGAACCTAGGCGCAGGACAGGAATAAAGACTCAGACGTAGAGAATGGACTTGAGGACACGGGGAGGGGGAAGGGTAAGCTGGGATGAAGTGAGAGAGTGGCATGGACATATATACACTACCAAATGTAAAACAGATAGCTAGTGGGAAGCAGCCGCATAGCACAGGGAGATCAGCTGGGTGCTTTGTGACCACCTAGAGGGGTGGGATGGGGGGTGGGAGGGAGGAAGACGCAAGAGGGAAGAGATATGGGAACATATGTATAGCTGATTCACTTTGTTATACAGCAGAAACTAACACAACATTGTAAAGCAATTATATGCCAATAAATATGTAAAAAATAATAATAATAAAATATTAGAAACATTGGAAAAAAAGAAAATATTAAGTACTGACTTGTGTGGCCCCCCTGTGGGCGAAATGTGAATAACAACCTTTTTAAATGTATGTATTTTTTTTTAGAAAATATCATTTGAGCTTTACCTGAACCCTAAGGTAAAGCAAGAACTTGTTTCAAAAGTTTACCCTTTTTGCCTATTATTTGGAACTTGGAAAACTTTTTTCCATATAAGGGATGTTATATATGGTGATTTATTTCCCTGTCAATCCCAGATTAATGCCACAGTTAAGCCTCAACTATACAGCCCCACAAATTATATTAGCCCAAGTAGCAACAATGGACAGTGATGTTTCTTCAGGAGTGTCAAAGAACAATAGAATTTCTGGGCTGGAAGAAATTTGAGATCTCTATTCTAAATTCCAGCTGAGCATACCAAAAACACACCTTCCCCCAGTTGCCGCCCTAGCAAAGGGAGCAAATAATCCCCTCTCCACCTAGATCAGACATAACTCTCTTCTGCTGAGAAGTATAACAGAAACAGCAAGTCATGGACAGAAGACCTGGGCTCAAATTCTCACTCTTTTTTCCGTTATAGGAGAAGGGAGTAGAGAGTGGGGATTATCATCCCAAAATCCTGTAAGGTTAAACAAAGGTCTCTTTTGTGCTCACATTAATGACCACCGCAGGTTGACTGCAACTGCATTCCAAGTCTTTTTCATTCTGTGATCTTGACTGAAATAGCAGCCACTGACAGGGACATGGTAGTCTGGTGGCAGAAGGAAAAAATAAATTGACCAATGAAATGCCTGAAGACTTCTGCTTGGAAGTGGCATGGGCCTCTTGCATTCACATTCCTCAGTCAAAGCAAGTTATAGGGCCAAGCCTGATGTCAATAGAACAGTAAGTATACTCCTCTCATGGGGTAGAGCTCCAGAGAAGGGCAAAGTAGGGAAGGTCAGCAAATATTTTGAACAAATACTGAAATATATTGTCTTTTGTGACTGTAAACAGATCACCTATGGTCTCTTAGTCCTAAGACTCAACCCCAAAATTGCAGGTAACAATCCTCTCCAGCCTAAGCTCAGGATTGTGGTAAAGATCAAGTAAGACTATGGATATATGTTTATGTGTGTGTCTGTTATTTTATCCTTTTCCAGAGATTCTGTACAGGAAGTCTCATGTGGAACCCTACTGTCTCTATTTTTTAAATGTTCCCCGTGCATCTCAGAACCCAGAGCGCTTTTAGAAAATGCATACTTCTGGGCCTTATGCCAAAGATTCTGATTCACCAGGACTGGGATGGAGTTCCAGATATTGTATTTTTAAAAGCTCCTCTAAGATTCTGACTTAAGACCAGGCAGGAAAACCTGAGCTATAGATCCTCTTCAACAACAAAATTCTGCAACCTGTAGTCAATAACTTCCCCTTTTTTTTCAGGGAGCAGAGAATTTTTATTCATTGCTTGTATAACTTTCTGTTAGAAACTTCATTTTTTGTATCTCAATCTAATACAGATTGAGTTGACTAATGTTAACCAGGGAAGAACAGGTATTGATTTGTTCATAAGGAAGTCGTAATGAAAGTTTACTCAGCTGGGGAAAGAGATGGGTGACAGAAAAGTAAAGAGGAAAAGTAAACGGGAGAGATACTTAAAGTGACTCTATAGCACTGAGTGCAGAAATAACAGTAATGACAGCACCCATTTATTCTGTGATCACAGGCTCTGGCTTAACATGAAGCCTCAAGATAGCCTTATGAAGTAGGAAATATTATACCTATATTAATCTGGGTGCCAGAAAAGTTGAGTCACACAGAAGCAGTAAAGCATGATTCACATTCAAGTCTGCCTAACTTCAAAGCACAGGATCTCAGCCACAGTAGTACCCAGATGTCAGTGTCACATACGTCGTCCAGGAAATTCCATCAAAGAGGCCACAAAAGGAGGGGGAGCAAAGAGTAACAAAATCATCAAGGAAGCAGTATTTGCCAGGTGGCAACATCTCAGTGATCTCCCCTCATTGCTGTGTCCCAGAGGCTACCGCTCCACTTCCAGACTTCCCTTTCTGCCACTGTCACTGTGAAGGCAACACTCAGACTGATAACCACAGGTGTTGCCACACTTTGTCATTTACTGTGTGCTTTCACAACTATCTCATTTTCTATCCTCAAAAACAGTATTCAACAAAATGCAGAAGCCAAGATTGAGGTGATTTATCTACATCAGTATATCCAAATGGAAGTATTATTGGTCTGGATCATTTCTGTTGCAGGGCTGTGTCCTATGCATTGCCTGATGTTTAGCAGCAACCATGGATTCTACTAGATGAACTACCACCCCCAATTATTGAAAACAAAATGTTTTCAGATATTGCCAGATGTTCTCTGAAGGAGGAAGGGGCGGGGGGCGGCACAAAATTATCCCCGGTTCAGAACCACTGGCCTAAAGTGATGTAACAAACAGGTAGAAATTACTGTCAAACCCACATCTTCTGTCTACAAACTAATGTATATTCCATTGCATCCCTGAAGCCTCCCTAGATACATAAAATTTTGGAGCCCAGAGTTTTTAGTAACATCCAGGAAACTCCTTTGTTTAGCTGCTGAGCAAGCTAAAGCATAGAGATATGAGGTGACTCTCACAATTTTATGGCTCAAAGTCATTTAAAAATAATTTTAAGCATTCCTAAGGTAGTTGTGAAAAGTCGTGTTACTGATGCCCATCATTTGATAAGGGCACATCTTGTCCTATGGCTACATCTGTTAGCCATCACATCCCTCACAAAAGAGTACATCTGTCATGCCAGTCTTTGGGTCATGACTCTCTTTCACCTTCCACTCCAAACTCCCCACAGGATCCAGCAGTGCTGATTGAGTTACCAAATTAGAATAGTGACTTAATGGCATTGATTCTTATGGGTGAGCTTTCTTAAACTAAGATTTTTTTTTAATCAGCCAATAAACAACATCTGATAGCAAACAAAAAACTAGCTAAGGTATCTTTCTTTACAAAATCCAGGGACCTTTATGAGACTTATAGACACAGGGTGTTTTAACGGTGGAGAAATTTAGGTCATTCCCAGAGAGAAAGTTTCATTGGAACAGCAAACTTGACCAAGAGATGTTATCCTGTTCCCCACTCAGAACATGCCTCCAGTTGGAGGTTATTTCCTCATAATCATTTTTGGCTCTTTGCTGAGATCAAGAAGAACATTTATTCTTATCATTTTAACATCTAATATAGTCTTTACTAGCCTTGGAGCAACTTGAAGACAAAGGCTCTCCTTCGTTTATTATATACTACACCCTCAATAAGCAACACAAACTAGGTGGCCAATAAATATTTATTAGGCAGCTTAGAAAGAAAAATTAGTGCTTCCTGATTGACTTTCATGATCCTAGTATCCATTTTTCTTCTCCAGATGAGATGGACCCAGAGATAGAAGAAGCTTATGAAAAGTTTTGTTTGGAATCAGAGCATAGGTGAAAACAGTAAAATTAAATTTCAGCACATCAATTTTATAAAGCAGTTTAGGTTATGGTGATTTAGCAGAACACAGGAAAGCAAGAAAATGTGTCACACATACCAAATTAAGGATGTTGAGTTATGTTACTAATGTATGCAACTTTAATTTTAACACTCTCTGCCAAAATAAACTTTATTCCCTATAACGTAAAAAAAAAAAAAAAACCTTTCAGAATTCTGCCTCTTTGTTCCCACCCAGGAAAACCTACAGGCAAGATCATCCTAATCCAGTGAGCACCTTGGGGTTTCTAACACAAGTGCTTTGGCCCACCAGACTCATATCTACTCGTAGGGTGAGACTTGGGGAAAATAAACTAGTCCCTAGTCCCAGGAAACCCAAAGACTTTGTTTTTTGCTTAAACTATTTGGCCCTGGATTTCTGTCACTTGTAACCTAGAGTCCTAACTAATATGCTCTAGTCAGGAATATTCAACTTTTAACACATAAAATTTGCAAAGTAAACCAGGTAGGTAACCCTGTTCAGACTACCAGTGCTAAAACAATCCATGCCATGCCATTGTTGCCTTTGATGTTGAGGCCTTTCGGTCACCTACAGAAGTTCCTATGGTACTAGAAGCCAGACTTCTAAGAAACATAAAATCTGTCGTAGGTGTTCCAGAAAGGTAAAAGGAAAACCACCTTTCTGACCAGACGAGGACGTTTGGAAAATGGAGGAATGCCGTGCTCAAAGAGCCTTTCTTCTAAGCTTCTCGGACTCTCCCCTCCTGTCCCTTTTGTCTACATTCTGATATACTCCACGCCTGAGCCCTTTACCCAGTTCCACTTTTCTCAGAGATTTTTTAGATAGCATTAGCTCTGTGTGAGAAAGTATCCCTTTCATCAAGAAACTAACCGAATCTTAGCTCCTCCCCTCACCTTCATGCCTATAGTGGCAGCTGTTGAGATGTAGCCGTTCCTTAGATTTACAAGTTTCTCAAGCAGGTCTTCTCCATCCTTAACTCATTATATTCAATTCTTTGCTGCTCCAATTATTACTTCTTTGGTCACACACAGAATTTCAGAACAGATGGACCTGGATGCCAAATGTTGCTGTAAAGTTTAACGTTTTTCTTGCTCTAAATTTAAAATGTCACTATAATACTCAGTCTATGAAGAATTTAAAGCTATTGTTTTTAAAAAGTGCCCTATAACTCCTGGAGAAGTAGTAGTACATTAACACATTACCTCAGAATAGAGTTAGTATATAGAAAACCACCCACCCACATATGCTACAAGTACATCTAATGTATGAATACAAGAATTTGTCTTGTTTTATAGCAATAGCACAAGAACTTCTGTGTTAGTTAGTCATGTTCTGTGTTAGTCATGTTTTTTTATTTTCTTTATTTTCTGATGCTTTGACATCTTGGGGCCTTATTGACCCTAGAGGGACTACCTCTCCTATGGTTAGCTAATTCCTAGAGATAGCAGACAATTCATCCTGGAGTACTCCTTTTATATGCAAGCCATATAAAATCCAGAGCCCATACCTTTAGCCATCTCTTTTATTAGGCTATCACATGCTGAGCAAGCCAGTATCCTACCCTAATCACCACAAGGAAGGTAAGGTGCCAAGACAACTAGAGACAGCCCCTACACCCCAGAGTCCACTGAAATTATTCACACTAGCCAATTCTAAGCCTGCTTATCCTGCTTTGCCTTGCCTTTTTCACAGAAACTACAGTAAAGGCTCTTGCACACGGTCTCCTCTGCTTCCTCTGCCTGCTTTCCAACCCTGCTGCTTTCTTGGGTGGCACTGATGGAGCAGTATGCTTCATGTTTCTAGGGATCTGTGGGTATGAACTTCTTCCTTCATGAAAGTCATTTCTGTGTCTATATGTCTTACCATATCTGATTAAAATAAATCCTGGGTACATTTAAAAATACGTCCTAGGGGCTTCCCTGGTGGCGCAGTGGTTGAGAATCTGCCTGCCAATGCAGGGGACACGGGTTCGAGCCCTGGTCTGGGAGGATCCCACATGCCGCGGAGCAGCTAAGCCCGCGAGCCACAACTACTGAGCCTGTGCGTCTGGAGCCTGTGCTCCGCAACGAGAGAGGTCGCAACAGTGAGAGGCCCACGCACCGCGATGAAGAGTGGCCCCCGCTTGCCACAACTAGAGAAAGCCCTCGCACAGAAACGAAGACCCAACACAGCCAAAAATAAATAAATAAATAAATTTAAAAAAAAAAAAAAAAAAAAAAAAAAAAATACGTCCTAATTCTATTAACTATTCAGCAAAATAGCTTCTAGTAGTAAATGTATTATTAATCTAATATTTTCTACAATATTCAGAGGTTTCCTTGTGAAACATTTTCTTTTTAAGTAAGACTTCAAGAGAGGAAAATTCAACCCTACTGAGACTATTTTGGAATGAATCACTTCCATATTCTTTAGGAAAAACTCAGTAATAATCCAAGTTTATTGAGTTGGATTAGTGGTCTAATAATCTCTATAATCCCTTTTTGATATGAATAAAATACTGTGCATCACCTAAGGAAAAATAATTTTCCCTTCTGTAGATTAGAAGTGATTTCAGAAATTTTTACAAAACTCAAGGGGAAAGGCATTGCTTCTAATAACTTCCCTAATTGTTCATTCAGAACTGGTGGTTTATCTTGTAATTTATTTAGGAAGGAGCTATTAAGAAGCAAGTGACCCTCACATGTGACTAGCTAGTGTTTCCTCCCCTGGAGGAAATTAATCTTGCAACAAATTATGCATTTTCTTTTAGTTGATGTTTAAATGAGAATGGAGTTCATGGCCTGGATGTGGACAAAATATATTTATAAATGCCTGGCTGCCTGGCTGGGAGATTTTACACACAAGAGCCACATTAATGTAACCTTTCATAATTCATATTATGAAATAAAAACATCATTGTCCCAGAGAAGTTATTTTTCCTCCATTTAGAAGAGGAACTTGAAAAAAATTCTGTGTATAAAAACAACCAGGGGTAGAGCCAGGTGCCCATTACTTTATGCAATGGACCTCAAACTCTAATTTGAATAAAATCATTTGTAGAGCTTGTTAAAAATGTGTATTCATGGGCCATACTCTCCAGAGATTCTAATTCAAAAGTCTGAAGAGAGGATCAAGAATCTGCATTTTTATCAAGAAGTCTGTATCCTGACACAGGTGTTCCAAGAATCACAATATAATAATCACAGGGAAACCACTAGCCTGCTTTGCCTGCTTTGGAAGACTCATTGTTGAGCCATGTATGCAGTCAGCTGCCAGCTTTTGGGTTCTAGTATCTCCTAGTAGCAGCTTCTCTCTAAACATCGGGTTGATAATATTAAGTTCATGTATATAGTATATATACATTTATAGCTAGGTAGATCTAGATACCTAGATATAGATATGTTACTGATACCACCTCATCTGATCCAGACATAAATGGGTAAAATTTCCAGCTCCGTCACTTACTGACTATCCAAGTCAGACCAAGTTAAACCTTTGAATCTGCTTCCTCATTTTTTTAAATGGAATTATAATGCCACTTCACAAAATTGTGATGAGGATTAAAGGAGCATTTGTATATAATGCATTTAACCCAGTACCCAGCAAAGAACAAGGATAGGAGTGGAGACAATACAACCAATTGATGTTTTATACATTTGTAAAGAAATTGTTGTATGGTTTCCAGAGCTCTTTCAAACACATCATTTAATTATATCCTCACAATGTGCATGTGAGGTAGAGGGTACAGATTATTGTTCCAGTTTTAAAATGAGGTTTAATCTTAGTCTACTGCCATGATCATTTGATCATAGGCTCAGTGGGAAAAAATGAGCCTCAAAGTGGTTGAGAGAGTAGGAGTTTCTTTTGCCTTTTGAAGCCAAGGAATTAGTGTGCCCCCGAATGCTTCTTAAAACTTCAGAGCTCAAGGTGAATTTCAAATCTGTAGAATGGCAGAGTAGTAGTGGTTAAGAGCATAGGTTTTGGAGTAGACAAATTTGGCTCTGCCACTTCAGTAGTTGTGTTAACTTGACAATGTTATTTAAGTCTTCTAAGCCTCAATAGCTTCTTATAAAAATGAGACTAATAAAGCAATGATTAAATAAGATAATTTTCATAATAGCAATAATAATATCTAATATTTATTGACACCTCCATAAAATATTTTGTACAGTGTATAACAAAGTAATGCTCAGAATAGAGCTAGTATATAAGAAACCACCCACCCACACATGCTACAGGTACTGCTAATGTATAGGAACTGTTATTACTGTTGCTAACAAAGAGTAAAGCAATAATTTTTTTATTAATGTGAAGAGATAGTTAATGGACGAATTTTTAGTCAGTATTATAACCACTTACTTTATTAGGAAACAGAGTAAACATGAGGAAACTATGTAACTAGGCCCAGATCACAAAATGACTCCATGGCAGGGTCAGATTTCTGCCCTGTCCAAGACCTTGTCTCTTCTCCAGGGATCACTGTGATCCTTTCATTTCACTCAAAAGAAAGACTTACACTTAGAGAATTCCCTCGTAGAGTTCCATGGCTTTATACCAAATGCTTTGGGATCTGGAAAATTACCTTATACTCTGATGTTTAATATTCTGAGTTTCTGTTAAACATGGAGTTTTTGCTGAATTAAAGGCCCACACAGTTCTTACAGGTTCCAGTTTGGAACCAACCCTAAATCTTTTGTGGCTTTGAGTTAGTCTTGGCAAAACACTTCCAGAGTGGGAGGATTTTTTAATGGGTTTCTTTAAAGAGTCACTTTAAAGCATTCATTTAGGCTCAAACCAAAGTAAACTGACCAATCTATTCCCATGGATTTTAGAGGAACAAGGGTTAGAATTCAGAGGAAATGTGGTAAGCAAAGCCTACTGAGAATTTGGTTGATACTGCAGGCCATTAAGTGACCATGGTGTCACTAAAAGGAAATTTCTCACAAAGGAATTTTCTCACAAAAGTTCCTACTGTGTTATGCTCCCATAATATTAGAAGTGTTTTGAATATATATCTGTATATATACACACATAATATTTATACTTTGTACCAATGCCAAAGGTTGTCATAAAGTTGATATTTTGCTGAATATCAAATATCAAACTTCCAGTATAAAAGAATAACTCTAAAAAACTTTTATTGACTATAGCAGTGAAAATATAAAAGTCTAACACGACAGTGAAGAACCATAATTTTCCAAACACTGTCAGCTGCTAACAGCTCCTACACTTATTACAGAGCACATCTGCCTTACTGAGTAGATATTTTTCTAAGTAAAAGACAAAGATATTTTCTCACAATACTTTTTTTTCCTCTTCTCCATAGTTTTTATATTCTTTGTTAGATCTGAAAGTTGTATATGACTTTGGAGCTTTTTCACCCTCAGGAATATTTGAGATGGGAAACTGATATTCTGCTCTTAATTCTTTCTCATAAGTTATGAAGAATTTTAAGTAGGGCTTTTTTTCCTGAAAGAACTCATGGCTCAAATATATTTTAAAAGTTAAAAAATATATCTTATATTGGTGACATTGTTTAGTATTAGGATGAATGTTATTATCCAGTAATTCTATAAAGATTAAAAGAATAATACCATTTTATTTCTATTGTACTCTATCTTTAAAATAATGTTATAATTGTTTTTAATAGTTTTCCTAAATCTATCTAGCTAAAGTACCTTCTCTTCTTTTAACATTCAGTCAAATTTCTTACTTAGTTAACTCTTATCTTTTTTTAATTGAGATATAATTGACATACAATATTGTGTAAGTTTAAGGTGTACAACATGTTGATTTGATACCTTTATATTGCAATATGATTACCACTGTAGCATTACCTAACACCTCTAGCACATCACATAATTATAATTTCATTTTGTGTGAGAACATTTAAGATCTAATCTCTTAGCAACTTTAAAGCATAGAATACATGATTGTTGACTATTGTCACACTACTCTGCATTAGATCTTCAGAACTTATTTATCTTCTAACCACAAATTTGTACCCTTTGGCTGTCATCTCCACCTCCCCATTTCTCCCACTTCCCAGCCCCTGGAAATAGCCATACTACTCTGTTTCTGTGAATTAGCTTTTTTAGATTTCACATACAGCATACCTCAGAGATATTGCAGGTTTGGTTCCAGACCACTGCAATAAAGCAAGTCACACAAATTTTTGGTTTCCCCAAAATTATGAAAGTTATGTTTATACGGTACTACAGTCTATTAAATGTGCTATGGTATTATGTCTTTAAAAACATGTACATACCTTAATTAAATAATACTTTATTACTAAAAATGCTAACCATCATCTGGGCCTTCAGCAAGTTGTAATGTTTTTGCAATACTATGATCAGATGTAACTGATCATAGGTCACCATAACTAAATACAGTAATAATGAAAAAGTTTGAAATATCACAAGAATTATCAAAAGTGAAACACAGATATGAAGAGAGCAAATGCTCTTGGAAAAAAATGTCACTGATAGACTTGCTCAACACAAGATTGCAACAAAACTTCAAGTTGTAAAAAACTCAATATCTGCAAAGTGCAATAAAGCTAAATGCAGTAAAACGAGGCATGCCTATATAAGTAAGATCATGCAGTATTTGTCTTTGTCTGACTTATCTCACTTGGCATAATGGGTCCATCCATGTTGTTAAAAATAGCAAGATTTCCTCCTTTTCCATGGAGGAAAATATTCCATTGTATACATATACCACATCTTGTTTATCCGTTCATCCATTCATGAATGCTTAAGTTGTTTCCATATTTTGGCTATTGTGAGTAATGCTGCAATAAACATGAGGTGCAGATATCTCTTCAACACGCTGTTTTTATTTCCTCTGTATATCTACCCAAAAGTGGGATTGCTGAATCATTATGGCAGTTCTACATTTAATATTTTGAGCAACCTCCATACTGGCTTTAGTATCAGGGTAATGCTGGTTTTGTAAAATGAGTTTGGGTGGGTTCCCTACTCTTCAAATTTTGGAAGAGTATGAGAAGGATTGGCATTAATTCTTCTCTAAGTGCTTGGTAAAATTTACAGGGAAACCATGTGTTCCTGGCCTTTTCTTTCTTGGGAGGTTTTTGATTACTGATTGAATATTCTTACTTATTATTGGTCTGTTCAGATCTTCTACTTCTTCATGATTCTTGATTGGTTGTCATGAATCTTGATAGATTGTATCTTTTTCTAGGAATTTATCCATTTGTTCTAGGTTATCTAGCTTGTTGGTATGTAATTTTTCATAGTAGACTCTTATGATCTTTTGTATTTTGTGTCATTGATTGTAATAACTCCTTTCATTTCTGATTTTATTTATCTGAGTATTTTCTCTCTTTTTCTTAGTCTACCTAATGGTTTGTCAGTTTCATTTATCTTTATTGTTTATTTATTTATTTTTTTGGCCACGCTGCACGGCATGCGGGATCTTAGTTTCCCTGACCGGGGATCAAACCCATGCCCCCTACAGTGGAACTGTGGAGTCTTAACCACTGGACCACCAGGGAAGTCCCAATTTTGTTTATCTTTTTAAAAAATCAGCCCTTAGTTTCTTTTTTTCTGTTGTTTTTCTAGTCTCAATGTCATTTATTTACATTCTGATCTTTCTTACTTCCTTCCTTCTACTAGCTTTAGGCTTAGTTTGTTCTTTTTCTAGTTCCTTGAAGTGTACAGTTAGGTTGTTTATTTGAGATTTTTCATTTTCTTAATGTAAGCATTTATCATTATAATCTTCTCTCTTAGAACTACTTTTGCTGCATCCTATAAATTTTGGTATGTTGTGTTTCCATTTTCATTTCTTTCAAGACTTTAAATTTCCCTTTTGATTTCTTCTTTGATTCAATGTTTGTTCAGGGGTATGTTGTCTTAATTTCCACATATTTGTGAATTTCCCAGTTTTCTTCTGTTATTGATTTCTAGTTTCACACTATTATGGTCCAAAAAGATACTTGGTATTTCAATCTTCTTAAATTTGCTAAGACTTGTTTTGTGAGCTAACATATGATATATCCTGGAGAATATTCCGTGCATGCTTGAGAATAATGTGTATTCTGCTGCTGTCGGATGGAATGTTCTGTATATGTCTGATAGGTTCATTTGGTCTAAAGTAAAATTCTAGTCCAATGTCTCCTTATTAATTTTCTGTCTGGATTATCTATCCACTGTTGAAAGTGAGATACTGAAGTTCCCTACTATTATTATATTGTTCTCTGTTTCTCCCTTTAGATCTGTTAGTATTTGCTTAATATGTTTAGGTGCTCCAATGTCAGGTGTATACATATTTATAATTGTTATATCCTCTTGATGAATTGACCTCTTTATCATTATATAATGATTACCTTCTTTGTCTCTTGTTACAATTTTTACTTAAAGTCCATTTTGTCTGATATAAATGTGGCTACCCCTGTTCTCTCTTGATTTCCATTTGCATGGAATATCTTTTTCCATCCCTTCACTTTGCACCTATGTGTGTCCTTAAAGGTGAAGTGAATCTCTTGTAGGCATATACTTGGGTCTTGGGTTTTTTTTTAATTCTGTCAGCCACTTTATGCCTTTTGATTGGAGAATTTAATCTGTTTACATTTTAGTAATTATTGATAGGTGAGGACTTACTAATGCCATCTTATTGTTTTCTGGCTATTTTGTAGTTCCATTGCTTCTCTCTTCCTCTCTTGCTAGCTTCCTTTGTGAATTCATGATTATCATAGTGGTATGCTTTAATTCCCTTCTCTTTATATATTGTGTATCTACTGTAGGTTTTTACTCTCTGGTTACCATGAGGGTTATTTAAAACATCTTTTGCCAGTTATTTTAAGCTGATAACAACCTAACTTTGATCACATCTAGAAACTCTTCCCTTTTACTCCTTCCCCCCCTTTTATGTTTTAATGTAATAATTTAACTATTTTTATTATATTGCATATCCATTAACTAATTATTGTAGCTATGGTTATTTTAATACTTTTGTCCTTTAACCTTTATACTTAGAGTTAAGTAGTGCCACCATATTACAGTGTTAGACTATTCTGAATTTGACTATATACTTAACTTTACCTGTGTTTTTTATATTTTTATATATTTACATGTTACTAATTAATGTCCTTTTATTTCAACTTTAAGAACTCCTGTCAGCATAGGCAGGTCTTGTGGTGATGAATTCCCTCAGCTTTTGTTTGTCTGGGAGAGTCTTTATCTCTCCTTCATTTATGAATGACAGCTTTGCCAAGGTATTCTTGGTTGGCAGTTTTCTTCTTTCAGTGCTTTGACTATATCATCCCACTTTCTCCTGGCCTACAAGGTTTCTGCTGAAAACTCTGCTGTTAGCCTTATGAGAGGGTTGCCTTATACGTGAGGAATTTCTTTTGTCTTGCTGCTTTAAAAATTCTCTCTTTGTCTTTGATTTTAGACAATTTTTTCATAATATGTCTTGGAGAAGATTATTTTGAGTTGAAATTGCTTGTAAACTTATGTGCCTCATCAACTAGAATGTCCAATCTCTCCCCAGATTCGGGAAGTTCACAGTCATTATTTCTTAAAATAAGCTTTCTACCCCTTTCTCCCTCCTCCTTCTATGACTCTAATAACACATAGATTATTTCTCTTGATAGTATCCTATAGTTCATGTAAGCCTTCTTCACCTTCTTCACTCTTTTTCATTCATTTATCATTTTATTTTCATTTTTTCTTTGTTATCCTCTGGCTGGTAATTTCAAATGACCTGTCTTCTACTTCATAGATTCTTCCTTCTTCTTCATTGATAGGCTGTTGACAGTTTCTATTTCATGTTTTCCATTCATTGCACTCTTCATCTCCAGAATTAGTTTGGTTCTCTTTTTATGATTTTTGTTTCTTTTATACTTCTCATTTGTTCAAGTATTGTATCCCTGATTTTGTTGAATTGTCTTTCTGTTTTCTAGTAGCTCACTGAGCTTCCTTAAAACAGTTATTTTGAATTCTTTATCAGGCAAATCTCAGATCTCCATTTCTTTGGGATCACTTACTGGAAAATTATTGTGTTCCTTTGGTAGTGTCCAGTTTCCTTGATTTTTTATATTTCTTGAAGTCTTACATTGCTGTCTTTGCATTTGAAGAAGCGGCCACCTCTTCTAGTCTTTACTGACTGACTTCAGGAGAGAAATATACTCCATCAGCCCTGTTAGGAATTCTGAGGTTTTCTTAGACCTTTTCTGTCGGTATGTCTACTCCACACTTCTTACTCCCTCTTGGAGGGAAATTCTTAAGACTGTATGCCTTCTCTTGATCCTGCAAAGCCAGACCAGGTTCTGACAGCTTCTCATTTTCTTTATTTTCCTAGGGCATTTCTCAGTTTTGTGTGCTTTTTCCCAGTCCTGTAAACTTGGGTCAGCTTTCTACACATGTGCATACATGCTCACTAGCTATTTGCAAAGCCTTGCTTCCACCATCCTCAGGGGTGTACACAGGGAGCCAGCCACAGGGTTGGGAGGTAGTTGAGTGTGGGTGAGGCATGCAGAATGTTGGGGGTACCCATGGGCCAATTGGGGAGATCTGTAGGCAAGGCATCTCAAGCAGCTTAAGAGCTGGCTTCTTGATGGAGCCTTCCATATGGCTAGTAGGATCTGCATCCCTTCGATATGTTCCATTCTGAGCTCTGACTGCTATTATCCCAGCCACTCCCTGTCCCTTAGTCATGCAGCACACCTCAGTGTTCTAGATGGGGCAAGAAAGGAATTGGTATCTTTAACGGCCTCCTGCATAGCTGAGAAAGTTAAACTATTCCTCTTACCCTCTTCAATCCATTCAATCTCAGATTTTTTCTCCAACAGTGTACTGGAGCTTTTCTGCTGGACTACCCCCAGACATCTCCAAAGGCACTATTGTCTGTGAGTGATTGTCTAAATCAGTGTTTTTTGGATGGAAGATGGTAGAAAGCTCCTACTTCACCATTTTGATATCTAATTCTGCCTTCATCTCTTTTTTTTTAAATCATGATGTTACACTGACATCTTGTGGTAATTGATATGTCTTGTTTGTCCTAAACTGACAAAATTAAGCAAGCAGTGACATAATTCAAAAAGGAAGAGAGGTATTATTGAGTTGTAGACATTGTGCTTACTGCTGTAGTAAGAATTAAATAGCTTGCCCAAAGTTATATGTGTGGGGAATCCAGAATTTGACTTTAGGTAGTTTGACTCTAGCAATGTGCTTTCAAATATGATAGTGACTAGCCATGTGTGGCTTTTTAAATTTAAATTAATTAAATTATATAAAACTAGAAATTCATTTCCCTTAACAGCCACATTACAAGTGCTCAATAGCTACACATGCCTAGTGAGTACCATCTTGCACAATGTAGAGAATATCTCCATTTTTGCAGAAACTTTTGTTGGACAACACTGCCCTAGAAGCAAAACTCTTGACATCTCTACTACACCACTTCACCTGTGCTTTTATATAACACTGTCAGAGTATTAAAGCAAGTTTATTCTCAAAATTTTAATTATTCCTTCTCTGCAGATGACTATTACAAGTATATATCTAGCTTGGCAATTTTCCTAATTATCAGTGCCACATTTCCATCTGTATGGCAGATTTGTTCACTTGGACACTCTAATATAAACCCAAACTTTCATTTTTAAACAGAATGTCACTTTTTCCCCCAAACCAGCTTCCTCTCCTCACTTCCCCATTTCCATCTTTCCTACTCTTTTATTCCCAGTTTCTGAAGTTTAGTCATTGAACTTTTATTTTTGATTCCTTCTTTCTTGTCCTCTGAATCTGCATCTTGTCAACCTTTCCTTAAAAATATCTCTCAAATATGACTTTCTTACTGCTATAAAACTACACTATAATGTGTCTACCTGAATCTTGTCTTTTCCCAAGTCCCTACAGTCAACCCTTGACATCAGATTAAATGTATGAAATATCAATAGCCCTGTCACTCTCATTCTCAGAAAATTATAATAGTTGCCTGAAAAATTGGGCAGTGCCTTCTACAATCTTATCTACCTTATCTCTTTCTTGATTTTGGCATGAACTGTTCATTCTAACCAAACCGGTCTCATGCCTCTATTGTGAAATAATTCACCTTTGCATTCCTGAAATTATGTTCTTGTTCCTCCTCCACAAATCTCCATTTATTGACATCTTAACCACCCTCCAAAGACTAACTTCAGGGCCCTTCTCATCTGTGTGGTAAAACCATTTAGGTCATAATGTTCTTTGTAGATGCTGGAATAGTCACTCTATGTACTATTCATCACATAACTTCCTGTCTTGTTGGGTGTGATAGTCAGGATTCTCCAGAAAAACCTATTTGTTTTGTCTATATCTACATCTATCTGTATCTGCCTATCTAGAGAGAGAGAGATTGGAAATGGGGAGCACTGATTTTTAAAAACTGGCTCACATGAATGTGGTGGCTGGCAAGCCCAAAATCCTCAGGGCAAGCTAGGAGGCTAGAAATTCTAGCAAGAAGTTGATATTTTGAGTCTGAAGACAGTCCTTGAAGTAGAATTATTTCCTTTTTAGAGGACCTCAGTCTTCTCTCTTAGGGCTTTAACAGATTAGATGATGCCCACCCACGTTATGAAGGGTAATCTGCTGTACTCAAAATCTACTAACTTAAATGACAATCACAACTAAAAAAATACCTTCACAACATCCTTTAGATTGGTGTTTAATAAAAAAACTGGGTGCCATTGCCTAGCCAAACTGACACATAAAATAAACCATCACATCAGATATATATAATTTTGGAGCTCTTATATATAATTCTCAACTCTGCAATCTAGGTAGACATGTGGAGGGAAGAAGATAACAGCATTTGAGGATATGCAGTAAGACAAAGTATAAATATTAGAGGATATGTAAACAATTGGAGCTTGTTTTTTTTTCATTTTTATTGGACTATAGTTGCTTTACAATGTTGTGTTAGTTTCTACTGCAGCAAAGTGAATCAGCTATATGTATACATGTATCCCCTCTTTTTTGGATTTCCTTCCCATTTAGGTCACTACAGAGCATCGAGTACAGTCCCCTGTGCTATACAGTAGGTTCTCATTAGTTACCTATTTTATACATAGTATCAGTAGTGTATATATGTCAATCCCAATCTCCCAATTCCTCGCACCCCGCCTTTCCCCCTTGATATCCATATATTTGTTCTCTCCGCCTGTATCTCTACTTCTGCTTTGCAAATAAGATCATCTATACCATTTTTCAAGATTCCACATATATGCATTAATACATGATATTTGCTTTTCTCTTTCTGACTTACTTCACTCTGTAATGACAGTCTCTAGGTCCATCCACGTCTCTACAAATGACCCAATTTCGTTGCTTTTTATGGCTGAGTAATATTCCACTGTATATATCTACCACATCTTCTTTATTCATTGCTCTGTTGATGGATGTTTAGGTTGCTTCCATGTCCTGGCTATTGTAAATAGTGCTTCAATGAACATTGAATGTATTGCATGTATTTTTTTGAATTATGGTTTTCTCTGGATACATGCCCAGGCAAGGGATTGCTGGATCATATGGTAGCTCTATTTTTAGTTTTTTTAAAAAACCACCATACTGTCCTCCATAGTGGCTGTACCAATTTATATTTCCACCAACAGTGAAGGAGGGTTTCTTTTTCTCCATAACCTCTCCAGCATTTTTTATTTGTAGACTTTTTAATGATGGCTATTCTGACTGGTGTGAGGCGATGCCTCATTATAGTGTTCATTTGCATTTCTCTAATAATTAGCAATATTGAGCATCTTTTTGTGTGCATATTGGCCATCTGTATGTCTTCTTTGGAGAAATGTCTATTTATGTCTCCTGCCCACTTTTTGATTGGGTTGTTTGTTTGTTTTTTTATGTTAAGCTGTATGAACTGTATGTTTGTATATTTTGGAAATTAATCCCTTGCCAGTAGCATTGTTTGCAAATATTTTCTCCCAGACCACAGGTTGTATGTTTTGTTTATGGTTTCCTTTGCTGTGCGAAAGCTTTTCCATTTAATTAGGTCCCATTTGTTTATTTTTGTTTTTATTTCCATTACTCTAGGAGAGGAATCCAAGAAAAATATTGCTGCAATTTATGTCAAAGAGTGTTCTGCCTATGTTTTCCTCTAGGAGTGTTAGAGTATCTGGTCTTAACATTTAGGTCTTCAATCCATTTTGAGTTTATTTTTGTATGTGGTGTTAGAGAATGTTCTAATTTCATTCCTTTACATGTAGCTGCCAGTTTTCCCAGCACCACTTATTGAACATACTGTCTTTTTTCCATTGTATGTTCTTGCCTCCTTTGTCATAGATTAATTGACCATAAGTGTGTGGGTTTATTTCTGGGCTTTCTATAAGCATGCCCATTATGGCCACTTTTATTCAACATAGGTTTGGAAGTCCTAGCCACAGCAATCAGAGAAGAAAAAGAAACAAAAGGAATCAAAAATTGGAAAAGAAGAAGTAAAACTGTCCCTGTTCGCAGATGATATGACACCATACATAGAAAATCCTAAAATACTACCAGAAAACTATTGATACTACAGTCATCAACGAATTTGGTAAAGTTTCAGGATACAAAATTAATACACAGAAATCTGTTGCATTTTTATACACAAACAACAAAAGATCAGAAAGAAAAATTAAGTATATCACATCTTATACACTGGAATATTACTCAGCCATAAAAAAGAATGAAATAATGCAATTTGCAGCGACATGGATGGACCTAGGGTTTACCATAGTAAGTGAAGTAAGTCAGACAGAGAAATATATAATTTATATGTGGAATCTTAAAAAATGACACAAATGAACTTATATACAAAACAGAAATAGACCCACAGACAGAAAACAAACTTATGGTTACCAAAGGGAAAGGGTGGGGGAGGGATAAATTAGGAGTTGGGGATTAACATATACACACTACTATATATAAAATAGTTAACCAACAAGGACCTACTGTATAGCAGAGGGAACTCTACTCAATGTTTTGTAATAACCTACAAGGGAAAAGAGTCTAATATATATGTATGTATAACTGTACACACTTTGCTGTACACCTGAAACTAACACAGCATTGTAAATCAACTATACTTCAATTTAAAAAAAGAAAGAAATTAAGAAAACAATCCAATTTGCCATCACATAAAAAAAAAATAAAATACCTAGGAATAAACCTACCTAAGGAAGCAAAAGACCTGAAAACTGTAGATGCTGATGAAAGAAATCAAAGATGACACAAACAGATGAAGGATATTCCGTATTCTTGGATTAGAAGAATCAACATTGTTAAAATGACCATACTGCCGAAAGCAATCTACAGATGCAATGCAACCCCTATCAAATTACTAATGGCATTTTTCACAGTATCAGAAAAAAAGTTTTTGAAATTTCTATGGAAACACAAAAGACCTTGAAGAGCCAAAATAATCTTGAAAAAGAAGAATGGAGCCGGAGAAATCATGCTCCCTGACTTCAGACTATACTACAAAGCTACAGTAATAAAAACATTATGGTACTGGCATAAAAACAGATATTTAAATCAATGGAACAGGATTTACCACAATTTTTTTAATTTAAATTATACAAGGTCCCAGGTGTTGCTGATTCTGCTGGTCTTGGGACCACACTGAGTAGTGAGGCTGTAGTACAGAGAAAAACTGTGTGTGAGTTCCTTAGGAGATGGGAAAATATCTTTTTATTTTTATAAACTAGCAGCCACATCATATAAGCTCAAATTTTGTTTCAATGAATTCATGAAGGAATAGGTAAATAAATATAATCTAATAGGGTAACTATGAATTGTAATACAAGTCAGAATGCTTCAATGAACATAATACAGCTTTGAGCAAAGTTCAGAAGGAAATCAGAGAAGGAGGTGATTATTTAAGGGTAACGACAGTGAGATAATTAAATGAATGCTTTTCATATAGGATTAGTCAATGAATATTTGTTGTGCAAATGTGCCATTGACATTGAAAAGGTTTATTTTACTTATTATAATTACTAACTCAGCTAACTAAAAAACATTATGGGACTAAACAATAGAAAACTGGGTATATAGACACTACACATCTTTAAAAAGAGTGTTTTTTTAGATTCCATATATGTGCATTAGCACATGGTATTTGTTTTTCTCTTTCTGACTTACTTCACTCTGTATGACAGACTCTAGGTCCATCCACCTCATTACAAATGACTCAATTTCATTCCTTTTTATGGCTGAGTAATATTCCATTGTATATATCTGCCACATCTTCTTTATCCATTCATCTCTTGATGGACACATAGGTTGCTTCCATGTCCTGGCAATTGTAAATAGTGCTGCAATGAACATAGTGGTACATGTATCTTTTTGAATTATGGTTTTCTCAGGGTATATGCCCAGTATTGGGATTGCTGGGTCATATGGTAGTTCTATTTTTAGTTTTTTAAGGAATCTCCAGGGCTTCCCTGGTGGCGCAGTGGTCGAGAGTCTGACTGCTAATGCAGGGGACACGGGTTCGTGCCCTGGTCTGGGAGGATCCCACATGCCACGGAGCGGCTGGGCCCGTGCGCCACAACTACTCAGCCTACACGTCTGGAGCCTGTGCTCCCCAACAAGAGAGGCCACAGTAGTGAGAGGCCCGCGCACCGCGATGAAGAGTGGCCCCCGCTTGCCACAACTAGAGAAAGCCCTCGCACGGAAACGAAGACCCAACACAGCAAAAATAAATAAATTTAAAAAATAAAATAAAAAATAAGGAACCTCCATACTGTTCTCCAAGGGTGGCTATATCAATTTACATTCCCACCAACAGTGCAGGAGGGTTCCCTTTTCTCCACACCTTCTCCAGCATTTATTGTTTGTAGATTTTTTAATGATGGCCATTCTGACCAGTGTGAGGGGATATCTCATTGTGGTTTTGATTTGCATTTCTCTAATGATTAGTGATGTTGAGCATCTTTTCATGTGTTTGTTGGCAATCTGTATGTCTTCTTTGGAGAAATGTCCATTTAGGTCTTCCACCCATTTTTGGATTGGGTTGTTTGTTTTTTTGATATTGAGCTGTGTGAGCTGCTTGTATATTTTGCAGATTAATCCTTTGTCAGTTGCTTCATTTGCAAATATTTTCTCCCATTCTGAGGGTTGTCTTTTGGTCTTATTTATGGTTTCCTTTGCTGTGCAAAAGCTTTTAAGTTTCATTAGGTCCCATTTGTTTATTTTTTATTTTATTTCCATTACTCTAGGAGGTAGGTCAAAAAAGATCTAAAAAAAAAACAGTACTGATGAACCTAGTGGCAGGGCAGGAATAAAGACGCAGACGTAGAGAACGGGCTTGAGGACAAGGGGAAGGAGAAGCTGGGACAACGTGAGAGAGTAGCATTGACATATATACACTACCAAATGTAAAATGGTTGGCTAGTGGAAAGCTGCTGCATAGCACAAAGAGATCAGCTAGATGCTTTGTGACGACCTAAAAGGGTGGGATAGGGAGGATGGGAGGGAGGCTCAAGAGGGAGGGGATATGGGGATATATGTATACTTATAGCTTATTCACTTTGTTGTACAACAGAAACTAACAACATTGTAAAGCAATTATACTCCAATAAAGATATAAAAAAATAATGATAAAATTTTTTTTAAAAAAGAAAAGCCATCTGAGAACTAAAAATAAATAAATAAATCTAAATTGTAGCGAACAAAAAAAATTTAAAAATTAAAAAAAAAGAGTGTTTATTTGGCTCAATGAGTTTTCTTTGCTCACTTTGTTTCCCAAGTACAGTATGATAAGAACACAGTGTGCTTTACCTGGAAATTCACCATTGTTGTAATCAGATATTAAGGTGTGATCAGAAAATAAGCTTAGAAAAACACAGTTCTGAAAGAGCAGTTAGTTATTTGTTGAGGGGGGAAATTACACATAATTTTGGTGTAAATGAAGAGATCATGCACTTACCAAGGTAGGCCTAAATTGTTTGGGGTTTTTAATGAATTTATGAGTTTTATTATATAACTTAATTTCTATAAAGTGTAATGATTGATAGAGTTTAATTACTTACTGGATTAAATTAAACTCCATTAAATAACTGGAGATGGTATAACATCAGTACAGCAATTATGAAGATTTCTTGTATGAAGTTATGCCCATTGGTTTCCAAAACAGGAAGCATATGCCAGTGTATTTGTATCATGTCTTCCTTCTCAAGTGCTAAAACCATTTCTGACTCATTGTGATCATTTCTTCATGGAGAAGCACACCTTTGAAAGTGTATTTTACAGGTTTTTACAGAGGCTTAGGAAGTATTTAATTAATTACTAATTTCACTCTAGAGTTTAAATTTGCATTTGTTATAATCATCCTAATATAGGTAATACGTTACATGGTCTAACAAATCAGATTGAGGCAAAAACAACTGAATATTTGCAATGAAATGATAGTTTATATTGATAATTGCAACCTAAGACAAACTAAGATCCTAAAGTATCACCTAAAGGAATAATACATTATACTTAATATAATTTTAATAATAAATGAGGTTTTTTACTATTCTAATTTTTAAGAGTGGTTAATTCATATATGGTAGAAGCTCTAACTTCCTTATATTTGGTGAACTAAAAACCTTAGTCCTTCAAGCTGTTGGCTAACAGAAACTACTGCATCAGTTTTTTTACAGAGAAAACTAAGCAATAGTTAATTTAAAGATTTTCATCAGTAACAATAAAATCAGGGTCAGAGTAGGAATAAAATCTAATGTTCTAGGAAAACATGCATTGTTCATGGAGTCTGGCTTTCCTCCTTTTATTCCATTTCTAGAATTTTATTAGCTCCAAATCTAAGCCCAGAGTTAAGCAAAGAAGTTATAAATTCATAAAAAAACTCTGAGCTGGTGAGTTAGGTAACCAGAAACTTCATTTGGAGTTGGGGGTAGTGGGGGCACGGTGAAACTCAGAAGCATGCTTCTTTAGAAGCTGTTAGGGATGTAAAGAATGCGTTATATCGACTAAGTGATAAAAATTCACATCATCATGATATACTTGTTAATATTTTATTTCAGAAGAGTTACATTGTAAATAAGATGGCAAATTCTGAGTTGAAGAAATGCAAGGAAATTATCAGAGAAATAGGTAAGCTTTGCCTAAATTCTACAAAAACTGTTCTGCAACTTCAAATATACCTTACCCTTTTCTCAGCTGTAGCAAAAATGTTTATAGTTTTTTTCCAAAAATAGCAGGGCTGTTTGCATTTTGCTGGACTTCAACATAATCAGTGTTATAAGTGGTTTAATAGTAAATTTAAGAAGTATAATAGCTACAGGATTTACTGATTTAGTATTTACTTCAGATATTTATTCTTCTGAATTTCTTATAGCTTACCAGCATATAGAGAGAAAATACTTGAATATTTATGTTTTAATTCTCCATGAATCCTTTATTCCATGTGGTACATAACAAAATATTGGATTCTGATTATTTTTTCAGTAAATAGGTGTCTATGTGTGTGTTCGTATGTGTGTTATAAAATGTCCTACACCTATAATTCATTAATTTAGAGATTTAAAATGGAAATGGTTTAAAATCTTTAATTTCCACTTTTACCATAATAATTGTGTTACATTTTGATGTATAAACTGTAAAATGGTAGTGAACCCCTCTAGATCACTAGTTATTTAATATTCCTGAAACAAAATTTTATCAAAACAAGATAACTTACTAGGTCTTAAGCTTTAAAATCCACATTTGGGTAGGGAGAAGGGGTTGTAGCCTTTATAATCTTGAAGGAATATTTTTTTTTGTCATCTATGAATCATCTCAGAGAAAGCTGGCCCAATACATAAGTAAATTATTAACTTCAGATGGAATAAAATTAAGTGACTTGTCATTTATGAAAGCAGCCAGAACAATATGTTATAAAGCTGAAGAAAAGACTTGGAAGTTCATCATTCTGTGATGTCTCTCTTGGAAAATTTAATCTGATCCCCTCCACCCTTCTTTTAAAGTTTCATAATCTTATATGTATGTGTGTGTGTGTGTGTGTGTGTGTGTGTGTGTGTGTGTGTGTATAATTGACAGATTACAGATTTCTCTGAAATCAATGGACAAAATTTACATTCTTCATCTGGAGCTCCTTGAAATGTGAGCTAAGAAATGAAATTTTCAATGGGGGACAAAATTCTCAGTATATTTGTTTAATGTGTATTTAATAGAACTTCTTTCATTTAAACCCCTCAGTTGCTCTTGAGTAATTTGTTACAAAGGGTTTGAAAATTCTAATCTACCACCTCATACCCATTAGGAAGGCTACTATTAAAAAAATAGTAATAATAAAATATAACAAAATATGAAGTGTTGCTGAGGATATAGAGAAATTGGAACACTTGTGCAGGGTTGGTGGGAATGTAAAATGATGCAACTACTATGGAAAACAGTATGATGATTCCTCAAGAAATTAAAAATGGAATTACCACATGATCCAGCTTTTCTACTCTTGGATACAGAAGAATTGAAAACAAGGACTTAGAGAGATATTTGTATACCCATATTCATAGCAGCGTTATTCACAATAGCCAAAAAGTAGAAGAAACCTAAGTGTTCATTGCTGGTGAATGAATGAACAAAGTGTGGGATATATATATATATATATATACACACACACAATGGAATAGTATTCAGCCTTAAAAAGGAGGAAAATTCTGACGTGCTACAACATGGATAAAACTTAAAGACATAATGCTAAGTGAGATAAGCCCTTCAGAAAAAAACAAAATACTGTATGATTCCACTAAAATGAAGTAGCTATAGTAGTCAGATTCCTAGAGACAGAAAGTACAATGGTGATTGCCAGTGGCTACGGGGGAGGAGTTATTTAATGGGTATAGAGTTTCAGTTTGGCAAGATGAGAGTTCTATGGGTGGGTGATGGTGATGGTAGCACAACGGTGTGATTGTACTTAATACCACTGAACTACACACTTAAAAATAGTTAAGATGGTAAGTTCTATGTTATGTGTCTTTTATCACAATAAAAAAAAAATTCTACTCCAGATGTATCTTCAGTTGTTACCTAGATAATGTAGAGACAACCAGTGATGACTTAAACTTTCCCAGTGATTATACTAAAAATCTTTGTACTGTCTATTATTAAGTTTGCTTTTAAAATGTCAGTGTTGATATAAACTGGTTACCAATGAGTGAAATTTGACACTTCAATAAAATTTTAATTAGAAAATTTTGCAAATTATAGTCACATGGTAATCTTTCCATTGTAAACATTTGTCTTCCAGAAAACTGCAAGAACTGCCCAAAGTAAGACAGCAAGTTGTTAGACCTATTGAGATAGTAAGTGAAATTAGTTAGAAAGTATGTCTATGTATCAGAAAATTTTAGAGAATTGTCAGGAGTGCATAGAATGATTGTTTTTGTTTGATAATTTACATCTATTTGGGGAAAAGGGGAATTTTAAGAAAAGAATTCATTAAACTATTATTTCCAATAGGAAAAATATCAATATATATAAAAAACCCATAAGTTCCACAATAAGAGATAAGAAAAATAACACAATATCCATACAATGATCCAATTTTGCCCAAAAAAGCATGTATATGTGTGTATGTGTGTGCAGGCAAGTGTGTATGTGTGTGTGTGTGCTGCATAAATGTTATCAGAGGTTATTTCTCAGTAGTGGGGAATTATGAGTGACTCTTGCTATTGTATGTTTACATTTCAATATTTTCCAATGATAATACATTGAAATGAGTTGCTTTTATTATTTTTAAAATATTATAAATCCTTTTTAAATAAAAAAATTACGTAAATATTTTATAAATCCTATGCATCAAAAAGTGTGGCAGCACAATTCTTTGGGACTATGTTCAAGGAACATTTTCAGACGTGTTCCTAAAACATCACCTCCACCGACCCTAATCTCTATGTCAGCCTGGTTGTCATTGTCATTAGAAATACATAGGCAGCAGTGCCTGTTTTTTCAAAAGTCAAAAATTTAAAAACTTGGAAAGTAGCAGAACATGACAAGCTTTATCAAGTAGATAACACACTATTCTAGGGGAAGGTGGAGGAGCAGATACCTTCTTATCATCTGTAGTACTGAGTACAATGCTATGACAGTTACTCCATAAATATTTATTAGCTATTGCATGAGTGAATGGAAAAACGTGAAATTTTCTCAATATCCATTCATAAAATATGTACTAAGTTCCTTTTGCTGCTATTCAAATCTAATTTTATTTCAATACCTTATACGTTTTATCTTGACCTCTCTCAGTAAGATAAGTAATCCACTTTTTCAAGTTTTGTTCATGTTTTGGTTTTGGAATAGTGCTGTAGGGACCCATTATAGCATAGAATACAAAGCATTCACTATTTGACTTTCAGGCATTCCTTTCTCATTCCAAACAGCCTTAAAATTATCATAGACCCTTACTTACAGGATAGATGTTGTCCTGGATACAAAAAATTTGAGGAATTTAAAATGAGAATGAAAAATATGATTCATTACATTTGGTGAACTAATTTTTACTAGGTAGTTACTGTTCTTTGCACTTAGTTGTGTCATTGCTGTTACGTTGATACACCTAGGGAACTGAAAATTTGAAGATCAACTTTCAGAAGGCAAGATATTTCATTAAGCCAAGATATTGTCATTACAGACTTTTCAAATATCATAATTTATTTCAGAATCAACCAAATGGAAGAAGTTTCTGATTTATATGCACATCTGACCTGACTTGTGTCAGAGATCTACAATTTGTACTGACTTTTCTACCTTATTTTTCAATAGTTTCTCCAAAGTACATTGTAAATCCTTAAGATCAGGGGCTTTTTTTACTTTATATATAAATACTTATCCATGATTTTATACATTTATTTGGCCTCTTAATTTGTAAAATAACATTTACTTGATGGCAAAAACTGTAGGTTGGTTTTTGGTGTTTGTTTTTAACAGCAGTCATGCTACCATGTTTTATTTGTTTTCCTCAGTTTTGCTTTGCTGATGGACTGGACATCATACTCATGATCCTAGGATTACTAGCATCACTAGTAAATGGGGCCTGTCTTCCTGTAATGTCACTGATTTTAGGAGAAATGAGTGACAGCCTTATCAGTGGATGTCTAGTCAAAACCAACACAAGTGAGTACAATATTTACTTTTCTATATTGCTAGGGACTCAAAAGCATTAAATAAAACAAACATTAAACTTATAATACAGATTATTTTCTTGTCAAACAATATCTATATAATATTTAAGTCATTTATTCTTCTGTATTGCCAGGGACCAAAGAACCAAAATCTGTATTTGTCAAAATTCTTCAAAGAAACAGAACCAATACAAAGTGTGTGTGTGTGTGTGTGTGTGTGTGTGTCTGTGTGTGTGTTTGCGTAGAGAGAGAGGGAGAGAGAGAGAGAGAGATTTATTTTAAGAAATTGGTTCACACAATTATGGAAGCTGGCAAGTCCAAAATCTGTAAGGTGAGTTGGCAGGCTGGAGACCATCTGTGCCCTATTTGACTTTAAATACTAATTCATACCCTCTTACTTTCCACCCAAAGCCTAATTTTTCAAATGCCCTAGTCTTGTTTAAGTGAATAAATCCATAGCTTCCATCTTCCATGTGAGGATATCCTGTCTACACAGTTATTAATTTTTTGATATTTTAATGATAGAAGGTAAAGATGCCACTTTGTTTGTTAAACAAATGGAACTGCCAATTCATTGAGCAGATATTTATTGATTGCCAAATATGTCTCTCTCTCTCTCTCTCTCTGAATGAGTGAGTGAAGAAAGGGAAGGGGGGGCGAGGGAAGGAGAGCAGGAGGGAGAAAGAATAAACCTAGCAACCTAAGGCAGTCTGTTTAGGAGTACTCCTTTGGTTAGGTCTGCTCTATAATTGATTGCTTTGTTAGCTTTAGATAGGATAGTCAATACATAACTGACTGATATTACTGAATTTTTTTTTTTTTTGGTACGCGGGCCTCTCACTGTTGTGGCCTCTCCCGTTGCGGAGCACAGGCTCCAGACGTGCAGGCTCAGCGGCCATGGCTCACGGGCCTAGCCGCTCCGCGGCATGTGGGATCTTCCCGGACTGGGGCACGAACCCGTGTCCCCTGCATCGGCAGGCGGACTCTCAACCACTGCGCCACCAGGGAAGCCCCTGAATTTTAATTTTGTTTTTGTTTAAGGCTTCTCCATGTTTCTCGAGTTTCATTGTGTGTTTTTTCAAATGTAATGAACACATAAAAAGGTTGATAAAGATTTAGATAAATGTATGGATATTATTGGTATAACATATTATTAAAGAGAAGTGGAGATATTAAGGCATGTTGTCAACCTTCTAACATTTGTTTTCTAAAGAATAATAGAGGAGGATTTTTTTGCTCCTACAATTGAAAATATGAATAATAACTATCATATTGATCAGAGGCCCATTTTTATGCCAGCACTGAACTTTTGCACATTCTACGTCTATTAATATAATCTCCAAAATGACATTATGCCATTTTTATGTGACTGTAGGAACCACTTTTAGAAACAATATGTATTCTCTTTATTAACTCAGTTAAATTTCATTAAAACTTTCTACGGAGTTTTAATACTTCTATGTCAATTCTGATATTTTTAATAAGCTGCTTTAAAAATGCTTCCTACCACAATTCCAAAAATGGAATAAAGGAAAAATGATTGTTTGCACGTAAATAAAGATCATAGACATCATCATATGTGATGATACTGTGGTTATGTAAGATATGAAGAGGATGTTGTCTGCAATTTATTACAAATGTTTATTATGGCCATTTAAGAAAGAAAATTATGATAGTTGATATCAACCACTGTTTTGTGCTTCTGGTAAAATTACAACCTTGGTATACTAATTAATGTATGATGTAGTTTTTGCTAGAATATATATAGAAAAGTTTACATGGCAAACTGGTAAACCAAGGATTATTTAAATACCATTTTATGATGTTGCTATCCTTGTTATACCCAACAAATTTCAATGAGCTTCTTTTAAATTTTTCCTGTGACTCCTACCTCTACAACTTTCATTTGTGTTCTTGCTTTTCTTGGACTTTCTAAATTACTCCCTGGAGTATCTCAAACTGAATTCTAAATGCATAACTTTGACAGGAAAGGAAAATTCTATTACTATTACTTATGTACCTGTTACCTGAAATCAGAGATGTCCTAAAGAATTCTTTCCACATATGAGCTACATGGTTAATGTTTCCTTATAATTTTTCATGTTGCATGTGTGCTTCTTGAGACCAGAGATAACAATTTCAAATTTTAGGTTAAAGAATAGAAAATAAGATGATCATTAACCAGTGTGTAGTCATTAAGTCCATTTTCTTGAGAAGGGACTATATTTGGTTTGGAGGGCTATGTATAAAAGACATCATGGCCAATTATAAATTTATTAATTTCCTTTATAATTTAAAAAAACTTTTTTACAGCAAATTATCGGAACTGTACTCAGTCTCAAAAGAAGGTGAATGAAGATATGATTGTGTAAGTCCAGATGAAATGTTAATATCATATTCATTGCATGCTGCTTTATTCAATATTTATACGGAAGAAAACTGAAATGTTTGATCATTAATATTGCATATAAATGAGTAATGCAAACATGTCCTCTTCTTTTATTTGGTATAGAAAATATAATTACACAATTATAATTGTGTAACTATAATTTTTTCTCCTACTTGAAAGGTATACAAGTTCATATGCTTTCAGTTTTGACAAAATTGTCATCAATAGAAATGTTGTTTTGGGATTTGCATTTTTATCTAAATTTTGTTTCCTAGAACTGAAGGTACATAACCTAGAGGTTAAATGACTACTTTTTCCTTTTTAAAATTTTTTTCTTACAAAACTTACAGAAAAATGCCACTTCTGCAAAATTTAAAAGCCAAGAAGATGTGTGCAACAAATAGTAAAATAAAAAAATAAATAAAAAGAGTAAAGTTTTATTCAGGCTAATTTCGGAGACTAATTATTCAGACTATTATAGTAAAGTTGTATTCAGATTAAAAATAGTAAAGTCTGAAATAGATAATGTATAGGGACATTTTGTTTTTGTAGGCTTGTGTATTAAGCAATATGCTTTCCTCTGTCACATGTGTTGAGTTTGTTAGAGAAATGCAAACTTACTGAGTATATTCGCTGGATTTCAGTAGTGTCTCACTGAAACTAACAGAGTCTTATCCGACCTAAGTGATCTCTTATTCTTTTCCCCAAAAAATGAAGCCTCCATCCTACACAACCCCAAGAGACATCCATCACATTGTAGTGACACCCTCTGGGCCATAATTCTTGACCTTCCACACTGTTAGCCACAGCCTCATGTGACTACTTAATCTTCAATTAATTAAAATTAGATAAAATTTAAAATTTAGTTTCTCATTCTCAGTCACTTGCCAAGTGCTCAAGTCACATATGGCTGGCTGCCATATTGTACAGCACAAATATGGAATATTTTCTTCATCACAGAACATTCTGTTGGACAGTGCTGCTCTGGACTACAGTGTGAATAATGCTGCCTCAAGTTGTGCTTTGCTGTAGTCTCAACTTTCTTTGAGGGAAAGTTTCTATTTTTTAGCACTTTTTACATAAAGTTTATTTATGTTGCATCTTTTAAAAATTCCTGATTAGAATCCAGGAACTGCCTTCTACTGAATTCTAGTCTTACAATATTAAAGCAGGGTTCTGATGTTACAATCATTAAGTATGAGTTTCTTACAAAAAAGTTTGGAACTTCTAAAAATAGGGGCATCTATCTTAAAAACAGGTAATAAAAGGGAGAATAAGATATGTCTATGTAATCTATGTATGGTTATTAAGAGATTACTAAACTTATAAGGAAACATTCTTAACATTTATAATGTTGTGTTTGTTATGTTATTGTTTCTCAAACCAGTGTACTGTTTTGGAAATATTTGAGGTATATGGTGAAGAAGGGTTCCGTAGTCAAAATGGTTCAGAAAACACTGTATATGACAGCCTCCTTGGATACACTTAGGACAGATAAGCATACTTAAGGCTCAATTTAATCAAAGTTTTCCAAACCTGTTTGACTATGGAAACTAAACATCCTGCTGAGCTAATGTTTTGATGAACACATTTCTGGGAAACCTTGTTTTATATAACTATTTTGGTGGGGATAAGATAATATCTCTTACATCTATAATAATCAAGAACTGAAAATTTTTATTTTACCTACTTTCCAAAGACAATGACTCATGGTTTTATGTAATTTTAATGTTTTAATATTGTCTGTGTCTTTGTCTTACTTATCAGACAATTATTCTGAAAATAAGATTCCTCCTTTACAATCAATCCCCATTTCCACCCCCAGCCCCAAGCAACTTCTTATCTGCTATCTTTAAAGATTTGCATTTTTAGACATTACATGTGCTTGGAAACATACATGTAGGGTTTTGCACCTAGCTTCTTTTATTAAGTGTAATGATTTCGAGGTTCATCCATGTTATGATGTGTATCAGTAGTTTATTCCTTTTTATTGCTTAATAGTAATCCATTGCAAGGATATATCATGTTTTGTTTATCTGTTCACCAAATAATGGACTTCTGGAGTGTTTCCATTTTTTTGCTATTTAAAAATAACGGGGCTTCCCTGGTGGCGCAGTGGTTGGGAGTCTGCCTGCCGATGTGGGGGACGCGGGTTCATGCCCCGGTCCGGGAGGATCCCGCGTGATGTGGAGCGGCTGGGCCCGTGAGCCATGGCCGCTGGGCCTGAGCGTCCGGAGCCTGTGCTCCGCAACGGGAGAGGCCACGGCAGTGAGAGGCCCATGTACCGCAAAAATAAAAATTAATAAATAACGAATCTATGAACACTGATATATAAATCTTTGTGTGGACGTATGTTTTTCTTTTTCTTGGGTAGATACCTAGGAGTAGAATTGCTGGGTCATATGGTAAGTTTATGTTTATCTTTTTAAGAAACTGCCAAACTGTTTTCCAAAGTGGATATATCATTTTACTTTCCCACCACAATGTGTAAGTGTTCCAGTTTCTCCACATCTTCACCAACACTTGTTACTGTCTTTTTTATTATAGCCATTGTGTAGGTATGACATGGTATCATATTGTGACTTTAATTTGCATTTCCCTAATAAGCATTTTTTATTAACTTTTTAAGCATTCATATATTTCTTTGGTGAAGCACATATTCAGATATTTTGCCTATTTTATTGTGTTGCTTGTCTTAATGTTGAATCCTGAAAGTTCTTTGTAAATTCTAGATACAAGTTCTTTGTCAGGTATATGATTGTCATATATTTTCTCCTAATGTGTGGCTAGTCTTTTCATTTTCCTAAAGATTTCTTTTGAAACAGAAAAGTTTTAAATTTTGATTAGGTACAGTTTACCAGGTTTTTCTTTTATGGATTTTCCTTTTGGATTTAAGAATTCTTTGCATAGGATCGTGAAGATTCTCTTCTACATTTTCTTCTAGAAATTTCAACATTTTAGCTCAGACACTTAGGTCTATGATCCATTTTGAGTTCATTTTTGTGACTGTTGTGAGGTAAGGGCCTCATTTCTTCTTTGCACTTCTTTTTCTCAATTGTCCCAAGACTGTTTCTTGAAAAAACTATTTTTTCTACATTGAATTGCCTTGGCACCTTTGCTAAAAATCAAATGCCCATAAATGTAAGGGCTAGCTTCTGTTCTCTCATTTTTGTTCCATTTATTGACAGTCTATCCTTATGCTGGTATCACACTGCCTTTAGTACTACAGTTTTAGAGTTTAAATAAATAAATAAATAAATTTTTAAAAATCAGGAAATGAAAGTCCCCCAACTTCAATCTTGTTTTTAGACATTTCATTTCCACATATATTTCTACACATATTTTGGGATTACTCTTCAAATTCTGCAAAATAGCCTGCTGGGATTTTGACAAGGATTAATGGAATCTATAGGTTAATTTGGGAAGATTGTCATCTTAACAACACTGAGTCTTCCAATTCATTTATTCAGATCTTCTTTCATTTCTGCCAACAATATTTTGTAGTTTTCGGTGTACAAGTCTTTATTTTCTCCTTTGCATTTGATCTTTTAACCCAGTTTTCTCTTACAATATTGCAAACATTTTCCCCACAACATTAAAAAAAAGTTCAATAAGATTTCTATTAAACCTATAGTGTTCTATGTTGCCCTTGAACATTCCCTCTTATTAGAAAACAGTCAATTATCGTTATTGTAATAATTATGTTCTATTAAAGTCATCATGAAAACTGAATGAGCAAATACTGAACCATTGGTTCCTGGTTTCTGTGAACCTCCAGTCACAACATTTTCGTCAATCGATTATCACTGAACTCACGGTCAACAGCACTATAACTCATGTCTGAATGACGCTTAACTAACACATGTATTTTCATGTGCCATAGGGCACATCACAGCTTCCTTGGACTTAGGAACACTAGACAGCACTTCAGCATGCTTCTTGAGAGTCATTTTAAACAGTGAAAACATCAACAAAAGGCACAAAAATTAGAAAAACTTGCCACTACCTAGATCACAAAAATGACACTAGTTTACAGTATGAGGGCACAAACAAAAAAGCAGAGTGTTGCCTTGTTCAGCCTGAGCTGGGAGTACCTGTGTTGGGTGACTCAAAATTTTTGCCACTCTACACATGTCCATAAATAACAATGAAAGCAACAAAAATTGATTTTTGGATTACAAATAAATTTCATTGAGCAGGCACATTTGCCAACACAGAATCTGGGAATAATGAGACTCAAGTGTATGGTCCTCTGTGCTTTTCTTGGTACTTTACTCTCCTGGATTTCCAACTACCTCATTGGCCACTTCTCAGCTTTCCTTACTGGCTCTTGGCCTTCATCTTAAACTCTACCATGTTTGGAGAGTCCCTGAGCTCAGTCCTTTGTCCTCTTTTTTATCTATACTTTATTCTGTGTCTCTGTGGATGATCTCAGCCAATACTTTGTTTTAATTGCCACCTATAAGCTGGTGACTTTCAAATTTCCATCTCCAGCCTATACCCCTCTCCAGCACTTCAGTCTCTCATTTTCAACTTCTTACTTGATATCCACTTTGATGTTTAATATGCATGTCAGACTTATGTCTAAATTAAAACACTTGATATCTCCTGCAAATCTGTCCCTGTCTCAGTCTCCCACATCTGTAAATGGCACCCCATTCACTTAGTTGCTGAAAACAAAATCTAAGGAGTTATCCTTACTTTCTTCCCTTCCTGCATTCCTCACATCCATTACATTGGCAATTCTTGTTTGTTGTTGTATTTCCAAAATATATCTAGAATCTGTCTACTTCTTTGCAATCAGCTTCTACCATCCACATCCAAGCCTCCATCCTTCTCACCCTGACCACTGCAATAACCTCTTAAGTAAACTGTCTGTTTTGTTTTGTTGTAACCTCCATCCATTCTCCGCAGAGGACCCAGACTAATATTTTTAAAAGTTGAATAGATAAGAAAATTCTACGCTTAAATGGTGTTCTGTTTCTCTTGGAAGAAAACCTGTACAACGCACCATAGCTAAGAGCCCTATGATATGCCAAATTCTCCAGCCTCATGATTTCATAACTCTTTGGACTTCTTTTCTTCTGGGAACATGCTAAGCTCTTTCCTGCCTCTGACCTTATTACTTGCTGTTATCTGTCCCTGGAATGCTCTTCTTCTTGCTTTTTTATGGCTGGCTCCATTTCTCCTTTTGGATCCCAGCCATATCATTTCCTCAAAGAAATTTTTCTTAATCATTCTTTTTATCTTCATTATCTCTCCCAACTCACCTTTACCCACCAGTTATTCCATGACCTATCACCCTGTTTACTTTCCTCATAGAACAACCTGAAATTCTTTTTCTTTGTGTGTTGTCTGTCTCTTCCCACAGGAATGTAAACTCTTCATGAATAGGGACTTCTTATCTTGCTCTTGACTGTATTTATTTCTAGAACTTCATACTAGTGGGCACCCAGTACAGGTTTATTAAATGATTACATTTCTTTTTCTTTTTAACTGAAGTAACATTGGTTTATAACATGTTTCATTATAATTATAATGAAACATTATAATTCAACTTCTGTATATACTACAGCATACTCACCACCAAAAGTTTAGTTTCCATTCATCACCACACAGTTGACCCCCTTCACCCATTTCACACTCTTCCCATTCCCTTCCCCTCTGGTAATCACTACTCTGTTCTCTGTATCTATGTGTTAGCTTTTTGTTTTGCTTTGTTTGTTCATTTATTTTGCTTTTTAAAAATATTCCACATATGAGTGAAATCATGCAGTATTTGTCTATCTCCATCTGACTTATTTCACTTAGCATAATATTCTCAAGGTCCATCCATGTTGCTGCAGATGGAAAGATTTTTTTTATGGCTGAGTAGTATTCCACTGTGTATGTGTGTGTGTGTGTGTGTGTGTGTGTGTGTGTGTACCACATCTTCTATAGCCATTCATCCATTGGTGGGCACTTAGATTGTTTTCATATCTTGGCTATTGTAAATAATGCTGTAATGAATGTAGAGGTGCATATGTCTTTTCAAATTAGTGGTTTTGACTTCTTCAGATAAATACCCAGATTGGAATACCTGGATCATATGATAGTTCTATTCTTAATTTTTTGAGGAATCTCCATACTGTTTTCCATAGTGGTTTCACCAATTTAAATTCCTACCAGCAGTGCACAAGGGTTCCCTTTTCTCCACATCCTCGCCAACACTTGTTATTTCTAGTCTTTGTATAATAGCCATTCTGATGGAAGTGAGGTGATATCTCATTGTGGTTTTGATTTACATTTCCCTGATGATTAGTGATGTTGAACATCTTTTCATGTGTCTCTTGGCCATCTCTGGCATTCTCTGGAAAAATGTCTACTCAGATCCTCTGCCTATTTTTTAGTTGGGTTGTTTGTTTTTTTGTTGTTGATTTTTATGAATTCTTTATATATTTTGGATGTTAACCCTTTATTGGATATATGACTTGCAGATTCTTCCTCCATTCAGTAGGACATCTTTTCATTTTGTTGATAATTTCCTTTGTTGTGCAAAACTTTTTAGTTTGGTATAGTCCCATTTGTCTATTTGAAAGGTTGTCTGATTCTAAGAATTTATCCATTTCTTCTAGGTTGTCCAATTTGTTGGCAAATAGCTGTTCGTTATATTCTCTTATAATCCTTTGTATTTCTGTGGTATCTTGTGATTTCTCCTCTTTTGTTTCTGATTTTGTTTATCTGAGCCTTCTCTTTTTTCTTAGTGAGTCTAGATAAAGGTCTGTCAATTTTGTTTATCTTTTCAAAGAACCAGCTCTTAGTTTCATTGATCTTTTGTCTTTTTAGTCTCTATTTCATTTATTTCTGCTCTGATTTTTATTATTTCCTTCCTTCTACTGACTTTGGGCTTCATTTGTTTTCTTTTTCCTTTAGGTGTTAAGCTAGATTGTTTATTTGAGATTTTTCTTGTTTATAGGCCTACTTCCCCTTAGTACCCCTTAGTATCGCATTTGCTGCATCCCATAGATTTTGGTATGAAATGACTACATTTCTTATCTGGTCTCCTACAGGTAGCTATTTAGAATGTTTTCAATTTTATGTATTATAATTAATGCTATAATGAACAATCATTTAGATTAATCTTTGTACATATTTCCTTAGGGTAAATTCCTTAAGTTGAATTTTGGATTTTAAGTATATGTATTTAAAGAGTTTGATAAAATGCTTTTGACTACTATCATTTCTTTACCCTCCTTTTCCACACACAGCTATCACAATTACATCAATGTAACATTTTCAAATGAAAGTATTAAAAATATGGACAGAAACTATAAGTAGCGAATATGTTTTGAAATGCTAATCTTTGCTAATAATATAAGAGAGACATACTCTAAATGTCCTACAAGGGTAACCTAGATTCCTACATCAGCATACTTCAGTCTTTCTCATGGTGGTTTATTTTTAGTTATCTTATAGGCTTTAGCCCAAATTCTCTTAATCAAATATTATGACAGATTTCATTCTTTTGGCAACAAGGGAAAAATGTTGTGCTTCAGTCTCACTAAAATTTACAATAATTTTTTTTCCAGGTTGATCCTGTATTATGTTGGAATAGGAGTTACTGCCTTGGTTTTTGGCTACATACAGATTTCCTTTGGGGTTATAACTACAGCTCGACAGACCAAGAGAATTCGAAAAGAGTTTTTTCATTCAATTTTGTCTCAGGACATCAGCTGGTTTGACAGTTGTGACATCGGTGAACTTAATACTCACATGACTGAGTAAGAGGATGGATGTGCATTTTATCAACTTTATTCTCATATATGATGTATAAATGACTTAACTGCATTTATTTTCTTGTTTCAGTGACATCAACAAAATCATTGATGATATTGGAGACAAGATTGCTCTGTTGTTTCAAAACATGTCTACATTCTCTGTTGGCCTGGCGATTGGTTTGGTGAAGGGCTGGAAACTCACCCTGGTGACTCTGTCCACATCACCTGTTATAATTGCTTCAACAGCCATGTTTTCTAGGGTAGGCAAGATGACTAATGTAGTGTTAACTGGAAGCAGGAATGTGAACTAGATATTTTACTGAGTTTGTATAAAAAAGAAGGCATTTCTATTTTTTTTTCTATGTCCCAAAATAGGAAGGAATATTAACTACCTTTCTATCTTCAAGTTATTTGGCTACAATGAGGTTTGGTTTTAATACCTTACTAACATTCTAAAACATTCCACTTCATTTAGAACCTAATGCAGTTTCAAATAATAGCACGGATAAAGCTTTATGCTGTTATACTTTATGGGGTTTATGCTTTATGCTGTTATACATTGAATGCTGGGAAAGCCTTGTGTTGTCTAAATTCCCAGAAAAATGTTTCAATTCATTTCACTAGAACAGAATGAGAAAATCCTAAAACAGTAAACACCTGAGCTATTAGGTGACTATTTTATGTCAGCCATTTCAAGTTTATATTTTTATAAGGCTCTGAATTAACATTTAAAATGTCTGCTAATGTATATTTTTATGTAGTATGTAAATCTGTTTCAATTTTTTAAAACAAACTTTGTATTTACATTTAAATTATATCTTTAGCCCTGTTATACTGTATTAATCTTAATCTCTTTACAAGATATTAATCTATTTACAGCCTGGTTTTGAAACCAATGCTCTTTGTGCAAGGCAAAATATATATATCTCTGCCAATATAGTTCTACCAATGTGTATACCCATTTTCTAGATTGGAGGCACAGTGCATTCTTAAGAGATGGAGTTTTGTTTTGTTTCAGGGTTTTTTTGGAGTTTAAAATTTTTCAAAGCCAGTTGTTCTTTATGGAAGTCAAAGCCATAAAATTCACTGAGTTTATTTGCTAGCAACATACAAATTCAACCAAACAAGAATTTTCAGCAATAAAAATATTCTGTTTGAATAATTCCTTCAAAATAGACTTGGGTGTATAGACAGCAGATCTTTATTTAGTGTGACTTCTAGTGTTGACCTTGTAACCCTTGTCAAAATCTTCATCCCCAGCTTATTTGAAATGCGGACCCCCTCAGTAGGAAGATTACCCACAGTATGTTACTAAAATCAGAGCCTTAACTGCCCAAGAGGTGAAGTGGACAATGAGTTTTAAAAGAACAGCAGTGGGGAAACTAAGGTCTGCTACTGTTGTTAACTAATTGCAAGTAGGAAGCAAGTAAAGTCAAAATTATCTAAATGACTAAAGAAGCCAGGCTGGATGGTTTCTAGCATCCTTCAATTCAATTTAATTGGGCAAATACATATTGAATACTGGCTATGTACAAGGTTTTTTGCTATGTGCAGCTTCCCCTCCAGTGATAGCTGTCTTTATTAAGTGAATTCAGTAAATAATGAGTATTACTCAGTTTATATTACCTTCTGCTTTAACAAACATCTGTGCATGTCTTACATAAAATTAGTTCCACTTATGTGGAATGTATTTTGAAAATGGATAGATTTGTTATATGAGCAAGCTGTAGTTATAGACTCACAACTCTGAAGACAATTTCCGTTCTTCCTTTCATTGAATTCTTATGCTAATTACTAAATTAAATCCTTTACCAATTAAAGGAATAGTAAGTGGGGTGTATAATAAAGAAAAGCACATTATGATCAAAATTTATGATAGGGGACTTCCGGGTAAGATGGCGGAAGAGTAAGACGCGGAGATCACCTTCCTCCCCACGGATACACCAAAAATACAGCTACACGTGGAACAACTCCTACAGAACACCTACTGAACGCTGGCAGAAGACCCCAGACCTCCCAAAAGGCAAGAAACTCCCCACATACCTGGGTAGGGCAAAGCGGAGAGATCCCCACACAGAGGATCGGTGCCGAGCGGCATTCACCAGCCTGAGAGGCTTGTCTGCTCGCCCGCCGGGGCGCGCAGCGCTGGAAGCTGAGGCTCGGGCTTCGGTCAGAGCGCAGGGAGAGGACTGGGGCTGGCGGCGAGAACTCAGCTAATGTGCCACAGCTAGCCGGGAGGGAGTCCGGGAAAACTCTGGAGCTGCCGAAGAGGCAAGAGACTTTTTCTTCCTTCTTGCTTTCCTGGTGCGCGAGGAGAGGGGACTAAGAGCGCTGCTTAAAGGGGCTCCAGAGACGGGTGCGAGTCGCAACTGAAAGCGCGGAGCCCAGTGACGGGCGTGGGACGCTGGGGCTGCTGCTGCCGCCGCCAAGAAGCCTGTGTGCGAGCGCAGGTCACTGTCCACACCGCCCTTCCGGGAGCCTGTGCAGCCCGCCACTGCCGGGGTCCCGGGATCCAGGGGCGGCTTCCCTGGGAGAACGCACGGCGCACCTCGGGCTGGTGCAACGTCACACCGACCTCTGCCGCTGCAGGCTCGCCCCGCACTCCGTGCCCCTCCCTCCCGCCCGGCCTGAGTGAGCCAGAGTCCCCGAAGAGGCTGCTCCTTTAACCCTGTCCTGTCTGAGCGAGAACAGACGCCCTCCAGCGACCTACACGCAGAGGCGGGGCCAAATCCAAAGCTGAGACCCAGGAGCTGTGAGAACAAAGAAGAGAAAGGGAAACCTCTCCCAGCAGCCTCAGAAGCAGCGGATTAAAGCTCCACAATCAACTTGATGTACCCTGCATCTGTGGAATACATGAACAGACAACACATCATCCCAAAGTGAGGAGCCCGGAGTCAGTGCTGTGCCTCTGAGGTGGGAGAGCCAACTTCAGGACACTGGTCCACAAGAGACCTCCCAGCTCCACATAATATCAAACGGCGAAAATCTTCCAGAGATCTCCATCTCAACACCAGCACCCAGCTTCACTCAACGACCAGCAAGCTACAGTGCTGGACACCCTATGCCAAACAACTAGCAAGACAGGAACACAACGCCACCCATTAGCAGAGAGGTGGCCTAAAATCATAAAAAGTCCGCAGACACCCCAAAACACACCACCAGATGTGGACCTGCCCACCAGAAAGACAAGATCCAGCCTCATCCACCAGAACACAGGCACTAGTCCCCTCCACCAGGAAGCCTACACAACCCACTAAACCAACCTTAGCCACTGGGGACAGACACCAAAAACAACGGGAACTACGAACCTGCAGCCTGCAAAAAGGAGACCCCAAACACAGTAACATAAGCAAAATGAGAAGACAGAAAAACACACAGCAGGAGAAGGAGCAAGATAAAAACCCACCAGATCTAACAAATGAAGACGTAATAGGCAGTCTACCTGAAAAAGAATTCAGAATAATGATGGTAAAGATGATCCAAGATTCTATTTCCAAGATCCAAAATCTTGGAAATAGACAAAATGCAAGAAACAGTTAACAAGGACCTAGAAGAACTAAAGATGAATCAAGCATCGATGAAAAACACAATACATGAAATAAAAAATACTCAAGATGGGATCAATAGCAGAATAACTGAGGCAGAAGAAGGGATAAGTGAGGTGGAAGATAAAATAGTGGAAATAACTGCTGCAGAGCAAAATAAAGAAAAAAGAATGAAAAGAACAGAGGACAGTCTCAGAGACCTCTGGGACAACATTAAACGCACCAATATTCGAATTATAGGGGTTCCAGAAGAAGAAGAGAAAAAGAAAGGGACTGAGAAAATATTTGAAGAGATTATAGTTGAAAACTTCCCTAATATGGGAAAGGAAATAGTTAATCAAGTCCAGGAGGCACAGAGAGTCCCATACAGAATAAATCCAAGGAGAAATATGCCAAGACACATATTAATCAAACTGTCAAAAACTAAACACAAAGAAATCATATTAAAAGCAGCAAGGCAAAAACAACAAATAACACACAAGGGAATCCCCATCAGGATAACAGCTGATCTCTCAGCAGAAACTCTACAAGCCAGAAGGGAGTGGCAGGACATAATTAAAGTGATGAAGGAGAAAAACCTGCAACCAAGATTACTCTACCCAGCAAGGATCTCATTCAGATTTGATGGAGAAATTAAAACGTTTACAGACAAGCAAAAGCTGAGAGAGTTCAGCACCACCAAACCAGCTTTACAACAAATGCTAAAGTAACTTCTCTAGGAAAGAAAAACAACAGAAGTAAAAGACCTACAATAACGAACCCAAAACAATTAAGAAAATGGGAATAGGAACATACATATTGATAATTACCTTAAATGTAAATGGACTAAATGCTCCCACCAAAAGACACAGATTGGCTGAATGGATACAAAAACAAGACCCATATATATGCTGTCTACAAGAGACCCACTTCAGACCTAGAGACACATACAGACTGAAAGTAAGGGGATGGAAAAAGATATTCCATGCAAATGGAAACCAAAAGAAAGCTGGAGTAGCAATTCTCATATCAGACAAAATAGACTTTAAAATAAAGACTACTAGAAGAGACAAAGAAGGACACTACATAATGATCAAGGGATCGATCCAAGAAGAAGATATAACAATTGTAAATATTTATGCACCCAACATAGGAGCACCTCAATACATAAGGCAAATACTAACAACCATAAAAGGAGAAATCGACAGTAACACACTCATAGTAGGGGACTTTAACACCCCACTTTCACCAATGGACAGATCATCCAAAATAAAAATAAATAAGGAAACACAAGCTTTAAATGATACATTAAACAAGATGGACTTAATTGATATTTATAGGACATTCCATCCCAAAACAACAGAATACACATTTTTCTCAAGTGCTCATGGAACATTCTCCAGGATAGATCATATCTTGGGTCACAAATCAAGCCTTGGTAAATTTAAGAAAATTGAAATTGTATCAAGTATCTTTTCCGACCACAATGCTATGAGACTAGATATCAATTACAGGAAAAGAGCTGTAAAAAATACAAACACATGGAGGCTAAACAATACACTACTTAATAACGAAGTGATCACTGAAGAAATCAAAGAGGAAATTAAAAAATACCTAGAAACAAATGACAATGGAGACACGACGACCCAAAACCTATGGGATGCAGCAAAAGCAGTTCTAAGAGGGAAGTTTATAGCAATACAATCCCACCTTAAGAAACAGGAAACATCTCGAATAAACAACCTAACCTTGCACCTAAAGCAATTAGAGAAAGAAGAACAAAAACATCCCGAAGTTAGCAGAAGGAAAGAAATCATAAAAATCAGATCAGAAATAAATGAAAAAGAAATGAAGGAAACGATAGCAAAGATCAATAAAACTAAAAGCTGGTTCTTTGAGAAGATAAACAAAATTGATAAACCATTAGCCAGACTCATCAAGAAAAAAAGGGAGAAGACTCAAATCAATAGAATTAGAAATGAAAAAGGAGAAGTAACAACTGACACTGCAGAAATACAAAAGATCATGAGAGATTACTATAAGCAACTCTATGCCAATAAAATGGACAACCTGGAAGAAATGGACAAATTCTTAGAAATGTACAACCTGCCAAGACTGAATCAGGAAGCAATAGAAAATATGAACAGACCAATCACAAGCACTGAAATTGCAACTGTGATAAAAAATCTTCCAACAACCAAAAGCCCAGGACCAGATGGCTTCACAGGTGAATTCTATCAAGCATTTAGAGAAGAGCTAACACCTATCCTTCTGAAACTCTTCCAAAATATAGCAGAGGGGGGCTTCCCTGGTGGCGCAGTGGTTGAGAGTCCGCCTGCCGATGCAGGGGACACGGGTTCGTGCCCCGGTCTGGGAAGATCCCACATGCCGCAGAGCGGCTAGGCCCGTGAGCCATGGCTGCTGAGCCTGCGCATCCGGAGCCTGTGCTCTGCAAGGGGAGAGGCCACAACAGTGAGAGGCCCGCCTACCGCAAAAAAAAAAATATAGCAGAGGGAGGAACACTCCCAAACTCATTCTACGAGGCCACCATCACCTTGATACCAAAACCAGACAAGGATGTCACTAAGAAAGAGAACTACAGGCCAATATCACTGATGAACATAGATGCAAAAATCCTCAACAAAATACTAGCAAACAGAATCCAACAGCACATTAAAAGGATCATACACCATGATCAAGTGGGGTTTATTCCAGGAATGCAAGGATTCTTCAATATACGCAAATCAATCAACGTGATATACCATATTAACAAATTGAAGGAGAAAAACCATATGATCATGTCAATAGATGCAGAGAAAGCTTTCGACAAAATTCAACACCCATTTATGATAAAAACCCTGCAGAAAGTAGGCATAGAGGGAACTTTCCTCAACATAATAAAGGCCATATATGACAAACCCACAGCCAGCATCGTCCTCAATGGTGAAAAACTGAAACCATTTCCACTAAGATCAGGAACAAGACAAGGTTGCCCACTCTCACCTCTCTTATTCAACCTAGTTTTGGAAGTTTTAGCCACAGCAATCAGAGAAGAAAAGGAAATAAAAGGAATCCAAATTGGAAAAGAAGAAGTAAAGCTGTCACTGTTTGCAGATGACATGATACTATACATAGAGAATCCTAAAGATGCTACCAGAAAACTACTAGAGCTAATCAATGAATTTGGTAAAGTAGCAGGATACAAAATTAATGCACAGAAATCTCTGGCATTCCTATATACTAATGATGAAAAATCTGAAAGTGAAATCAAGGAAACACTCCCATTTAACATTGCAACAAAAAGAATAAAATATCTAGAAATAAACCTACCTAAGGAGACAAAAGACCTGTATGCAGAAAATTATAAGACACTGATGAAAGAAATTAAAGATGATACAAATAGATGGAGAGAGGTACCATGTTCTTGGATTGGAAGAATCAACATTGTGAAAATGACTCTACTACCCAAAGCAATCTACAGATTCAATGCAATCCCTATCAAACTACCACTGGCATTTTTCACAGAACTAGAACAAAAAATTGCACAATTTGTATGGAAACACAAAAGACCCCGAATAGCCAAAGCAATCTTGAGAATGAGAATTGGAGCTGGAGGAATCAGGCTCCCTGACTTCAGACTATACTACAAAGCTACAGTAATCAAGACAGTATGGTACTGGCACAAAAACAGAAAGATAGATCAATGGAACAGGATAGAAAGCCCACAGATAAACCCACGGACATATGGTCACCTTATCTTTGATAAAGGAGGCAGGAATGTACAGTAGAGAAAGGACAGTCTCTTCAATAAGTGGTGCTGGGAAAACTGGATAGGGACATGTAAAAGTATGAGATTAGATCACTCCCTAACACCATACACAAAAATAAGCTCAAAATGGATTAAAGACCTAAATGTAAGGCCAGACACTATCAAACTCTTAGAGGAAAACATAGGCAGAACACTCTATGACATAAATCACAGCAAGATCCTTTGTGACCCACCTCCTAGAGAAATGGAAATAAAGACAAAAATAAACACATGGGACCTAATGAAACTTAAAAGCTTTTGCACAGCAAAGGAAACCATAAACAAGACCAAAAGACAACCCTCAGAATGGGAGAAAATATTTGCAAATGAAGCAACTGACAAAGGTTAATCTCCAAAATTTATAAGCAGCTCATGCAGCTCAATATCAAAAAAACAAACAACCTAATCCAAAAATGGGCAGAAGACCTAAATAGACATTTCTCCACAGAAGATATACAGACTGCCAACAAACACATGAAAGGATGCTCCACATCTTTACTCATTAGAGAAATGCAAATCAAAACTACAATGAGATATCATCTCACACCAGTCAGAATGGCCATCATCAAAAAATCTAGAAACAATAAATGCTGGAGAGGGTGTGGAAAAAAGGGAACACTCTTGCACTGCTGGTGGGAATGTGAATTGGTACAGTCACTATGGAGAACGGTATGGAGGTTCCTTAAAAAACTACAAATAGAACTACCATATGACCCAGCAATCCCACTACTGGGCATATACCCTGAGAAAACCATAATTCAAAAAGAGACATGTACCAAAATGTTCATAGCAGCCCTATTTACAATAGCCCGGAGATGGAAACAACCTAAGTGTCCATCATCAGATGAATGGATAAAGAAGATGTGGCACATATATACAATGGAATATTACTCAGCCATAAAAAGAAATGAAATTGAGCTATTTGTAATGAGGTGGATAGACCTAGAGTCTGTCATACAGAGTGAAGTAAGTCAGAAAGAGAAAGACAAATACTGTATGCTGACACATATATATGGAATTTAAGAAAAAAAAATGTCATGAAGAGCATAGGGGTAAGACAGGAATAAAGACACAGACCTACTAGAGAATGGACTTGAGGATATGGGGAGGGGGAAGGGTAAGCTGTGACAAAGTGAAAGAGCGGCATGGACATATATACACTACCAAAGGTAAGGTAGATAGCTAGTGGGAAGCAGCCGCATAGCACAGGGAGATCAGCTCGGTGCTTTGTGACCGCCTGGAGGGGTGGGATAGGGAGGGTGGGAGGGAGACGCAAAAGGGAGGGGATATGGAAACATATGTATATGTATAACTGATTAAATTTGTTATAAAGCAAAAAAAAAAAAGAATCCACTGTACGACACAGAAGCAGGCTAGAGAAGTTTAATGGCAATTAAGACTATGGAAAAATTGGGATTGGGTTTAGAATTAGAAACCAGTGTACCTCACATTCCATTCTACTTTGGAAAATACTGAACATGACTTTTTGTGTGTTTAAGTAAAATTTATGTGTTTAACCCCCAAAAAAAAAAAAAGAGTCAACTGTATATTATTATTATGTTATACATTATAACAACATTTTGCTGTTTTAAAATACTCTTGTACTGGGGTATATTATTATAGGCCAGTTAATAAAGGCACGTACAAACATTTGCTGGAAAAAAAAATTTATGATAAATCTGGTAAACCTGACTAATATCACCAAGAATGATAGTCTCCTCTCTCACTCTATCTCCCCACCCCCAAATCTCACATTTTACTATGTGGCGATACAGTGTTTACTAGGCAGGCTGCATTATGTAGTATTAGTTTCAGGAGTCATATTCCTCTTCCTGCCACAACTCTGTGACTCATACTCTCTGGAAGTCTTGTTTTTTACATAATAACAAATCAAATCAAGTCACATCAGGCACACTGATTTCCAGGGTGCACATAAGAAGAACTGTGTCCCTAATATCCTTCTCCAAATCAAATTTTTCCAAACTGTATTAATATAGATACTCATTTTCTAAGCTCTTAAAAGCACAGAGAAAAAACAGTGAAGCTCTATTAGAAGGAAAAATAGAGATTTAGACTCTAGGTTACATTAAGCTAAGCTTGTTCACTGCGGTGAGACTTTAAAAAGTCAATATCCGTGACCATTGGTTTCCTCATTTGCAAACTGATGGGGTTAGAATAAGTGATAAGTACCTTTTCAATAGTAAAATTTTGTTATTCTAGATTCTACCTGAATTGAATTCTCTGCACCTTGTTACTACCCCAGGTTATTATTTTTTTTTTCTGATAATCAATCACACTTTAATTTTTTACTGGGGTATAATTTACAATGTTGTGTTAGTTTCATGTGTAAAGCAATGTGAATCTGTTATACATATACATATATCCACTCTTTTTTAGCTTCTTTTCCCATATAGGCCAGTACAGAGTATTGAGTAGTATTCCCTGTGCTATACAGCAGATCCTCATTAGTTATCTATTTTACATATAGTAGTGTGTATGTGTCATTCCCAATCTTCCAATTTATCCCTCCCCTCCCCTTCCCCCTTGGTAACCATAAGTTTATTTTTTATCTGTAACTCTATTTCTGTTTTGTAGATAAGTTCATTTGTTGCCTTTTTTTAGATTCCACATATACGTGATATCATATGATATTTGTCCATCCCAGGTTATTCTTTGGTTAACTGTGGTCTTTGTTTATTACAGATAGTTATCTCATTGTCCAGTAAGGAATTAAATGCTTATTCCAAAGCTGGGGCTGTAGCAGAAGAAGTCTTGTCATCAATCCGAACAGTCATAGCCTTTGGGTCCCAGGAAAAAGAAATTCAAAGGTCTGTTCCTTTAATTATGATAATATCTGCTTGGTTTTATTTTCCCCCAAGGCTATTATATTGTGTTTTGTCTTTTTAACGTACACACAGAATCTAAAAGATGCAAAGAAAGTTGGCATGAAAAAAGCTATAGCTTCGAAACTCTCTCTTGGTGCTGTGTACTTCTTTATAAATGGAACCTATGGACTTGCTTTTTGGTATGGAACCTCCTTGATTCTTAGTGGAGAACCTGATTATACCATCGGAACTCTTCTTGCTGTAAGTCTTATTTGAGAACAAAGGTAACTGGCCTAGATAATCTTTTCTTACCTAGAATTTATTAAATATTTCTCTTTGAATGACTGAATGTTTGAAGATGAGTGTTTTTTTTTTTTTTTTTTTTTTTTTTGCGGTACGCGGGCCTCTCACTGTTGTGGCCTCTCCCGTTGCGGAGCACAGGCTCCGGACGCGCAGGCTCAGCGGCCATGGCTCACGGGCCCAGCCGCTCCGCGGCATGTGGGATCCTCCCGGACCGGGGCACGAACCCGTGTCCCCTGCATCGGCAGGCGCACTCCCAACCACTGCGCCGCCAGGGAAGCCCGAAGATGAGTGTTTTTAATAAACAAATATTTGTTTCCTTCAAACGATTTGTATACACCTTTAAATTATAGTTATATATTGGCAGGATTTACTCATCCTGCATGGTTAGTGTCTTCTAAAAGCATGATGTTTTTAAAAGAATCATAATTGAATTCTCCACTGGGAGATAGAGTTGTCTTAATCCAGAAGTCAAAAAGACCAGCCTCTAGTGAGACTGCTTCCTTTCCATCTTGCTGAGATAAGAGAGCGCTCTACATTCACCTTGCTAAATGTTTTCTTCTGGAAATATTCTGTAGACTGGAATCTCCTGCTCTTCCTCTGTCCTTTCAGCATACAATAATGTTAAAAACAGACTATACACAGCTCTGTCCAATATCACAATTTAGAGTTTTTTAAACTCTTAATGGTTATACATTAAATTGTAATTTTTTCAGTTATGCTCCCAAGTTTCAATAATAAACAGATCAGCTCAGGATTAAGAACCATTTGTCTTGCTGAACTAAATTGATATTGTCTGTATACTTTAGTTCTCATTTGGCCTTCCCATTGTATGTAGATTTCTTTTCTGTCAACTAAAGTCATCTTTTGAACTTGAGACTTTCATTTTTAAGTCTTTAAGCTATTCATTTATTTCTGATAAATGAAACTTGAGCATGAGGAATTTTTAGCACATCTTTTCTCCTCAATTTATGTGTGACTATAGGTGTATGACTTGCTAAGCTTTAGCTTCCTCATCTATAAGACAGGGAAAATAACACTTAGCTTGTGGGGTTCTTCGCTTATTTGACTTTTGGCAGAGATGTGTCTGTCTGAAAATGAACAGGTGTCCACTAATATAAGAATTCAGAAAAGTTTGGGAAAAAATAGTACAGCATCTCTAAGACAATGAAATCTATAATATCCTTTTCTTTAAAGTTAAGGAGTTAACCAGCATGCAGGGAAGTACAGCTCACCTCCTTACCCACCCAGGTTCATGTATGTTCAGCACTCCTCAGTAAGCAGATTTTTCTGCTCATCTTCCCAACAGGTAATAACGACAAGATTAGGGGACAATTAGAAGTCGTTCAACATTAGGAAAAGGCCAACTGCACTTGGATTAACTAATATTTCCTTTATATTCGGCAGCATCTTCCATTCTTTCCTACCTAATTTCTCTAATATACCTCTGAGTCTCAACCAAGTATACACTTCATTCTCTTGTCCCTCTTATATAACTGTAAAGGATAAATATTATTTTTTGTTCCTGTAGGTTTTTATTAGTGTAATCCATAGTAGTTATTGCATTGGAGCAGCAGCCCCTAGCTTTGAAACCTTCACTATATATAGCTAGAGGAGCCACCTTTAATATTTTCCACATTATTGGTAAGGTAAGACTCCTAACTGCCTTGAAAGATAACTATCATTACTGCAAGAAGGAAACCAAAAAACAGGCACTTTCATTTCACTTAAACAAAAAGATGGGCAAAATCCATGTTGCCCAATTGGCTATGGAAAGACAGATTTTTTTTTTTTTTTTGGTAGTACGCGGGCCTCTCACTGTTGTGGCCTCTCCCGTTGTGGAGCACAGGCTCCGGACGCGCAGGCTCAGCGGCCATGGCTCACGGGCCCAGCCACTCCGCGGCATGTGGGATCCTCCCAGACCGGGGCACGAACCCGTGTCCCCTGCATCGGCAGGCGGACTCTCAACCACTGTGCCACCAGGGAAGCCCAAGACAGATTATTTTAACTCTTCAACAAGGAGATTGTATTTTATTGAAACCTTCATATCTAACTCAATGTCCTTCTAAAGCAGAAAGGAGAACACTGTAAAAAAAAAAAACCCATCTTTAAACTACTTTTAGGACATAGAGAGTGTCAGCCTAGTCTCTCTAAGATTTATAATGTCCTCTTTGTTTTTCCAAGAAACCTGCTATAGATAAGTTTTCAACAACAGGCTATAAATTGGAATGCATAGAAGGAAATGTGGAATTTAAAAATGTTTCTTTCAGGGGCTTCCCTGGTGGTGCAGTGGTTGAGAGTGCGCCTGCCGATGCAGGGGACACGGGTTCGTGCCCCGGTCCAGGAAGATACCACATGCCAAGGAGCGGCTGGGCCCGTGAGCCATGGCCGCTGAGCCTGTGCGTCCGGAGCCTGTGCCCCGCAACGGGAGAGGCCACAACAGTGAGAGGCCCGAGTACAGCAAAAAAAAAATGTTTCTTTCAGTTATCCATCAAGACCATCTATAAAAGTAAGTAAAATTTAATTATGAAAATGTACAGTTTTCTAATATTACCTTCCACTGGCTAGGATCTCCTCATATGAGATTGTTTAGGATCACTTTGACCAAGATTTGGCTACTTTGTTTAAAGACTTGAGGGGAGAGAGAGAGAGACAGAGAGAGACAGAGAGAGACAGAGAGAGAGAGGGAGGAAGGAAGAGAGGAAGGAAAGAAGGAAGGATTAGTAATGGACAAATAACTCTAGAAGAGCTAGTTACATTTTGCAGCCTCTTCTCTATATTGAACTGACTAAAGCATTTTTGACTTCCTGGAATTCCTTCACTCTAGATTTGGGAGCACAGCAAAAATGTCTTGGATTGATGCTGCCACATACTGGTGGTCCCTGGATGTTTTCCCACTCAGCATAGATAACTCATTTGAACTTTCTAAAGTTTCTAACCTGGGGGAATTATGCACATATTGTGTCTTTCCATTATCCCTTTCCTAGGACTTTTACTACACTAGCATTTTTGCCTCAGTTTCTTTCTCTCTCACTTTTACACAGGCACACACACACTCAGCATAAAGTGCATCCTTCTCCCTCTATCATTCAGTCTTTGACAAATTCTTGTAAAAATGTGTCTGTCTCTTCTATTGTCTTCATCCTTTCATCTTATTAGTGTATTTATCTAAAAAGGTAGTTACTGTTAAAGATTGCAAAGAGTACTTCCTAATAAAACACCTGCTTTATAGAAAAAGGATGACATGATTTTAAGTGAAATTGGTAAAATTACTGATGCCATCAACCTTCAATGTCTTTTAAAGTGTCCAAATATCTCCTGCATAATTTGCATCAAAAAAATATGTACCTACTCCTATTTCCTTATTTTTCTCTAAGTCTTTGATTGTTCTTTTTTTCAAAGCTCTTTATTTTTAAAATTTTTGTTACTTAATTACCATTATTGGAATAGTGTTGTCTTCTATCATTTTTCTTAACATAAATAGAGCATTTTAATTCCATTTTGCAACTACATTTGGGTTGGCTTCGTGAAGACTTAAGCACCGATTTTGTCGTTTCATTGTATGGGTTTTAAACAAGTATTTTTTAAATGAACATTTGAAACATAGGCTTTTTTGTTAACTTGAAAAATAAATAATTACCCGCCCCAAAAGTCCACCCACTTTAAATAAACAAAACACAGATTCTTCCAAAGAAAGAACAGATGCGAATTCTAGAGTAAAAGTGCAGGTGGGAGAGGAGGTGCTCTCACTGGGGGTCCCTGATTTGTCACCTCCTTTAGAGGATTTTTCTTTGCTTGGCCCTTTGAAGGTTTTACATTTGGTTTGTTTACAGAGTCTCTTTCTTTACAAATGAGGAGATCAAAGTGAAAGAATCCAAGGGGATATTCCCATGTTTTGGGAAAATGTAAGCAAAGATTAGGTGAGAGTTTCTCAACAGGATTACTGTTGTCATTTTGGGAAGGTAATTTTTTGTGAGGTTTCTCTCATATTGCAGGTCCCTGGGACACTAAATGCTGGTAACAACCCCCAGTTATTGAGAAAATTGTAAAAGTACTCCCCCTAAGTTGAAATGTCCCTGTGAGATCCACCGCTAGAAAAAGAGGCTTTCTAGTGGTGAAATCCTATTCGTGGGAGTCGCTAAGAAGTCTGCCAATTGTTTTAGTTTGGAGTCTATTTTGCAACAATGTTACATATATTCTAAGAAAGAACTTCCTTAAATAGCCCACAGGGATATCTGGCAAGATTTCATTCAATTGTTGCAAGTTAGAAGATATAACTTTCACTAACTTGGTAGTCATGAAATTCACATAAATTATTTTGGTTGAAAATATGAAAAAACGGTTCCTATGGCTAGTTAATAATCTTTAAGTACTCAATTTAGATCTCCTCTTTATGTAGAGAGATGTTTAGCGTTTTTCTCCAAAATTTTGTAGGTTATAATACACATACATGAAACAAACGTAATAAGATCTAAATTTGTTTTTAAGTGCCAAAGAATTTTTTCCTGTTTATAATTATACATTATATTTCTGAAGATAGGTAAATCATATTCTTATCCTAGTTTTATGGAATTTTCCCCCCATACTTTCCAATAGATTCTGAAAGGTCTGAATCTCAGAATTAAGTCTGGAGAGACAGTAGCCTTGGTTGGCCCCAACGGCAGTGGGAAGAGTACAGCAGTCCAACTTCTGCAGAGGTTATATGATCCTGATGATGGCTTTGTAAGTGCAACTAGCAAGATCACACGCAGTCCACACGATGAGATTTGGAAATTCCACCTATTACAGAAAGCTTACAGCTGTGTCAACTTTTAATTTTTAACAGTGAAACTGGGAGAGAAACCATATTGTTTTCTTTCCTGCATATTCATTCATTCAACAAATATTTACTGAGAACCTACGAAGTGCCAGACATTCTTCTAGGTGCTGGGAATACATTGGTGAACAAAGCATAAAAACCTCTCTTCCCTCATCAAGTTTACATTCTAATAGTAGAGACAGACAATAAATAAAATAAGTAAGTTATATAATATGTTAGAAGATAATAAATGCTATAGAGAAAAATAAAATAGTAATTTGTATTATGCAGAACTTATCAAGAATTTCAGTTTCTCAAAACATCCCAAAAGAATCATATCTGTAGAAAATATACTGTCTCATTTTTTTCTATCATCCATATGTTGCACTTAACTTTCTCACCCTTGTAAACAGCATAGAGAACAAGACTATGATAGTCACAGAAGCATAATTCTTAATGCTCCTATTCAGTTTTTCAACTGTTATTTTTAAAAGAAAATCTACTCTTCTAAAACTTAAATTTGATTTCTCAAGTCTTCATTTGGAGTATACTAGACTCATGTATCCATGCTAATATTGAATAAATAAATTACTGGATTAGCATTCCTTACATAAAGCAGTTGCACAGAATATCCATGCCCAGACAGAATACCAGTTGGTGTGAAATACCAGAGTTATAATTATCAAACCTTGGCTTCTGTCATTGGAATATGTTGGGATAATAGGTAATGGTACTATCTATGGAGAAGACAATGTTCATTTAATATTATTTATAGCGGTGAATAGAATGCACTTTTACCTTTTGCAGAGGAGTGGGCTGTTGAAGGGAAGGAAGGGTGTTTCCTAGAAAAAAAATGCAAAGTTCACATTAGTCTTAAAATAACAAAACTGCAGTTTTTTACTTGTGTTTACATGATAATATTTGTGGCTCCTAGAGTATATATCCTCATAATACCTAATTTGTGGATCGTAGAGTAAAGATTCAGGTAGTTTGGCCAAATTTTAAGTCATTTTTTTAAGGTTTTATTAATTCCCAACTACCAGAAAAAGTCTATTGGCATTATACATGCTATAAATATTTTATCAAAATATAGTCAGTCATTGTTTCCTGAAATAACCTGCTTCTCAGCTTATGTTCTGCAGTAGTAAAAAGGACTCTAACCCAATGCAGTGAAAGGCATCACAACGTGATTCATTCCTTTGGATTCACAGATCACGGTGGATGGTAACGACATCAGAACTTTAAATGTGCAGCATTATCGAGAACATTTTAGAGTGGTCAGCCAAGAGCCTGTTTTGTTTGGGACCACCATTAATAACAATATTAGATATGGACGAGATGACGTGACTGATGAAGACACTGAGAAAGCAGCAAAGGAAGCAAATGCTTATGATTTTATAATGGAGTTCCCCATGGTAAGTACACTATGTAGCCTATATCCTTAGCTTAAGTGTAAAGCACTGAAATATTCCAAAATAAGTTAAATAACAATAACATCTACAGAGTAGGGAGAGTGTGATTAATTTTTGCATTGTCCTAGGTGACACATCTGAAAATGAGAGAACATGGTAACAACCAAAAGAAGAAATACATCCTTGAAAGGTCCAATTTTTAATCTGTTTAGTTCTTACTTGTTCTCACTGCAAATGGAAAAGGAAAAAATAACGGATATGTTAAAATATAACAAAGAAATATGAAACAAAATCATCAGTGCAAGCTGAGGGATAGCATGTATCTGCAAAAATGTTGGTTTGCAACGCCATCTTGTGGCTAAGTGTGGGAATGTCACACACAGTGTTCAGATCGGTTCTGTGATAAGGCAAAGGAAAAATACCATTGACTTTAGAAGTACATGGAGCTAATATTGGACAAGACATGTGAAATGATAGTTGGAAAGAGATACAGTAAACTATAATTTTGGGTATTAGGACATATAGGATCCTAATGGCTATTTAAAATTGATAGAGAGCTCTAAAAATATTTCTATTTCTCAAAGTATTTGTTCATCAGCATCCTCTGAAATTGTTGTGGGGAGCACCTCGTGAAATATGAAAGGATGAGATTTGAAATTAAAAACACAAATAAAATGCCAACATCCCAGAAGGCAACCATAACAAAAAAAGTTTGTTTCAATGGATATATTTTACAAACTACACTCCATAGGTCATAATAATTTTGTTCTCTTTTATTTATTTCATAAAAACTTATGTTTGCCATTCATTACCACGTATCCCCATTATTTAGGGTCATAATTAGGACAGAAAACATTAAAGGCTTGAGGTCATTCTTTGCTGTGTGGTTTGGGAAAACAAAGACTTCTTTTCTTTGACCTTTTGACACTTGCAGTGACTTCCTTTCCTCAAAACACTAACGATCTTCAGTTTCCCACCTGGAATTAGAAAGTTTTCTGGTGCCTTTTAAGTCATTCCCTATAAGTTATGACTTGCTTTTACTAAAAGTCCAATATTTACACAAAGATGTCCCTTGCTATAAATCTAATAGTAAATTCTAAACGTATAATCCAAAGAACAAATTAAAGATGCTGGGTTATTATGATAGAAACTAAATTCCACAGCCATGGTTAACCAGGGAAATAGAATAAGCATAATAATAAATAAAAGTTACATAAGTGGTTAATTCGTATAGGTGAAAATTTAGGGAAAGCTATACTCAGAAATAAATACCATTACTCCTTCTATGATATACACAAATTTTTGAATTAATATATTAGGATTAACTGATACTTGCTAGCCTTTTCCCATAAACAGCCATAAAACTGGCCAAAATATATGAGACATAGGACAATTGTTGCCAAGCACTGGATAAGAGGTATCACAAAACTGTGATTCCTGAGAGAAAGGAAACTCATTAAGAAAGTCCATGAATTTTCAGCATGCTTCCTGGGAACAAATTTCTGACCATATCTCTGTAAAATGGAATCCAGAGAGAACATGGCAGTCCCACTGAGCTAAAAGGCAGAGATAGAATTTCAGGGCAGCTTAAGCAACTGGAGAGGCAAAATGAGAGAGCTGTGGACATGAGGTAGGGGGCAGAAGTCCATGTAGGCATCCCTTGGGAATCCTTCTCTGAGGATAAGATGACCCGTGGCTTACCAGAGAGCAGCTGCTACAAAGCCAAGAGTAGAGCAGAGATAGTAGAAGTCAAGCAGTATAGTGGAGATGTTGAAAACACAACCCAGCCAGAGTGGAGAGGTCACATTAACACCATTTTTAATAACTCAGGCATATAGCTGAGACACCAAAAATAGTCACACCTTAGGGGTAAAGACTACACCTTAGAGTAAGGCTGACTCTAGACCTGCTCTAACAAATCTGAAAACCAAGCCATGACAAGATCCCTAAATGAGATAGAACTTGGATGTTGGGTCCTGCCAAGTTTTGAGACTTTCTATAGATTAACCCTAACAAAGCATAAAACCAAAATTACATAGTTCAAGATGATCAGTCAATATTTGAATTGCCTATGAGGATAAAAATCAACATTTTCTTCAGAAGAAAACAGAATTCAGAGTCTCTTCAACATTCATGCACAGAATTCAATATATATTCTACAATACCTAGATGTCCAAAGAAATAGGAAACTATGATCCACAGGCAAAAAAAAAAAAAAAAACTAAACTAAATGTTTACGCACTTAAGAAAAACTTCAAAATGAAAGAAAACTGGTACATCTGAAAGGAGAAAGAGACAAATCCACATTTTTAGCTGAAGGCTTTAGTACTTGATAGAACAAGCAGGCAAAAAAATCACTAAGGATATAGATGACCTGAACAATACTATCAACCAATTAGATCTAACTGATATTTATAGAACACTCCACCCAATAACAGCAGAAAACATTTCTCTCAAGTGCACATGGACTGTTCACTGAGCTAAGCAATATTCTTTTTTTTTTTAACATCTTTATTGGAGTATAATTGCTTTACAATGGTGTGTTAGTTTCTGCTTTATAACAAAGTGAATCAAGTGTACATATACATATATCCCCATATCTCCTCCCTCTTGCATCTCTCTCCCACCTGTCTAGGTGGACACAAAGCACGGAGCTGATCTCCCTGTGCTATGCGGCTGCTTCCCACTAGCTATCGATTTTACCATTGGAAGAAAAAACTTATAATTTCAAAGGAAACATGTAAAGTATGTTCTTGGGCCATAATAGAATTAAAATGTAGAAATTGTTAACAGAAATATATCTGGAAAATCCACAAATATTTGAAAATTAAAGAACCTACTTCTACATAACCTATGGCTCAAAGAGGAAGTTTCAAGTAAAATTAAAAACTATTTTGAAGTAAATAAAAATGAAAATGCAAGATATCAGTATTTGTGGAATACAGTTGATCCTTGAACAACATGAGTTTGAACTGTATGTGTTCACTTATACATGGATTCCTTTTCAATAAATACATACTGTAGTACTACACGACCCACAGCTGGTTGAATTCAAGAATGTGGACACAGAGGACCGACTGTAAAGTTATACTTGGTTTTTGACTGCACGGGAGTTGGTGCCCCTAACACCTACATTGTTCAAGCATCAACGTACAGTTAAAGCACTGCTTTAATAGAAACTTACAGCATTATGTGCTTACTTTAGAAAAGAAAAAGATCTAAAATCTGTAAACTAAGTTTCCACCTTGAAAAACTAGAGTAAGAAGAGCAAATCAAACCCAAAGCAAGTACAAGAGAAATAATAAAGACTAGAGCAGAAATCAGTGAAATCAAAACCAGAAAAACATTAGAAACAGTCATTGAAACCAAAAGCTGTTTCCTTAAAAGATCAATAAAATCAGTAAAACTGTAGGAAGCCTGATGAAGAAACAAAAAAAGAGAAGAGAAATTACCAATATCGGGGATCAAAGAAGGTACATCACTATTAATCCCAAAGACATTAAAAGGTTAATACAGGAATACTGTGAACAAAGATATGCCTATAAATTTGCTAACTTAGATGAAGTTCTATTCCTTGAAAGACACAAACTACCAAGACTCACTCAAAGAGAAGTAGATAGATAACGTTAGTAAGACCTATAACTATGAACAAAATAAACTAGATCTCTAAATAGTAGCAACAACTACAAATAAAATTAAAATTAAAAGTGGCATTCACAATAGCATCAAAAAATATAAAGTAGAATAATGAAAGATCTGTAAATCTTCTATGTAAAAAAAGGTAGAACATTGCTGAGAGAAATTAAAGGATACCTAAATAGAGAGGAGCTTCAAGATGGCGGAAGAGTAAGACGTGGAAAGCAACTTCCTCTCCACAAATACATCAGAAATACATCTACATGTGGAACAGCTCCTACAGAACACCTACTGAATGCTGGCAGAAGACCTCAGACCTCCCAAAAGGCAAGAAACTCCCCACGTACCTGGGTAGGGCAAAAGAAAAAAGAAAAAACAGAGACAAAAGAATAGGGACAGAACCTGCACGTGTGGGAGGGAGCTGTGAAGGAGGAAAGGTTTCCACACACTAGAAGCCACTTCATTGGCGGAGACTGTGGGTGGGTGGGGGGAAGCTTTGGAGCCACAGAGGAGAGTGCAGCAACAGGGGTGTGGAGGGCAAAGCGGAGAGATTCCCGCAGAGAGAATTGGCGCCGACCAGCACTCACCAACCTGAGAGGCTTGTCTGCTCACCCGCCGGGGCGGGCGGGGCTGGGAGCTGGGGCTCGGGCTTCGGTCAGAGCGCAGGGAGAGGACTGGCGGCGTGAACACAGCCTGAAGGGGTTAGTGCGCCACAGCAAGCGGGAGGGAGTCTGGGAAGGAGTCTGGAGCTGCCGCAGAGGCAAGAAACTTGTTCTTGCCTCTTTGTTTCCTGGTGCGCGAGGGGAGGGGATTCAGAGCGCCGTTTAAAGGAGCACCAGAGACAGGCGCAAGCCACGGCTATCAGTGCGGACCCCAGAGACGGGCATCAGATGCTAAGGCTGCTGCTGCCACCACCAAGAAGCCTGTGTGCGAGCACAGGTCACTATCCACACCTCCCCTCCCGGGAGCCTGTGCAGCCCGCCTCTGCCAGGGTCCCGGGATCCAGGGACAACTTCCCCGGGAGAACGCACGGCGCGCCTCAAGCTGGTGCAACGTCACGCCAGCCTCTGCCGCCGCAGGCTCGCCCCGCTTCCTTGCTCCTCCCTCCGCCGGCCTGAGTGAGCCAGAGCCCCTGAATCAGCTGCTCCTTTAACCCCGTCCTGTCTGAGCAGGAACAGACGCCCTCCGGTGACCTACACGCAGAGGCGGGGCCAAATCCAAAGCTGAACCCCGGGAGCTGTGCGAAAAAAGAAGAGAAAGGGAAATCTCTCCCAGTAGTCTCAGGAAGAGCGGATTAAATCTCCACAATCAACTTGATGTACCCTGCATCTGTGGAATACCTGAAGAGACGACGAATCATCCCAAATTGAGGAGGTGGACTTTGGGAGCAAAGATATATATTTTTTCCCCTTTTTCTCCTTTTTTAAGTGTGTATGTGTATGCTTCTGTGTGTGATTTTGTCAGTACAGCTTTGCTTTGACCATTGGTCCTAGGGTTCTGTCTGTCCGTTCTTTGGGGGTTTTTTTACTTAAAATTTTTTTTCTTAATAATTATTTTTTCTGCTTTAATTTATTTTATCTTCGTTCCTTCTTTCTTTCTATTTTTTCTCCCTTTTATTCTGAGCTGTGTGGATGAAAGGCTCTTGGTGCTCAAGCCAGGCATCAGGGCTCTGCCTCTGAGGTGGAAGAGCCAAGTTCAGGACACTGGTCCACAAGAGACCTCCCAGCTCCACGTAATATCAAATGGCAAAAATCTCCCAGAGATCTCCATCTCAATGCCAAGACCCAGCTTCACTCAATGACCAGCAAGCTACAGTGCAGGACACCCTATGCCAAACAACTAGCAAGACAGGAACACACCCCATCCATTAGTAGAGAGGCTGCCTAAAATCATAATAAGGCCACAGACACCTCAAAACACACCACCAGACGTGGACCTGCCTACCAGCAAGACAAGATCCAGCCTCATCCACCAGAACACAGGCACTAGTCCCCTCCACCAGGAAGCCTACACAACCCACTGAACCAACCTTAGCCACTGGGGACAGACACCAAAAACAACGGGAACTATGAACCTGCAGCCTGTGAAAAGGAGACCCGAAACACAGTAAGTTAAGCAAAATGAGTAGACAGAAAAACCCACCGCAGATGAAGGAGCAAGGCAAAAACCCACCAGACCTAACAAATGAAGAGGAAATAGGCAGTCTACCTGAAAAAAAATTCAGAATAATGATAGTAAAGATGATCCAAAATCTTGGAAAGAGAATAGAGAAAATACAAGAAACATTTAACAAGGACCTAGAAGAACTAAAGAGCAAACAAACAGTGATGAACAAGACAATAAATGAAATTAAAAATTCTCTAGAAGGGATCAATAGCAGAATGACTGAGGCAGAAGAACAGATAAGTGACCTGGAAGATAAAATAGTGGCAATAACTACTGCAGAGCAGAATAAAGAGAAAAGAATGAAAAGAACTGAGGACAGTCTCAGAGACCTCTGGGACAACATTAAATGCACCAACATTCAAATTATAGGGGACCCAGAAGAAGAAGAGAAAAAGAAAGGGACTGAGAAAATATTTGAAGAGATTATAGTTGAAAACTTCCCTAATATGGGAAAGGAAATAGTCAAGTCCAGGAAGCACAGAGAGTCCCATACAGGATAAGTCCAAGGGGAAACACGCCAAGACACATATTAATCAAACTATCAAAAAATAAATACAAAGAAAAAATATTAAAAGCTGCAAGGGAAGAGCAACAAATAACATACTAGAGAATCCCCATAAGGTTAACAGCTGTTCTTTCAGCAGAAACTCTGCAAGCCAGAAGGGACTGGCAAGACATATTTAAAGTGATGAAAGGGAAAACCTACAACCAAGATTACTCTAGCCAGCAGGGATCTCATTCAGATTCAACGGAGAAATTAAAACCTTTACAGACAAGCAAAAGCTAAGAGAATTCAGCACCACCAAACCAGCTTCACAACAAATGCTAAAGGAACTTCTCTAGGCAGGAAACACGAGAGAAGGAAAAGACGTACAGTAACAAACCCCAAACAATTAAGATAATGGTCATAGCAACATACATATCGATATTTACCTTAAATGTAAATGGATTAAATGGTCCCACCAAAAGACATAGACTGGCTAAATGGATACAAAAACAAGACCCGTATATATGCTGTCTACAGAGACCCACTTCAGACCTAGGGACACATACAGACTGAATATGAGGGGATGGAAAAAAGATATTCCATGCAAATGGAAATCAAAAGAAAGCTAGAGTAGCAATTCTCATACCAGACAAAATAGACTTTAAAATAGACTATTACAAGAGACAAAGAAGAACACTACATAATGATCAAGGGATCAATCCAAGAAGAAGACATAACAATTGTAAATATTTATGCACCCAACATAAGAGTACCTCAATATATAAGGCAAATGTTAACAGCCATAAAAGGGGAAATGGACAGTAACACAATCATAGTAGGGGACTTGAACAACTCCACTTTCACCAATGGACAGATCATCCAAAATGAAAATAAATAAGGAAACACAAGCTTTAAATGATACATTAAACAAGATGGACTTAATTGATATATAGGACATTCCATCCAAAAACAACAGGATACACTCTCTTCTTAAGTGCTCATGGAGCATTCTCCAGGATAGATCATAACTTGGGTCACAAATCAAGCCTTGGTAAAATTAAGAAAATTGAAAGCATATCAAGTATCTTTTCTGACCACAATGCTATGAGACTAGATATCAATTACAGGAAAAAATCTGTAAAAAATACAAACACACGGAGGCTAAACAATACACTACTTAATAAACAAGAGATCCCTGAAGAAATCAAAGAGGAAATCAAAAACTACCTAGAGGGCTTCCCTAGTGGCGCAGTGGTTGAGAGTCCGCCTGCCGATGTAGGGGACACGGGGTCGTGCCCCGGTCCGGGAAGATCCCACATGCCGCGGATCGGCTGGGCCCGTGAGCCATGGCCGCTGAGCCTGTACGTCCGGAGCCTGTGCTCCGCAATGGGAGAGGCCACAACAGTGAGAGGCCTGCGTACCGCAAAAATAAATAAATAAATACTTAAAAAAAAAAAAAAAAAAAACTACCTAGAAACAAATGACAATGAAGACACGATGACCCAAAACCCATGGGATGCAGCAGAGCAGTTCTAAGAGGGAAGTTTATAGCAATACAATCCTACCTCAAGAAACAAGAAACATCTCAAATAAACAAACTAACCTTACACCTAAAGCAATTAGAGAAAGAACAAAAAAACCCCAAAGTTAGGAGAAGGAAAGAAATCATAAAGATCGGATCAGAAATAAATGAAAAAGAAATGAAGGAAACAATATCAAAGATCAATAAAACTAAAAGCTGGTTCTTTGAGAAGATAAACAAAGTTGATAAACCATTAGCCAGACTCATCAAGAAAAAAAGGGAGAAGGAAGAAAAGGAAGAAAAATCTACACACATTAAATGCTGCAGACGGTGTGGAGAAAAGGGAACCCTCTTTCACTGTTGGTGGGAATGTAAATTGGTACAGACACTATGGAGAACAGTATGGAGGTTCCTTAAAAAACTAAAAATAGAACTACCATACGACCCAGCAATCCCACTACTGGGCATATACCCTGAGAAAACCATAATTCAAAAAGAGACATGTACCAAAATGTTCCTTGCAGCTCTATTTACAATAGCCAGGACGTGGAAGCAACCTAAGTGTCCATCGACAGATGAATGGATAAAGAAGATGTGGCACATAATATACAATGGAATATTACTCAGCCATAAAAATAAATGAAATTGAGTTATTTGTAGGGAGGTGGATGGACCTAGAGTCTGTCCTACAGAGTGAAGTAAGTCAGAAAGAGAAAAACAAATACCATACACCCGTATACTAACACATATATATGGAACCAAAAAAAAAAAATGCTCATGAAGAACCTAGGGGCAAGATGGGAATAAAGATGCAGACCTACTAGAGAATGGACTTGAGGATATGGGGAGGGGGAAAGGTAAGCTGTGACAAAGTGAGAGAGTGGCATAGACATATATACACTACCAAACGTAAAATAGATAGCTAGTGGGAAGCAGCCGCATAGCACAGGGAGATCAGCTGGGTGCTTTGTGACCACCTAGAGGGGTGGGATAAGGAGGGTGGGAGGGAGGGAGACGCATGAGGGAAGAGATATGGGAACATATGTATATGTATATCTGATTCACTTTGTTATAAAGCAGAAACTAACACACCATTGTAAAACAATTATACTCCAATAAAGATGTTAAGAAAATAAAAAATAAAGAATACCTAAATAAATAGGATGTACCTTATTCGTTGATTTAGAGATTGAATATTTTTAAAGGTATGGATTCTCCCCAAATCGATCTATAAATTTAATGCTATTTCAATCAAAATCCCAGCAGTCTTCTTGCATGTGCAGAAATCAACATGTTGATTACATTTATTTGAAAATTTAAAGGATCAAGAATAGTCAAAACAATTTTGATAAAAGAGCAACAAAGCTGGAAGACCTACAATAGCTAATTTTAAGAAATCAATTAAGACAGTGGTAAAAAAAAAAAAAGAAAAAGACAGTGGTAATGACATAACAATGGACTTGTAGGTCAGCAGAACACAATAGAGAGTCTAGAAATAGACTTACACATACCTAGTCAATTGATTTTTGACAAGGTCAATGTAAATCAGTGGGAGAAAGGAAAGTCTTTTCAACAAATGGTGTTGGAAAAATTGGATATCCATATGGGAAAAAGAAAAAAAAAAGAAATGTGGCCCTTACCTCATACTATATACACGTATAATTTGCCATGAATCTTAGACCAAATGTAAAAACTTAAGCCATAAAACTTCAGAAATAAAAACTTAGGAGAAAATCTTTGTGACCTTAAGCTAGGCAAAAATTTCTGGGAAAGCACTTACTATTTAAAAAAATGATAAACTGGGCTTTATTGAAATTAAAACCTTTTAAAAGACACCATTTAGAAAATAAAAAGGCAAGACACAGAGTGAAAGAAAATATCCAATACACAGACCTGACAAAGGATATGCACCCAGAATATATAAAGAACTTTGCAAAATGGTAATTAGACCAAAAGCTAAAATAAAATAAAAACTGGGAAAAAGCTTGAACAGACATTTCACCAAAAAATAATCAAATGAGAAAATATACATGAAAAATATTCAACATTATTAGTCACCAGGGAAATCCTAAGTAAAACCACAATGAGATAATTTCACATTCAATAGAATGGCCAGAATTAAAAGGAATAACAATGATAACTTCTGGTTAGGATATAAAGCAATTGGATCTCTCTTTCATTCTGAATAAAGTGAAATTGGTACAATCGTTTTAGAAAGAAATTTGACAGTTTACTATAATGTTAAACATAACACTTTTGACTCAGCATTCTATTCCTACATATTTTTCCAAAAGAAATGAAAATATGACTACAAGAATGTCATGTACATGAATGTTCATAACAGCTTTATTCATAATATTCAAAAAGTGGAAATAACCCAAATGTTCATCAGCAGCTGACTGTATAAACAAATTGCGATTTATATGTTGTTGCCAGATGAAATACAGAATTTTCAGTAAAATTTGAATCTCAGATAAACAATAATTTTTAGTATAAGTATATCCCAAGTATTATATGAAATATACTAAAAAAGTATTCCATTGTTTACCTGAAAATCAAAATTAACTGAGCTCCATGGTTCTTGGTGTGTTTTTGTTTTTGCTAAATCTGGCAACCCAAGATAGATGCACATTGTGGATAAATAGGAGTGAATTACTGATACACACAACATGGATGAATCTCAAAAATATTATGCTAGATAAAAGAAAACAGACCAAAAAAGTACACAATGAAATTATATCAAGGCTGCAGGATACAAGATCAATATACAAAAGTCACTTTTCTATATACCAACAATGAACAAGTAGAATTGGACATTAAAAACACAATACCATTTATATTAGGACTCCAAGAAATGAAATACTTAGGTATAAATCTAACAAGATACATACATGATTTATATAAAGAAAACTACAAAACTCTGACAAATAAAATCAAAGAATTAAATAAATGGAGAGATAGTCCATATTCATGGAAAGGAAGGCTCAATATTGTCAAAACGTCAGTTCTTCCAACTTGATCTATAGATTCTATGCAATCTCAATAGAAATCCCAGCAAGTTATTTTGTGGATATCAACAAACTGATTCTCAAGTTTATGTGGAAAGGCAAAAGACAAAGAATAGCCAACATGGTGTTGAAGAAGAACAAAGTTAAAAGACTACACAGGGCTTCCCTGGTGGCGCAGTGGTTGGGAGTCCGCCTGCCGGTGCGGGGGACGCGGGTTCGTGCCCCGGTCTGGGAGGATCTCACATGCCGCGGAGCGGCTGGGCCCGTGAGCCATGGCTGCTGGGCCTGCGCGTCCGGAGCCTGTGCTCTGCAAGGGGAGAGGCCACAACAGTGAGAGGCCCGCCTACCGCAAAAAAAAAAAAAAAAAAAAGACTACACTATCCAACTTTCCCAGACTTATTATAAAGCTACAGTAATCAAGGCAGTACAGTATTGGTGAAAGAAAAACAATTAGATCAATTCAACAGAGTCCAGATAGTGTTTATTTTAAAGATACCAGTGCATTCTAAAAATGTCTTTAAAACTTTGAAAATCGGTTCAGATTATTATTAATCTTCCTTAAAATCCTTGATTATCCTATGTTCTCATGTCTTTTAGTCCTAGCCAAATTTTTCTTAGGGCTTCTCGTCACTACACTCTTTTAAAATAGTGTTTGTTTTTACAAAGAACAAATCATAAGTCAATACCAGCCAGGCTGAAGTAGAGATTAAGCTGGCATTAAAACACAACTGTGATTGCCATTTCCTGTTCTAATCATCTAACCATGCTGCCTTCCGTTTCTGTTTTCTTTCCTATTTTTCATTAGAAATTTAATACCTTGGTAGGGGAAAAAGGAGCTCGAATGAGTGGAGGACAGAAACAGAGAATCGCAATGGCTCGAGCTTTAGTTCGAAACCCGAAGATTCTGATCTTAGATGAGGCTACTTCTGCCCTAGATACAGAAAGCATATCAGTGGTTCAAGCCGCACTGGAGAAGGTAAGTGAGAAGATTCATTTATTATTTTCATATTCCTGGTTCAGCATTATTTTTAAATACAAGAAAGTATGGCTCCGTAGCAGATTATTTATTAATTTCACAGCCCTCCTTAAGGTACGGATGCAGTGATTTGGAGGAAAGAACAAGATGCTATACTTAGTGTTAAAAATATATATGAGGCTCATATCCAAGCAAGCATCCCATATATACCTCCATTCCAACAGTTCTGCACTTTCCACGTCCCCAGTAATTCCACACCCCTACCACTATCACAACTATAATCGCATCCACCCTTTGTCTCTTCCATATACACCCGTGGGATTTTCTTCTCTGGCCATTTTTTCCTCTTTGGGCAACCCCAGAGTACTCATTTTAACTTAATTTCACTTCAAGTGGAGAAGCATACAGTGTGGTTTGCCTTGACCTTGAACCATCCTCCTTCAACAGCCCTGGGGCCTTCACACTGACTTCCTGCTCATTGCAAGCTGTTGCACATGCTTCATGGCCACAATGCAGAGTTGGCCCTTTACCATATTGCACTGCATCATGGAGGGTAGTTAGTGGTGGTGATATGAAAAGCCACAGAATACTTTTTTCAGTGGCCGAACACTCTTTCAAATCATAACCTTCAAAGTCTTCAGAAGGCTTAATGGAACTTTTTACTTTGTTCTTGTCTGAAAATGGGTTGTGTTTTTCTCTCTAAGAAAATTACAGGCTTTTATTTTTAAACACTGATTTTGTGTGACCAGAAATGGATACTGGCAGCCAGAGTGCCCACTGCTTATTGAAAAATCTATTAGTTACTATTACCAACTTGCAGATCAGATTTTATAAGTTTTTACTGTTGTTTCCATCTCAAATGATGAGAGTGCCACATGTTGCTCATGATATTTCTTATTTTCATAAAATAAGCAAGTGATATGAAAATCCATGTTCATTGTGGACACTTTGCCAATTTGGTTCATTTTGGTGAAGAAGAAACGATGATTCCCTCAAAAGCATGTCTCATACTTTATTCATTTTTTTATACTTAGTAACTAGGACAGGGCTCTATTTATAGAATACACTCAAACTGTGTTTATTAACGGTGATGTTTAGTTACTTAGGGCTTGAATGTACTGAAAAATGATTACACTTAACCATCTCAAATTACAGTTTTTCTAGTTTTATTGAGATATAATTGATATACATAAGATTTTTTTAAAATACTGTAATAGGCTGTGAAGTTGTTTAGAGGTTAAATGTTGTACCCATTGTCTTTTCATCCAATATGTTAATCACTTCAGGCAATCAAAACTTGTTCAGACTTTTAAAATAAACAGTTGCTTAGTGACATGATAAACTAAAAATATTTTTTTCCTACTGGTTGAAATGAAATCTATATCATAAGTGAAAAAAGAAGATTACAAAATGTTTGTAAACTATTATTCCAAGTATATATTTTTAAAATTCAATTATGTTATTGTTTTCCAGTTTTTAAAGGGGGTAATTAAATCAACATTGTAGAGATGTATGGGTGTGAAACTGCTTTAAATAGACTTTGCTGATCTTTTATGGAGTGAGGGTAAATGGTAGCAAATGAGGTGACAAGTAGTGTAGTAAACTCATGAAATACATATGCTTCAGTGTATAATTGACTTGTGGTGAAGAGGAGAGTTAAAATACAGGCAAGTAAATGAACACTCTAGTGCCATGAGAGTCCTGTACACCCACTACACAGATGGTGGCTGCAGAACCAAGTCTTTAAAGAGGTCCCCACCTAAGGAGGGTAGGGCATTCAACAGGTCTTGTTTCTGCTCATCTGTCTAAGAACTCTCAGACTCTGTGGCATGACATGGCCTAACCCACAGCAGTTAACAGATTTTTTTATAGCTCAAAATACCATGTAAACCACTAACCAACAAAGAGGGAACAATAAAATGTATTATTTCTTACTGGTGAATGCTGCATCCGCCTCCCTCCACAGCCAGCCTTCAGTTATCCTCCCAGCCCCTCCTCTCCAATACCTCATTGTCTTCCTTTTATATGAAACTCTAGAACCAGTGGAACTAATCTATAGTGATAAAAAAAAAATCAGATCAATAGTTTACTGGGGCAGGGGGTGGGTTTTGATTGAAAAGGGGCATGAGGGAAATATCACTCTTGTTCTCACTTGGATTATTGCAATAGCTGTCTCTCATGCCCACTTCAATCTGTTCTCAACACCGCAGCCAGACGACGTTATTAAAATGTAAATTTGATCATGTCGTGCTTCTGCTTCAAATCCTTCAATGGCTCTTTAACTCACTTCTTACTCTAAGTAAAAACCAAATTCCTTACAGTAGCTACAAGGCTCTATGGAGTTGAGCACCAAGATCCTCCTGGAACCTGACACCCTACCACTCTACCCCACATTGGCTGCCCCTTAAACATACCATAACACTTTTCATCAGCTAACATACTATATATGTATTTGTTTATTTTGTTATCTCCCTTCCTCCACTGGAATATCTACTCTTTGTTGTCAAAGGCATTAATTGGTTAACTGCAGCATACCCAGCGTTAGAACAATGCCTGGCCACTATTAGACAGCCAATAAATATTTGGTGAATAGTATCTGGATGAGTGTGATACAGAATAGTTCCAAGGCCTGAAGTGCTCTTTTCTGGACTTCTTAGTTTAGGCTTGCTGCAATCTAGTTTTGCTTCACTAATCTTGTTCAAGAGGAGGACTTAGGGGCTTCCCTGGTGGCGCAGTGGTTGAGAGTCCGCCTGCCGATGCAGGGAACGCGGATTCGTGCCCCGGTCCGGGAAGATCCCACATGCCGCGGAGCGGCTGGGCCTGTGAGCCATGGCCGCTGAGCCTGCGCGTCCGGAGCCTGTGCTCCGCAATGGGAGAGGCCACAACGGTGAGGGGCCCGCATACCGCAAAAAAAAAAAAAAAAAAAAAAAAAGGAGGACTTAGGATTAGTGGATAAAGATCTATACTGCAAGCTATGGAGTTCCACTCTGCTACTTGTTTAGACCCAGCATGCCAATGCAGCAGGCTTCCAGGTTATCCTACCATGAGGAGTCATGGCAGTGAACACCTGCAGGCCCCTGGGGAAGCAGAGGAAGCCCACACTGACATTAGGATAAAGCCTGTAAAAGCTCTTTGAAATGTTAAAAGTAGTATGCAAATCTAAGGAATAATTATTATTAAGGGAGCTTCAGCTACACCACATTAATGGAGTACCTTTAAAAAGACCCTTTGCGGGCTTCCCTGGTGGCGCAGTGGTTGAGAGTCCGCCTGCCGATGCAGGGGACACGGGTTCGTGCCTCAGTTGGGGAGGATCCCACATGCCGCGCGGAGCGGCTGGGCCCGTGAGCCATGGCCACTGAGCCTGCGCGTCCGGAGCCTGTGCTCCGCAACGGGAGAGGCCACAACAGTGAGAGGCCCGCGTACTACAAAAAAAAAAAAAAAAAAAAAGACCCTTTGCTAATTATGAAAATGGGTTTCCATCACAGCTTTATTCTTTGAAGAGACTGAGCTGCTTTGTTGCAGCCCTCATAGGCTTTTCTTTATCATCACTTCTCTTTCTCATGTGATGCATTGTTTGTCTTCCTCTGAGGCGCCTTACATTATGTTTATACTACTTGGAGAATTAATAAGTAAATTGGTACATTACATTAAGCTGTGGGTTACCTTATTATATTAAGCCCAAGAAGTGGTTATCCAAAACTGAAGTTAGGTTAATTATTACACATACACACACACACACTCACACATGTTTTGGTGTGTCTGTCAGATATCTTACTTTCTCTTTATATATAGAATTGGGAATTTTTTAGATTTTTTCTTTTTCTTTTCTTTTTTTTTTTAACCATTTGTAGCAATACTATAATAGCTGGGAACAGAAAGGGGATTGCTGCAAGGGGATTTCCTTGGCTGAAATTTAGCCAGGAGAACAAAGGCAACACAGAGAATACCTCATCCCAAAAGCATCATGGGACATTTTACAAGCTTGCTTAATCAAGCTCACATTTACAAGGCTTGGTGTTAAATTATAGGCCACTAACTTCTTTTAGGATAGTGCTTCTCCCCCTTTGATAGATCAGGGTCCCATTGAGAATCTGACTAAGAAAGGGAAAAATAAACCACTGTAACTCTTCTGAAAAATTTAAAAGTGCACTGGTACAGAAAGATTTATATATAATATTGAGGGGTTCACAGACCCCCTGAAGCCATTCATAAGTCATTATTTTAGGTGTAATAAAGGAACAAATGGACAATAATAACTAATCCTTACAAGAACCCAATGCGATTCGTACATTTATTCTCCTATTTTACAGATGTGCAAACTGAAGCACGGAGATTGAGTAGTAGCTAGGAAGCAATGAAGTCAGAACCTGGACCCAGACAGTCAGCCCTCTAGCTCATTCATATAACCACCATGGTATATTGCCTCAAGATTATACACCTGCTAGGGTTTGAAGCTAAATTTGAAACCAGATCGCTCTTAAACTAGCCTCTTATAGACTTACTTATATGATCCAGCAACTCCACTTCTGGACATGTAACCAAAAAAATTGAAAGGAGAGACTCAAACAGATATGTGTATACCAATGTTCACAGTAGCATCATTCACAATAGCTGAAAGGTAGAAACAAGGCAAATGTCCATTGACAGATGAATGGATGAACAAAATGTGGTATGTACATACAATGGAAAAGTACTGTCTTAAAACGGAAGGAAGTTCTGATGCATGCTACAACATGGATGACCCTAGAAGACAATGCTAACTGAAATAAGACAGACACAAAAAGACAAATATTGTATGATTTCACTTATATGAGATACCTAGAATAGTAAGATTCATAGACAGAAAGTAGAATAGAGGTTACCAGGGGCTAAGGGAAGGGAGAATCAGGAGTTATGGTTTAAAGGGTACAGAGTTTCAGTATAGGATGAAGAAAAAGTTCTGGAGATGGAGAGTGGTGATGGTTACACACCAATGTGAATATACTTGAAACCACTAAAGTACACTTAAAAATGTTAAAATTGCTTTAAAATTTTATGTTATGTTATTTTACCACACAAAAAAAGAATGATCTAAGCCTGAGCATAAAAGGATAGTGACACAGAAGGAATTGACCTCTCAGATCCAGGAGGACCCTACCCTTAAAAATTATTAGAATGGGGCTTCCCTGGTGGTGCAGTGGTTGAGAGTCCGCCTGCCGATGCAGGGGACACGGGTTCGTGCCCCAGTCCGGGAAGATCCCACGTGCCGCGGAGCGCCTGGGCCCGTGAGCCATGGCCGCTGAGCCTACGCATCCGGAGCCTGTGCTCCGCAGCGGGAGAGGCCACAACAGTGAGAGGCCTGCGTACCGCAAAAAAAAAAAAAAATGATTAGAATGACAGCACAGCAAATACAGCCAATATTTTGTAATAACCTTATATGGAGTATAATCTATAAAAATATTGAATCACTATGTTGTACTACTGAAACTAATATAATATTGTAAGTCACTTATGTCAATAAAAAATAGTTTTAATGGCTAGAATGGTAAATTTCATGTTATCTATACTTTACCAGCATTTAAAAAAAAAACCTATTTTCTATACAAAACCACACTGCCTTCTTAGAAAAGAAACTCTAACTGTACCCCAAATTGAAGCTGCTATGTAGGACTGTAATAGACTTGGTTTTGTCCCCTTAAGCTGCTTATTTTGACCCTATTGTATATATAGCTAGTAAATTTTTCTTCCACAAATGAATTTAAATCATTATTACTTAGCAGGACATTTCAAAGTCTTTAAAAAACATAGGAAAAAAACTAAAAAATATACAGCAAGGTATTTTCCCATGATATGGATACTTATCTTAGTGATTTCTGTGAATTTAAATTATTCCTAAGCTTTGTCCTCCCCCACAAATAAGGAAAACTCCTATATAAAATATTGATTTTCCTAACTCTTACCAAATAAGACATCTTTAATGTGTTGTTTATTGGTCAGCACTCTGAGCTAGGTAAGACAGTATTGCCTCCTAGAAGAAAGATGAGCTAATTATTGTGGTGTTTTTTTATTCACTGTTTACTTCATCATTTACTTTTTGTTGTAAACTTCTCCACAAATAGTAGCTTGTTAATAAAGAGAAGGAAAATGGTATTAAGTGACTATAAATAATTTTATTATCTTCAGTTGTTTGTTAAGTTATTTAGAAGTGAGAATGAAGAGATTCTAGGCTATAAAAAGAAAACATTGTACTATAGTGTACTATTCCAAGTTCCTAATTAGGTAGTACACATTGCTTCAACTCAGAAAAGAGTTTAGATTTTGCATGTTTTCTTTTCTAAAGGGTCTTAACCTAAGCATGCATACATATTCACATGCAAGTTGAAAGGAAGAGATTGGTGAGGAAGTGAGTCCCTTATTAAATATAGCTTCTAAGTGCCTGAAGTTTTTCTTTTTGTCACCACGTTTTACAAAAGAGAAAGCATTCTCAGACAGGCATAGTGATGTGACAGTAATTCCATATTGTTCAGCTTCGGTACCAATATTGACCCAGAAGAATGCCAAGCCAATTGGCTTTCAACATCATAATGATGTAGTTAAGACACCCAAAATCCTGTATTTCCCATATAGCTACCATAGAGACTTTCTTATAGCAGATGATCAGTTAAAATTTGGTAGCTAAAAGATGTGGAAATTTGTTAAAGAGTAGTGAGAGGTTTGTCAGACTGTATTTTTGGAGTATTGGGTACTAGGGTTTTCCAGGAGCCTCTTGAGGTATGAAAGAAGGTGAAGAGGTGAGGTAGATGAGCAGGTAGGGCTGCACCTCCCCCCACCCCCGCCATCGACAATTCATATAGAGGAGTTACTCATTAACCTGTATGGTTTATTTACATATATCAAGTTTCCACATGTGCTTTCATTTGATGAAAGGATTTTTCATCTTAAAAAAAAAGAGTTTGAAGACCATAGGACTGCATCATGGAGCAAATGTTATCAGTGGGCCCCAAGTCCACCTGAGACAAACTTCTAGGAGGCAGTCAGTGGGAACTTGTGGTCCCATAGGTTTCCCACCTCATACCTTCCGTGAGACACTAGAACTCTGTGTTTCCAGGCTTCTCCAGAGAGTATATTACCCCTGTTAACTGACCCAGCAGTCAAATGCAGGCCCTCTCAAATGCTCACAGCTTTGCATTGTTCTCCTTTCTTTTCCTGTTGCCCACACTTATTCAAGGCCCATGGCCACCAATGGTGAGAAGATAGCTGGTCTCCTCAGGCCCTTATCTCTGCCCTAGCAATTCTGGGAGGAATGTTTTAAAGCACCCTCTATTTCAAAATCCAAGCTAATTACCTGATGATTTATGGTTGTGCATGGAATTGTGAAGTAATCTGAAAATGCCAGCAGTGTCAAGTAGAGATCTTCCTGTTGACCTTTCTTTGGTCATATAACTAATTGCTTGGCTTTTAGCTTTGTATAAACTGTGAAGGAGGAGAGGAGATACTAGGAAATCCTTTCAAATTGGTACTTTCTAGAAGAAATAATAGCAACAAAGACATTGAAAATCTATCACACCTAGGCATCTGAGGAAAACAGTGGAATGGATTGCACTACCTTCCTTATCTTTACAGTAATTCTTGCTGAAAGACAAAGCATATGCTCTAATTTCTTTGATCAGTTTTCTAAGAGGCCTTGGCTTCCAAAATCTCTTCTCTGTTTTAAGTCTGAAATGATTAGTTTGGAAATTATTTTTTTCCCTATGGCTATTATATCAGTTTTAGGTCACACATATGATGTAGTGAAGTTGTATTCTTGTAGTGTACTTTATAGTACTTTAAGTGTGTATCATACTTGTAGGCTCATTTGATAGGCCTTTGGAGCAGTTTTTCCCTTTTAAAGTATTAGGTATTTCTGTAATTTATTTCATATACTCAGACACTAATTCATGATATAACAAATTAAATTGTAACATAATATAGACTTTATTCAAATGTTTGTAGTTTAGACCAGGAGCCTGGCAGCATAAAGATGATACAAATGGGTAAGCTCAGGCCGTTCCCATCTGGGGAACATCAATGCACACTAAGGCACAAATGTAGAAATGGTCATCACTTATTGTCAGTTTTCAGGTGTCAGACAACAGTATGAACTTTCGCAAAATAAGTAAACCTGCACCATGTGTAATGCCTAATAAGTGAAGAAATATGAGAATATATGTGTATAAAAATGCCTGTGAGCCCCTCTTTGAAGACGAGAAGGGCTAGAATAGTACAAACCTGCACCAGAAAACCTTGTGATTCTGATTCTGTCACAAGAGGCTGCACACCGTTCTCGACCTTTTCTAGTTGCAATCTCCTAATTGTTTGATTTTATAGCATTCTCTCTCCCCACATTCTCCTTTGAGTATGATGTGTTATATGTGCCCTTTTATATTTTTAAATTAAACTTCATATACCTTAATTTGTTTTAAGAAATGTTTGCTAGTACTGTGAAAACCATTGAGCTAATTGGTAACATAGCTTCATCAATAAGGTTTGAGCTCTGTTTGCTTTTAGGAAATAATATTTGTAACCTCAAGGAAATGTAATTGAATCAATGGGAGAGATATGGGCCAGGAGCCTGGGTGTCTGGGTGTTTTCACTTTTGCAGTGATAGTTCTTCTAATGCATTCCCACTCAACAACAGTGTTCTTAACATTCTCTTTTAAGGCACTGTAATTAAGTCCTAGGGTCTGCAAGACCCAAAATACAATTCAAACTTCAAGTTTGAATGAGAGAAGGGGAATCAGTATAGGCTGAATGTCTTACCCCTAAAAACTAGGCACATCAGACAAACCCAAACTGAGGGACCTTCTATCAAGTATGTGACAGATATTCCTCAAATCTGTCAAGTACCTCAAAAATAAGAACTATCTAAATAATTGTCCCAGCCAAGAGGAGCCTAAGGAGACATGATGACTAAATGCAATATGATATTCTGGAGAGGATCCTAGAACAGAAAAAGGATAATAGATAAAAATTAAGGATATCTGAATAAAGTTTGGAGTCTAGTTAATAATTAGTTTTATACTATTTTGTTAGTTGTGACAAAAGCACTATAGAAATCTCAGATGTTGACCCTGGAGTATACTATGTGCAGGGTACATGGATATTGTACTATCTTTGCAATTTTTTTATAAGTCTAAAATTATTCTAAAATAAAAATTTTATTTAAAAAAACTAAAATGAAAAAGCTAATTACATTTTTTACTAATTTTTCATAACATTCATAAGAATGTTTCTATATAAGCAAGGCTTAGAATTACCACATAAAAGTAAATAAGAGACTGAGGAAAGCAAAAAGCAAAGAATAAAAACTCATTCCGCAAGTATTATCCACTCATCAGTTCAATAAAATGTCTATGTATTTGGCAACATGAAAAATAAAGGAAGCACTAAGCATTGCAGTACTTAGACCTCTCTTCTATGGCAGAGTATGTTACACATAAATATCATCTATAGAAACTCACACATGTCCATTATCAGATCTTGCTGAAGTTAAGAAAAAGCAATCTTTGTACCTACAATGCAGTTAGTTGCTCCTCAATCCACATTTTCATTATATTTACATAACATTCATTAAAATGTCTCAGTCTCATTGGGGATTCTTGCAGAACTTCAAGAATGGCCAGCTGGGTTGCTGTATACCGATGTTTCTTTTGTTTGACTTTCTTTTTCTTAACAGTTTTTCTGAGGTTTCATTGACTTACAATAAACTGCACATACTAAAGTATACAATTGGAAACGTTTGGGCATATATGTATACCTGTGAAGCCATCACCACAGTCAAGCTTGTCAACCAATCACTCCCAAAAATTTTTACATGCTTTTTGTAATCACTGCATCCCAACCTTCCCAATGTCTCTTCCCTGACTCTTAACAGTCACTGATTTGTTTACTGCCACTATAGACTAGTGTGTATTTTCTAGAGCTTTATGTAAATGGAATCGGACGGTATGTATCCTGTTCTGTCTGGCTTCTTTCACTAAGCATAATTGTTTTGAGACTCGTGCATGTTGTGGAATGTATTAGTAGTTCCTTCCTTTTTTGTTGGTGAATGGTATTCCATTATATGGATATACCACAGTTTGAGCTATTGGTATTGATGCCCACTTGAGTTATTTGGTTTGTTTGCAGGTTTTAAATATTATACGTAAGGCTGCTCTGAACATTCACGTGTAAGTCTTTCTGTGGACATGAGCTTTTATTTCTCTTGGATAAATACCTAGGATTGGAATGGGTGAATCTTATGATAGGAGTATGTTTAACTTTTTAATTAAGTGCAAAACTATTTTCCTTTTACGTTCCTATAATATATGAGAATTCCAGCTACTCCACATACTTGTCAATACTTGATATATCCAGGAATTTTGATTTTAGAAATGTGTAGTGGTGTCTTATTTTTCTTTTAATCTGAGTTATCCCTATGACTAATGATGTTGAGCATTTTTATGTGCTTATTGACCATCCATATCTCTTCTCTGTTAAAGTGTCTGTTCACATGTTATGCTCATACCATTTTTTGATTGGTCATTTGTTTTCTTGTCTTTGAGTTTTGAGAGTTCTTTATATAATCTTTACATTCTGGATATAAGGATTTTATCAGATAACTGATTGGAAAATATTTCTTCTCATCTGGGACTTGTCTTTCCACCCTCTTACGAGGATCTTCCAAAGAACAGAAGTCTTTGATTTTGAAGAAGTTCAATTTATCATTTTTTCTTTTATAAATCAAGCTTTTATTGTTCTACTTGAGAAATCTTTGCCAAATCCAAGATCACAAATATTTTCCCCTATGTTTTCTTCTAGCAGTATTATAGTTTTAGTTTTACATTTAGGTTTATGATAAATTTTGAGTTAATTTCTGTTCATGGTGTTTTGTATGGTGAGAAGTTTGTTTCGTTGTTGTTTTATTTTGTTTGCACATTGCAGTTGTTCCAGAAATATTTGTTGAAAAGACTGTTTTTCTGCATGGAACTGCCTTTATACATTTGTAGAAAATCAGTTTGTCCACATATGTATGGGTCTATCTTTGGACTCTCTGTTATACTGATGTCTCTATGGCTTATTTTCCTTCTTTATATATAATTGATTTCTGCTTGGATCTTTATTATTTCCTTTCTTCTGCTTACTTTAAGTTTAACTTGCTCTTCCCTCTTTGTTTTCTTAGGTTGAATCTGAGGTCATTTACTTGAGAAGTGTTATTTGGTTTCCAAGCATTTGGGGATTTTCCAGAGATGTTTCTATATTGAATTCTAATTTAACGATTTTGTGGTCAGAGAACATACTTTGTATGACTTGAATTTTTAAAAATTTATTAAGACTTGCTTTATGACACAGAATATGGTCTATCTTGGTAAATATTCTATGTAGGCTTGGAAATAATGTGCATTTGCTGTTGTTGGGTGAAGTGTTCTACGAATATCAATTATGTGGAGTCGGTTAATAGTGTTATTCAAGTCTTCCTTATCCTTATAGATTCTCTGTGTACTTGTTCTATAAATTATTGAGAGAGGGATATTGAATTCTCCAACTATTATTGTAGATTGGATTTGTCCTTGCAGTTGTATCCATTTTGGTGTCATGTATTTTGGATCTCTGTTATGATGGGCATAAACATTCAGGATTGTCAGGTCCTCTTGATGAATTGATCCCTCTATCATTATGAAGTAAACTTCTCTACTCTGGTTATGTCCTTTGCTCCTCAGTCTTCTTTTTCTGATACTCATATAGCCCACCCCAGCTCTCTTTTACTTAGAGTTATCATGGTATGTCTTTTTCCATCCTTTTAATGTAGACCTATTTGTGTCTTTATTTTTATTTTTATTTTTTATTTTTATTTTTTTCTTTTTGCGGTATGCAGGCCTCTCACTGTTGTGGCCTCTCCCGTTGCGGAGCACAGGCTCCGGATGCGCAGGCCCAGCGGCCATGGCTCACAGGCCCAGCCGCTCCGCGGCATATGGGATCCTCCCAGACCGGGGCACGAACCCGTATCCCCTGCATCGGCAGGCGGACTCTCAACCACTGCGCCACCAGGGAGGCCCTGTGTCTTTATTTTTTAAATGTGTTTCTTGTAGGTGGCATACAGTTGGTTCTTGGCTTTGTATTCAGTCTGACAATCCTTGACTTAATTGGAGTATTTAGACCATTTACATTTAATGTGATTATTGATATGAATTAATTTAAATAGATCATCTTTGCTATTTTTCTGCTGTTGCTCCTGTTTTCCTCATGTTCTCCCTTCACTTGGATTAACTGAGTACTTTTTATGATTCCTTTTCATCTCTTTTGTAAGTTTTTGTTTTTGTTTTTGTTTTTTTTGCGTTATGCGGGCCTCTCACTGTTGTGGCCTCTCCCGTTGCGGAGCACAGGCTCCGGACGCGCAAGCTCAGCGGCCATGGCTCACGGGCCCAGCTGCTCCGCGGCATGTGGGATCCTCCCAGACCAGGGCACGAACCCGTGTCCCCTGCATCGGCAGGCGGACTCTCAACCACTGCACCACCAGGGAAGCCCTTCTTTTGTAAGTTTATTAGCTATAACTCTTTGTTATTTCAGTGATGGGTTTAGGGTTTATAGTATATACCTTTAACCTATCACCATCTACCTTCAAATGATATTACATCACCTCTCATACAGTAAAAAAAAACTTACATTAGTATACTTCCATTCCTCCATTGCTGGCCTTCAAGCTATTATTATTATAATTATCTAATAGTAATATACATGTGTTATAAACTTATACATGTATTATAAGCCCAATGCTACATTGTTTTCACTGTTGTTGTTTTCTTTTTTTTTTCCTTAAATCATCAATTATTTTTAAAGAGATTTAAATAAGGAAAAAATTATATAATTTCCCATGTATTTACCATTTCCAGTGCTATTTATTTCTTTAATGTCCTTGTCTGCTAAATTTTACATCTGTGTTAGTTCTGGAGCAGTCTCCATTAATTGATTTTTCTCCTTGTTATTAGCTGTATTTTCTAGCTTTTTTGCATGCCTGGCCGTTTTTTATTGGGTGTCAAAAATTGTGAATTGGGCTTCCTTGGTGGTGCAGTGTTTGAGAGTCCGCCTGCTGATGCAGGGGACACAGGTTCAGCCCCGGTCCGGGAAGATCCCACATGCCATGGAGTGGCTAGGCCCGTGAGCCATGGTTGCTGAGCCTGTGTGTCCGGAGCCTGTGCTCCACAACGGGAGAGGCCACAACAGTGAGAGGCCCGCATACCGCAAAAAAAAAAAAAAAAAAAATGAATAACGTAATGAAAAATGTGAAGCAGGATTTTAGAATAGTTAATGGGAGGTTATATTAGTCTGGGTTGAGTCAGGAGACAGAAACCACACAATGATTTGAACAGAGAAAGTTTAGTGTAATGAATCATTAGGGAATTGGAGTAATAGGAATTGGCTAGTGGAAATTAAGAGAACTCTAAAGAATGCAGAGGTCGCAATAAAAAGTACCAACCACCACCCCTGGGGTAAAAAGAGACCCAAGGAAGAGCACTCATTATTACCCGAAACTGAAGAGGAGATACAGGCCTTACTGCAAAGGGCACAGCTTTGGCTCACTGGATAGCAGAGAAGATGCCCAGGTACCTCACTGGTGGAGCTTGCTTGAAATCTGTCCTCCAGGGTGCCAAGGGAGACCTTCCACAGGGAGGTTCTGAGCTTCAGAACCCACTAGGTGCCAGGAGAAGCTACTGGGCACTGCTGAAACCAGGGGCTGGAGAGGTTGCCTTCTGCAGGAGTCAAGTGTAGTTCTGTGTATAAGAGGTGCAGACATCAGCGACCCGGCTGAAACATAAGCCTGTGCTGTCTGGGCCCCATAGTTACACTTCTAATGGGTAAGCCAAGAGCTGGAGAAAGCGCTTGATAGCCAAACACAGAAGAAAATTGCACTCTACAGGCACCCAACTCTGAAAAAACTGTGCAGGCAAAACAGCAGAGAAAAAAGTACATCCTGCAGGAGCTTTCCCAGTAAGCTACCAGTAAGAGCAGGAAGAATAATCCCCTCCTACAATGTCTTTCCAGCAGCCTCTACTGACGGAGCTTGACGTCTTACCAACTGGTAAAAGAGAAAAGTTTATCAGAAAAAACGATGAATTTGGACTTGAGAAGCAAAAAATCAGTAACCAGGACAGAGCTGGTATTATTTTGAACAGGGGAATCAGCAAACATAAGGGCCTGGAATTGGGAGCCACAGTGACTAAGGAGGAGAGAGCTGCGCAGAGAAGTGTATGAGATACTCAGGGACCAGATCATATAGCACCTTGTAGGACATAAAAACAATTTTGGATTCTATTCTTACTCTAACAGAAAGTCATTGGGGGTTTTTAACCAGTGGTTCATGACTCACAGGAATTAACCTGAATGGGCAAAAAAAATCACAACTAGTTTTTCTACCTATACTTGATAGAAATTTAATTTACTTTAATTATGAATATAAACAACAGAGTACATTAGTATTACCAGGGCCTGTGATGTCACCAATGAAAGTCACAGAAATATTTATATCACATTATAGTAATTACAGATATCTTAGAATATCTTTTTTTTTTGGCCATGCCATGCAGTATGTGGGATCTAAGTTCCCCAACCAAGGATCTAACCCATCCTCCCTGAAGTGGAAGCGCAGATCCCTAATCCACCAGAGAATTCCCCAGAATATCTTTATATTCATCACTATTAGATCTTGTTATTTAATGTGCCAAATAATGAAGCACATAACTATATCAGAGCTTCAAATTTTTTGTTAAACATTTTGAATATTATATCTCAATATAATTGGCTTTCTTTGAGATGTGTTATTTGGTACATTGTTATAAATTCTTCTACGAAGGATTCCATAGACTTCATCAGTTTTCTGAAGGGGTCCATGACACAAACAGATTAAGAACTGTAATGACCCATACGGGAAAAGAATCTAAAAAAGAGTAGATATATGTATATGTAGAACTGATTCACTTTGCTGTATACCTGAAACTAACACAACATTGTAAATCAACTATACTTAAATTAAAAAAATTTTTTTAATCTACTTTAAAAAAAAAACTGTTGCATGAGAGGGTCTTATTCAGAAGAGTGCATGAACTGATTTGCTTGATGTGGCTGCTGTGTGGGATCAGGGAGAGCAGAGCAGAGAAGAGATGATAGTGGTGAAAAAAAATGGACTGATATGCCTGACTAAAGAAGTCTAAGGAGAAATAAAGAATAGATGGAGGAGCAACTAGGACAGGAGATTGAGACCCGGGAAACTACAAAATTTAAATTCAGGTAGAAAAGCAGTAGCCAGAACAGGACACATAAAGAATGTCTGGAAAATAAAAGGAAAGCTAAGATTGTGTGGCATCATAGAAGCCAACTAAGAAAAGTACTACAAAAAGAGGAATAGATCATTTATGTCAATTGCTGTGGAAACCAGATGAAATTAGAGATTTCTACTTCCAGCCAAGATAGGTTAACAGGGACGAGATTTACCTTCCCGCTTGACACACCTAATAAACTAGAAAAAAGTATGTGAAACAGTTTTCTAACATTGGACATCAGGCATAACAAGACAGTGATCCCTGAGGAAAGGGAAACAAATGAAATGAATCTTATCATTGACCCAGGTTACTGTCAAGTTATAAGCCTCAGAGCTGGAATGGGAACCTAGGCAGAGCCCAAGAGACCAAAGTAGGCAGTCTTCAGAGCAAAGAAGTAGAGGGAAGAGAGCACCTCAGAGAGAGAGAGAGAGTTCCAGAAATATGCAGAGGTTCTCCCTTGTCTCTTCATCTGAGTACTAATTAGTGCATTTACTGAGAAAACTGACAAAGGCAAAGGAAAGTATAAGAAGGAACAATTCTGGGAGCTCACAAAGGGCCAGGAATAGTTCTTATTAAACCAACCAAAGTGAGGAATCTCTAAATTTATGGGGAATTGAGTTGAATCTTAAGAAAAGTATTAACTCAGAGTGGGAAAATTATTCCCAAACTAAACTCAGCTCTGAGCCCAGAAAACAAAGCCCAACAGCAAATTTCAAAGTATCAAACTGTTTCCAAGTAATTTAAATGTGTTCCAGAACAAGGTTCAATAATATATATAAGAATTCAAAAATAACCAATTAGTAAAATTTACAATGTCTGGCATCTAATCAAAAATCTCCAGGCAAGAAAAACAGCAGGAAAATAGTACCCAAAATGAAGAAAAAAACATCAATCAATAGAAATAGACCCAGAAATGACACACTTGATAGAAATAGTAGGAACATTAAACAACTATTATAACTATATTTTATATGTTCCCAAAGGAGAGAGGGAACCAAAAATCATTTGAACAAATAATGAAAAAATTTTTCCAAATTTGATGAAAACTGAAAACCCACAGATATAAGAAGCTCAATAGATTCCAAGCGCAAGAAACACAAGGAACACTATGCCAAGGCACACCATAGTCAAATTGCTTAAAAACAGTGATAAGGAGAAAAATTATAAAGCATCCAGAGAAAATCATCATAATTTGTATAATGGAAAAAACAAGAAATATCACAGAGTTCTCATTAGAAACAATGCAAACCATAAGACAATAGAGCAATATCTTTAAAGTAATGAAAGGAAAAACACTCAAATTAGAATGCTACCTGCAGAAAAATACCTTTCAAAAATGAAGGCAACATGCAGAATTTTTAGGTAAAAGAATGCTAAAACAATTCATCACCTGTAGATGTAGTGCAGACTACAAGAAATGTTAAAGGAAGTCCTTCAGGCAAAAGAAAATGGTACCAGGTGGAAATCTGAATCTATACAAAGGAATGAAGAGTATCAATAATGTTTTTTAAATAATCTACTTTAAAGAAAAAAAGCATTATAGTGTGGGGTTTATAGTAAAGGTAAAAATGTATAAAAACAATAGCCAAAAGACTGGAAATGGAAGTATTCTATTCAAGGTTCTTAAATGGTATATACTATTATATTACTTGAAGGTAGACTGTGCTGTTAGTGTCAGTCAAAGTATATTTCAGAGCAAAAAAGTTACCCAGGATAAAGAAGGTTATTTGAAAATTATAAAAGGATCAACCTATCAAGAACTGAAAAAAGAAACAGACAAATTCACAATTATATTCACAGATTCTAATACCCTCTCTTAAATATTGATAGAATAGGTAGATAAAAATTCAACTGGGGTATAGATGACCTTAATAGCACTGTCAACTAAATTGGCAACCAAGCTGACAACCAACTAACAGACATTTATGCAAGAAGCCACCTATCAACAGAAAAATACACATTCTTTTCAAATGTACCTGAAACATTTACCAAGATAGATCATAACACAAGCCTCAACAAACTTTAAAAAATTCAAGTAATGCAAAGTATATTACCTGACCAAAATAGAATTAAATCAGAAATCAAGAATAAAAGTGGCCTGGGAAATCTTGAAATATTTGGAAGCTAAATAACTCACTTCTAAATAATATACGATCAAAGAAGATATCAAAAGAGAAATTCAAAAGTATTTTGAACTGAATGAAAATAAAAACCAAACATAATCAAAACATGTGGTATGGGGGCTTCCCTGGTGGCACAGTGGTTGAGAGTCCGCCTGCCGATGCAGGGGATGCGGGTTTGTGCCCCAGTCCAGGAGGATCCCACATGCCGCGGAGCGGCTTGGCCCATGAGCCATGGCCGCTGAGCCTGCGCGTCCGGAGCCTGTGCTCCTCAATGGGAGAGGCCACAACAGTGAGAGGCCCCTGAACTGCAAAAAAACAAAACAAAACAAAAAAAACATGTGGTATGAAGCTTAAAGTGGTACTGAGAAAGAAATTTATACTACTAAACACCTATATTATATTAAAAAGAAAGATCTCAAATGAATAAACTTCCCCTTTAAGAAAGTAGAAGGAAGAAAATAATTATAAAGAAGAAACATCAATGAAATCCAAAGCTACTTCTTTGAGACATCAATAAACTGAAAAGCTCTGGACTGACTGAGCAAATGAAAAGAGAGAAGACACAAATTACCAATATTAAGAATGAGAGTGGTGATATCACTACAGATTCTACAACTATTAAAAGAATAATAAACTAATCTTATGGAAACTAATCCTACAACTCCAATGAAATGGACAAATTCTTTGAAGGACACAAACTACCAAAGCCTACTCAAGAATAAAATAATAGCTTGAATAATCTTATACCAATTAAAAAGAAATTGATTTTGAAGTTAAAACATTTTTCATAAAGAAAACTGAAGGCCCAGGTGGCTTTATTTGTGAATTCTATGAAGTAGAAAATTGAAGAGGAAGAAGATTCCATTCTGAGCACAACATTACTCTGATATCAAAATTAGAGCTATTACAAGAAAAGAAAATTATAGACAAATATCCTTTATGAACACAGATGGAAAAATTGTTAACAAAATTTTAGCAAATCTAACCAACAATATATGAAGAGAATAATACATCATCACCAAGTAGGGTTTATCCAAGGAGTGCAAGTTTGGTTTAAAGTTCAGAAATTAATGTAATTTCCCTTACTAAAAAAATAAAAGAAAAAACTATCTAATCATCTCAATCAAAGCAAAAAGCTCATTTGGCAAAATGCACCATCCATTCCTGATAACTCTCAGGAAACTAGGAATTTAAAGAAATTCCCTCAACCTGATAGAGGGAATCAACCAAAAATCTACAGCTGACAATATACTAAATGGTGAAAGATCAGGAATGAGGCAAGTATGTACACTTTCACCACTTCTACTCAACTGAAAGTTCCAGCCTGTGCAATAGGGCCAGAAAATAAAAGGCATCCAGATAGAAAAGAAAGATATAAAACTGTCTTTATTCACAAACAACATAATTACAACATGATTATCATTCTATGGAATCCACAAGAAAAGGTGCTATGGTATCACACCAAAAAAGGTACTACAACTGACAACTAAGTTTGGCTGACAACTGATCAGAATATGTGATCAATATATAAAAATCAACTCTAATTCTATAATCTAAAAACAAAAAGTAGGAAAATGAAATTCAAAACAGTGTCATGTACAGTAGTATCAAAAATATTAAATACTTAGGGATAAATTTGATAAAGATTATAAGACCCTCACACTGAAATATATAAAATATTACTAAGAAAAATGGAAGCAGACCTAAATAAATTGAGAGAAATACCATGTATATGAATAAAAAGATTCAATGTTATTAAGATGTCAGTTCTCCCCAAATTGGTCTATAGGTTCAAAGCAATCCCAGTAAACATCTTAGCAGGCTTTTTTGTAGAATTTGACAAACTGATTCTAGATGGAAATTCAAAAAGATAAAATGTGTAAAACAACTTTTAAAAAGAACAAAGTTGTAGGATTTATAATTCCTACTTCCAATTTTTAATACAAAGCTATAGTAATCAAAATAATGTGCTATCAGAACAAAAATAGACAAATAGATCAATAGAGCAGAATAAAGTGTCAAGAAATAGACCCACGCACATATGGTCAACTGTTTAGACAAAAGTGGCAAAGGCAGTTCAATAGAGAATGTATAGTCTTTTTAAGAAATGATGCTGAAAGAATTACATATCTATTCAAAAGACTCATCCTCAATCCATACCTCAAAGCACAGATGAAAATTAACTATAAATGGAATGCAGACCTTACTGAAAAACCTAAAGTTAGAAACTTTTCATAAGAAAATACAGTAGAAAATCTTTATTACTTTGAATTAAGTAAAGATTTCCTAGCTATAAACACCAAAAACACAATTCATAAAAGAAAAAAATTGATAAATTAGACTTCACCAAAATCCATAAAATTGCTATTTGTAAAACTTCCTTTTTTTGGCTGCACCACCTGGATCTTAGTTCCCTGACCAGGGATCGAACCTGGACTCCAGCTGTGAAAGCGCTGAGTCCTAACCACTGGACCGCCAGGGAATTCCCTGTAAAACTTTTTAAGAAATGAAAACATAGGCCATAAACTGGAAGAAAATATTTGTAAGTCACATATGTGATAAAGGACTGTGTTCAGAATATACAAAGAACTCCCAAAGCACAGTAATAAAAATACCAATAACCCAACTGAAAAATGGGCAGAAGATTTTAATAGACATTTTGCCAAAGAAGATGTGCATATGGGAAATGAGCACACAAAAAGATGCCTAAAATCATTAGGCATTAGAGAAATGCAAATTAAATCATAACCGAGATGTCATGATACACCTGTTAGAATGGTTAAATCTAAGAAGACTGTACCAAGTATTGGTGATGATGTGGAGCATCTAGAACTCCACATTTTGTTGGTGGGAATAAAAAATTAGTAATCCCACTTCAGAAAATCATTTAGCAGTTTCTTAAAAAGTTAAACATATACCTACTATGATCCAGCCACTCCTTTTCTATGTTTTTACCCAAGAGAAATGAAAGCATATGTCCACACAAAGTCTTGTATGTGGGTATTTATAGTAGCTTTATTTGTAATAGCCCAAAACTTGGAATGACCCAAACTTATGTCAACAGATAAATTGTGGTATATCCATACAATGGAATACTACTCAGCAATGAAAATGAATGAAATATTAATTCATGCAACAGAATGAATAAATCACAAAGTAATTATGTTGAGCAAAAGAATCCAGATGAAAAGAGCACATACTATGTGATTCCATTTATTAAAAGAAAACTCTAGAAATTGCAAAACAATCTATAGTGACAGAAAACACATTAGTAGTTTTAGTAGAAGAGCACTGGCAGCTGAGAGGTATGGAAGAAACAGAATACAAAAGCAGGAGAAAACTTACAGGGGTAATGGATATGTTCACTATGTTGACTGTGGTGAAGGTTTCATGGGTGTGTAGTTATGTCTAAACTTTTCAAATCGTACATTTTAAATATGTACAGCTTATTGCATGACAATTATAATGCAATAAAGCTCTAAAATATATCAGATTAAATTTTTAAATCTTTAAGAGATTTGTTTAGCTTTTTTAAACGTTTTCATATCTCTTTACAAAATGCCTCTAATTTCATATATTTTTATATCAAATTCTGTTAAAACATGCTATAACCTGTAACACAGGTAGCACAGAGTCCTTCATGATTTTACTAAAATTTTTCATTTTGTTTTGATCCTATTTCATTTTATTCTTTTCTATCTTATAACTTTAAGTAATACCCTTTTTTTCCATCTGTTTTATATTTTTAGAGGCAAAAAGGTAGATTATTCTGTAGGAGCAAGACAGCCCTCCTACATTTACTGGCTCTGTAATTTACTGGTGTTGTTCCTAGGACATGCTAAGCCTTAGTTTCCTTACAAAATGAGGTAATTTTATGAAGAATTTGACAAAAAAGAAAATCTGTATTTAGTGCTCCACAAAGAGTTGGAATGGAACTTTTAAAATTTCTGTATATTCTGTTGGACAGTGACCTAACTGAAAAGTAAGGCTCTTTATGAAGTTAATCTTCAGAAAACTTCAGAAAGAATGATAATAGGTAATCAAATTGTTAAGTAACCCCAGGTTTAGCCATCCTGAAAATAGACTTCAAAGGCTTTAGAATTTTAAAAGTTCTTTTGTTCAAACAATGGAGTTTCTATTATAGTTGCCAGACTAAAATTAAAGCAAGAATTATAAACTATTTTATAGTCTTTCCTGACGTCTTTCTCTGGTTATTAGGTTCATAAACGCCATTACTTCAAGAGTGAATGCCGTGAGGAAGTTTTAACATATGAAATGCCTAGTAGTTCGCTGTCTACTTTCCTATTCAAAATAATTACTCACTACAAAATTATTCATAAGATTTTTTAAGTTTCTAAAATAAATCCCCTACATATTCCAGACAAAAATAAGGGGAATTCACCATTGTGTTATTTATCATCTGATTATTGTGACCACTACCTCCCCATAGCACCCTCCATGGATCCCAGGAAAGACTAGCAGATACCAGAGCTACTTGCAGTGTTCTTTCTCTGTATAAGATCTCGGATTTTGCATAATATTATCCTTCCTTTCATAATAACATGAGCAACAGCTAACATTTGTTGGGTACTTACTGTTTGCAAATACTGAGTTAAACTTAATTCTAAAAACATTCCTCAGGCTTCCCTGGTGGCTCAGTGGTTAAGAATCCACCTGCCAATGCAGGGGACACGGGTTCAAACCCTGGTCCAGGAAGATCCCACATGCTGTGGAGCAACTAAGCCCATGCGCCACAACTACTGAGCCTGTGCCCTAGAGCCCACGAGCCACAATCAGTGAAGCCCACGCACCTAGAGCCGTTGCTCTGCAATGAGAGAAGCCACAGCAATGAGAAGCCCGCGCACCGCAATGAAGAGTAGCCCCCACTCACCACAACTAGAGAAAGCCCACGCACAGCAACGAAGACCCAATGCAGCCAAAAATAAATAAATAAATTTAATAAAATTAAATTAAAAAATAAAAACAATCCTCTACTCAGCCATAAAAAGGAATGAAATAATGCCATTTGCAGCAACATGGATGGACCTAGAGATTATTTTACTAAGTGAAGTAAATCAGACAGAGAAAGACAAATATCATATGATATCACTTATATGTGGAATCTAAAAGAATGATACAAATGAACTTATTTACAAAATAGAAACAGACTCACAAACTTAGAAAACAAACTTACAGTTACCAAAGGGGAAAGGTGGGCGGTGAGGGATAAATTAGGAGTTTGGGATCATATACTCATATATTCACTGCTATACATAAAATAAATAGATAATCAACAAGGACCTACTGTATAGCACAGGGAACTCTACTCAATATTCCATAATAACCTATATGGGAAAAGAATCTGAAAAAGAATGGGTATATGCATAACTGAATCACTTTGCTGTACACCTGAAACTAACACAACATTGTAAATCAACTATCCTCCAATATAAAATAATTTTTTTTTAAATCCTGTAAGATAGGAACAGATACCTTCTTCAAAAAGATAAGGAAACAGAGGCTTGGTGACTATAAATAATATGTTCAGATATTGCAGCACTTAACTTATAAATGGGAACCCCAAAACAAGTTTTAACCAAGATATTAGAAAAATGTTTCCATCAATAAGTCACAAAACTAGAAAATCTTCAAGCTTAAAATGCTAGAAAAACTTTTATCTTTTGTCTCTGCTTAGTTCCTATCTAGATTTTGTCCTATGCTAGAGCATGATATTCAATTCAGTTTAACAGGTGTAAAGGAAAATACGGCTGTCATTTCTTTTGTGAGTCTTAGCTCTCAGAACATGTGGGTTACTTTGTACTTTTTTAATGATAGTGACTGAGTGAAATGCCAAAAGGTGATAAGTTGCACAAATAGTCACTTTTGTGTAAAATTTATTTTATGTTTTGAGATCTTTATCAGTAATATGGGCAGTAAAATTTTTCTAAGAAAAATTCTACTTTCTACTCTGTTACCTATTATATTTGACATTTTACATTATAGATTTATTCAAGATTGGCTAACTTCTCTAGGTTCCATTATGCTCTCAAACTGGGGTTATAACCAAGGTATTTTATTTATAGACAAGTCTTCCTGAAGTTTCTCTATTAAAAATTTTTAAATTAAACAAGTCTGAATGGCCTTCTGTGGTTCTGGGGACATTGGCTTCTGTTCTAAATGGAACTGTTCATCCAGTATTTTCCATCATCTCTGCAAAAATTGTAACTGTAAGTAAAATTTATTTGCTAGTATTTTTAACAATTTTAAACAAAGTGTAACCTGAGAGAACAGACCTGGTATACTTTGACCCAGCAAGGGGAAAATTGGGACGTGTAGTAGGTCACCCCTAGTGTGGGATCCATGATAGAAAGGTTAACTAATGTTCTCAGGGGGTAAGCCAGCCTCTATTGTGAAGTGTTTGGCTGGACCTTGTTGACTGGGCAATCAGTAAAGAAATTGCTTTGTTTTCTAATTCTGACTCCAGTGCTGTATCAGCATTCCAAAGCACTGAAGTAATAAAAGAGACAAATACGACCACTCTTTCTTTCAACTGGTCTGAACAATGGCCATTTTTTACTACCAGCCAGCTCAGAGAAAGGAAATAATGAGAGTTTGGGATTGTGCTGGGGAACCCAGGAGAGCTGATGAATTCATGGATCTTATTAGAGCCACCTTAAGTCTTCAGTCTCTTGGACTGTTGCTACACTGTGTCAACATAGATGCCAGTATATGTATAACTACTAATTTTAGGAACAATTTCTAGAGAAATTTATAAAGGTCTCATATTGCAGGTAGTACTCTGAGTAGAGGAATATTAAGAAACCTGAGTTATGAGAAGTTATTAGAAGTAATAACTCAATCAGAAAACTAATTTCAATAGTTTCTTTGAAAATATGTGGTGATATTAATAGCAGATAGAGGACTCATTTGTCTGATCCTATATTTACATTGCTTAAGTGAGAGAATTAAGAGTGAATTTTTTTTTTATTGAAGTAGTGAATTTTTTTTTTGATGTAATGAAAGTAAAGGATAGAATAATGGTGCATTTTTTCCCCAGAAATGTGTGGAAATTACTATGTTGAAATTCATTTTTAAAATCCTGATGAATAGACATTTTAGTTTTTTCTCCTTCTTTTATAATATATTCTCCTTCAATCACCTGATTAAAAAAATCTATTCCTTTTCAGATGTTTGAAAATGATAAAACCACATTAAAGCATGATGCAGAAATTTATTCTATGATATTTGTAATTTTGGGTATTATTTGCTTTGTCAGTTATTTCATTCAGGTAAACTTTTAATGAATTAAACAAATATGTACATGATTACTGTTTTATGTCATCCTATTTGAGTTAAAAATAGTAACTAAATATAATAGCTAAATAAAATACAAATAAGTAAATATAGTAACTAAATGTTCCAAAGAAATAGATAAGACAGTTAAGAATAAATGTTGATTTTTGTTTGTTTGTTTCTCTTCCAGGGATTATTTTATGGCAGAGCAGGGGAAATTTTAACCATGAGATTAAGACACTTGGCATTTAAAGCCATGTTATATCAGGTCAGTGTTTAGTTGGGCTTTTTTCTTATTTTATTTTAAATGTGTTTTAAAATATTCTAGCTTTTAGTTTTTCTTTACATCAATTTCTTGACATAACCTTTCCTTTGATCATTTTAAAGCATCCTTTTTTGTGTACCAAGCAGCAACTGTATTAGAATTATTGTACTGTATTTTCTAACAGAAGCAAGTCCAAAATTGTTATGTTCAAAAATGCAGTTTATAGAAAACAAGATTTAGAGTCCACTCCCTGTTCCTTGCATTTATCTTGACAAATCTCTTTTAATGTATAATGTAGTTGTTCTAGAATCAGAATGGAGGCTAAATTAAAACTGAAAAGGAGTGTTAAGAACTACAATATCCTGGGGAACATGTTTAAAAAGGAGTTAATTTCCATACTTCTCATCCATATGCACAGTTTAAGTTTTTTCATTGCTGACTTCTTAAGGCAGCCATTCTCTGAATTCAGATAACATCAGTCTAGCTGGCAGGTTGGCTTGCCACAGATGATCATTCACACCTGTGAAATAACTAAAACTAGGTGTATCAAATAGTAATCTTGAAAAGTGAGTCTTGGGGGCAAATGGCAGAAATGTCTCAGACTGGCACCTCTAAAATTCTTTCAGAAGGCCAAGGTATATTGGGTTACCCTGAAAGCCAGTAATCATTTGAAGCCCTTTGCCACACTTTCTGTCACCAGAGCTCACCGTGTAGGGGCAAATAGCTTCCTGCCAGGGTCATTTCTTTTCAAAAGTAGAGTTACTGTCACTCCAGCAGAGTCGTCAAAACCAGTTTTTACATCTTGTGACTTTTAGCAGTAGTGCTCAAAGGACTGCTGAGTAACAAAACTCCTCTGCCTTTGTGCACTCTTAGAGGACAGCAAGATATAAAATGAAGCGAGTGGGAGGTTTCCCATAGCAACTTAATGCTCTGAAGCAATTGGTGCCTAACTTCTTCTCTCAAAAAGGTCCTGTCAGAGACAACTGCAGACACTCCTTAATCCAGAAAAACAAAAATCTACTTGAAGGGTCATAAAATGATTTAATGACTGCACATCTTGTCTCGCTCACATTAAGCTTGTACTTTTGGGGGTTTTTTTATGAACAATTTATGTGTTTACCTCAAATCTTTGATGAAATTAGGCAGGATTTTAATTAACTAATACTATGTTTCACACTTGACAATTTTTGCTCATTTTTGTTTTTCTTTGTGTATTTATGTTTTTACACATTCAAAGACATTTATTTTCAATTTTCAGGAACTTTTGAAAATGTTTCCTGAATGTCTGAATGTCTTAAATAAAAGAGTATAAACTTTAACTTTTCCAATCATTACTTTGAACTTTCTTTCTAGAGGATTACAGGATGCTTTTGGTGGAGGAGTCCCAAGGCCACAAGCCAGTTAAACCAGTGGATATTGTTAATCCAATATCCTGATGGTTGATACTGGACCTTACTCTTTTGCCCTAGCATTAGCCATGTGAGCAGGAGGACAGTAACATTCTTGGATTAAGTAGTTTCTGCCCATAAGTATACAGCGATCTGTAAGCCATAAACTCTTCTTCCTCAAAACACATAAAAAGCCAAACAGACAGAAACTCTGTGTTACTCAGCAGATGTTATTAAAATCTCCCATAAATTCACCTGAGCCCCTTTCAGCTTACCATTTGTTTTCCCTCTTCATTCTTTCAGGCTTTTTTTTTTTTTTTTTTTTTTTTTTTTTTTGCGGTACGCGGGCCTCTCACTGCTGTGGCCTCTCCTGTGCGCAGGCTCAGCAGCCATGGCTCACGGGCCCAGCCGCTCCTTGGCATGTGGGATCTTCCCGGACCGGGGCACGAACCCGTGTCCCCTGCAGTGGCAGGCGGACTCTCAACCAGTGCGCCACCAAGGAAGCCCCCTCTTCATTCTTTAGCACTCTTTTTGCTTATGTGCTTTCTTAAATTGAAAGAAAAGAGTAATGTGTTTGGGCTTTTCTCAATAAATGTCTTAACGAATTTCACTTTTGTTTGTAGTAAGGGAAGTTCCTAATGTACAGTTTTGCCCTAACTCCTATTACCTGGTTGTTTTTTTCTTTCCCTAAGATAAGCTATTTTAAGTCTTAGAAATCATGCTGAGACTTGCAGTGCTTTTTATAACCATTTTGAAACCTCAGTTGAAATAGAGGTATTTATGGAATCAGGTGTGGTCTTTTTGTAGGTATAAAATCTCTATTTTATTTGATGACTTGAGATCCCTCCAGTTGAAAAGAATGTTCTAATTGTTGCTGACTTCAGTGGTTATAAATAATCCATTGCTTATTGTGGTTAAAGCTAAATTTATATTTCTTAATAATAAATATTGACCTATAGATCTATTAGGTTTTTTAAAAGATATGAAGGGTTTTTTTGCCTATTTCTCTCTAAATTGGATTGGCTAGGGCTTCTGTGGAGGGTCACTAAATCATAAGATGATGGCATTAGTGGAGATCACTAAGGAATCTCAAAAAGCTACTTCCAAAAGGATTTGAGGTAACAAATCCTGAAGCAGGAAAACATGTCAGGAAACTCGGCTGTAACGTTTCAGTTAGATGAAGGGCAGAACAGGATAGTTGATTAAAAACTCTGGCATCTGGTTGCCTAGGTTTCAATCCTGGCCTCAGTTCTTTCCAGCTATGTGGCCTTGGGCAAGCTGCTTAATCACTCAGTACCTCTGTTTCCTCATATATAAAATATGGATAGTCATAGTATCTATCTCATAGAGTTGTGATGATTAAACGAGAAAAGACATACCACGCACTTATGATAGTGCTACTGTAATTTTTTATTTCTAATAGAATTATTGGCAGGAAAAAAATGGATTTACTAGTATCAGAAAACCTGCTAGCCTAGCTTATAATCATTTTACCATCAGGAAGAGAAGAAGCAAGCTAATTTTTACTCAATACCAGCTGTGTTCCAGAAACTCTGCTAAGTGTTTTACTATATAATGCCTATGCTGGAAAACAATCCCTAGAGTGCATAATTGCTGACTTGTTGAAAAGCAGTTTTGGATATCTTGCTGATTGAACATCAGAGAAAGATGAAGACTAGTCATATATGTATCCTTTGCCTTGCGTATTATAGCAATTACTATACTATAGAATCAGGAATGTAATAGTAAATGATAAATTCTTTTTCTTTTTCTATATTTTTACTTTATATTGTAGCTAGAAATTCTTTGTGTATTCCATGTTATGTTGAAATATAGAAAGAATTAGTATACAATAAAAAACAGGTAATGTCTTCTAGATCAAGAGTGCTGTAGTTACTATCATTGCTGATGTGTGTTCATGGTTATATGTTAGGCTCTTGACTCGGGTTGTATTCTCAAAGTGGCTACTGTGTAGTGAATATCATGATCTCTATAAGATGCCCTTTGGGTGTCTAGGACCCTAAACTCTTTGGGACACCTTCCCAATCCAGGGGTTTAAAGAGTAGTGATGTCATGCCAGGGTTGTAATCCCCCTGGATGCTGCCATATTCCTCCACGGGGGCTTTCTTCTCACCCAACAGCATGATTAATGCACAGCCTTCTATCTCTCTTGCTTTTGTTTCCTTAGTTGGCAAAAATGTGTAACCTGGGCATCAGGGCCCTGGCTGGGTCTTTTGCTCTTCACTCACTAAAAATCAGTCAATTTTTAGAGACAGTCTGCATGTAGTTTAATCCACAAGAGATATAACCGGTTTGAGTGCATGGGAGGAAACAGTCAATAACTAAAAAAAGGAAATCAGCATTCCTCAAGTTGAGAGGTGCTAAGAAGTGCTATCTCTATTTGCTGTTGAAAATGAAATTGGTTATAACATTAGGCTTTTATTGCTTGTATTTTTGACCTGTCTCCTTCAAATTGCATGCTTTTTGGCTGCAGTGTTTTTACAGCAGCTTTTCTGCCTCTTTAGCTTCCCACAAGGCCCAGTACTTATCAGATCTAAGGGGGAATATGAAGTGTCAGGGAAAATCTCACCTATCTGGGTCCTGAAGAGAAGGAGACAGACTTTTCTTTTATTTTTTATCATTTATATGTTTAGACAGAAAGGTTTGGAAATATTTCTAAATTGTGTTGTGCATTACTTTACTTTTTAAGTAAAATCTGCTCTCCACAAATTACTTGTGGAGTAAAATTACAAATTATTTTGTGGTTCGAAATGACCATTTTAAACATTGATTATTATACAATATTGCAGCATGGTAATGAGTCCAAGCTGTTGGGCTTAAGTTCTTCAGTTTGTATCTAAATATAGATCTTTGTGAAGTAAGAAACAAAAGTTATTTGATCCATAGTTTTTACAAGAATTAAGCGCCTGTGAGTAAGGAGGCAGGCAAATGGCTTCTAAGTTAATGTAGCAAAATTGCAACTCAGAAAAGGATCTTTTTGATGACCATATGTTAATTCCCTTTTTTCTCTAGGATATCTCCTGGTTTGATGATAAGGAAAACAGCACAGGAGCCTTGACAACAATATTAGCCATAGATACAGCACAAATTCAAGGAGTATGTATATTGCTTTTATTATTTATTTATTTATTTATTTTTGGCTGCGTTGGGTCTTCGTTGCTGTGCGCGGGCTTTCTCTAGTTGTGGCGAGCGGGTGCTACTCTTCATTGGGGTCCGTGGGCTTCTAATTTCGGTGCTTTCTCTTATTGCGGAGCATGGGCTTTAGGCTCGCAGGCTTTAGTAGCTGTGGGGCACGGGCTCCAGAGCTCAGGCTCAGTAGTCGTGGCTCAGGGGCTTAGTTGCTCCACAGCATGTGGGATCTTCCCGGATCAGGGTTCGAACCCTTGTCCCCTGAATTGGCCGGCAGATTCTTAACCACTGTGCCACCAGGGAAGTCCCTGCTTTTATTTTTAAATGGTGTATGTATATGGTATGCATGCATGTGTGTACACACATGTGTTTGTGCATATATGTGAGCTATGCTGAGATGACCCACATCATTAAGGAGACCAGGTAAGTCTCAGGGCTAACAGGGAGCTCTCAGTGAAAGATATAAAGAAGCCTTTCAGTTCTGGACATTTTTAACCAAAAATAAAGGAGATTTAGGACATGTAATAGGATAACCAGAGGACTAAAGAAGATACCAAGAATGAGTTAGAGAAAAGAGCTCAGAATTAAATAGTAAGATAAGAAAAAGTAACAAAATGAAAATACACACACGTAACTTAGAAGTTTTAATAAAAGAATGAAGTTTAGTTTTTCCTTCCCCCCAGAAAATAAAATCTTATTTAGCATAATATGTAACATGTTAAATTCATATGCATCTGGAAATGGTTCTGTGCTAGTTGTTATACAGATCAAGTTAAAGAGATATGTGTGATCATGACTGGTCACAATATGTATAAATAAAATTCATGTTTATGAACCATATTCAAAATCAATGACAGAATGACCAGCATAATGTACATCAAAGTGACACTTAAATATTTATGGGGAGTAAAGTAGTGTGGAAGAGATGAAGAGTAATTTATTAGTTTTCTTCCAATTATTTTAATAAAATTAACCTTTATATTACAAGCAGGATTTCAACTATAATTGAGAAAAGGAATGCAAAACAAGATTTCCCACTTTTAATTTAAGTGAAGTAAAGTTTTTGATCTCTGTTAAAATAAGAACTCTAGCAGAATTATAGACTTTCCTTTTTCCTTATCATTCATGTGGGAGAAAAGGAAAGTCAAAGATGCACCTCCGAATGACAGAAAAATCTTAAAAGTATTTTTTTTTGTTGTTTAGAAATACTGAAATGTTGATTACAGCATTGCTACCAGAGCAACAAATTGTCAACTAAAACAGCTCTTCAAAATTGTATTTTCTTTTGGAAGCTATTTCCACAGGACATGGCCACTATTCTAATTTTTGTAACTTTTGCAAGACTTCTTTGTTCAATATGTACATACAAGGATAGATTTATATTACTAGAGAATAAAACAAGTTGGTTACAATTATGAATATTCACATGCTTCTGTATTGGTTTGGAAAACTAATTTTATGATGTAGAAAGAGCTCAAGAGGAAAGGGGACATCATCTTCATCTCTTCCTGAAACTTTTTTTGATAATTTTGAAAACAAGACTCTAAATTTCACTAGATAGTATTTAAATTTTAAAGTAAAGCTGAGGAGCTGGACTTTACTTGTATAAGTGGGAAGAAAATGATGGATAAAATTTCACTTAATAGTTAACTAATGAGCATAGCATTAATCTTCCATAGCACAATAGAATCAGATAAATGACAACATCTGTGTTTAGAAATTCAATGGTTCACTACTTTTGGCAGAAGTATCAATCCCTATAATTCCCTTTGAATCCCCATTCTACAAAATTTGGGGTTTTTTCCTTTGCTGTGTGCATGTTTTTCTCTTACTACCTATCATCATTCAGATCTTTTAAGAATCCAGTGAAATAGGTATTCTTACTATAAGCTATACTTGATAGGTGAGACATCTCTTTTAGTATTTACTTCAATGAAAAGAACAAATTAGTACTAAAGGCCAACATTACTCTCTGAATACCCATTAGTTGTTTCTAATACATAATGTTGTCTCTCATCAAGAAAAATTAATGAGAATATTTGTCAGTGTGATTCCTTATAAACCTTTGACTAATACTATTTGAATCATTTGAAAATTTCCTGTTTCAGTTAGTAACTGTTGGTCTCATGATAACTTCTGGGCAAGTCAAATCATTTTCATTAAGTAAGAAGTAGCAGCTAAACACTAGATGGCTGGAATACTGATGGCACATTTAAAGTTGCAGAATTTGTAAAGCATAGCAACCAAAGAAGGATTCCAAGAATAAGACTGTGTCTACTGGCATACAATTCACATAAACCCTTGCTTTGCCATATATAGGTAGATTCATATCTAACTTGAATAGATTCTCTTTCTATTGAAGGAAGATTATTTACTAATCCTATTTGTCCACTATTTCTTTTATCACAAAGACACACCACACTAGAGATGAATCAGGAAACAATAATTTGGGGTCATATATCCTATCATATCAACTTAAGATATTTCCATCTCAGTTTCTTCATCATGTAATTTTGGTTACATGTTACTTTATCAAATGTATTAGGGTGAATGTTTATAAACTAACCCTTTAATAACAGTAAATTTTATTCTGAAACCCTTACTAGTCACCAAAAATATAAACTCCTCGCTATTTTTAGATGTTCTGATACTTTGAGAGTCATGAGAAAAACATGTTAGTGAAATAAGGTTATAGGACAAAATGATTCCTGAAATAGTTGATTGAATACAACCAATTTAACTGGTATTATTTCAGCCCAAGGTAATGGCTTACTGCCAGTACATCTGTCAACAGACTATTTTCTGTGTAGTAGGTAGTTTTATTAAAGGTATAAAGCCATTTTAAATTCTTTGGGAGACTGAGTTTCACAAAATTACAAAGTATTATTTCTGTATATTTAACAACCCCTTTTCATCAACCAGAAGTCTTACCTCACTTTTGTCCACATGAAAGTGTGTAATTGATGCCACAGTGTACACTTGATATACCGACAGACACAATGTTAGTTCCAAGAATTCTCATCAGAACTACAGTTACATTGCCCCAAGAAATAAAAATTTCCTTTATTAATTCCTAGAGCCCAGTGAATTGATTAGGTAGAGCTAGGGTATCATTACGTGGACAATGGTGACCTCACTTTTTGGTTTAACTTTTGGACATGGAAAGTGCATAAAACAGCTTAACATTACTTATAATTCAAATGATGTGAGTAGTCATTGAAATCACTTTACCACAGTATAAGGTTGGCATATAATTGCTGTTTTGCATTACCATTTTAGGTTGAATTAATTGAGACATTATCAAGTCTACAGCAAAAGCTAATATCCAAAACCATAGTGGTTAAAGGTGGTCCTTCCTATAAAAAAAAAAAATTTCAATCTCAGCCCTGAACTCAAAACTTTCCAGTGAAACTTTACCAATGCTAAGCCCTCAAACTGTTGTCTGGGAAGACAAGTCAAGAAATTCGGCTTCCACTTTTGACAAAAAAAGAAATAAACATAGTAAGGTCTACAGGAGCAAATGAACTTCGCCACTGGTCTAATAATGTGTGATAAGTTCATTTATTTTCCACAAAATACTTGCTAATGAATAATACAACGAATAACAATAGGCCTTAAACACCTTACATTTTCACAAACTTTGTAAATTTGCCAACTAAACCTTTTTTGTTTTTTCTGCTCTACAAATATTTTTGCCACCATCAGTTGTAATACATCTTAGCAGATTACACTTCAGGTTATACTCATCTAGTTTATCTCTCAACTTCTTTGAAAATATTGTTACCTTCAGTTGTTCCACACAGACTATTCATAGCAGCTAATTTTAAAGTCACTTCAAACTCAGTATCGACTCCTCAAAAAAACCAACAGTTGAGCAGTATCAGTAACATATGTCGACCCATCAAGAGCCAGGGAAAACGACTCAAAATGACCTACCTTGGTTTTCAGTTGACGATTGATATTGCTGTCGTTTTTCTCAACTTTTTGAGCAGTTGTTCTTATCAAAACACTAATCATCTGATATTAGTTTATGCTCTCTGAACACATTTCTTCCACTGTTGCAGTCAAACATGATTTAATTAACTCACTATCTGTGAGTGACTTTCTTTGCTTAGCTAATAAATGAGCCACTCAGAAACTTACTTTAGATTCAGCATTGTTTTCACTTTTTAGTTTTATGAAGAAATTCTGCTAAGATGTGTTATTTCCATTCCATTTGTTTCCCATTTCTAATTTTTATAAATGTTACTTTCCTGTGAATTAGGAATTTTGTGATGTGTACTTAGTCTGCTAATGTCGACCTGTTTTGTATATTTTTAAGACTATGTAGTCTCATGGCATAATAAACACAGCACTGTGACATCTAATTAGAACACAAAGTGATCCACAGTCCATTGTGCCTTCCTTAAAAGCAGGACATCCAAAGTCCACTTTTCTCTTCCTTTCTTGTCTTTAGATGATGGGCATACAAGGGTAATTTTTAAAACTAGGATGAAACATCACAGTACAGCAACACACAGGGCACTCAACATGCTGCCAAATTATATACAATATCATCACACTGAGCAGCAGTGCAAAGCAAGGAGAGCAGCACATATGGTTTCTCTAGCAACCCCTCAACGCCATCGTTATAGTCCTAAGACAGCCATAGACAATAGGTAAACAAAGAAGCATGGCTGTGTTACAATAAAACTTTTTTTATGGATACTGACATTTGAATTTGTAGAATTTTGATGTGGGTCGTTTTCATTTATTTTCATTATCTCAACTTTTTGAATGTATGTTATGCAATGATAATAACTTTTAATGTCATTGTCTGCTAAATCTAACATTTGTATCAGTTCTGGGTTAGTTTCAACTGATTGATTTTTATGCTCATTTGGGGTCCTTTTTTGCTGCTTCTTGTTATACCTGGTAATTTTTGAGTAGATGCCACACATTGTGAATTTAACATTTTGGGGTGCTGAATATTTTTGTATTTCTAGAAATATTCTTGTTTTGTTCTGGGATGCAGTTAAGTTACTTGGGAACAGTTTGATCTTGGGGGGGGTCTTGATTTTAAGATTTATTAAGCAGGACTAGAGCCAACTACTGAGGCAAGACCCTTCAATATACTCTACCCAATGACCAGTGAATCATGAGGTTATTCAGTCAGGCTGGTATGACCAAACATATGGTCTTGGTATGACTGGTATGACTAGCCCTCACACATGCATTGTTCAGTTGAATACTCAAGGAGGATCCTCTGCAGATATCCAGATTTCTCTTTTTGTATACCTCTCTCTTCTTCAGTGTTCTGTGCTGCAAACTCTAGCTTCCTTGGTTTCTCCAGACTCAGCTTTGTCTACTCCACTTACGGAGTCTGTTGGGCTCTATCTCAGTTTACCCTTCCTATTCTGAAGCCTGGAAGCTCTTTTAAGGGGTAAACTGTGGCAAGCACAGGGCTCACCTCGTTTGTTTCCCATTTCTACCCTTGGTTGCCTTAGGTCTAGTATCTTGAAAACTATTGGTTCATATATTTTGTCTATTTTTTATTAGTTTCAGATGGGAGGACAAATCCATTCCCTCTCTTCATGTTAGCCAGAAGCAGAAATCCTGCTATATAGAATTTTATTTCTACAATTGCTTACTGAGTATCTTTCCATTTATTTTCTTATGGCAGCCATTCCTCTGGAACTTTCTTATCAAAGTTGTATTACCCACATTTAACATAGTATTTGGACATAGTAGATACTCCGTAAATAATTGTTATCTGCAGAACTATTTAATTATGACTTTCTGCTCTTGATTTCCAAGGAAAAATTCTATCTTCATGCACGTTGATAAATAATCTAAAGAAGTTTAATTAAATTTCCTCTGATTCCAGTTCTAAATTCTTTCCAGAGCTACACTATTCCTCTAGGTCTTTAAGGCAATTTTAAATTTTCTTTTAGTTCTTGTAGTATTTTTCAACGCCAGATGTCTGTTGTTTTCTGTTAATTCTTCCTGGAACAGGAAAGATATATTCAGATCCTTCTTATCCTACTACCATCACCAAAAGGCAGGGTTTGTGGCCTGTCCATGGCTGCGTTGACTGAATATTTCAGTAAGTTTCTGGTAGCTTAAACTAAAATGCCATTTAGAAAGGTATATGATCTTACTTTCAAGAAGCAGATTAGTACAAGAGTGGATAACTCAAGCTTATTGAATAAGCAAGGTTATGCAAGTGCAAGTCACTTTATAGAAAGTTCTTATGTCCCAAACAAAAAGCTCAAATACAAGACCATTCCATTAAAAATTTGGCAAGTTTACACTTGGATGTTTTTAGACGTGAGGTTGGTGTGCATACTCCTTAGACTAATTTTAAGTGACTCTCAAATGTTCATCTGATGTGCCTCTGATAAGTACCTCTACCTCTTTTTCCAACACACCACATAATTTTATACTCAAAAACTACAATCCTCAGCATGATTTCTGTCTTTACTTTTCCTGTTTTTCACCTTTTTGCTTCATTTTCTTTTGATTTCCTGTAAAGAGCTGGAATCTTAAAGTAAATAGGATAAAAACAGAGGAAGGTGGTGAAAAAAGGAACTATATTATGGCCACCTAATAGGAAATACCCAAACAGAAAAGAATAATTGTTCACTGGATATGTTTTACACTTTTGTTAATACAGATATCATGCCAAAGACTGAGATCTGAAAAAGGAAAAGTCATTGACCTCAAAATAAGAAAGTACAAAGTGGAAATCAATGAATGTATAAAGGCCTAAAAACATAGCTATCAAGTAATTGATGGCAAGTAATTTCTTAGTAATATTTAGATAAATTTTACATTAAAAGAACAATGATTATCTTATTCTTAACAAAACTTGATTGTAATTTTTTTAAGAACTTCTAACTATTTTATAGCAAAAAATATATATGTTTATGTGGCTGTAGGAGCATTCCATAGTTAATCTGATGTGGGGTGGGACCTTCAACGGTACAAGTACTTAAGTTCCACAGCCTCTTCATCCAGCTATCTGATCTATATAACTTTGAAACTCATGGTGAGGGTGGGAGGAGAGGAGCAAGTACAGTATATTGGTTTGCAAGGGCTGCCATAATGAAGTACCACAGACTGAGTGGCTTAAGCAACAGGAATTTATTTCCTCATGGTTCTAGAGCTTAGAAGTCCAAGATCAAGGTGTTGGCATGGTTGGTTTCATAATGAGTCCTCTCACCTTGACTTATAGTTTTCTTCGTGTTGTGTACTCACATGGTCTTTCTTTATGCAAGCACGTCTGCAACCAAATTTCCTTTTCTTATAAGGACACCAGTCATATTGGAGTAGGGCTCACCCTCAAAACCTCATTTTAATCTAATTACCTCTTTAAAGACCTTATCTCCAAATACAGTCACATTCTGAGGAACTGGGAGTCAGGACCTCAACATATGAATTTGGGTGGAGGGTGTAGGACCATTCAGTCCATAATATACAGCATCATTTATCTCTGCATCATCCTTAAACTCTCAAGAGGCAGAGTGTAAACAAGCATTAGTACCAAATGACATTTTTATTTCAGCCTCATAGCTTAGAGTTAGTGTATAACGCCCTAAAGCATGTAAAATGGGTTACCTGTCTGAGTTTTCAGTATTTAGTGGTTTGTTTGGTGTTTGCTATTGTTATTTGTTTTTACTTTTTTTGAGTTTTCTTTGATAGTTCAGTGAAAAAATGGGAACATAGTGGATCATTATCAGATGCAGTCTTGAAACTAAAACCACAAAAGTGTTTTAGGAACAAGTCAAAGCCCTGTGGAGAAAGAGGGCTTTTTTTTTTTTTTTTTTTTCCGGTACATGGGCCTCTCACTGTTGTGGCCTCTCCCGTTGTGGAGCACAGGCTCCAGACGCTCAGGCTCAGCGGCCATGGCTCACGGGCCCAGCCGCTCCGTGGCATGTGGGATCTTCCCGAACCGGGGCACGAACCCGTCTCAACCACTGCGCCACCAGGGAAGCCCAAAGAGGGCTTTTTATTGTTATTTTAATGATGATACTAATTTGGGGGATGCTTCAGTGAATATTGATATCATCTTTTAGAGAAGCAATTTGACAATATCTATGAAGAATGTAAGAGTATATACCCTTTAACATATAACTCCAGGCTAAGAATTTAACATTAGGAAATAAAAGATGAGCACAAATATTTTGCACAAAGATGTTCATTACATCTTTGCTTTTAATAGTGAAAAATTGGAAGCAATCTACTAGATATTTTTTGAAGACTATTTAGTGACCCAGGAAAAAGCTTGCTGTATAATGTAAAAGGATAAAAGCAGGATACAAAGCTGAATACACACAATAATCCTAATCTGAATGTGTGTATGTATTTATGTCTGGAAGGATGTAATTTTTAACATTATTTAGACCTTTTCCAATGGCCATGTTTTCATGATCAGAGCAAAACATATCTTTGAAAATGTGAATTGATATCTTGGTTGATTATAGCTGTGTTTCTAGGTAAATAGGTGTTTCATTTTTTCATCACAGCATAAAGGAATTTAACATTTCTGTTTATTACTTAACATGTGTCCCACTGAAAGTTAATTCATAAGACATGCAGTTCTCGTAAAGCAGTTATGAAGATATTTCTACTTAATTTAAGATTTTTTTCCAAATTTCTTTTAAGTTACCTCATACCATGATGTTTCCAACTCCTTTTCTGTCTTGATATTGCCTCTTTAGACCTTTGCTGAGTGAAACCAAGTTATAAAGTGCAGAAAAGGGAATGCAAGATATCATATCCAAAGTATATACTTCAATGAATATCCTCAATCATTCCATTCAGCACTACTACAGTGTAGTGGCTAAAAAGTCCCGGCCCTTTTTCAGTGTAAGGGGAAGGGGCAGGGTTGGTTTTGGAGCCCACATATGGTAAGTTGGGCATCCATGTGAGGCAGCAGCCTCATGTGGGAAAGCCAAGCCAGAGAAGAGTGAGGAGGGTATGAATGCAGGGGAGAGACGGGTAATGATAGCAGATTGGTCACGATCTGCATGATAGCAGAGAGGTTGATCAAGGAACTCTGTTAAAGAAAATGGGAGCCAGGTTTCTCACTGTTGAAGAAGGGGATAACAAATATTAGAAGGGAGAAAGATGGAAATAACCTTGTGTTTTTGGATTGGAACTGGAGGTATTGGTATGAACTCATGGATTTCAAGAAATGTAAACAGAGAAATAAATATAGATTTCAATATGTGCATGCATCTACACACACACACACACACACACACACACACACACTCCCCAGTTCTATCTACTAACATTCCACTGATAATGAGCACAACTAGCATCATATATTGATTTTTTTAATTAAAAATTTTTTTTCTTCATATAGTAAGTCCTAAATAACATTCTCCACTAACAGGAACTGGGACTCCTTGGAGAAATGACAGATTTCAGGTGTAGGGCCTGGAAAATCTTTTTGTGTCAGAAAGTAAGAACATATTCAGAAATAATAGGAACATGTCAAAGGACAATATCAGACATAATATAGACAAATAAAACATAATGACTCCTTAGTAGTGGACTTTTTTTTTTTTTTTTTTTTGCAGTATGCGGGCCTCTTATTGCTGTGGCCTCTCCCGTTGCGGAGCACAGGCTCCGGACGCGCAGGCTCAGCGGCCATGGCTCACGGGCCCAGCCGCTCCCGGCACGTGGGATCTTCCCGGACCGGGGCACGAACCCGTGTCCCCTGCATCGGCAGGCAGACTCTCAACCACTGAGCCGCCAGGGAAGCCCAGTAATGGACATTTTAAAACTATAACTATTATTTAATCTCTAAGTATAAATTCAAAATAAAAATCTATATATAAAGCCTAAAAAAGAAAGCTTATCTTATTTTGCAAGAAACTATAATAGCAATTCTTGTAAATTTCAAATTAACTGACTTTTTTCCAAAATATGTCTGATTATAGGCAACAGGTTCAAGGGTTGGTGTCTTAACACAAAATGCAACTAACATGGGACTTTCAGTTATCATTTCCTTCATATATGGATGGGAGATGACACTCTTGATTCTGAGTATTGCTCTGGTACTTGCTCTGACAGGAATGATTGAAATGGCAGCAATGACCGGATTTGCCAACAAGGATAAGCAAGAACTTAAGCATGCTGGAAAGGTAAAATAAAGACTGTTGTTCCCATCATAACATTTTAAAAGAAAATCAATAAGAGCTCCTATCCTTACAATACATAACTTCCTTTCTTAGGAATCTGTAAAGTGATGTATATGTATTGAAATTCATACAGATCAGTTTAAGATGGGGTGTAGATAATGTCATAGCAATAGGGTGCATAATTTAGAGCATAGGCTCTGGAGTCAAATTGGCTGAATTTGAATCCAGATTCTACCACTAACAAATGTGTGATCTGAGCAAGTTACATCAACCTTTCTGGACTTCAGTTTCTTCCTCTGTAAAGTGGAACTAAAATAGTACCTCTTACAGATCTTTATGACTATTACAGAAAACACTTAGTCTTATTAGTATATGCAGTAGTATCTGGAAAACAGTAAGCACTCAGTAATGTCAGCCATTATTACTCTTGTCAAATTGTGGGGGAATTTGTTAACATTGTGATTCCACATTCTCTGATTATTGAATAATTGAATGTCTTGAACAATTCTGGGTATTTTATTTTTCAAAATAAAGAGGAAATATAATAGTTACTAAATTCAAGGCAAGGTACTGATATTGGTAGTGCCCAAAACAAAGCTTTAGAGACAAGGACCATTTTTAAAATGATCAAAATGAACAATGTATTTACTTGGAAAATTTTTTGACATATATAAGTTTCTCAGGATCAATCATATTCATAAAAATAATCATTGTAGTAGTGATTTAGAGAAACATTAGTAATGTAGTACCATAATATCTAAAAGTTGAAAGAGATGTCATTTGATCCAGCCACTCACCCAAAGTAGAAATCTCTTGTACAACATCCCTGTTGAGTGTCTATCCATCTTTTATCCACCCTTTTCTCCAGTGGCAGGCAGTGCATTACTTTCCCAGGCTGCTGCCTACCCCTTAGATGGTAGGGAGTTCTTTTTTTTTTTTTTTTTTTTTGGTGGCCTTCTATCCTTCTCTTCTTGTCTTTCATCTTGATAGAGGTCCAAAACCTGCTTCTTGTGACTCTATGAAGCTGCATCATGTAAATGCCAAGTCTTCTCTTGGTTACCCAGCCCCAACTCCCCTCATGATACCATTTCAAAGATCTATATCACATTGGTGAAAGGCCTGAATATAAAAATGATTTTAATATCATTATGGTCTGTATCACAGTGACTGTATCATATTATAAATAGCATTAATATTCATGAATAGGGATCCAGCCAAGCACAAGACTCATAGAAATCTGGTTTTCATGACCCTTGGACTTTGCCACCTTTCCTGCACTAGATAAAGACCCTTGGAATGTCTGCTTGAGCAGTACAGACTGAACTACACAGCATATATTTGCTTCAGAAACACAGAAAAGTTGTTCAGCCCTCTGTGTGAGCAAATTATCACAATTTCCAAGTTAATCTGGCCCTAATTAATTATATTTTATTCATCTTAATTTTTATGTCATGAGCTTTAGTTGTATATGTGCTGTTTGATTTTTTTCCTTTTTGTATTATTAAAGTAACCTCAGACTATACAATCAATAACTGCAATCAAATAGGCAATGTGGCCTGCATGTCCGGAGCCTGTGCTCCACAACGGGAGAGGCCACAACAGTGAGAGGCCCGCGTACAGCAAAAAAAAAAAAAAAAAAAAAAAAATAGGCAATGTGTCCTTTCCCACTAGCTTTTCAATCAGTCACTTTACCAAACACCAAAACTTAGAATATGGACCAATAAAACGTATTGGTCCTTCTTTGGTTGCATGTGTAGATTTGGAAAAATCATCAAATGTTTTATTTTTCAGATTTTAAATGACCATATTAGTAAAAAATAAATAAATAAAATGACAATATTAGTTTTTAAAAAAGGACTATTTTCTAAGGTTCTGTTTTCAGTCCTTTCTTTATTGTGAAAAATGATCACAAGACTTTTTTGTTCATTTCTTTTTGTTTTCCTCAAGATATCAGCATTCTCATCCATCTTCCTCATGCACTACAAAATGTTACAGATGGAGATTTCTTTGAGTTCATTTTGAAATTATGAGAATTTAGAGCAGAATTCTGGTGTCCCGACCATGGTCTACATATCCAGTTCTCTCCCGTAACCCAAGTTCTCCTTCAAACAACCTTGGGTGTCCGCCTAAGTCTTCATCTGTCCCACAGTCCACTCTGCCAGCCTGGAAAGAGAATGTGGAAGCAGAAAGTTTCTCTTTCAAGTCAACATGTGTTCTCATGTCCAAGAAGTTATTCTGAGCCAAAAGTCTCCTCCATTTTTGATCCCCCTTCTTTTTGAAAACTATATAACTATGAAGAAGCATTACATTTGAACTAAATATCTTTTTAAATTCACAGACATCAAAATGAAAAACGGCTATACAATATCTTATACAGAATTCAAAAGCCACACTCCATGTTACTTTACAGCAGTGTTCCTGAGAACTTTGGGTGCTATTTGCATTTCTGTGCTAGAATAAAATAATTATTTATTTGATTCTCTTTGCTGTCTTCTTCTTAAATCAGCTCATAATTCATAGGACAGCTCCTTTGCATAATTACATACGGACATAATGCTCACTAATGTTTGATCCCTCTGCTTATGGAACTAGTTTAAATAGAAACTCAATGAAGACTTAAAGAGGGCTAAATTTAGACCAGTGGACTAAATCTTTTCAAAAGGAATTTCCCTTGAGGTTGTTATCCTAATATATTATTTTCCTGCCTTATTTTGGGGAAGGAGAAAAAGGAAGCTAAGAAAACTCATCAGAAACACTTACTGACTTAATGTACTTAATATGTCCCCATTGTGACTGTAACTCACAACCAGAAGTTTAGCCACTACTAATTTTATTTCTCTATTTGATTATCTTGTTTTATAAGATAGCAACCGAAGCTGTGGAGAATATATGCACTACAGTGTCATTAACAAGAGAAAAAGCCTTCGGGCAAATATATGAGGAGACGCTTCAGACTCAGCACAGGTGATTGTAGATTCATACTGACTGTATTAACTATAGTTTGTTCCTATAAAGGCAGCACTCCTGGGTGACTCCAGTGGTTTGCCTGCCAACTCATTTGCTCTGGAATCTTTCCTAGTGATGGCATAGCATAATTCCTTATATGACTCCACCAAGAGGAAACTAGAAAGAGGAGTTGAGAGCAAGCACATTTAGAATATATGTTTTAGGTCCTCCCACATTGCCATGAACTATAACAAAGTGTGCATATCTTTCTTATTTCCATGAAACATGATTGAGGAAATAACATATTTAAGAAAGAAAATAATATTGCTTAGCCCTTTATATTGAATCTCTAATAAAAGAGTTCACATTTTAAAATGAATATATGGACAACAAATGTGATCAGTTCTTTTAATTTTAAACTAGTCCTCCTTACCACATTTACTTAATGATACTCTTTGTATTACTTTATCACAAAGATAGCTCTGTACTCTTTTACACTCATGCTTGTGGTTGGTACTGCCATTTAATTCCCACTATTTATTCTATTAGTGCAACATTAGGATAGAAAATATTTTTAAACCAAATCTCTTTAACTCTTTCAGTAATTATCCTTTCACAGACCTTGTCCATTCATTTGAAAATACATAGAGGCAGCTTTGTTACACTGAACTATAGAGCATATAGCTATAGAGAAAATCATTATATTTATTGTTTTCTCTATAATAATTCTCAGTAGTTAAAAAGTCATTTTCTCTTTAATAATTAGAAAAAGTGTATACCCTCTAAATGATAACATGTCTTACCTTCTGTATTCATTACTCTACATTTATTTAAAGGACCTTACTATACCTCATGCCCCATTATCTAGTAAATTTTGTGCGTTTCAGAAATACCTTGAAGAAAGCACAGATCATTGGAATCTGTTATGCATTCAGCCATGCCTTTGTATATTTTGCCTATGCAGCGTGTTTTCGATTTGGAACTTATTTAATTCAAGCAGGACGAATGACCCCAGAGGGCATGTTCATGTAAGTTGTACAAGTATATAAACCCTGTAAATGGGTTATGTACTTAAATTAACCAGAAAAATGTCTAGTTTAGAGTGTATTATCATTTAAATCATATATGTGCAAAAGACATGTTGGGGAAATTTAAAAATTTTTTGTTATTTAATATCTATTGATATAAGTGCAGTCAAGCTGGTAAAATACTGATATAACACAGGTACTCTGAGTTAAACTCCCAGATGAATTGCTTCCTACTTCAGTTTACTAGACGTGGGAATGTAGGGGTAAAATATGCCTTCTTGTTATCCATTATCTTCCAAGGTGGAGATGACTTTACCAAGTGTGACTGTAAATCAGTGAGGTAAGTTCCTTGCTAAGCAAATACTCCAGGAGAAACACATGTAAATGAGTATTTCTCTTCAGAAAAGTCACATTGAGAATTGATCATGGCATCCCAATGAGGCTGCCTCTTCCCAAAGCATTTGTTGGTGCTTCTATTTGGAACTCTGTTCACATAGTTATGAATCTCTTTACTTCATAGAAACACCTAAATTCAACTTCTGAAATTAGAAAAATTTACCTTGGGTATTAATTCTGAGCTTCTTAAGTCTCCCTAAAATGTCAGATTGTTACTAATCTATATCATAAATGTCACTGCTAAACGTTTAGAGCTAGAGAAATCCATACAATATTTGACTCCAAAAAGTAACGTTATTTTTTTTTTTTAAGAAGCCCACCAAAACATACACATCAAAGCAAGGATCAGCCTCTTCAAAATAATGACTTGGGAGATTACACCTGCTTCAAGGATACTGCCATTTGGCAAAAAATGTCGGGAACTCCTCTTTGGGATTTACCTCTCAACACTCAGACACATTCTTTTGAATATCCTTATTGGTGGCACATATTTGTACTTTGAGGATATATTCAATTTGAAGAAATGACCAGAAATCATTTGAAGCCAAATAATTTCAGAATAACTTGGAATAATTTTCAGTTCCTCTTCATGTGTTTATTTGTTTGTTTGTTTATCTATCAAACATTAACTGAGTTCCCAGGAAGTTTCTTTGCTAGGCACTCAGAAGGAAAACATCCACAGTTCACCAACCTAATATTTTTGAATCTATGAGGCCACTTAGAGGTTTCATGAAGCAGATTTTCTTATAAAATGGAGTATCTGGGGGCTTCCCTGGTGGCGCAGTGGTTGAGAGTTCGCCTGCCAATGCAGGGGACGCGGGTTCGTGCCCTGGTCCGGGAGGATGCCACATGCTGCGGAGCGGCTGGGCCCGTGAGCCGTGGCCGCTGGGCCTGCGCGTCCGGAGCCTGTGCTCCGTGGTGGGAGGGGCCACAGCGGTGGGAGGCCCGTGTACCACAAAAAAAAAAAAAAAAAGGAATATCTGTATGTAAAATGTCAACAGGAATTTTAGGCTCCCTGTTCTACCATGTTTTCCTACCCTCTAAAACAGTGTGCAGTATTGTCTGTGTGAACATATAAATCACAATTATGACATTTAGCCTTGGACTTCATTCTGATTACACAGACTAGTTTACAGAGATAAATTAACAAGAAACCAAATGTAGAATCACCTAAATTACTCATTCAGCTCACCAGCCTGCACTAAATTAGCAAGTTGTTTCTTTGGTTCTTATGAAATGCAGGCAATCACAAGCTTAAAAGTTGATTGTATTCCAAAAGTTTGCTTGCAAGCCAATTGTTTGAAACTCAGAACATGTCTTCCTTACGTTGCTCTAAACTTTCTGCAGCCATCTTTAAATCCCCAGTTTCCCATTCCTTCATATAACTGTTCCTTGGTATTAGTAGAGAGCAAGCCAATTAAATATATTTATACTAATGTAGGATGTCTGATGATTTTATCAATTCTCACAGAAGAATTTTCATTTATAAAAGCAATTATAATCCCAGTTACTTTCTAATGGATTTACTTGAAGATAGTGTAACAAAGCAATCAAGAGAGAATCACCTCATTTTCCCATCACCAAACTCACTAGGGTACCACTGATCCACCATGCCTGCCATCTCCATGCAAGAACTAAAGTCCTTGTCTGCAATAGGTTCCTGCAATCATCTCTTCACATCAGTTTCTGTCACTACTATTTCTTTGCTTTATAATCACCTGTCATAAGAAAAAGAAAGAAATCTCTCCCATGACCTTAAGTCCCCTTCTGCCTACTTTCAATGTCTCTGTTCTCCTTTGCAGCAAAACAAATTCTAGAGTAGCCTATTCTTGTTATCTACACCTTTTCATCTCCAACCTCTCCTAAACTCATTCCAGTCAAGCCTTGATTCCTACCATTCCACTAGAAAGACTCATTATCAAGGTCACCACTGACCTCCATCTTGCCCACCCATAGACCCATCCAGTGTCCGGTTTTCCCATCTCATTTAACTTGACCTCTTAGCAGCATTTTATACTCTGCTTCCTGAAACATTTTCTTCTCTAGGCTTTTTCTCCTTTGTTATTGGCCCCTCCTCTATTTTCTTTACGGGCTCCTGATTTTCTGCTGGGCCTCCTCGTGTTGGGGGGCTTTAGAGCCCTCAGTGCTTTTCATCCACACACTCTAATTGGTAATTTCATCCAATCTGATGTTTTTTAAAATATTATTAAATAAATAAATATTTATTTATTAAATATTTTAAATATTAAAAATAAAAAATTTAATTTTTTTTAAATAACTAAAAAAATGTTTTTTAAAGTCATCCTGATGACTCCCTTCTGTGTATTTCCAACTCTGACCCCACTCCTAAATACCACATGCTTATCCAACTACCTACTGGACATCTCCACTTAGGTGTCTAATCATATCTTAATGTGTCCAGAACAGAATTTGAAGTTTTTCCTTCCCAAAGTGTCTCTTCTCCAAGACTTCTCCATCTTAATAAACAGCACCACCATCTATGCAGTTGCTCGGCCCAAAAATCTAAGAGTCACCCTTATTGCTTCTTTTGCTTCCACCCACCACATACAGCACCAAGTCTTAACAGCTGTAACTCCAAAATACTTCTTACCATCTCTACCCATGTTACCTCCCATTTTATCTCTTTGCCTGTCTTGACTGGACCACTGCAACTACCTGCTCACTGATGTCCCTGTACTCACTCTGTTGCTTCCCTGTAATCCATTCTCCACACAGTAGCTAGGCTGATCTTTTAAAACACAAATCCAATTCCATCAATTTACTAAAATACTGTAATAGGGCTTCCCTGGTGGCGCAGTCGTTGAGAGTCCGCCTGTCGATGCAGGGGACACGGGTTCGTGCCCCGGTCTGGGAAGATCCCACATGCCGCGGAGCGACTGGGCCCCTGAGCCATGGCCGCTGAGCCTGCGCATCCAGAGCCTGTGCTCCGCAACGGGAGAGGCCACAACAGTGAGAGGCCCACATACAGCAAAAAAAAAAAAATTAAAAAAAAATAAATAAATAAAATACTGTAATAAATTCCCATTGAAATTTGAATAAAACCAAATTCCTTACTCTGACCTGAAAGCTCTACACATTTGGGCCTCTGCCTTCCTTTCTAACCTCATCTACCATTGTCTTTTTTTGTGATCTGCACCTCAGACCCCTGCTTGCATTTCTGTCCCTGGAACTCTCTTCTTAGTGTTTTTGCACTTGCTCTTTCCTCTGTCTGGAATAATCATTCAGTTCTTTACTGGGCTGCCTCTTTCTCACCATCCAAGCCTCTGCTCCTAAGTCCACTCCTCAGAGGGACTTTTTTTTTTTTTTTTTTTGTGGTACGCGGGCCTCTCACTGTTGTGGCCTCTCTCGTTGCGGAGCACAGGCTCTGGAAGTGCAGGCTCAGCAGCCATGGCTCACGGGCCCAGCTGCTCTGTGGCATGTGGGATCTTCCCTGACCGGGGCACGAACCCATGTCCCCTGCATCGGCAGGCGGACTCTCAACCACTGCGCCACCAGGGAAGCCCAGAGGGACTTTTGCTGATGGCTCAAAGTAGTCCTCTTAGCCCTTCTCCTCATCACTCTCTATCCCATTACCATGGTTTAGTTTGTGTATAGCACTTACCACTATGTGAAATTATCTTTTTTGTTTCCAGATTTATTGAGTGCGTAGACTGTAAGCTCAGTCAGAGCAGAGCTTAGCCTGTTTTGGTCACTGATGTTTCCCTAGAGCCAAAAATAAGAGCTTGGAACATCATAGGCACACAATAAATATTCACTGAATAAATGACTGAACCAAAAATAAAGGGAGAGATTTGGAGTGGTGCATAATTAAGCAGTCCAGTCATTCCTGGAAATGTGTTCCCAGATTCAACTTTTCCACATCACTCCTGTTTTTTACAGATTCTTCTCTTTTTCTTCCCTTCTACATCCAAGTGCTTTGGCATAAGGACTGGGTGTAAGTCAAAGACAACCATTTATAGAAAAGTAGAATGTTTGTAGCTGGGAATCTACTTCTCCATACTGAGATTTGTTTAGATTAAAACTAAGCAAAGAATTTTCTTAGTTAAAGAATGATACAACTTCAAAATCATGCAATCACTATCATGCCTGCAAATGACATCAGGCAGGACATTTCTTGAATGGGGCCTCTCAAGGCTGCCAACCATTCTGTTTCGTATGATAATCACTATAACAACAAACTTGATTGAGTCCTTACTTAGTATTAAGGATTTGTAATACATTTTCTGCTTAATCTTCTCCACTACCCTGTGAAATACTATGATTCCCATTGTACAGATGGGGAAAATTAACACTCAAGGAAGTTACCTAACTTGCCCAAAATCAGTTAATCAGCAAGTGGCAGAGCACAGATTCAAGTTCATGACTCAAGATGTTAGGGGCTTTGCTTAGGTGACATTTATTATTATTAATTATTATTATTATTATTATTACTAATTCTGTGACAAACTTTCATAGAACCTTTCTATAAAATTATTGGTTTTTAAAAAATTCTTGTGTAGTTTTCCAAACATTTAAATATCCAGAGCTGGGCTGATTCTTACCATAAATGGAACAAGTAACTTGCTTAGTGTTAGTTTATGACCCTAAAATATAGAAGAATCAAAAGGCCCCCATACAAAAATTCCTACTGGACTACCATACTACCTGAATTTTTTTTTCATTAAATTCATTGAAAAGGGTCATTTCTGGAGACGTAAGAATTTTAGCTGTCAGAACACATGTAGAACTATTAACATGAGAGCAACGATTAATGAACAGTAATCACACTGGTATTTCCTAGTGCCCTGAGGAAAGGAAGAAACAATGAGCTATCTGAGCTTGGACCACGAGTATCATTTTTGATTTGAGTTTCATTCAACCAGACTACAAACAAAGTAAGGATACCCATACTTTTATAGTATGGACAAAGAAGAGAGGCTCTGGGAAATATGGGTATGGGGCTGTGTAAAATGTGAACAGATGAGATTTGTCTTCAATAGCAAAATCTTCAGTTTTCTTAGAGACCCAAAGTGGTCCCCAGCTACCATAAACATGTCACAAGTGTCCTTTTAGACACACTAAAGTACACCTGGCCTAAAGGACTCTGTGCCTTCCAGAATTTAAGGACACAGACAGCTTTCTATCTAATCAGCTAATTGAATGGAAGATTTTACAAAGAAAACTCTCTCCTACTAGAACCCTCCTTACATAAAAAGAACTTTGTGCCATTCTCTAAATCAATGGTTTCCCAAGTCATCCATCGAGGAGCTGGTTAAAAATGCAGATACCTGGAGCTCACCCTACAGATCTAACCCAGAGATCTGTAGATCTGGTGTAGGGCCAGGAAACTACGTTTTACCAAACGTCCCAGACTGTTCTGAGGCACAGAATCTGAAGATCACTCTTTAAGAAATATGAGCATAGGGACTGAATTCCAGGCTGCTCTCCATAGCTACTTGAAACCTCAGGGTTTTCTTTTGGTCATTACCAGAAGATTTTCTAGAATTATATAAAAATTGGGGAAGTCATATTTTAGTTTATTGTATAAAATAAAGATGCTTTATTCACTCTATAAAATGTGAATGTATTTTCATGATTTATAGCTACCAGGATGGATAAGCTGTCTCTCTTTCAGAAATGACAGTGTGCCTTATAGAAGGAGATGCACAAAGGGAGTTTTAACAGCAGAATCCCTTGATGTGCTCATAATGTTACTTTATCAGCAAGGCTACTTAGCTAAAACCTTAGCTTTTTCTTCTAAAAAAATAGGCAACATACATTTCTTATGGTAGAAACTGTCTCCATCCATCTCTATTATTGTAGAAGTTTCTCTGAAATGAGCATTTTTTAAAAGGTGATAACATTTTCCCTCTGCTGTCTTGCAGCCAATGCATAGGCATTCAGAAAATCTCTTACTTACGTTCTCATACACATACGTGTAGTAAAAATCTCCCCTTCTGCTTCTGTTAGCCCTGGCAACACTATGGATTTACTTCAGTATAAATGTACAGACTTTGAGAAATACAACATAAGTTTATTTTCTCCCGTCTGAATTTTAGTGCCTTTAGGTTAGTTTCTAGCTAACTTGCCTTTTGCAGTATAGTCCAGAAACCATTAGTGCCTAGCAGAGGTTTCTGTTATTCTCCATACTCCCACGTCAGAACTTTCCTCTCTCTGTTTCTTCCTTCTTTGCTACGCATATTAGCAGGAAGCTAAGTAGAGCAGATGGGTAAGAAAGAATCAAGGCATGACAGCCTTCAGTACAGTAATTATAAAAGCCATAGCTTTGAAAACTGCCTGATAAGCAGAGAGCCAAGCAGCTTATGTGTTGTGGCCTAGTCCTCCAAAAATCCAAATGCAGTTCTTGACAGGAAATCATATTGAACTTTGAATATTTAATGTGGTTATTGGCCAAAAGAACAATAGGTGGGTTTTCAGTGAATATTAATAGTAGGTTAACAGCTTGGAGTAAAAAGGGATAGAAAGCAAGCTAGGTCTCCACCATCATCTTTGCTCTGGTAGGCCAGGCAGCCGTGGAACTGTGTTAACATAATTAGGAAAACAACCTTAGTTAGCCAAAACAAGGAAAACAGGAAAGTCTTCTTTCAGTGTTCATTGCCATGGCAGCCACCCAGCTTCTGCCAGGCTCCTCCCCAGAGATTATCCAGAGGTTAGGAAGAAAAGATAAGGAGACCAGATAGAGGGATCAACCATTGAAGGGATCTAAAGGAGACAAATCAAGGGGGATTTGCTATCTAGGGTCCTCTGAAGATTCTAAAATGGGAAACAAGTGGTAACAAACCCCAACATGCAGGGAGAGACAGTTCAGGTCAGCTTTCCACTAGAAGGAGCATTGTGTAAGGGAAAACAGTTAACAAGGAGGTTCAAGTTCCAGGCCTACAGTTTCATAGCTATGTGATTCTGGGCAAATTGCTTATTTCTCTGAGATAAAGAGTCTCCTTATTTATTGAAAAGTGATGTGTGTGCCTTACTCCTAGGTGATCAAATGGTATCATGTATACGAAAACATTCTATAAAACCCAAAGTACCAAATAAATATAAGTTGTATATTTTCTCTCTCCCTTCTGTTGAGAAAGGGATTTATGGTGAAAAGAAAAGGATCTTTGTACTGTTACATGGATGTTAGGGGAAAAGAGTATGAGTATGGGAATAATTGTAATGGCCACCCCTGTGAGGAAAGATACTCTATCTTCCAATCAAAAAGAAGAAACTTACTGAGTGGGGACTTCAGAAGTTGTGGTGTGACCTGCTATGCTAATCTACATCCATAGAAATGTGAGAACTTACTTTCCAACAGAAAATGTCCAATTAACTTTCAGTTCTATGAGAGGAATAACAATAACTTAAACACTTAATGAGCACTATACTAAACACTTTATATTATTAATGTATTTAATTCTCACAACAACCCCATAAGATGTAGATAGTCTTGTTATCTCCAATTGTCAGTAAGGAAGCAGAAGCACAAAGATCATGCACAGGGTCACAGAACTAGCAAATAAATGATGGAGTTTGGATGTAGTCCCAGTGATCTGGCTTCAGAGTCCAGTCTCTGAACTGCCCAGTATACTTCCTCTTAGAATAAGTCACCAAAGGTATACAAACTGGATATGGGAGCAGGGTTAAGGGGAGACAAATAGACCTGAACCAGTAACTATGCTGGGTATTTCTATTTGGATCAATTGTATTAAAATTAGGATTGTTCATTTCTATGCTTTTTTACATTGTTCCCAGCCAAACGATCCTTTAAAAGTGCTAATTCGGGCTTCTCTAGTGGCGCGGTGGTTAAGAATCTGCCTGCCAATGCAGGGGACACGTGTTCGAGCCCTGGTCCGGGAAGATCCCACATGCCACAGAGCAACTAAGCCCGTGCGCCACAACTACTGAGCCTGTGCTCTAGAGCCTGCGAGCTACGACTACTGAAGCCTGCACACCTAGAGCCCGTGCTCCGCAACAAGAGAAGCCACAGCAATGAGAAGACCGCGTACCACAATGAAGAGTAACCCCTGCTCGCTGCAACTAGAGAAAGCCCACGCGCAGCAGTGAAGACCCAATGCAGCCAAAAATAAATAAATAAAATAAATAAATTTATTTTAAAAAATTCTAATTCTATTTCAGCAGCAATGATGGGCAAGGGGATTTCCCCACTGCTTGAAAATGCGTGGAAGAATCATTGTAGCAACGGTGCAGTGACAACGGCCCCATGAACCCAGGAAGAATCCATAAAACTAGGAAAGAAGAAGCCTAGCATGTGAAAACCCTCTCCAGACCTCTTCCTGCTCAATATTCTCTTTCCTCAACCCCAGCCAACCTGGAGATTTTTTGCTATAAATTCAGTAAAGCAGTATAAACTCAGTGTAAATCCATATAAGGAAAAACTGTAGATAAGATTTCTTCTTCCATGGACAATTTAAACTAAGAAAGTTATAGAAGTTAAATTTTAGGTTTTTGAATTCCTGCTTTACATATTTATGGTTCAAGAATTATTTCAACATGAAAATAATTTCTGAACGGTGGAATGTTTCTTGTAATCTTATTTGGGCATGAAGGGGCTATATAAGCATTTATGATAGATTAATACTTTGACAAATATGTTATTAGTGACTTTAAAACATTCATCATTATAGCCAATCATTCCTCTTTGTATATCCCACATGGGTGAAACTCCCAAGACCAACATTGGCATGGGAAGTTGGCCTGAACATTTCTCTGGAGTAAGCTTTCGGTTCAGCTGCCTCCAGGAGGTTGGACCAATTTGAAGGATCTGGTTTAACTCTCTAATGAAGTTAGAGCACTGGTTATTGTGCAGTAAATACTTTCTAAGTGGAAGTGAAATGCAACTTAGTTCACTCTAGCTAATTGGGCCAGACTAGGTTAGGACAGATGCTATAGCAGACCAGCTTTGGCCTCTTTTTACAGAACCCACCTGGGGAAAAAGTATAAAGGAGATTAATGTCCGTGACTCAACCCCCAGATAGTCCCATCACCGCAAAGTTAGGTTCCTCAATGTAATCCTCATCAACGTCAACCCCCATCCCACTTAGCCTCCCCTCAACATATACACAATAAAGACAGCATCAGGGCTTTTAGCTGGTACTCTCCCTTCTCTACTAAAACTTTTCTTCTTGCTCTATTGTGCATCCTTTGGATCATTTACCTCTCACAGAAACAAGTTCTCCCTTCTACCCTTCTTAGTAAATTGCATTTTATGGGAGACCTAACAAAGACGTTAACCTTTGTACATTTATGCCAAATGATTAAACTGACTTTTGATGATGCAAATTTTAGGACAGATAGATATTTTGGCATATCTCATATCAGAGGAAAATGGTATTTTCTTAGTTGTTCTGAGAAGCCCCCATCCCTGTGGGACTAGAATCCAGGTCTCCTGACTCATAATCCAATTATCTTCCCATCTTACCTGCTGACTCTTGGATCAGACTGAGGCTGGAGTCTGATTCAGCCTGTTTTTTTTTCCTTGCATTAAAAAAAACAAAACAAAAACAACCCTCTGATGTGTAACCTAAATTCAATAACCACTTCTGATATTTATAGCTGAGTATTAAGTATTTTGAATGGCATTTTGAGCTTTAAATAATTTTAGTAAATATTAGTACTAAAAATGCCTTGACATCACAGAACTAGTGGCTACAAAATTTTAGCATCTCACATCCCAGTAAACTGGTTGTTTGTATATTTTATTACTGTGTTTGACCTTTGTAAAGACAACAAGATTCAAGATCTGAGGTCTGTGTCACTGAAGAGATTGCATCAAAATTCACCCCTTAGTAGGTCCCATCTCTGAAGAAATTCACAAGGAGACCAGTGTGTTTACCTTGCTGTGATCCAGCACAGAAAACAAACAACTGGGTTCTGTGTTGTCTTTTTACTGCCTAATGTTTAAATATTGCCAGTGAAACGGAATTACACCTTTAGCTCTGCCACTGAGATGCATTATTTTTCATTCTAGTAATATGTTTTCATGGCTAAAATGAAAAAGAAAATGAGAGGAAAATATTTAACCATGGCCACATGATATGCCACATTTCTGTGAACAATCTGTGGGCTTCCAAATATCATCTGCGTACTTACCATTTTATAATTTACATACTTTAAGACTGAGATCATAATCTATAGCAGACCAAAGATCAAAGCTCTTCTTCCAGCCTGGCTAAGGTATATTTTAGTCAGATTTTGTTTTGAGGACCTTAACAAAGTACAATCTCCATGCTTTGCTCTCTTTAAATCATGTAGCACTTCAGACAGATAACCGATCATCTGACATCAGTTATCTGTTCTAACTACATTATATGCAAAAAAAAGAAAAAAAACCATTCATATCTACTGTGTAAATTCAGATCTCACTACTGGTGACACATTCTTCCTATTGTTAGTTAAATTCTCTGTTAAATCTCCAAGCAAATGAGCCTTATATCAAGGAGGCTAAGAAGTTTTATATTCATTAGTTAGAGCCTTTGAGCTATCTTTCTAATTGGAAAAGAAATTTTTAAGATTACCTGAGCTCCAAAGGTTATTTTGGCCTACAAGACAAGGGATAATCACTATGTGGTAGAAAATTACAAAAGAGATATCATTGTTGGGCCTTCAGCATTGATAGTATTGTCTGGGCCAAAAGATTATATTCCAGTGCCTGATTTTTCCTTCACTTTTACAGCTCTTGTTTGAAAACAGACTTAACTGAGATTCACATGCTTTATATTTTGATAGAGTTTTTACTGCAATTGCATATGGAGCTATGGCCATTGGAGAAACACTTGTTTTGGCACCTGAATATTGGAGAGCCAAATCTGGGGCTGCACATCTGTTTGCTTTGTTGGAAAAGAAACCAACTGTAGACAGCTATAGTCAAGAATGGAAAAAACCCGTAAGCACAACTCTGATTTTAAATGTCCACTTATTATTAATTGTCTATATGCATGCTCTCTAAATAGAGACTTAAATGAAGACATTATCTGATAACTGCAAAAGAGAGTGCTATAAAGAATTAAAAGCTGGTATAAATAATTGTTACGGCTACAAAGGGAGAAAGGGGGTCTTGTCTTAATCAAATTTTCACCTCTGTTACTAAAATGTACAGACTTTATATTTTAAAATGTGTACTTCTAGTTTACTTATTTGCCTGATGCCATGAGAATATTCTGGAACAAATGATTGATTTATATATTTGATTTTACTTAGACTGCAAAAGTTTTAGTCTGGGATAAAGATTTGCATTAGGATTTATTCATTTTTTTCCTCTGATAACATATGCAAAGTAAATAGTGCCCTGCTATTTCAGATGCCATTTTTTCGTGGGAAATATATCTGCAAACAAAAGAGAGAAAAAGGGAACTATATTTTTTAAATTATTAAATATTAAAACACATGACATATTTAGTCACAAACTCTAAAAGACTGTGAATATTAAAAGAGAAGTAATAGGAAGATTGTATAATTTCAAAATAAACCTCTCAATAGTAGTCTTATACATTAAACATATATTCAATTTTTCTAGACATTTTAAATTTAAAAGAATAGCTATTAGGTATATACTTAAAAGAAAATTTTCATTTAAAAGTATTTCCCTCTAGAATTTTAACAGTAGATTTATATGTATGATAGCTTAAAATAGTACATTATCACTCGAACTTCATAATTATTAAAAGGAATGCTGGTTGTTAGAAACAAAAAGATCATGAAATTCTCAAAATAGAGTACTCTAAGATACATTATTGTCAAAGTAAGATTTTATACTTGTCTTTTGGAAAGTAAACTATGTTGGAAACATTTTTAATCTTAGGATTTAGATATTTAATAATATTACTACTCATTTCTTTCTAAACATTACAATAGAGGGATTGAGCATCTCATTGATAAATGTCCTCATAGAATTGTATACAAGACATAGAATGTGGAAATGTTCCTTATAAAGACTACAAAATTGTTATTTAATCTTTACTTTATTTAATATATGAATACTTCTAAATATCAGTCCCTATGCTTTAAAAAAGTTAAAGTTTGGTAAAACAAAATTGGCAAATATTGATAATTATTGAAGCTGGGAGATAGGCATATAGCAGTCCATTAATATTATTCTCTCTACTTTTATAGATGTTTGAAATATTCCATAACAAAATGTTTAAAATAGTAGGAATAAATTTTTAAACGTATTAAGTCTAGAAATCTAGAACATCTCTCTATGCCTTTCCAAAAGGCACCAGAGCATACACAGAAATAATTGCACTCTCATTATTCTGCAGTATCCTGAGGTTTTTTTAAAAACTTTTTTTTCACAAATAATATTCATGTGTTGTAGTGGGCAAAACAGAAAGCATTGAATAAGCTAAAAATAAGCTACTACTAAACTTAATATTTTGGCATATATCCTTCCAGGATATGTTTTTTCTAATTCTAGACCCTTAACCACATGTTAACATTTCTTTCCTTTGAGAACAGAATAATTTCATTGTCAAACAGTTTTTGGTACTCCTCCCCTCCACCTACCCCCGCCTCCTACCTATATACTGGGCTTGGAATATACTGAGCATGACTATTAAACCTGACTACTTAAAATGCAGTTGATTGAGGGCAAACATGAAGTTCAAAAGAACCTAAAATCTTATGAACCAAATATATAAATAGAAAGTTAATCATCATTTAGTGATCATTCTGGAAAGTCTTTTATAAACATCCCTGGTGTACATAAGTATTGGTTTACAAATTACCAACCACTAAAGAGAATGAAGCATAGAGAGAAAGATAAACTTTTAGGCAAGTGTCACTGCCAAAAAATGATCAATTAACAATGATAAATCTGAATTCAAAATATAATGTATATTAACTGTAAAACATGGTCCAACCTACAAAAATAACATTTATATGTACAGTTGATGAGGACCCCAGCTATGATGAATTAAGCAATAAATGTCTATAAAGCACAAACTAATTTTTTAAAAATGTATTTATTTAGAGCAGCGGGTCAAACAGGTAATTTACAGATCACACTGTGACTGGGTACTGAAGCCAAAGGAAACTAGTGATTTTAGGAACTTGGTGAAGTCCTGTAGTGAAGACAAGAACTACAGATATAAAAATCTCAACAGAAGTGACAGAAACAAATGTGCAGTCAGCAACTCTATAGAGAGGAATACGATGTTTAAAATTAAAATGGTTGGACTTCCCTGGTGGCGCAGTGGTTAAGAATCCGCCTGCCAATGAAAAAGACACGGGTTCGAGCCCTGGTCCGGGAAGATCCCAGATGCCGCAGAGCAGCTAAGCCCATGCGCAGCAACTACTGAGCCTGTGCTCTAGACCCCCGCGAGCCACAACTACTGAGTCCATGTGCCACAACTACTGAAGCCTGCTCACTCTAGGGCCCGCAACAAGAGAAGACACCGCAACGAAGAGCAGCCCCCCCTCGCCGCAACTAGAGAAAGCCCGTGCACAGCAACAAAGACCCAATGCAGCCAAAAATAAATAAATAAATAAATAAATTTTTAAAATAATAAAATTAAAATGGTTGTGGAAACATACACAATTTTCAGAAAGCACTCAGCCAATGTGCTATAATTTGTTACAGCCTTTCTAAGTCATCCGCTAAACACTGCCAACTTCCTTTCACAGGACATATGTGATGGGAATATAGAGTTCCGAGAAGTCTCTTTCTTCTATCCATGCTGCCCAGATGTTCTAATCCTTCACAGTTTATCCCTCAGCATTGAGAAAGGGAAGTAGCATTTGTTGGGAGCAGTGGCTGTGGGAAAAGCACTTCTGTCCAACTTCTGCAGAGATTTTATGACCCAGTGAAAGGACAAGTGGTAAGACTGAATTCAAATACAACTTATCTGGGGGTTAGTGGGGCTATTCTTAAACATTCCCTTGGGCTTAAGCATCCTCGCTGATTTGGGGAGGGCAAACAGTGCAGTAGTTAAAAAAAAAATCTCTATGCCTTAACTAAGAGGATAAGCAAACCAATAACAAAAATGATGGATAGGACTTTGAGGCTAAGATCAAAGCTCCAAAGATTCTTCAACCATTATAGAGCAGAAAATTTGATCTTATAAGCCATGGAATTCTCTTAGAATACAGGTGTTGGAAGATGGGTGTAATATCAACATCTGGGCTCTTTTGTCACTCTGTTCTGCCTCCCTGGTTCAGGCTTCCTGCTGTTCACTCTGGCCATCTCCACCTCCCAACTCTCAAAACCTTAGACATGATTAGAGCTTCTTTGAATCAGCTCCGTTAAGTTCTGCATCCTGATTTCAAAAAAATGCAACCTCTCCCTCCTTTGAACTCCAAGGACTTTTTCTCGCCTGACACTTTTCTTACTTTAACTTGTATTCAGATTTTCAATTATTCTCTCCCCACAACCACCACCAAATTACACACACACAAAGACAATTTCCTGTTCTGCCTTCTCCTACCCCCACAAAAAACCATAAGCCCATAAAAGTCAAAAACTGTCATGTTAGTCATCCTTCTGCTGCAATTTACATTCTTTTCCCCATCACAGAGTCTCAAAGACCCTTTGCAAAATGGAACAGTCCAAAATGGCTGCCTTGTTACAAGAGAAAACAATGAGTATGAAAATCAGGTGACATTCACCTATTTGCACATAGCATAGCACACTCCCTCCTTTAAACTTTCCAATGAGTTCCCACCACAGTTACAATAAACCAGAGTCCATACCATCAAATCAAGGTCGTTCATGATCTGGCCCCTGCCTCTCTCTCCAAACTCCTCTCCTATCCCTCCCACCTCGTTGTGCACTGTGTGTCCGTCTCACTGGCTTCTTTATGTCCTTTAAACACACTGTGGACCTTTGTTCTTGCTATTCCCCTGCTTCGAATGTTCTTACTCTAACTTCTTTGCCAATGTCTTCTCATCATTCATGTCTCAGTCTAAATGCTACTTCCTTAGATAGAATATAATGCATCCAGTCACCCCCTTCCCAAATCCTCACCACACCCTTAGTCACCCTCTATCCCATTATCTTGTCTTCATGACACTTTCTTTTTCTGATGTTATTGAGTTGTTTGTGTGCTTATTGCCTGCCTCTCTCCACCAGAATATAAGCTACAGGAGGGTAAGAGCTTTGTCTTGTTTATTACTGTTTCCCCAGTGTCTGAAGAGTCCCCATCACATAATAGTTATGCTCATCAAATGCCACTTGAATTTTGTTATACATCCATGTGAATAAACATGGCTTTGTACAAAATGACTTATTTCTGCATGTGGACTACTGTATCAATCTGCACCTACTCTCTCACCAGGCTTTAATAAAGTGGGGTCCTGTTGCAGTGGAGGTTGGTATTTTTTCATCTGACTTCAGTACAGAGCACCAGACGTTATTCTAGACTCTGAGCAGGTCTCTAGAATATATAGCCATTCCTAGAAATGTCAAGTAAGTTTAGGAGTCGGTACTTTAGTTAGTTACATGCTGTCTGCTTCTATATAACATATGATTTATGAACCTTCCTTGGGTAACATTATACTATGAAACAGCTTGAATTCCTAACCTTCTTGTTATGATTTGTATATGTTTGAATACAGTGAACCGTAACATAATACAGTTGTTGGATCTTCACATACCATTTTCCGTTCTGCTTTTGGCAGCTCTTTGATGGTGTGGATGTGAAGGAATTGAACGTACAGTGGCTCCGTTCCCAAATAGCAATCGTTTCTCAAGAGCCTGTGCTATTCAACTGTAGCATTGCTGAGAACATTGCCTATGGTGATAACAGCCGTGTCGTACCATTGAATGAGATAAAAGAAGTAGCAAATGCAGCTAATATCCACTCTTTTATTGAGAGTCTCCCTGAGGTAAGAAAATATCTGAAATCTTGAACTACAAAGCTGTCAAGTAAGCCCAAGTATTTTATTGGGCCTAAGTGGTTATTTTTATGTGCTCCATGGATTATACAATTTAGTTGTTGCTAGCTAGCATCTAATGTAAAGTTAGATATAAAAAGCAAAATTTGAGATTTTTGTGTGACTATTTTTTCCAAGACCAAACTGTATTAATATTCACTGAATTAATTTTCATATTTTGATTCTACACCTTCTATTCATTTATACTCTGCCATGTCTACACCACATCATCCCCCTCTGGACAACCTTAGTAGCCTCTTAATCTATTTTCCTGCTTCCAGTCTTGCCCCTTTATAATTCTTCCTCACAGCAACTGGAAGGATCTTTTAAATACATAAAGTAAGTCATACCCCTCCCTGCTTAAAACCTCCTAATGGCATCCCTTTGCACGAAGAATGAAGTCAAAACTCCTTATGTGGCTGGAAAGGCCTTCGATGATCCATCCCTGCTTGCCTCTCCAGCTCCTTGCTCATCATGTGCTCCCTCCGTTCCAGCAACACTGGCTTCTTTCTGTCTCATCAATTGGCCAAGTTCTTCCCTACCACAGGATATTTACATTTGCTATTTCTTCAGCTGGGGCCTCCCTTCCTCTGGCTCTTTGAAGAGACAGCTCCTTAACTTTCAAGATCTTTCAGATGTCACTCTTGCAGAGGCCTTCCTTGGCCACCTTATTTGAAAGAGTCCCCACCAGCCCTTATAGCCTATCACATAGTCTTCAGGGCACTCGTCACAGTCGAAAATTACCCTGGTGCTTATTGACTTGTTTAGGGCCTCCTTTTCCCACTAAAGTGTTAAGTAAATGCCTGCCATTTTTGTGACCTCTCTGTATTGGCTGTGATGGCTGACAAAATCTCAGAAAAGTTTTTCTGAGATTTTCTTGGCTAACTGTAGAGAAGCCTTTAGCATAGCAAGCATTGATACAAATCCAGAAGTAGTGCATAGAGACACTGTAATTGCAGCTTAAAACTCTTGCAATATCTGTTTAAACCTACATATACACATAGATAAAATAAAAATATAGATACCTACTTTTGCTTGGAAACAATTTTTATAATGTGATTTTCTAGCTCACTTTAAAAGGAAATGCCAAAGTTTAGTAAGCATTATATCAAACAACTAATCTAGTGCCCTGTTCTTTGGGGGAGGATACTGGTCACCCTACTCTCTTTTATACTACTAGATCTTCCCTCACCATCTCCTGTCCACACTAATTGATGCCTCTAACTATAAATGGGCCTTTAATGCAATTTCCCTAACTCCAATAAGGTTCTTCATTACTACCTATAATAGAAGGAGTAACATATTTTTATCAATATTGTGACCCTATGTCTTTCCCTTTTTTTACTAAGGCATTCACTGCGTTATTGATTCAGGGTCAGATTATTATCCACATACGCCTGATAGGTTTTTTTTTTTTAATTTATACATGGTAAAATGCTATCCATTTTATATTTGTACCATTTGACTTTTGTCCTTAAATTGCTTATTATCTTTCATTCTTTTCATTGTACTATTTCTCAGATTTACCCAAAACTACATACTGCAGAGATTCAGTGTGCTTTTTACAATAAACTTTGAGAATCAAGATGACGTTATTTCCAAAAGAAAGAATAGCTTGTTTCTCAGTGTTTTTAAATTTAGTTTACCTTCATATCACTGTTACCCCTAAAATATATACAACCATAGAGAAATCTGGTGCCAAAATATCATTCTTGAATAGGACAGTGGAACTACTAGTCTAACAGCAATGAAAATGACCATTTAGAGTGAAGAGAAGATAGGGAATTTGGGAGATCACTTAGGAGCTATTTCCAGGGTTAAGTTATGAAGGTCTCAATTAATAATTATAAAGTGAAGTAAAACAAGGAAAAGGATGTAAAAGATATCATAAAAGTGGATATTCAGGACTTAGCTTAAGGTTGTCTGTAGAAAGTGAGCAAGAAAGTACATAATACATTGGGCAGCTTGCTGGAATAAAAACACACAGAGCATATGGTGTGAGTACAGAAGAAGGAACGACAAAGTCTCCTTTTTTTTTTTTTTTTAACCATACAACAAAACCTTTATTAACATTTTGAACAGGTTCATCGATTACTAAAACTGGTAACTTCTAATCTTAAATTGGGGCAAATGGCTAGAGTGCAGAGTGATGCCATCATTGGGCATTATGAATGCAAGACTGAATAATTAACAGCCACCCCTCAGACGGAGGACCAGGTGCAGGGTCGACTCTTTCTGGATGCTGTAATCAGAAAGAGTGCGGCCATCTTCCAGCTGTTTTCCTGCAAAGATGAGCCTCTGCTGATCAGGGGGGATGCCTTCTTTATCCTCGATCTTGGCCTTCACGTTCTCGATGGTGTCACTGGAGCTCAGAGAAAACCACACAGAGGATGTTGCTTTGAACTGGGTTTTTGTTTGTTTGTTTGTTTGTTTGTTTGTTTTTGTTTTCGCTGTACGCGGGCCTCTCACTGCTGTGGCCTCTCCCGTTGAGGAGCACAGGCTCTGGATGTGCAGGCTCAGAGGCCATGGCTCACAGGCCCAGCCGCTCCGCAACATGTGGGATCTTCCCGGACCGGGGCACGAACCCGCGTCCCCTGCATCGGCAGGCGGACTCTCAGCCACTGTGCCACCAGGGGAGCCCTGAACTGGGTTTTGAAGAATGAGTAGTTCACTAGGCGGAGAGGGGACAACACCATTCTTAGGAGGCAGAATAAGCTCATGAAGAAACACATATATGTGAAAGGGTTTTAGGTATTTGGGGGAAAATAAATTTAAAATTCAGAGCATAAAGCATAAACTGGGGAATTGAGAAGAAGAAGCCAAACAAAATATGCACATGGACTAAATGCGAAGGTTCTGATTTATCAGGCTAAGTTTGGAAATAGGAAACCGCTAGACATTTTTAGGCAGAGAAATGACATGATCAAATTTTTAAAGAAAATAATTGCATTTGAAGCTCAGCCTTTTGTTTGCTCATTCAAGAGGCTCTTTGGTCTCTGTGGCAATGTCATACACTGCATGAAAGGGGGAAGTCCTGGTACATTACAACAGTCTAGATGAGAGAAATTCAGATCCACATTTTCTTTCCCCCAGTTCCAATTTCCAAAAGTTCTTAAACTCCATGCCCTCCTCTCCCCTCCACGCACAAAGACCATGTGTTTGATGTCAACTTGTTGGGTGGCCAAAATGATGTGAGGCTTTATGAAATCTTTATTAGTTCTACTTAGAATGAATTGTCAAATATTTCTACAGAAATATTCATACATTTGATTACTGGTTGCTACCCAGCCCTTTCTGGGGGTGTTAAATAATATATATCACATATTAAATATAAATAATATATAGTATGTACAATTTACAGTATATTTTCTTCTAAAGTAAAAAAAAAAAAAATAGAATTCTTAAACAAATATAGCCCTGTGGGTTTCAGATAAAGGATTATGGACCTATCTGGCAGATCAAGGCAGGAGGGTGAATAGCAGAGTGTCAACTCAGAGCACGCTAAGGGTAACACATCTATGGTATGTGCCATGGAGATAAACTGCAGGCATTTGGAAATATCAGCCTGGAAGACGAGTTGACATAACACTGACTTGGTCTTGAGGATCCTCGGAGAAACACAACCGGTGTAGATGTCCCCTAGTGGCCACAATTTCACACGGTGGCAGCTCTCAGTCAAGCCACATGATGTCTCCCGCTGGAACCACTCTGAAACTTCTTTCCAGGGCCTGCAGGGAATCTCCAGAATGCAGTTGGTTTAGGATTAGACTCTTTCTGATGTTCCCTCCAGGATCCAACTGGTATTTAGACCCAGGTTCACACTGAACAGCCATTGCCCCTTGAGTGTCTCATAAAACAGGTGATTTCAGGGCACTCACTATCCCAGTGTTTGCCAGAAAATTTAGATTTTCAGTTTAAACAGGAAAGAATGAAATCCTATAGTTCTTCATTAAAAACAAACAAACAAACAAAAACCTTCTGTTTAAGTGTCTGAAAATGTTTTGGGGTTGCTATTGAGACAACGTGTATAGTCACATTTATAATCTGTTCTGCTTAATGATGGGCAAAAACATCTGAATTGTATTTTCAATGAATTCATTCTTGAGACTTACATCTCCCTGCAAGCCAGAGAAGGCCAAGAGATGCAAAGTGATTTCTAAGCTATTATTGTATCTTCTTCAGCTATAATAGAGGAATCCACATACAATTTAAGCTGGACTGGCAGAAAGAGCTACAAGCCCATTATCATTCCCACCCAATCCTCTCTCAATTTTTGGCTTAAGATTGAATTCTCTAATTAGATGGGAACTTTGCAGTGTGTGGAAATGAACTACAGTTTTACCTGATTATCTGTAGCCCTATGACTCCAATTTTAATAAAATGCATTTTAGGAGGAAGAGACCCAGCATGCTAGCAGTCCCAGATAAAATCACAGAGGAGCTAGCTAAAGTCTGTTTTCTTCATAGAGCATTCACTTCAGAAAAGATGCTTTTACTGGGTGTTAGTAATTCAGATACCCATTGTTTGATATAAAGTAAGCAACTGAGCATTTTAAGTTGAAAAATGAACTTTGACATGAAGCAGACACATTTGTTATAAAGTTATATCATAGGCTCTCTCGAAACCCACTCTGCTGGAAAGGCACCTCCTGAAGGTAGCCAGGTATGGAGGGAAAGCAATTGAATCAGGCTTCTCCAGGGCACTAAGATAAATAGCACATCAGTCATGTGCTGCATCTTCTCTATAATGCTGCTACAGGATCCACCTTTAGAAGGCTGTACAGTTGGACTCACTTTCCCAGTGGAGCTCATCCATCCACACATCCTTGTCTGGGTACCAGTGGCATGGATTTCTCAGACAACTGGCAAAGGCTACTAGAAAGCAGTGTGAAACCTTGGAGGGAAGCAGAGTTAACCGGACAATCTAGAAAGCAAGTGGGAGCCTGCTTGCTGATCCATTGTGATTTAGGATGGCTTCAGGATAAGTGAAAAACTTCCTTTACCCTTCCATGGAGGGTATACTGAAAAAGGGGTCATTAGTATGTAAGAGAGTGTAGAAATATTGTGAAGTGCTAAATGTCACTATCATGGCCTGAAAAGGTGAATGGACTGTCTCAAGATGTCAGCCTAACTTACTGCTAGGATGATACCTGCACCTCTGAGAAGGGCATTATGGCATCTGGAGAGATGTGCCCATAGAGGGTTGGTGAAAGTCAAAGTTAAGGAACCCAGTGATTTCCTTTAAAATGATACTTTAAATCATTTTGATCTGAAAACAGAAGACAATTTAACTTAATGGGGAAAGATTTGTGCTTACTGGGAAGTTTTTTTCCCTAATAATTTTTTTTCTTATGCTTTAATTTGAACAATTCCTTTGTAGAAGCACAATGGCAAAGGTCTACTGTTTGTGATCAGATTAGATATGTAAATGAGATGGTAGTGTTTACTGCTGGTTTAGCATTTATTAGCAACAAAGCCCAAGAATAGATTTTAGTACTTGTTGGGACACAAATTTTAGAGAGTAGCAAAATTTGAAATATTTAGATGGCTCTCACCCACAGTTGCCATGTTAATTTAAATAACCAAGCCTTGCTTTCTTAACTGCATGTTCCTGTAATAGAAATACAACACACAGGGGCTTCCCTGGTGGCACAGTGGTTGAGAGTCTGCCTGCCAATGCAGGGGGCGCGGGTTCGTGCCCCGGTCCGGGAAGATCCCACATGCCGCGGAGCGGCTGGGCCCGTGCGCCATGGCCGCTGAGCCTGCGCGTCGGGAGCCTGTGCTCCGCGGCAGGAGAGGCCACAACAGTGAGAGGCCCGTGTACCGCAAAAAAAAAAAAAAAAAAAATACAACACACAAGTTGGACTGAAAGGAACACAGCTTTCTGGCAGCCAGAAACAAAGACTAGCTATTGCAAGGGCTCTTCTCCGAAAACCAAAAATTTTATTGTTGGATGAGGCCACTTCAGCCCTGATAATGAGAGTGAAAAGGTAACATCCTCTTCTTTCATCTCAGAATGTAATATGAAATATGAAAGTGGAGTATTGTGGAAGAAATCAAGGTCAGTTTGGGGAAGAAAGGCCTGGAGAGAATTGTAGTCATAGGGTCACCAGTTGTAATTAAGGTTTTGGCCTTTATAAAAAGGTTAGAGGCTGGTGGGGAGGTGGGAGAGAGTTGGGACACAGGGCATCTCATGTTTTAGAAAGGTTTTCTCATTTGAATTGGTCTCATTATCAAAAGGGACCCAATTCTTGAAATGTTTCTCCACTCAAGGAAAAAGCCCAATGAAAATTACTTTCCTGTTTTATTATTATTTTAATGACACCAAACAAAATAATAAGGCAATCTACATATATAAAAGAGTGATCTACACTGCAATGTTTGAGCCTGCTACTCTACCTTCTATAGACTATTAGCTCTGTTTGAGAAGGAAACAAGGGGGCAAACAGACATGTAACAATAAACCTACACTGCAAGGTCCTTCAGATGTTTAATTTTACTATGTCCTTGTCCCCTAATAGTTCTTGCATATAGCATGTTCTTATTTGTTAAATGAACGTTGGTTGAATGAATTATAATCTTTCATATTTATCAAGTGCTTATTATATACTACTATCTCAATCCTCACAACAACTTGATGAATTAGCTTATTTTATGCTCATTTTACAGATCAGCACACTAAGGCTTAGAAAAGTTAAGAAACTTCCCTAAATTTTAATAGACGGTGTCTGACCTAAGATCCCATGTGATTAATCACAACACAATTGCTATTTGTAGATGATTATCATTCTTGATTTCTAAGGAGACAGTGTGATATGAAAGAAAAAAATGGGACTTTTGGAACCAGACATATTTGGGCTGTAATCCTGGATTCATCAGTTACTAGCAGTGTGACCTCGGTCAAGGGACCTGGACTTTTCAAATCTTGGTTTACTCATCAGGGAAATGAAAATAATCCTCGCAGAGTTACTGAAAGGATTTAAATGAAATATCCATCATTGGAATATTTTATATACTCAGCAAATATTGGTTTTCACCCTCCACTTTCATTTTGTTGTTGTTGTTGTTGTTGTTTTTTTGGCCGTGCTTCATGGCATGCAGGATCTTAGCTCCCCAACCAGGGACTGAACCCATGCCCCCTGCAGTGGAAGCGCAGAGTCCTAACCACTGGACCGCCAGGGAATTCCCTCATTTCTCTTATATAGCATTATAACCTCATTGTAGCTGAGATGCTGTTTTAGCCAGCACAGTTTTACAACTAAATATGAAAAAAAAGAAAAAAAAACCCAACACAAACAAATAAAAAATAAAACTGTGAGAAGAAATAAAGTAAGTAAATTAGACAGTTCCACTTGGGTATGGAAATACTACTTTCCGGCTTTGACTTTGGAACCACTTACTTACACACAAATAACCACCTACTTTTATTCATTGTCACAAAAGCTCTTCAAATTAAAAGTCTTACTTAATGTGTCTATAATTACTTTTTCTAGATTTCTATTGAGTAGGGTATTTCACAAAGTAGGGTAGTTTCCTTGGAGATAAGCAAATACACAATGAATGTTATTAGATTACCTTAATTAATTTGACTTGCACAAGTTTATTAGCATTTAACCCAAGGTTGCAATCACAGGTCCTTCTCTCTTCCAGGTGGTTCAGCATGCCCTTGATAAGGCCAGTAAGGGGAGGACGTGCCTCGTGGTGGCTCACAGACTCTCCATGATACAGAGCGCAGATTTGATAGTGGTTCTGCACAATGGAAAAATTAAGGAACAAGGAACTCATCAAGAGCTCCTGAGAAATCGAGACATATACTTTAAATTAGTAAGTGCACAGTCAGTGCAGTGATGCTGTTGGAGTTAACATGTATTTTGATCTTTGTGTAATGCAAAGAATAATTAGTAATTAGTAGGAATTAGGAATTATTTGGCATGCTTTGATCTCCTTTATTGCATCAATAGAATCATGCTATTCAAGTACAGACATGTTCTGTTTACACACCATCTTCCCTTCAGATTTTTAAAAGGAAACAAAAATTACTAAATTCATTTAAGTGAGATAATCCCTGTATGCCTCACTTTATAAAAAGCACGTTTGCTGATAAAGCAGTTTGCTGCAAAGTGAATATTTTCCTTTCAACCTCCACTATAAAATTGGGAATATATTCCCAGAGGGAAAAATTACCCAGTTAACTAAATTAAAAGATTTTAGCAAAGAGAGAGTAAGATGTAGTTGGGCCTGTGGCATTTCAGGGAGAATAATTTTAATTTGGAACTTCCCAAATTTTGTAGCAAATTAGAGTACTTTGAGGTAGTCCTTCACTCCAGACCATAGGACATTCTCTCATAATATCTCTCAATGCTTCTTTCAGTGAATATCCAGTTTCCCAAAATTCCATTATATTCCTTTGTCAGGGGGATAGGGAGAATTACAGTGTAAAATTTCTGGCAGAATTAGGTAGTTATCTTCCACTTCAGTAAGTGAAATGCCTTACATGATCCATTCTGAAGATTCCATTATTCCAAGTTTTCGGTTTGGCAGAATAAGTCACAAGCTTACCTGTATATGAACACTTATTTACTTAAAATAAGAGCTACTTTTATTACAGGTGAAAATTTTTAAATGCCTTTCTCTATTATTATTCAATCAAGTAATTTGTTTAAACTTTATGTATACTTTATTTTATGTAATATATGTATGATTTAAAAATTCTGTGTAAATAACAATATTGGTAAACTGAATCATGTTTTCAATTTACTTAAATATGTAATTTCATCTAATGATTTATCTTCATTCTTAATTGTATTTTCTTCCATTTACAGATACTTACAACCAGCCTCTCTACAGTACCCTCTGCCGGTAATCTGAAATCTTGTGAAAAAAAGTAAAACCATTTGTGTCTTATGCCACTTTTTAGAAAATGCAAAATAAAAATAGGCTTGGGGGGGCTTCCCTGGTGGCGCAGTGGTTGGGAGTCCGCCTGCCGATGCAGGGGACACGGGTTCATGCCCCGGTCTGGGAGGATCCCACATGCTGCGGAGCGGCTGGGTCCGTGAGCCATGGCTGCTGAGCCTGCCTATCCGGAGCCTGTGCTCCGCAACGGGAGAGGCCACGGCAGTGGGAAGCCCACGTATCGCAAAAAAAAAAAAAATAGGCTTGGGGGACTGAGAACCAGATTACTGTTTAAAAGCATTGGCACTGAAAGCCTGTGGCCCCTTTGCTATGTGTGGATGTAGAGCCCTTGGTGTTTTCTCTTTCCAGAGTAGGGTGGGAAGGAGGGAAAGGGCAATATGATATGGATATGCTTAATTCCTCAGAGCAGGAGCAGCCCAGTCTCCAAGTCTGTAATGCCTCCTAGATTAGCAAATACCTGCAATGCCTACTTTCCCCTTGAGCCTATCCATAGCAATCCTACCGTCATACCTACAGATGTCAGAGAAACACTTTCCTTTCTAATTAATAGCCCTCATTTTTTATTTGCATTTTTATTTCAAAAGATTTTAAAGGGTGCTCCACAAGCAGCATTCTCTTAAAGTCACTGCCTTCATGGGAATAAGCAACAATGCTGAGAATTAGGGTCCCAGATAGTACACAAGGATCTGTGGGGTTATCAGCTGATGAAGGCAGAAAATAAGTAGAGACCAGCTGCTTTTAGGGACTGCCACAGTTTAAAAGTTTTAAATTGCTGTACTGTTCTTAAAATGGTTTTAAAATATATCATTTTATTTAAAACACTAGTTTTAATAGAACCAAGGCACTCCATCCCCAAAATTATTCCAGCCAGCTATGGAATTACTTCAGTGAGGTCAGGATTTTACAAATACTTGTAGAAATTTTTTCAAAATGAACCACCATTTACACATACCTTATCAGTTTTGTAAGTCTGACTTTTTAATCCGTATACTTTTTCTTAAATCAGGGTATTCTATAACTGGAAAAGAAGCTAAGTTAGGAACTGAGGTTTTTATCTTAAAAAAAATGAAATGAAAAGGTACTTTAGCAGATTTAAGTCTAGGTTTTAAATTTTAAATCACTCCTTAAAGCTCTTATAAATTAATTATTAAATAATAATATGTTTAGGTTTATAGTTCCCAACTTGATATTTACGTAAGGGCTGTAAGTAATGAATGCTGCATTATTCAGGGCACCAAATCAGCACATTTAGCTCATTCAGCAGTATCTTCTTATAGTGCCTTAGATATTGTAGATATTAAATAAATACTAGGTGACTCAGCTCAGACGGACGTCTCTCATAGTAGGTACGCTTTATTGATACAGAAATGAGGCTTATATTTTACTGAAAAGATGAGCTGGTGGGCTGCAAATTGTTTTTGCTTCAACAGTCGTATATTGCCATCCCTTTGTCATGAGTATTATCCATCACTGGTGACCCATTGAATGGTTAGCTTTTATTCTAGGCTAGCCTAAGTCCATAAAAATGTCTTCTTTCCACTCACACGAAATTTTAATTTTACTTTAACTAACTTTAATTTAATTAATTATAGTCTTTTATCATAGTGATTTAGTTGGTTTAAGTTATTTAATTTTGAAATAATTTGGCACTTGAGTGTACCTTGCCAAATCCCTTTTAGATCCTTGTGGGCCTAAATTCCCACAAGACTTCTATCTATATTACTAGGCATTCACTAGTCTTGAGGACTTCCTGGTCTCAGGAAAACACTGACTTCTGCCATCATGATTCATAGCCTAATACTCATTTAGGCTGACCTCAATCCAAACTTGTCCAAGCACTCTTGCCCTCTGCTTCTACTTGACCTTTGGGCTTGGATATGTTACAGGAGACAAAAAGGAAGCACCGGTGGAGGGGGGCGGGGTGTGGGCAGGGGAAGGTGGGCAGTGGGGTGGGTACAGGAGAACCTCTAAATACCTGGCCTGGAAAGTCCTAAATATAGTGAAGGCAGCAGACCAGGGAGGTCAGGATCCATCAGAGTCATCCTTTAAATGTTAGTATGTTATAGTAGCTCTCAGCCATCGCCACATCTTGTCCTTTGCACCACCCTTCCTTCCTGGGAAGGAGGGCTGTTCACTGAGTCTTAAAATAATTGAAACACCAATGAGGGTACCAGTGGAACTGAACCAATGTAACAAGGATAAGGCACAGATATTAACAAAAAGAAATAAACCACCATGTCACACCTCTTTTATAACTAACCCAACCAACCTACCTTATATCTTATCATTCCTTAAAACAAGCTGTGGTGTGTTTTTATGTTAAGTCAACTTAGGTCATAGCTAATAATCTGGTTTTTAGCCTACTCAATGTGTCAGTTTCATCAATGTATAGCATGCTTTGCATATGACCTATTATATGAAAATATTTCCTGTTAGTGTCCACCTGTGTATTCATTGTTCTAATTTGAGCTCTTATTCCCAGAGGGCTACTGAAGTGGAATCATAGGTTGACTGGAAAGTTCACTCATAAGAACTCGTGAGGGGAAGAAACTGGGAAAATTGGAGGTAATAAAACAGAAATTAAAAAGCTCATTTAAAAGCCATAATTATAAAAAAATGCATGGATCATCAAATGTATACATAGTACCTCAAGTAACACAGCTTGCCACCTTTTAGCAAAACCACACTGATAAAGCCTGTATTACTTTTCTATTGCTGTTGTAACAAATTACCACAAACTTAGTGGATTAAAACAACACACATTTATCATCCTATAGTTCTAGAGGACAGAAGTCTAAAATCAGTCTCTGAGGGCTCTAGAGAAAAATCTATTCCTTGTTCTTTTCCCATGTTCCTCAGCGTGCATGCTGAGGATATCTGATTCCTTCATCATACCTCCATCTCTCTCCGCTGTTGTCCTTCCTCTCTTACTCTTTTTTTTTTTTTTTTTTCTTTTTGCGGTATGCGGGCCTCTCACTGTTGTGGCCTCTCCCGTTGCGGAGCACAGGCTCCGGACGCGCAGGCCCAGCGGCCATGGCTCACGGGCCCAGCCGCTCCGCGGCACATGGGATCCTCCCAGACCGGGGCACGAACCCGTATCCCCTGCATCGGCAGGCGGACTCTCAACCACTGCGCCACCAGGGAGGCCCCCTCTCTTACTCTTATAAGGACCCATTCAATTACATTGGGCCCACGTAGGGAATCCAGGATAATTTTCCCATCTCAAGATTCTTAATCACATCTGCAAAGACCCTTTTGACGTGTGGACATCTTTGGGAGGCCCAGCCTACTACAAAGCATTCAAGCTTTTATTCCATTGAAAAGAAAAGACAATTTTTCTTAGATTTCCACTGAATAAAAGCTCACAAAGAACCCTAAAACATCCAATCGAACATCATCGTTATATGTTGATGAGAGAGCAAAAACTCACATATCTTGCCTCCAAGCCCTGTGCTATTTCCATTGCAACATGCTACCCATCCTCATTGCTAGGCAAAGATTTGGAATGCATTTATCTTTCTCCCTTCACTTTTGCTATTGGATTCTGCTGTTGCTGGTATTCGCTTTTATCCTGAGACTAGATTTATTAAATAGAAGTTTATACTAAGTTCTACTTTCTTAACCTTTTTCTCTTTCCACTAAAATGCTCTATGCATTAGCAAGTAAAAATAGCATCCTTAATACTGTAAATATATGAGATTTCACACATTTCTAACTCAATATACTTTTGAATTTTCCTAAAACCATTTTAAACTACTGCTTCTAATCAGAGCTAATTTTTTTGTGTGAAATTTTTCACATAGGCACGGGATAAGCACTTTATGTACATTGTCTCTTTAGTCCTTATATCAACCCCATAATTACAAATATTAACATTATCTTTCTTTAAAGAGAAGAAAACTGAAGCTTAAGGAAATTAAGTAATTTGCTGAGGCCTGGGCTTTGGGATTCACAGTGTTATCTAACTCCAGAGCCCATAGTCTCCATCATAGCACCAAGTACTTCTGTCCAGTTTATTCAGGAAGATGGCTAGCCAAACTGAGAGTATAGTCATTGCTCACAAGAGTATATCAATGTGAGGATCAAAGTAAAGTTTTGGCAGCAGTTACATGGTATAATAAAATTAACAAGCCACACCCTAAAAATATTCTCTGCATCCACACTGCTGAAACAAGATTGAATTCAGCCCAAGTTACGAGATATGTTTTTCCTTTTGTGCTTACTTACATGTATAAGTATTGTGGATTTGGATACTTTTTACCTGGGTAAAATTGTAGAAATATGAGAATTCCAAGCTAAAAAATTTTTGAAAGAGTCACACTTCTTAGACAAAAGCATAGTATCTGTGATTATAATGTCTATGGAAATATGCTGAAAAGCATCATCAATGTAATTGAGTTTGTTAGGCATGTTTTCTTAATGATTTATACTTAATTATCAAGGTCCAATTTAATCCTACTAAAATGTTTTACTTTTTAAACTGCTTGAGGATCTGTTTATTGAGATTTCAGAAAAGCAAAAGTTAGACAATTAGGTGTGAAATTCTGTAAATGAATGCAATCACTGCTGCATTATTAAACTGAGGGAAAGAATGGTCTTGTAAATTGATCTGCGTTTTTGTAGATGTGGTTAATGATGGAATGCTATTCTTTATAAGCCAAGTAAAATTTGCTATTGAATGGAGGTATTTTGTTTGATCATCAACTTTACTACAATCCAGTAATATAATACATGGCTAAAATATTTTCTCCCCAGTTGAAAGTCAAGAAGAGATTCTAGGAAGAGAGTTGAAGTTGTTAAATTACCAGAACATTCTGGACAATTGTAAAGCAAAAAAGAAAGAGAGCAAGAGAAAGAATGAACTAGAGAAAGAAGAAAAACCTATTTGAAAATACTCAAACAATAATGAATGAATACACTCAAGCAATCAACTTAGGATTGGAAGGAAAAAATATTCTACCATCAAATCCTCAGAAAACCTAAAAAAGGTGAACAAATTTAAATGTAAAATTCTTACTTCCATGGCCCCAGGTAAAGCAGAATTACACCTTTGCCTACATTAGTTTCATAAATTCCTTTAGTTCCCAGTTTCCTAGGGCTAAATCCCTTGAGAAGAGATAGGTTAAGAGCAACATATAAGCCAAAAAGGAAAAGCCTGGCTCTCACAGGATGGTATGTACAGGACACCAATGGAAAAGAGGAGCAAGAGGGGGGTCACCAAATAAGAGCAAGGTCAACAGGGCTCCCAAGGATGGAGACAGGGAAAAAAAAAAACCTCCAAAGTAACAAAGAGAATGCTTTCTATTATAAAATGAAATGTTCCTGTCATTAGTAGTAGCAATAATAAGATCAATAATATAAAATAAGCTAGATTCATAAGTTCTAATTTTTATATCCAATATATAGTTTTTATATAGAACTTATAAAATTAAGTTCACACTGAGCACTCATCTGTCAGGCACTACAGTTGACCCTTATAGGCATTAACTTACTGACAGTAAGATTCATTCTTTTATTCAAATTTTACCAAATGGGGAAACTGAGGCACAGAGTAATTAAGGAATCTTCCCAAGGTCAAACACCAAGGAAGTGACAGAATGAGAATTCAGCTCAGAAAATCTGACTCTATAACCCACACTCAACTAACCCATTAGCCCTCTAAGATGGAACCGGAATTGGTAAAGTAGTACTTTTGAATTATTTACATAGAAAACAACTTGCACTGTGCCTCCCCCTTACACTGCAGAAATACAAAGGTGCACGGTTCCTCTTTGGTTAACATTTTGATGTGAAGCTGGATTTTTTTTTCTGCCCACCTACACTGAAAAAAATTCTCGTACACAACCCAATTACAATTTGGAATGGTTAGAAATATAGCTGCTCTGGCAATAGCACATTTTCCCCACAAATGTTCAGTTTTCTCTACCTTCAGACACACACTCACAGTGTAGAGGAAGATTAGACCCTGAGAGCTACATAGATTGTTTCTCTCACTGTTGAATCACCCCTGCTATCTTATTTTCAGGGTGTTTATCATAACTCTTTTGTTCCATTTGCAGCCCACTTGCTGATGCATCATTCCTCTCTTTGCCTAAGATAAAAAAGATCTTGATAGCTATGTTATGCAAAAACTAAGACAAATTTACAAATGTTGCAACTAAAAAAAAAAATGGTAGTAACATATGCATTGGGTAATGTATTGGCTAAGGTGGAGCCATCAAAAGTGGTTCAGGTTTGCTCAACTATACTGAGGCTCCTGTTCATAAGAACGACTTTCCAAATACTGTACAATAAATACTGCTTCAGTAATAAAATTATTTTAAAATGAGATATTTAATGACGGGCTATAAAATTCCATCTGTTTCCATATTGATGGAAGGCCTATGACATTAACCTAGACAAAACATTCGGAACCCAGCATGCACAGAATAAGCAAGAGAAGTACAAAAAAATCACAAAATTTTAATCATTAACTTCTGAAATGTGAAGGACAACAATCCCGTGGTTCTTTGCTGATGTTATGTATTTCAAGTTGCTCCTTAAGTGAATATTGGAATCTTCAGAGAAACTCCAGTCTCGTCAGAAAAGAGTTAACCTTTCTCCTTCTCCACATTCATTTTTACCAAGGTAGATTACAAAGCCAAAGATAAAAGACACTTTCTTTGATTTACTCAGGTAAAATTCTTCTAAAATGTGTAACATTTTAGCAGAGCATACAAACTAAGGACTAAACAGTACACCTCTAGCTCTATATCTTAAGTCTATTTATAGGTGTCAGAGAGGTGTTGATTTGAGATTAGCATATTCTTAAATTAAGATCTATAGCCTGCATCAAATTCTTAAAGGGGTTTATTAACAACAACAGAATTGAGAACCATTGTTCTAGACCAGAATTAAAAAACAAAAACCAGGGCTTCCCTGGTGGCGCAGTGGTTGAGAGTCCGCCTGCCGATGCAGGGGACACGGGTTCGTGCCCCTATCCCGGAAGATCCCACATGCCGCGCAGCGGCTGGGCCCGCGAGCCATGGCCGCGGAGCCTGTGTGTCCGGAGCCTGTGCTCCGCAACGGGAGAGGCCACAGCAGTGAGAGGCCCGCGTACAGCAAAAAAAAAAAAAAAAAAAAAAAAAAAAAAAAAAAAAAAAAAAAACCAAAACACTATCTCCAAAACCAGCCACTTTAAATATACGATTCATAAATAAAAGTTGTAAACCTGAGCATGGATAGAATAATTAATGAAGTCCAATAAGTGTTAACTTATTTTCTTTGCTGTAGTATAGTTTTAAAAAGGCATAGGCGGGCTTCCCTGGTGGCGCAGTGGTTGAGAGTCCGCCTGCCGATGCGGGGGACGCGGGTTTGTGCCCCGGTCCGGGAGGATCCCGCGTGCCGCGGGGCGGCTGGGCCTGTGCGTCCGGAGCCTGTGCTCCACAACGGGGGAGGCCACACAGTGAGAGGCCCGCGTACCGCAAAAAAAATATATATATATATGAGTAAAAAGGCATAGGCTCTTGTATCCTTGGTTTTTTTTTTTTTTTTGGTGTATTCAGAATTTCCTATATATAGTTAAAAGAAGAAAGAGCAGTTACTTTTACAAAAGTCTATTTAGCAACATCAGTGAGCTCTATTAGTTTGTTATATACAATAGAATATTTAAATTTACTTAATAATCAAGTAACTTTATTTGGAGGACAAACTAAATTAACCTCTGTCCCTTTGTAACAATTTTAGATCAAAATAGATTGGGCTTAATTCCGACTAAGTACATATACACTCACAGACCAAGGTTTAAGTTATTTTAACACACTTTCAGCATTTTAAAATTATAATGCTATAATGCCTACATATTATTAAATTTTTAAATAGTTAGAGTCATAAAGTCAGAATGATGGGGTGATTTTTATTTTATTCAAATGATCATGTTTTCCTTAAAGAAAGAACACAAGAAATATTTTACTTCTGTTTTTACAATTTTAAGTAAGTTCTCAAATTATGACTGTGATTCACGATCATGCTTAAGGCTTATTTTTAACCCAAAGTACTGAACACAAAGTAGGCTGTTGACTTGTTTTTAAAATTTTTGAACAACAGCAAATGTATCATTTAAAATATCACTATGAGATACAGTTAACTCTACAAAAGCTGAGGCTATATTAGAGATATGATATATGTCCAATCTACTTACCCTCTTCTTCCTTCTCTTCTCCCAGCAATTCAAGAGTGAGAGCCTCTTTAGTGGCTGTATTTAAGCATTCCTTTCAAGGGCTAATGAATATGTCATGCAGGTATTACTTCAAGCTTATTAAAGAATAACTTAATAATGTAGAATTATGTAAAAACTTTTTAAGAAACTTAGAATTAATTAGTGATAAAGTAGACCTAACTTTACTCTTGGATGTTATTTCTCCAAGTCATAAAATATCAACATTTTAAAACAGATCTTTTTGTCCCGCTAAGGCAGCTGATTCAAATCAGACTCATTATGTATGGTGGCAATGAATTAATTACCTCTCTTTAAAGGTCAATTCTGTGGCTTCATGCAGCCAGAGGCCAAAACATCTGGCTAATTCAGTTAAAAAAGTAAACTATAAAAATCATAAGTCATTTCTGGGGGGTATCCTATAGACTCATTGATTGAATTTTTTTTTTTAACTTTTCAACCAGTTACAGCTAACATGTTCAAGTGAATCTATATTTAGTACCATGTGACAGTGGTGTCCACTCTCAGTTGGGAAATACAACAGATTGTTTCCCAAAATTCTTTTGTAAAATGATAGCACATATTATGTTCCATTTTGCCCACTTACTGTAATTAATCTGGTACTAACAAATGGAAACCGATCTGCAGGTTTCAGTTTACTGGGACTGTATGGTGCAAAGCCTTAAAAGGAGTTCCTGCTTCCAGAGCCAGCACTCTCTTTCCCCACAATGTTCTCCATTGGCCCAGATCATCTGCTTGATTTTGCAACCAAGTGGACCCTCATTCAAAAGGTCATAACCATGGAAGGACAATTCACAAAAGAGGGAATAAAAATAGCAAATAAAGACGTGGAAGAAAAGGTTAGGAATTTAAAATATACAACTTAAAGCAATAATGAGATTCATTTCTTCCTTATTAAGTGAACAAAGAATTCAGTGCACTTAAGCCTCGTTCTTTCAACAGCTGTTTCCTGCGGTATAAACTGCTACAGGGACAGTAATCTGGTCATCCCTATCTAGAGCCTTTAAATGTTCTTATCCCTCAAGAATTCTCTCCTCTTTTAGTATCCTAAGGAAATAATCAGAAATTAGAACAAAAAGTCATGCAAAAGGATGTTCAATCGTTTGGAAACAGCTAAATGCACAGTATTGGGGAAGTAGTAAAATTTTGATATATGAGGTCCATAACCATTTAAAATTGTGTTTGCAGATAACTTTTAATAGTGGGGGGAATTTATTTTAATATTAATGGGAAAAAAGTAGGTTATACTCTTGTACATACATGTAAGAAAAAAGTCACTTGGAAAAAAGATTATAAGACATAATTGTTGTTTCTCAGAAGTGGCTTTAAGATAATTTGTTTTCTCTGCTTCTTCACAATTCCTTGTACTTTCTAGGATATCTTCAGTGAGCATCTAATAGTCTCCAAAAAAATGAAGTTGAAAACTTCTGTTGAAATGGAAAATCTTTGGATTAGGATGGAGATATTATGAGTTGACGAATTTGCATTTGTATGTGAAGGCCTCCCTTAAAATTCACAGAGGTAATTATATTTTTAAAAATATTTATTAACCCAAATGAATAATTAGTTTTATAAAACAAAGTAAAGTGGGAAAAAAAAGTAGGGCAGTTTGTGGAAACTTGTTTACAATTTAATTTTCAGGGAGTGCTACCATCAAGGCAGCCTCCAAAATAAATTTTCCTACACTTCCCTCTTACCTGTTTCTTCTGGACCCTTACAGTAATAGGTGTATTGCCTGGTAAAAGCAGATACATTTAAAGCCTGGGTTTTTGATAAATTCCCTGTTTATGGATAAAAGACTGCCTGTATTGTTCTTAATGATTTACCTGATTGGCATACATGGCCTGTAAATATTGTTTTTACTTACCCTTTGAGCTGTGTGAAAGCAAGATGGATAAACCTCAGATGTCAGGTTCATTCTCCCCCTCACTTCTTTTTAGCCTGTATTGTGTCTAAGCTACACAGAATTTTACTCATTATTTCTGGGGATAATCACAAACAATATTATCAAAAGATAGGAAATTATTAGAAAAATTAAATTAATAGTATTAATGAATCACAAGAAAGAAAACTGTTACATTAGGATAATGGATTGCTTCTTGAGAAAAATGCCATGAATAAAGAAGTGGCTATGGGCTTTCCTGGTGGCGCCGTGGTTGAGAATCTGCCTGCCAATGCAGGGGACACGGGTTCGAGCCCTGGTCTGGGAAGATCCCACATGCCGCGGAGCAACTAGGCCCATGAGCCAGAGCTACTGAGCCTGTGCATCTGGAGCCTGTGCTCCGCAACAAGAGAGGCCGCGATAGTGAAGAGGCCCGCGCACTGCAATGAAGAGTATGGCCCCTGCTTGCTGCAACTGGAGAAAGCCCTCGCACAGAAACGTAGACCCAACACAGCCAAAAATAAATAAATAAAATAAAGAATTATTTTGCCTTCCTCACTGAATTACTTATTTTTAAAAAAAAAAGACCAAAACTTTAATATTAAAAAATTAAACCCTATAAAAAATAAATAAGTGGCTATGACCTTTATGTCCTAAATAGCACTACTTGCACAGAACGAAAAACAAACTCTCCTGGTACAGAGAACTTTAACTTCTGGTTATTTAGTTGTAATCGATGGAATACCTGGCAACTGAATTTCATATGCAGTACTGCTACTACAACTTACACATGACTTCTGGAAATATAAGAATCCACATTTATGCAGTTTAAGTAAGAGCAATTAAACCGGGGGTAGTGTAAAGTATCTAGGGAATAGAATTTGCAAGAGCAAAACTTCAGTATAGGGTCTTAACTCATGAAACTAATGAATAGAAATTAGGGTGATTTTTTAGATACCTCCTTTTTTATAGCATTAATATTAAAAAGAAGAGTGCACACATCAGTATAATATTACTTTCTTCAAAGCTAGATAAATGTAGTTTCTTAGTATGACAGGGTAGTACTAGCATTCTAAAAGTGTAAAGCCCAGATTGAAGCCAAACAAGCTGAAAAATAAGAAACAGAAAAGAGTGATAGGAAAATCAATTTTATATTTTCACCCTACAGGTAACAAGTAAGTTTCTTCATTATGTCTTGCATTTCCCTTTTAAATAGTACAGCACGCTATCCTTAGCATGTTCATGAACAGGCATGAGTTAGTTTGTTTGTATATTGCCTTCTATTTTTAGATTTGTCCTCATAGATACATGAATTTCATTCAAAAATGAAAAAAAAAAAGAAAAATCAGGACGTCCAGTTAAATCTGAATTTTAAAAATATATATATCGGGCCTCCCTGGTGGCGCAGTGGTTGAGAGTCCGCCTGCGGATGCAGGGGATACGGGTTCGTGCCCCGGTCTGGGAGGATCCCATATGCCGCGGAGCGGCTGGGCCCGTGAGCCATGGCCACTGGGCCTGCGCGTCCGGAGCCTGTGCTCCACAACGGGAGAGGCCACGACAGTGAGAGGCCCGCATACCGCAAAAAGAAAAAAAAAAAAATATATATATATATATATATATAAATATCAAATCACGTTTAGTATAATTACATCCCAAATATTGCATGGGGCATACTCATGCTAAAAAAAATTATTTGTTGTTTATCTAAAATTCAAATGTAACTGCGTTTCCTGTGTTTTATCCAACAACTCTATGTAGAGTGAAAATACATTTTAAATAAAGGATACTTTCCTTTTTTCTGAAATTCCTTATAATCTCACTTAAACGAGACAAAAACCCATGCAAGTGTATTGCTCCATGGAGTGTAGAGACACATATATTTGTGCTTAAAAAAAAAAAAAAAAAAAAAAGACTCAACCACTAAGTTTTAAAGCTTTCTATGTTCTGACAAACTCAGTTCCTTAGTAAAAATGATCCTAAAATTTAACTTGAAAAATATGGAGGAAATAAATGAATCATTAGATTATTTGTATTTTGTAGTACAATAATAATAAGTAAATAAGTCATTTTCAATTATAGAACAAAAAATAGGTCTAGGCTACAAGTAGAACATTACTAAGAATAAATTTTTGATAATTTTAAGTGAAACTGTCAACCATTCAAAATTTAATCTGATGCTTCCATACATAAAATAAAAAATGAAAACTGAACTAGATATGTTTTCTTAGATTTTAATTAACTATGAAAGAAATAAAAAACTTTTTATTCTAAGATACTATATTTTAAAAGCCTTCCTGAGGAGTAGCTTTCTACATAACTTGCTAATGTAGTACATAGCCTCTGCACAGGCAAGGTGGCTATAAGAAGTTGAGCAAAAAGAAGTCAGCATTTTCCTAAGCTGCAGTCTACCATGGACTGATGTGCAGTGCAATATTTGTTGCCTTTAATTCTTTATTTTAAAAAATTATATACCAGTATAGATTTCCTGGATTTGACAGATATACCATCATAATGTAAGATGTTAATAATAGAGAAAACTACTAGAGCTCACTATACTATTTTTACAACTTTTCTATAAATCTAAAATTATTCCAAAATGAAAAGTTTACTTTAAAAAAATGAAGTAAAAAATGCTACTTCTTTTGGAGTACAAAGTAATAAGTCATTCTAAACCACTTCACAGACATAAATGCCATTCCTCTACAACAGGGATCACTATTATATGCCTCTTTTGAAACTAAAATTTCCTCTGCAAAACAACAGGTGAGTTTTAAGAAGGGAACACTTCACTGATTCTGATTTTCCTGGGTATACATATTAAAACATTCAAGTGAACATGTCACTAAGCAAAGTATGTTCACATTTAATCATTACACCATATACTAAATAAATTATATCATATGCTTTCTACAAAGTGTATGCAACTGAAGAATATATAATGTTCTGTTGCCAAAATATTTACAAGGTTGTTTTACTGCTTCCTATTCATTACAATTACAACATTCAATTGTGATAATAAACTAAAATATGTCACTATTGAGGGTATAGGAAATATATGTGTACAGTCCTCTACTTAACCACTACAGTTTTAAACCAAATATTTACTGGGAGAAAGAGCAAAACTTAGTTTGCCTCATAGTACAAAGGCTATTGAATTGTCACCTACAAGAACCTTATTTTCTTAAAGTTTGGGAGAAATAGAATTTAATGTTATAAAAATGATTATTTTCTCTTAAATTGAGACTTCATATATCTATAGTCAAATTCTGTTAGAGTATGTATAACTTGATAATATTCATTCACTAAATCAATGTGAATAACTTAAATTCATTTCTACCTACTAGGTTCCCCCTCCCTTACAAAGGCCATTGTTTGTTTAATTGAAAGGGGAAAGTGCTTATAAAAACAACAAAACAAACAAACAAACAAACAAATAAGGGACAGGTATGTAAGAGAGAAACGAAGCATTGAAGAAAAATGAGCACAAAACTTCCTGAAATGATGGGAAACCTGATGATAGGGTACCTGAATAATTAGGGACATTAAATTGGGTGCAAAATTGGGCAGTACAAATCCCTTATTTTCAGTTGAACTAGACAATCACCTGAACTCTGGGGGAGGCGGAGGGCACGACATCTACTTTCTTTCTTCTACTTCAGTGCTTAAAATGGAGTGGCTAAAAAACTTAAAGCTGGAAGGATTGGTCACCTCAAAGCTGTAAAGATAACCCTAGATAAAGTATTGAGGTTTTTTTCCAACATTCACATGGAGTACAGGGTGAAATGAGCATAATGTAAATCAACTCATTGTTTGGGCCCTTTCAAATTAGTTGCCAAGAGAGGAGTGAAAACTTGATAAGCAGGCTCCAGTTACTATGTGTTGATTTAGAAATCTTAAAACTTGTGGGAGCTCAATTCATTTAAAGGAAGAAATTTAAAGGGAAGAAAAGTAAACAAGGAAAATGCTAAACAATGAAACACTGATGTATAAAGGATTTTCTTTAAAGAAGAAAACTATAAAGAGTTCCCCTGTGCTTTTAAATTACAAATTTAGATTTCTTTGATTTAAGCTAAGAGTCTGATTTTAAAATGTCTGTCAAAATGTCGTGATCCATTTAAATATTCAAACTGTTGATGCTGTTTCTTATCTATCTTAGGGGGAAACTAAATATAAATCAAAATCTTAAAGAAGCCCACAGTTTCAAATAGGTAGATGGCTATTTTGAATGAAGCAGCAATGCATTATGGTTTTTAGCCTCCCTCTCCCCCATAGAAAGTACATTTCTGAACTGCACACCAGGTAGGTTCAGAACACTGATTGTAGCAGTTCCAGGTCTTGACCCTTTTTCTCATACAGCAAGAAAAAAAGCACTAATTCACTAAAATAAGTGAAGAGAGATAGCAAGACTAAGTCCAGGTATTTGGTGGCAAATCCCAGGTGGCTTGTCTGCCTTTTTCCAGGAAAATGCGGCCTCCACTTTCATCAATGTGTACTTTGTCTTGATAGGAATGCATATTTAATCATCAAAGCAAAAATTTTTTACACTCAGACATAAGATCCTTTAGTAGAGATTTTTAAAATACTTTTAAGCCACGAATAAAACTTAAATTTAAAAAGTGACACCAAAAAAAAAAAAAAAAAAAAAAAAAAAGTGACACCAAACTGCTTTGCAGGGGCAAGAAAGGTGAGGGCAGGGAAGGATTATCCACATGTAGATTTTGAGAGATGCTTGTAGCTTACTTGTGAAGCTTCATTTACCATTGAGGTACAAGGGAAATGCTGTTCCTGGTGACAGCGCAGTGGGAATTCCCAATCCAACAACCCATGAAATGTTACTGCATAATTATTCACCTTCTGAGGCCCATTAGAACTTATCAGCAGAGAAAGAAATTTAATTTAAACTCACCCCTCTGTGCTAAAGAATGACCGGGACATGAGATCAAAGCCCGAAGCTCTGTCCTCCAGTGGTTTGCAACACCTAGGCACAATAGGGTGAGAGAACGCGACATTCCAGCGCTTCCCGGCTTTCCGGACCCTGGAGAGAGGGGTGGAGGTGGGGGTCTCGTCACCGGCTGGTTTGAGGGGGGAGGGTGATGGAGGCTCCGGAGGTGGATGTGTCAAATATATCCTGCAGCTCCAGGAGGCCAGACTGCTTCTACTGGGAGTCTCCAGGGGCTTGGCGCTAGAGGCCCTCACTGCAGACCAGATAGGCCATTCCCCTCCCTTCCCTGTTACTGGGATTGGGGTCAGTGAGCCCGTGGATTTAACCACAAGCGGGAATGGCTGGAGCCATATCACACGCAGGTGTGCAGCTCTGAGAACTCTTGAGTATTAAGGAAGATGCTTATACTGCAGCGCATCACAGGGTGCCTTAAAGGCATATAGACGGTGCATGCATAACCAAAAATACATGCCAAGTTGAATCCCTGGCATATCTAGAGAGTACGAAGTGGAACCCATAGATCCAAACCTGCACGATGAGCTTTCAAGACCAGAGGGCCCAAGTCCTAGAGGCGCCTAAGAGAGTCAGGGGCAGGGAGAGGTTTCCTGGGAGAGGGCTCTGTTCCTCAGCCCCACCCCCACCCCCAGGGAGCGGCAGGTACGTTCTCAAAGGGAGTACGGTACTCTTTCCGAGAGATTGATCCATCCTCCCCTTCCTTCAGATGTCACCAAAATACGGGGCCTGGAGAATGTGGCTAGCGCTCCCCAAATACCGGCTGCCCGCAGGGTGGAGGGGCAAGAAGGGAAAGGAAGAAAGCCCAAGAGAGGTTGTTGGGTTTTAGGTACAACTTGGTAAAGACAAGTTGAGTTCTGTTCAACAGGTACAGTGATTATATGTCTATATCTACCTATCGGTAAGATTCTCCCCTAGATAGTCCCTTAAGTGGCTAAACTGTTCTTTTGATTCCTGAAATCAAAAATCACAGCCAATCAGACTTGACTCTGCTTCCCTCAAGATAACAGTGTGAGAAAAAGTGCACAAGTTCCTGGCAAACCATAATAAAATGACAGGAAGAACACTTCCTGCCGACGGAGGACGCTGCAGTTTGCTGATCTGCCACGGGGGAGGAAAGGGGGAGGAGGCGGGTGAGAGTGAGCAAAGTAGTTTGGCCAAGAAAAGAGAACAGTTGTTGCTAAAGCCAAGAGAGAAATATCCAACAAGTTCGGTAAGAACCCCCTCGGCCCGTCCACGCCGCGGCAGGCCCGGGTGGCACCGGCAAGACGCAGAACTTGGCCTGTCAGCCCGGGATAGGGTGGGACAGAGCCCCCAGGGTCCAGGCGCTCGGATGGCCAAGGGCAACGGAAGGATGCTTGGGGATTCGGAGAGAAAAAGAAGGGAAGGGAATTCCCCCCATCCCTATCCGGCCCGCGTGTCTACGCGGGCCTCTCACTGCTGTGGCCTCTCCCGTTGCGGAGCACAGCTCCGGACGCGCAGGCTCAGCGGCCACGGCTCACGGGCCCAGCCGCTCCTCGGCATGTGGGATCTTCCCGGACCGGGGCACGAACGCGTGTCCCCTGCATCGGTAGGCGCACTCTCAACCACTGCGCCACCAGGGAAGCCCCCCGGGTGTCTTTTGAGCTGGGAGGTGAGCGGGGGGGGGGGCTCACCGCGGCGATTCCCACGGTGGGTTTTGGTGGAGCCAGAGAGGCTCCAGGAAGCGCGGGCTGCTCGGGCTGGTGTCGCCTGCGGCGGGCGCGCTGCAGCGCGGGCGCGGGGCACGTGGTGGCGCTCGCAGTCCGCGCAGCGGGCGGAGGCGGCCGCGACGCCTTTGTGTGCGCTGGCACCGCGCGGAGCGGCTCTTCCAGCAGCGAGAGGGGAACTGCGGGAGGGGACCGGGGCTCGCGGGTAGACCCGACTGCCGCCCCACCCTTCACTGCAACCCTCGGGCGGACGACGCGCCTCGCCTCCTCCGAACTCTTCCTGGGGGTCTCGGAGGGTCATTCTGAGAGCAGCTGGCACGTCGAGAAGGGAGAGGAAAGAGGAGGTAGCGTTTAGAAAGGCTGGGAAATTCTCCTGGGCTCAAAACCTACCCTTGAACTCATTGAAACAGAGAATGAGGGGAACTTTGGGCAGCCCAGACCTCCGCCTCGAACCCCGCAAGGGATGCAGAGGGCGCCTCCACCCTTCCCTCCTGCGCAGCAAGAAATGCTTGTCTGAGGAGTAAAGTTAGGGAGTGGGCTTAAAAGAAGCCCCAATAAGATGGACTTGAAAGAACACCATGAAAAGCGGCAGTTTTGAGCGGGCGCTTTATTTCTTGTTCCCAGTCACTCCCCACGCCCCACCAGCTCTCCTCGCTGTCTCTAGCGCTCTAGAAGCCCCGACTGTTATTAGGAACCAAAGTAAAATGTATAAGGCTGCTTCCTCACCGCCAGGAGACTCCGCAGAAAATTAAATTAAATTAAATTAAACACGCGCCCAGGGACGAAAAAAAATAGATTCCACCACCCCACCCCACCCCGCCCCCAAGCAAATCAACACTTTTGCGCGCAGGGAATACAGCGAACCTAAAGAGATGGCCACTGACGCGCATCCCCTTAAACCTCAGCCGCTGGAGCCCAGGACAGCAAGGAATTATCGGCTTTCCTTTAATCCGGAAGCAGGGAATAAATAGGGCGAAAGCAAATTCTGAATCTTACTTTTTAAACAACAGCAACAATTGTATATCGAGCAAAGTCTTCAAAGGATGCCACCCAGGACTACAGTCCTAACTTAAATGTTGATCCCTTAATACGATTTTCTTTAAAGACAGTGATAGAATTAATCTGCTGGGGCATTTTTTAAAGAAAGGGGGATAAAAAGCAAACAACCATAGAAACCATATTTTTAAAAGAGAGAGAGAGGAGACTTAATCATACCTGAGTTTTTCTTAGGGGTGTAGGAAGAAATAATAATTCCTGCCTGTTTGGACAGAAGCAGCAAAAGGCAGCAGGAAATTAAAAGCCCCAGTTTATTCAAAATACCTGCATCAAATTAACCCCTCTTTGAGGCTATTTGTATGAAAAATTGAGCAAAATGTAGAACTTCTTTCATTATAATATTCATCTTTACCATTTTAGGCAACCAGAGAATAATCAAATCTACTTTTTTTCTCTAAAGTTCCTACCTTAATTTACTAGCCTAAAAGATCATCTGACCTTTGAGCTAATCTTCTAAAATAAAATATTTGTTTAAAAAATTCCTCCAGTGGCCTTCTGTAACATGCCATTCGATAATCAAACCAAAAGATCCATGGGGAGATGAAAATGTTGATGGCAGGATTATCGATCTGTCCGCCCAGGAGTCCAGTCTCATCACGTGCTTGTCTTTTTTAATTTCAGCATTCTGTCCCCACGGGAACCCCAGTTGAGAAGTTATACCAAGATTGGGGTTAAGAGGACAGTGGAAGGAGGGCAAACCCATCCAGGAACTTTTTCTAATATCAGTTGTAATAGGACAGGTATGAGGAAAACTCATCACATTTGCTTAAATTAAGTTTTAGCCTAAAATATTTTTGTTGATAGCCCAACCTTAACAAATCACAGTCACGTCCCTAAGCAAAAGACATCATCCAAAAAGAAGTTGAACCATAACAGGAAAAAGCAGGATAAGGAAGAAACACTCAAGTTTGGGGAAGAAATGAGACAGGTTAACAGAAAAGCTGGACTGAGCTGCAGCCCTATTCTAGTCTCCAGAGGGTGGACTGATATATGCTGGCCTGACCTCTGGGTCAACAACTAGTTTAACTCTACCTTGATCTGTAAGACTGGAAGCTTGTCCCTTGGTTCAAAGTGAGACCAAGACTTTGGCTGCATTTGAGTGAGCCTGCAGGCACTGTTAAGAGGTGTTTTAGCACAGATAAAGCAGGAAGAAACCACAATTTTGCACTTCATCTTCTATCCTCCTAAAAGATGTTCATCCCCAAAAGGGAACCCTGGTCACCCTGCAGAAAATGAATCTAGAAATATTGCTCAATAACCAACAATACAAAATAAACCAAAGGTAGAACAGAGAGGAGGAGCCAAAGGAAGAAAGTGAAAGTTTGAACATCTATGCTACAGAAAAATCTGTCCCCGTTCATCCACCCCAAAGAAATCTTCTTCCAGACAATATCTCTCCTTGTCATCACCCACTTCGTAAATCAAATGTGATTCTGTGTATAATACAACTGATATTATAAATGTACCAAGCTGCTTTCTGCTTACCTGCCACTACATTTAACTCATTCAGAACTGTTTTCTCCGAATCCCTCAGCTCTGCAACTTTCAATAAAAAAGAAGCAACACTTAAATTGTGTTCTGTGTGTGATTCCTAGGAAGAAAGTGGCAGAGACTATTTTACTTTTTAAAAACATTATTTAGAGCTATAGTATAGCAAAGAATCAGAGCTAACTTGCTTGCCTAAAACCATAGGATTGGAAGTCTCAAACATCAGCATAGGCAACAGGATTAAGGCACTCTGCTACTTGGGCACAAACTGCATTATTCTAAAATATTTTATCCCTAATTGTTTTTTTCTTCTGAATTTACAGTATTTATAGAATTCTATTTTCACTTCCATTTCTATGGATCATAAAGACTTTATATAAATTTCATTGGAAAATTTTCAGTTCAAGATGCACACCGAGACTGAACTTAGGGTGGGGGAATGCAAACGGAAAGAAAGAAGCTAAACTTATAAGAATCTGAACACTCTAATTTTTTATTCAGTTTGTTTCAAAATAATAATATTAATCTAATAGTGAAATCGTTTGATAAAACAGCAATCAACATTTAAAGTATTTTATGTTTCAAAGTATGGCTCAAGGAACACCCATTGCTTAAATGCACTTAGACATAACAAGACAATATTTTTTTATTGGCATCATTGACACCTATGAACAGTAGCCTAGTAGATAGATTAAGGTTTAACCTTCCTTTTCTTTGGTGGCTGTTTAGAGACTTTAAAAGAACAGATAACTCATTTCAACAGGAATCTACTACTGATATTTACCTCTACATAATCTTTAGCTAAGACATGGAATGCCAAAAACCAGCTTTTGTCAGCCTGACCTCCTCCACCCCCTAACAACAAAAGTTATCCCCAAACCCATGTTTTTATTTTAGATGTATTGATCTTCTAGTGTAAGACGTGGCCTTTTGAATACCAAATGTAATCAGTGGCCAACAACCTGAATCCTTCTGGAGAGTGAGAAGAAGCAAAACAGAGAAATTTCTTTAAATTGTTTGGTGACTTTGTACAAATTTTAAGAGGTCAGTAAATCCTGATGCTTGGAGCTAAATCTACTGGTAAATAATTAATTACGTTTCTTAGACACTACAGTTTTTATCTTGGTAAATGGAGAAAACACAGCTTCGCCAAATATAGCATTCCATCTAAGTAATATCTTAAAGGCAATTATTTAAATATTACCACAAACAGGATTATATTTTGTTTAAATTAGACATTTAACTGAAGATAAATGCAAATGTCCATAGTTTAAAAAGGAAAAAAGATACAAATTAACTGACCTAGTCTTTTATCTGAGTTTATTAATACCATTTAAAATATTACAAATAAATCAATTACATTTCATGCATTTAAAATGCAAGTCTAAAATGTTCCAGAGAAAGGCTTTTCATTTCAATGTGAAATATCCAAATTATTTCAACATTACAATGAGCAATTAGTTTGCAGAATCTGCAAACATTTAAATGTAGTGTCAGGAGTATTTATTAACAGTTAACAATATTACCTTCAGGAAATACACAAAGGCCAAAATTAGTTGAGATTCACTTGGACAATTTATTTAACACATGGGTTTTGGCAGACCCAGTTATTATGAAATATAGGAGAACTCTCACTTTAACTATGCCTGAACTGCCAGCAAATGCAAATAAGTACATGCTCCATTAAATTAAGTGTCATCCCACATTTATCAAATATTGTCTTAGTTACAGTTTGATACCTATCTAAATTCATACTCGAGCAAAACTAGGCCCGGAAAGTGCGTTTGTGGCTCTGCACCTCCAGAAGTGAGTTCAAAAAACCTGCAGCTCATCAGAACTGCAAGAATAACTCTTAATATTTTCTTGTGACCAAAAAAAAAAAAAAAAAAATCAAGTTTACTTCAATATATTTTCAAATATTTACTGGAAGTAATGTACAAGAAAAATACTATACAAAATCGTCTCCTGGACAACTGCACCTCGCACCCATACACTGGTGGAGTTATAGTTAATTGATACCTAATCTAGAACGATTCTCCAGTTGTACAAACCATTAGGTTCAGATATATCTTACAATTTTTTTTTCTATTTTCCCTTTTGGCATTTAAACTATAGCCTCGTCTGAAATAAACGACAGCTTCTTCACTTCTTTATAAGTTTGAATCACACACACAAAAAAAGTTTAACCCTAAGAATCTTCAACGAATTGCAAAAATTTACAGAAATGGGTACTATACAAATTGATGGCTAGACTAGCAAAAAAAAAAAAAAAAAGGAGATTATGCTCGGGAGTGGTGAAAACGAGGTAGAAAAGAACAAACACGGAGATAGTTAATCTGGTCTCACCGGAAAGGGGTATTTTTGCATAAGAAAAAGACACCTACCCTCAGACCCACCCCCACCCCCAACCCATAAGTTAAGTTAATGCGATCAAAATAACTTTGGGATCAATATTAGCAAAGTTTCGAGAGAAAGACTTGCTCACTGCTAGAGGAAAAGCTATCTAGAAGGGAAACCAAATGGAAGGATGCTGTTTTTTTATTTTCTTTAGTTTTTTTTTTTTCGTTAAAAAAAAGTTATAAAGATAAAAGAAGGCTGCTGCATCGATTCACCAAGACTGCCCTTAGCTGAAACTTGCTTCGGTTCCACCCCAGGGAACAAAGAAAAAGAGGCAGAGCTGACGTCGGAGAGCTAAACTAGGAAACTCTGGTCTCGGTGACGCCAGATGGGCTCCCGACGGCTCTGCGCAGCACAGGCAGCGGCGCGCAGCGGCAGGGCAGGGCGCTCCGCAGCCTAGACGCCCAAGACTGAGGTTCTGGTACCAAGTCGCTAGCCCGGGGGGGCGGGGGGAGGCCATGGGTGGGCCTACTGCCTCGCCCTCCCCACGGCGCCGCTCAACCTTGCCCAGCCTAGTTGTTACCGCCCGTGCGGAGGCCCCCGGTCTCCCAGGCACTGGATCGGTCCAGCTCTACTTCCAGTGGCCGCTTTCCTGTAAAAGATGTGCCCGTCAAAGCTGGGGATGACGGAGGGAGGACAAGGAGGAGAGGACCAGACTTAAAGGCCCGGCGAGGCGCTGGCTTGGGCTGTACTGGGCTCCAACAGTGTCACCCGGTGGAGAGACAGCCAGGGCCCAGGAGAGCAACGCGTGTTACTTACATGTCCACATTCCCTTTACAAAGTTGTCACAGAGGGAGTTAAAAGAGAGAGGGACACGGACAGAAAGAGACAGAGAGAGTGAGCAGGGTGCAGTGTAGAGAGGCTGGAACTGAGGCCAGGACCCACAGGGCTCAAGCGGACCAAGGTGGGAGGGGGAAGGCGAGAGGGGCAGGGGTGAGGTGCGCGTCACTCCAGGCCGTTGCGGTGCCCAGGCTCGGGGGGCTGCAGCAGCTCCGGGGAGTGGCAGGGCGGGCTGCCCGCGGCGCTGTGCTCGCTGTCGGTGTCGCTGCCCTTCTTGCCGCCGCTGCCTGACCCCGCCGAGCCGCCGCCGCCGCCGCCGCTGTGCGTCTTCACGTGCTTGCTGAGGTGGTCGCTGCGCATAAAGCGCTTGTTGCAGACCGGGCAGGCGAAGCGCTTCTCGCCGGTGTGGGTCCGCAGATGCCGCTGCAGCTCGTCGGAGCGCGTGAAGCGCTTGCCGCAGAAGAGCCAGTTGCACACGAAGGGCCGCTCGCCCGTGTGCCAGCGCAGGTGCGCCTTGAGGTGCGACGTCTTGCCGTACACCTTGCCGCAGCCCGGGATGTGGCAGCTGTGCAGGCCCTTGCGCCGCAGACTCGCCCCCGCCGGACCCAGCCGCTCCGCCTCCTGGCAGTTGGGGCAGTCGCACGTGGCGCGGCCGGAGTAGCGGCGGGCGGAAGAGCGCGGGGAGCCCCCCAGCGGCGCAGACGGCCCCGCGCTCAGCATGGAGCCCCCAGCTCCGGCCAGCGGCGACGGGGCCGAGTCCGGGTAGGAGCCGGGCAGCACCGGCTTGAAGCCGTCCATGAGGTGCTGCCCGGCGGGGCTGAGCAGGTGTGAAGAGGCGCCGCTGCTGAAGGCTGAGTGGCTCAGGCCTGAGTAATCCGAGTTGTAGCCTCCGAGCGGCGAGTGCAGCGAGGTTTGGAGCCCCCCGGCGGCGGGGTGCAGCGAACCGGGCAGCGCCGCCGCGCCGTTCGGGTTCTGCACGTCGATCCAGCCCGCGCCCACGTCCCACCAGCTGGAGGCGCCGGCCGAGCCCACGTCGCCGGCGGCGCCCAGGCCGGGGTGCGAGGGCTTGAACCACGACTCGTATGGGTGCGCCATGCCCACGCGCGGGTAGATGCCCTGCAGCCCGTCCACAGAGGTGTGCACCTTGGAGATGAACACTGGCTGGTGGGAGCCGTCCTGCGAGTGCGCGGAGGAGCCTCCGCCGCCGCCGCCGCCGCCGCCGCCGCCCCCCGACACGCCAGGGGCCTGGAACACCGAGTAGTCGTTTGCGAAGGGAGAGCTCGAGGCGGCGGCGGCGGCTGCCGCGGCGGCGGCGGCGGCGCTGCTGGAGGTTAGGGAGAAGGCGCTAGAGCCCGGCGAGCCGCCGCAGCTGAACGAGTCGGTCACCAGGGCCGCAGCCGCGGCCGCCGCTGCCGCGGCCGCCGCCGCGGCCGAGGACGAGCCGCCGTTCCTGGAGGGGCCCGACACGCCGAAGCTCGAGAGACTGGAGCCCACTACGTTGCAGCTGCCGGAGGAGGAGGACGAGGAACGTTTCCAGGGGTGGAAGCCTTTGCCGAAGGAAGATGAGCTGTCCGAGAGGGAGGAGGGAGACGGGCTGGGGCTGCCGATCTTATTACAGGTAGCAGCAAGCATGGCCAAAGGAGTCGATCCCAACCTCGGTTCTTCCTGAGAGAAGGAGAGGAGAAGGGGTGGGGGAGGGGAAGTGGGCAAAGGGCCAGTGGGGGAGGGAGGAAGGAAATGTGCATCAGTGCTCCGGTAGCCTCCAAAACGCCCCCACTGCACCCCATTTCTCGCTGCGGCGCGGCGCCACCAACTCACCTGGCTCCCCCAACAGCCCCGGCGCCCGGCTGCTTTCTACTCTACGGGAGGGGACAAGTTTGGCTGCCGGCATCTGATTCGGGAGCAAAGCGCCATGCTAAAGAAGAGTTTGACAAGTATTCTCAGCTAAAACAACACTCTTGTGCACACAAGGCCCCAGGCACTTCGAAACAAACAAGCAAGCAAAAAGTCCAGGTTGGGGAGAAAGGAAGATTCCTTTGCGGAGAAGCCTGGGGAAAAACCATTGGATTGCTTTTAAGAGCGCTACCCCTGTAATCCACAGAAGAGCTTTGAAATTCCTGTTCCGGTCCCCAGAAACCCATCCTGGGTTGTTTTTCCCAGGCCAAAAGACGTCAAACTATAGGGCTGGCTCGCTCTTCCTGATTTTCTTAAAAAAAAAAAAAAAAAAAAAAAAAGTCTACAATAGTAAAAAAGAGAAAGAGAGAGAGACGGGTTCAACGTACCTGCAAGACAAGGCGGGCTGCGGAATTTTCTAAGGGGAAGAGGGAAAATCTGCAGTTTGCCCAGGAGGAAAAACTTGCTCTCTTTACCCCCGAAATCGTCGCACGTAAAATGGGCTGGGCGCACGTCTCCCGGGCGGGGAGAGGCTGGGCGCTGCGAGGTGGCTTGTCTAAATGCCCTTCGAACCTTTTCCTGCTCTGAAAAAAAGTGACTCTGCCCCCCTCTCCCCCTCTTTCTTTTCTCCAAACTCACTTGTATTTAAAGGGGGGAAAAAAGCTCTCAATAGAGACTGATAGCCCGTGGCCTGGCCGGGGCGACTTTAACCCCCTCCGATCGGCAATAAAAGGAAACTAATTAAACCAGCAAGAGAAAATCCTGAGACTCACCCCTAGAAGTGAAGTTGCCATCACACAAAAGTGCCCTCCTCCTCTCAGAGGATCTTTTTTATATTGATAAATCAGAGGCAGTGTTTTTTTTAGAGGTGTGCAATACAATGATCAGTTCCGCCCATTCCACCACAATTGTAGCTCCCTCTCCGGCTTTGAAGTGCCGCGGAGGCGCGGCCAGCCAATCTGCGGCCTCGCCGGGCCGCGCCGCGCGCGCGCCGTGAGGTCATCGGCGCCGCCGCCGGCCGCCTCAGGGGGGTGAGGGGGGGTGGTGTTTGGAGCGGGAGCGGCGCGGGTGACTGCGTGTGTGTTGCAAAGCGGTTGTGTGTGTGTATAACAGTGTAACTGCGTACAAGTGTGACCAAGCTGAGAAGAAGACAGTGCAGACTGAGGGATGGGATGGGGGGAGGTTAGGGCAAGAGTATGGCAGTGACGGGGGGAGGGGAGGCACAGTGCAGAGAGGGAGAGGGGGTTGTGAGCGACAGTTTAGCTGCATGTGTGACAAAGGGGGGTAAGAGGGACGGACCAGTAAAGTGTTGAGGGGAAGGGTGTGAGTGTAGTGTAACTGTGAGTGACAAACCTCGGGAGAGAAGAGGGACAGTGCAGTAAAGTGTGCGTGGGCGGGGGAGGTGGTGTCTCTGTGTTTGGTGTGGGGGGAGAGGAAGGAGTGTGAATATGGGTGTTTGTGTGAAAAGGGGGGGAGGGTGGATGAGTGTGTGTCCTCTTGATGTGGGAGAGACGGAGGCTGTGTGAATGTTTGTGTGAAAGAGAAGGGGGGAATTGTGTGTGCTTGTGTGTGTCTGTGCCACAGAACTGGGGGTGGAGAACAGGAACAGTGCAGTAAAGTGCACATACGTAAAAGAGAGACATGGTGATGTGAAGAGTGAAACTGCGAAGTTGAGTGAGGCTGAATAAATAAATATTCACAAACGCTATCACTGTCGCCAACTTCCTCTGGTTTCCAGTAGCTCAAATCTTGAGTGATTTTTTCCCCTTAATTTCATGGTTACTATCACTACATTTTAAAAGAAAATCGTATTAATACCTTCCTCTCCTTTCCTGTCTCTACAGCCGAAGGGTAGAAATTTAGGGAGGCTGAGGGGTATTTTTTTAAAAGAGTTAGGGCTTGTGTGCGCCTGCGTCAAAGAGTTGTTACTTTGCTGCGGTAGCTTTTTTTTTTTTCTTCTGAGGTGGGATTCGGCTTTGGAAGTGCAAGTCTCACTCTAGGGGAGAGGGTGTGTTTGTCCCGTGGCGATGTGTAAATTTCAATACAAAAGGATTAGATAAAGAAGGGGGTGAGAGAGTATTGTTTTTTTCTGGGAGTGAGAAATGGAGCGTTTTATGGAATTTAGGAGTTTTCCCAGGAAATCCCGCCGCCTCTTTCTGAGAAAAAATATCAGGATTTTGATGAAATCTTTGAGCTTTATTTATCTGAGAATAGAAACAAGCTGTTGACAAATCGTGGACCACATGTATGGAGGCGTCTGTGTCTAATGGCGTTTGGGCCAGATCTATGAGTGTGTATGCATGGCAATAGACAGTTCAAATTTGGTGGGTTTTAGAACTTGCTTGCCATTTGTGTTATTAGTTGCCTTCAGAAATGTAATTACAATTTCACTGCCATCACAAGGGAACATCATAAACTACAGAAAGCACCATATCAGTGTAACAAAAAGTCCACAGCCCTTGGAGCCCTATTGAATATTCATATGTTTAAAAAAAGTAATTCACATTTTTAAGCAGTTGCAAATGCTCCCAGAAATCTAATTTTAAGTCGGAGTTGATTAAAATGATACTAGCTGAGAGAAGTGTTTTGTTTTGACTGGGGAAACATGTTAATTTTATTATTGTTTTTGAACCTTCCTCAAGTACGTCACAGCTTCTGGAGATGTCAAAAAAAAAAAAAATCCTCCTGGGGTTTACTGAACTCCAAAGTCAGGTTGTAGCATTTGTTTCATGGAGCAGAGTTGAGGCTGATGTTCGTGGTATGAGAGTGTGTATTTCTGACCCCTTTTTAACAGTGTTGGAATATTGACTGTATATCATATATATCTATTGATTAAGGGAAAAAGGTACACTCATACACTGAAGTAAGTGTGAAGTAAATTAATGAACTGCTTTCTTTCTCTGAAGGCTGACGCTTACCATAAATGTCGTGTTTCTCCCTGCAAGCCACTCTGAATGATTTTAGCGTGTTGAGAAGGCGTGACAGGCCAGCCCAGAAGGAGGAAGGGGTGGGGGAAAGGAGGGAACTCTGTTTAACAAATAAAAGAGAATTAACTTCATTGCTTTGGTCTCCTTCTATAATGATATTCATTTTAAGAACCTAATATACAGTTGTTCAAATTTGGGGTTTAATTTCTAATCAATACCATCATCCTCAAAGGTGGAGGAAAAAAAGGTTTGAGGGAAGACTGTCTTCTGTGAATAGTTATTTATCTTTTTATCCTCCTATCTCTGGTAGGAAGTGAGGCAGGACTATTGAAAAGTTAAATACTGATTCTGAGAGTAAACAGAGGCATTAACCACTGTTTCCTTAAAAAATGCTAGGAATTAGAAAAACTCAGCATCATGTGATTACAATTTTGAGTATCTACTTCTAAGATTTCATTTATATAAATTCACTTTAGAATCATATGTAATTCTGCCTATAACAATGGATCACAGTGTTGGTATGGATTTAATGAACACACTGGATTTCTCAGTTTGCATAAGGTTGGCTCGCAGCAGATTTTCACAAAGGTTTGCACGTGCATCTTTCTTCATTATGAAAAAATATATTTATGTTTTCATGTATATGTGTATTCCATTTTTTCCCATTTTTAAGTTAGGTGTTTATTTTATAGTAGTAGTGTCAAAGGTTTTTTCTCATCCTACCCCCACCACCCCAAAAGAAGTGGTTAGTGTTTGTCATAAGGCGTAAGACAGCAGAATTTAAAAGGAAAGACAGAGAATTATATAATTGACCAAAAATTAAAACAACAGTAATCTTGCTTCTGGTTTCAGTGAAACTGGTCTTAAAGCAGCTCTTTCTCCACTTTGCAGAAGTGACTCTATTATTTTTGAATCGCCCACAGGAGGGAACATCTGTAATCCATTGTAGATAGAGCCTGTCCAGCAAAGCATTTCATGGCACATCCAATTCAGTTTACCTTTGGTGATATTGATCACTGCTCTTGAGTATTATACCATAATAATATGGAGGTTTGGAAGGGGAAGAAAGACAGGAAGTGCAGGCTTTCTAACATTAATTAAAAGTTTCCCCACCCCATATGAAGTTTAAGTGCTGGCAGGGAGAGGGGTAGGTGGATATTCTGCTGTTTCTTGCAAACCTGTGAGATCCACTTTCAATAAAGCTAAAATCTATTAGCATTCTGTATGCATCTGCAGCATAAATTTCATTTGAATTTCAAATTTAATAAACCAGGAGGTTTTTAATCATCCCTGGTTTTATTTGTTTGATATTAACATGCTTATTGACCGGGTCTGGTGACCAGTTTGATCATTACAGGACAGCAAAAAGTTAATTAAAACGACCACAGCCCCTTAATCATATCATCTGTCTCATCCATGTCGCTCTCTTTATTACCGGTGATGATGGATAGTCTCCCAGATTAATTTCTCTGTTTCTTCGATTTGGACAACAGCTTTTGGGACCTAATTTACATCCTGGGAACAACTTGCTCAAGTATATCTAACACCTTGCAGCTACAATATACATCAACATCTCCTTAGATGGAGTGGAGAAAGGGAGCTTTTTTGCAGCCGGGTTTGAAGACTAATCAACGCTGCGATCTGGAGCTCTTACGCTTTCACAACCAAAGAAATGAAAGGTCCAAAAAAAATTAGAGGCCTCGATCCCTGCTTTTCCTTTTCGGGGAGTGGGGAATGAAATGTACCTCTGCTGTTTGGTTAAATAGATTAAAATGTGTAGATAGAACGACAAGTAAATAAAACCATTTGTAACCATTAAGTACAAGTGGGGATTTATAGTTGAAAACATCAAAGTTATCCAGGCTTTCAAGTGTCCGGCCACACATCTACACCAAATAAGGTATTGAACGTATTAAGTGTGGTCTGGTAAATACACAGCGCTGAAAAAAGCCTAATAGGAAAAAAAAAGTACACATGAACTATATAGGCGCCTGTCTCTGCTGGGTACGTTTAAACCGGGCTCTTCGCATCTGGGTTTCCTGAGCGTTGGCAGGGACGCGCAAGCTCTGGAAGCTGACCGGCCAGTGCCCGCTGCAGACCCAGGTGCCCTGGTGGGTGCCTCTCCCCAAATAGGGAGACAGCCCCCAATCCCTGGTCACTGTGCGGGGACCTCGTGCGCGGACTCGTTGGCTATTAAATAAAGCCTGAAAAGGGTGGGGAGAGAGCCGAGCGCCGCCGGCGGCTGCGGGGAGGAGCGGTCTGGGCCAGGTTGGGGGGTGTCTCCTCGCCCGGAGCTCTCTAGTCAAAGTTTCTTTCCTGCTGAAAAGAAAATCTGGCCAGGCACGGACCTGTGGATTCCTGAGGAGTGCCCTTTTGCTGTCCATTCCTGCTTTCGGGCAGCTTTACTAGGAAGTTACCTAACATTTCCTGGGAAGGGAGGTAATAAAAGCCCCTCGCTGGTGGCAGATTGTTGAGCTGTAGGTGGGAAGGGATCAGTCAGCCAGAGCCCAGAGAGGGCTGTATTTTCCTGATTGGAAAATGGGAACTTCCATACTGAACAATAGCCCCTATTAGTGAGGCTATTCGGTTTCAAACTATCCGGCCACATTTACAGCCGAGTCCTTAGTTTCCTGGTACTGCTTAATTGGATGCATTTGTTGACCACAGCGAAGCAGTAGTGACTCTTGATCTACTTGCATAGGATCTCCGGCTGGATGCAAAGCCTTGCCTTGGTGACTCTTTTTAAACAAATAGGACTGCTTGAGAAAGCACATTATTTCTTAATTGACTCGATCCCCCCACCATCACACTGCTTAATATTTATTCTTTTTCTCTGACGCTTCAAAACATTCAAAAGTTAGGGACATTTTAATTAAAAGAGACTCATCTAACTTAGGATATTACATCCTTTGATTCCCTTTAGCTAGGGCATTCAAATTGCCTATATTCAGAAAGACAAGGGAGAGTTTTCCAGTATATCAATCATATGAATGTGTTGGTAAATTCACAGATAGGAAAAATATGAAGATACTTAGCCAAATAGGTATTTCTTCCTATAGTAAAGGAAGAAAAATCATAATTCCTTATTTGTTGTATGCATGCATAATGTTCATATCCTCATAGTATGTTGATATGATCGTGTGCTAGGTCTACAGGCAGACGTGTACTCTATGGTATATGTCGTATTCATCGCCCTGAGAGCCCACAGATGAAATTGATAATTAATTCTACAGCACTTCATATTTCTCTTTCATCACGTAAATGAAGGAAACACATGTAGGGAAAAGAGAGTTTGCTCATTTGGGGGTGGGGTGTGTGTGTGTGTGTGTGTTTGTTTGTGTATTCTTGTTGTGCAAGGCAGAAGAGAGAAAGAGAGAGGCTTAGACATTCAGACAAGTTTGTCCCTGATTTTTTCCTAGAGTGGATTTGTTTCGGCTGTTTTCTCTTTTGGTATTATAAATCACTTTCTCACAGCTAACGCGCAGAGTTAAAAACTACTAAATTCTTATCCTCAACAATATTGATTTCTATTCATTCTCTTCTGTTACTAGAGGAGGTAATGCTCCCAGATTACCTCGTCGTCTCCACCAGACGGGTGACAATTGCAATCGCAGTTTCGGGAAGATAAATGTTACTCTGGGAATTGTGTTTAATTACAAATAATCTAGGAGCTGCACCGGGTCTCTAGGTTTAACTGCACATGTGTTCACATCATTGTACAAGGTTTACAAATGGGTGATATTTGTGAAAGGGGATACAGTTCGCTTTTCTAAAATCAGGGGACAAACTAGGATGCTCCCACTTGGGGTTTGTCTCAGAGCTAACACAGACCAAAAAACACCAATAACAAAAAGTTGGGGCCTCAGAGTACTTGAAAGTGTAAGAAAATTTTTTCCCATTGACGTTTACCCTCAGATCAATTTTATTAAAATGAAAACCTGAAAATAAACCAGTCTTTGTTGAGTTCTTAAAATCTCTTAACGTAAAACCATTTTTGTACAGAGCATTTCTGAACTCACAGATTCAATTTCCTTTTCTTTCTTTCTTTTTTTTCTCGCAGCCCTGTAGATTTTCACTGAAATAGCCCAATGGTTATTTTTTACAGTTCCTCTTGTAACTCAGCTGCTACCTTTGTGTGTCTGATTCTTTGCTTCTACGGCAGCTCAATTAGTGTTGTTTGTGTGTGTGCTCGCTTTTTTTTTTCTAATAGTCTTATTAACAAAAAAAAAAAAAGGTGGCGAACAGGTTATTCTCTTAACCTGACCTGGCTGTAAGAGTAAGATGAGCAGCACTGAACAGATGTCCCCATTTAAGCCGTTCTTTTCCCACATGCCTGCTGGATATTGCAGGCGCGCAGGAAGCTCGCTTCAAACCTGGCCCATTTCAGGCCATAATGGCCACGTTATTTCGGCCCAGTGAACACGAACAAAATCGCGTGCTTTAGAATCATTCGACTCTGAGTCCAGGAAAAGCAGGGGGTGTGGTGGCAGTGGGGGTGGCTAGGGAGGGGTGTGTATGAGGGGGAGCTGGGGTGGGGAGCCGATTTCATCTCGGATCGCAGGAAGAGAACTTGCTCAAAAGAATTTTTCCCCAGCAAATATGGTATAATTTACAGCGCAACTTAATAATCCGAGGGGCAATGCAAAAGCCCTTTGCGTTGTAAACCGCTTCTAATTACCTGCCAGAGCAATTAGCTGACTATCACGAAGAAATTAGATCGCTCAATGTAGCATAAATAATGCGAATAATTTTGTAAGAAGAATGGAAAGCTAGACCTGGTGTTTCTTTATAAGGAAATAACACCTCGTACTGTACGAGCCCTCCATGAACACATATTAATGTCCAGGCATGCATGGCAATGAGTCCGAGCAGGAGCCCTCTGGCTGCGGTTCAGCACTTTTTCCGTTTACGTATGCGGGGTGAAAGTCGGCTTCCAGGCGTTCGATCTCCAGTCTTCCAGCTCACAGTAATTAACACACAGCGACTTCAATGGGAAAACCTGTTTTCCAGATGATTTTTACAATGCAGCTTTATGTCTCATTTGGCAGTTTAAATAGCTGGAGTTGTTTTCTGGCTTCATCTCTACTATCATCTGTTGAGCATATTTTGCTTAGTATATTGAATCCCACCCAAAACTTGGGTGCAGGCTTTCTCTAACTTTTTTTTTTTTTAAGAAGTGGGGATATCAGGAGTCACTCTGAGGACACTGGGGCAAAGAATGCTTGTGGGGACGTGAAAGATATCTGCTTTTCTGAATGAGGTTGTACAGTATATTGGAATATTTTTTGTGTGCCTCACTTTAACTTTTTATTTAAAAATCTACCTCATTCATTATATGTATATAACTCATTTCTCTTGACTGAGTGATTCCTATAGGGGGATTCATATGGTGAGTTCACACATTTCTAAAAGATTTTTAAAGAGTAAACAGAAAACCCAATTTTGGAGGAAAGCTGACCGTGCATTTAGGTGTCTGATAACACCATCAAGCTCTTTGGAATTTACTGGGTTTGTAAATCACAAAGGAGAAAACAGATTCAAAGATGTTTGGAAATCGAATATGTGCGCCAACACCTACACACACACACGCACACACACACACACACAAGCTGTTGCTCACAGCTCTACGCGTTCCAGTGCCGCCAAAGTGAAGGGACTCACGGGTCCCTCTTTCCCTTGTGAAAGAGATGGGTCACACGTTTGGGTCAAGTTGAATCGGCCTGCAGAGCTTCCGTGGTAATCGAACTGGACGTCTGCATTGGTCACTGCAAAGGGTGTCTTGTGAATCCTGGAGTAGCTTGGTCCCGCACAGCCGTCGGGGTGAGTCCCGCCCCCGCAGACCCTAGTGGATTAGGGTTAGCGCCGCCACACCCCCATACCCCGCTCATCCCTACGCATCGCCCAGGTCATGTGTGAGCATCTTTCATGCCTGTTTTCAGTGAATTTTTGCAGGACTTCCCAGTGGTCTTGGCCCGAACAGCCTCACATGCCCAGTGTCCTCCTTCTGAGAAGACAGAGACAGTTTGGCTTGTGACTGGAGAGTTCTAGATGGAAACGGAAGGAACCTCAGTGATTGATTTCGTCAACGCAGCCTACAAATTGGGTTACTGCTGCTTACGGCATCACGTCTATGCAGTCCTCCTCCCTCTTCAGACAGCTAGCCACCTCAGGCTCCTTTCCAGGAGCTCAGGGCTGCTGGGTTAGCGGGAAGGATGGATACAAGTCTACAGAGAGGGGGACCCACTTAGCAGATACCGCCCCCACTCTAGAAGGTGTTGGAAATAAAATATCTACAGCAATTCTAGGAAATTCGTGACGTGATGCGCTAAACACTTGAGTTCAAGGGCGTCTACCTTATCCGCGCGAAGTCCCCCTTCCAAATCCAGACAGAAACGCCCATCTCGACTAAAGGAGGGGGCACGTTTTCACTGAAGGCTTGACAAGTAACGACTTCTGTACTCAGCAGAGGTTACTTTTCAAGAGGAAATAAAATCTTGATTCTTGCTTATGGATTCTGGAAAAGTAATAAAGTTTGCTCAGATACTGAGAACGCAATTTTCCACAATCGCCTCACCGGAACGTAACCGACTCACAGAATTGCATTTTGCAGCTCGGTTTCTCCCTAACACTTATCACCACCCCTCCCCCAACGTCGCTGTGAAGATTCTCCCTCTTAAATAACAAGGACCCTGCTGGCCACCAAGGAAGGCTGCTGCCCCATTTTAATTCAAAACAAAACCAGGACTGCAGGGTTTATAGAGTGGGAGAGTGAGGTTCCAACTTTTTCCTCTTGAAATGTCTGCACTTAACCCGCAATAGGCAATATAGTCCTTTTTTCCTTCTCCGTTGTCTTTAAAGGTTTCTTTCTCAAATTTTTTGTAGCGTTTCTTAAGGTGAGATAAATAAGCTGAACTAATTATTGTCATGTCTGTAATTGCTCTAAAAACATTTTCCAAAGGGGCCTCATAAGGCAAACACATAGATCTTTGATCAACACTGAAGAAAGCAAACATTGGAAGGACCAAAGCCCACTACTTTGGAGTCTACACTCTACATTTACAGCCCTGAAATGGAATGGCCATTACCTTCAAAAGGGCAGCTATTAACGGCAGAACGTTCTCATTTTTCTGTAGGTGGTACTTCAAGTAGTTTTTTCAAGATGACACCTATCCTAACAGAGGCATAACCCCCGCATCACCTCAGCCCCACCACCGTGAAGCTGCAAAAAACAGTTGCTGCAAATTGAAACGATTTGACTAGTACTGTCCAAGGTCAGTTTATTTGAAACTTTCTGTATAAAAATGTTGGAAGAACTAAGGAATCCACTTCAAAACTTTTTCTGCTCTGGTTCAAGAAGAAGCTTCAGAGAACAAAAGGAAGACAAAACTGATTTCTGCAATTCTGGCATACTTATCAATTGGAACTCTTGTAGCAAACTAATAAAAGCCAAAGTCAAAGCAAAAGCAGCATTGTTGTTGCTAAAAGACACCCGCACTATCGATTTTATTGACTGACTGGTATTATGGCATTAAAAGGAGTGTTTTGCTCAATTTCAGTGTTTCAACAGATTTTAGCAGATTTAACTAAAAATAGGCCAATTGATATACGTAAAGTTTCAAAATAAACCTTAGACAGATATGCACAACTTGTTTTATTAGGAGATTTGCTGTTGATTGACCAGCTGAGTATTGACCAAAACTGTTCTTTCTCGTAAGCTTCGGTGATTCGAATTTCCTTCCCCTTAGGTACCTAACATTTAAGAACAGAAATTCCAGAACGGTCAGAAATAAGTAGGAAAATTGTAGGTTTAGAAATCTGCGGGAGGAAATTAAAGTCAACTTTAATTGTTGACTTTAAAAAGGCCTGATATGTGCAAGTTCATAACTCAGCTGGAGGGGAGAGCCTCGCGGATATCACGTAATACATCGCCAGCCACCACGCTCTGCGCAGGGGCAAGTCTCGCGGAGGCCGCCGTAGCCACAGGAAGCCGCGAAGATCCCTGCGTTCCCGCGATTAATTGTCCGGGCAACCGCAGAGGTGCTCCCGCTCTCGGCTTGCACGTATCCCCGGGGTGTTTGGCCCTCCAGAGGGTACTTTTGGTCTCATGTCCCTTCTCTGTGCTGTGGCCATCTAAGAGGTCGGGAGACAGGCAAGGAAAAACCCAAGACTGTAGCCGAGGGGTGGGGTAGGGGGATTAGAAGGAAGAGGAGACGCTCCCCCTCACATCCGCCTGTAAAGGTGGCAACCGCCCAGCGCTTTCCTGGAGCTGAAGCTCCCCAAGAAGTCCGCTTAATATTCCGTCCTTGGGGACTCTAGGATAAAAGGTGAGTAGTGGACAACTTTCCCCACCCGTCGCAGTGGGGAAGAAATGAGCGACGGTTGTCTGGGAGGCGGTCAGGAAGACCTTGCAAACGAGGGGTCGTCGGGCTTCCCGGCAGTCTTCCGGAGCCTGGAGCCGGGATCTCTGACAGACCGGCACCCAGCAGTCACAGAATCTGCACTCCCCCTTCTTTTCTCCCCTCGCCCCTGCCCCCACCGCGTTTGCCGGCCGTCCCGGGACCCGCGCGCCAGCCACTGCCGGCCTAGCGCGTAGGCCCGCGCCGCCTCGCACCTTCTGGCCCCGGGCGCAGGCCGCCCGCCGGGGGGCACACGCGTCCCCGCCCGCCCGCGCGGTCAGGGCTGTGGCGGCAGCCGGAGCGGGAGGCGGAGGCGCGGGCGCAGGGCTCCGCCGCGGCCCGGCCCAGCCCCGCCCCGCCCCACCCTCCGGCCCTCCCCTCCGCTTAGCCGCGCTCTCCCGCCGAGCGCCGCCGCCGGCTCCGCTCTCTGCCCGGCTCGGCCGCCGCCGGCCGCCGCGGCTCCCCGGCCTGGAAGGCTGCGTCGGCTTCCATCAAGGGGGAGGCACCATCCCGCCCCGCGGCGGTCATTTCGCGGGGACTCCCGGGCCGGCCACAGAAGCCTCTTTCCGCGGGCCGGACGGGACGGGAGTCGGCTGTGAGGCGGCGACTCCCTACCCCGGCACTCAGCCGCCCGCCCCGCTCCTCCTCCTTCCCTCCCCGGTCCCTCCTCCTCTCCCACCCCCCGAGGGTTCGCACACCCCGCGGGCGGGAAGGTGCCGCCCTCGGGGCGGACAAAGGGGCAGGCCGGGCGGAAGGGGGTTGCGGCCGGCACGCGCGGCCGCGGGAGGGGCCCGCCGCGCCCTGGCCGTCGACCTGACTCCTGCTGGGCGGCCGGCGCGGCCTGGGGGCGGAGGGAGGTGGGCGGTGAGGCCGGGGCGGGGTGCCCACCCCCCGCCGCTGGGGCCGCAGGGGTGCGGGAGGGGGTCGCGGACAGGTCAGGGGGCCTGAGACCCATCCCACCCGGGCGGTGGTTGAACCTCCTGCTCCGCTCGTCTCCCCCTCCAGGTTTTGACCCGACTGGATGTAAAAGCTCCTTTGGAAAATTTATATTCTCGTTTCTCTGTCAGCGATAATACATCAGAATCACCCAAAGGGCTAGTTAAACGCAGATTGCTGGGCCCCATCGCCAGAGCTTCTGCTTAAGTAGGTCTGGGGTGGGGACGGCTAGTTTGCATTTCCAAGTAGTTCCCACGTGATGCTGAGCTGCAGATTCGGGTACCGCGCTTGAGAATCACTGCTACACCATTCCTTCCTCACCACTCTTCCTGTAGAAGTGGGGAGAGGATCTTTCACAGGGATTCCCAAATGCACTGCTTGTGTTCTCACTGCCAAGGCAGTCTTACCTCTTTTGAAGGTAAGCTGTACATCGAGTATGAATTGGATTTTCTTGCCAGAAGCTCTAAATTTGAGACTGACCAAATGCAGCAGTGTAATCCTAGCGCCAGTGGTGCTTGAGAAAGTGAGGCTGCATAGATGTGAACGCCATAGTTCAGCTGGTCATTTCCCCACACTGAAAGCCTGAACCAGAGAGATGGGTCCTGCCGCTCCAGCACAAATTCAAAAGGGAATCAAGTAATTCCCTTTTGGTATAAAGACAATCTCCTGTCTGCTTTTCTTTATAAATTTTTGATTTTTTCCCATCCTATATTCTCCACATTTTTGTTTTATATTTTACTGAGGGACCTAAAAGTGTTAAAACAGGGCACAAGAACTAGGTAAGCAGAAAAGATATTGGAATGAAACTTTTTTTTAAAGCCACATTACTGTTGAAAATTTCTGTTGTTTTTTAAAAGCATATCTACGTATATAAAGGGAACATCATTAATCTTATCATTTTAAATGCACCCCCTGCACTCTCAAATCTGATTCCTCCAAAAAATTTATTTGAAAATCTAGTGTGAAATGTATTTTGACATTCCAATCCAGTGAGAGTTAGTTGAGGAAAATTCCCGAAAAAGAGACATGCTAAAGTTTTCTTATCCCCAGTGGGCGGTGTTAATCATCTGGTTTGAGCCTTGTAGGTTTCATTGTCAAATACTTGGGTTCTCTCAAAGGAAAGAAAGTTGGGAACTTGCATTCACTGTTTTTAAAGAGGAGATTAAACACAAAATCGATTTAATGGAGCATCTGTAATCTTAAATACAAGAAGTCAAGAGCTAAGGCTATAATAGAAAGGTTAGCTTTCCTCCATTGTTCACACACTCTAACTCATATTTTTGGAACTTAATTATCAATGAAAGCCACTACATCAGTGCAATACAGTATAGGCAAATTACAAGAACCTTTTACTTCTCCCAACTGGGTTTAAATTGCAAATCTTAACAGTGAACAGTGTGCTTTTGGCACTGAATATTCAATACAGTGAAATGTGTTTTAAGTGAACCACCCAAGGGCCCAGGAACATTTGCTTAATAATGATACTTTGCAATTCTATAGGGCCTTTCAGGCAAAGATCTCAAGTGGAATGCTCTTTAACTATACCCTGCATGGGAAACCTTGGGAATATTTTAAAGTGCTCACTTAAGGTCTATTGGAAAGAATCTTTAGTATAGATTTCACAGTATGGTTTTAAGAAATGAGGTACTGCTGAATTTTCGATCTCAAGGGTATCATATTCATGGGGGTTTGATGGGTACTGAATATTTATTAGTCATTTAATGTGAAGCTTAAAGTGTATATTTCCCCAAACTTTTTATTTTGAAACATTTCAAACCTACAGAAAAGTTGAAATAATAGTACAATGAAACATTTCAGTGAACACCCATATTCCTTTCATCTAGGTTAACATTGTTAACATTTTGTGACAGTTGCTTAGGTTCTCTCTCTCCCTCTCTCTCTCCCTTTAGATAGATAGATAGATAGGTGTCAACATACTGTAAATAGGTAGATATGGATATAGAATAAAATTGTTTTCTTGTTTGTGTATTCATGTACATGCACATAGTTCTGTCCCTTCCCTACCCACTTAAATTATGAACATCATTGCACTTCACTCTTAAATGCTTCAGCTCACTTCTGGTAAAAGGACATTCTTTTGTCTACCTATAATGCCTATATAGAATATATTCTTATTGTTGATTTTTAAAAAGCTTTCTATTGACTTTATTTTTGAGTTCAGAATGTCCATAAATTTTATCAGTGTTGTCTATGAACTTAGGAAACGAGATTTAAGCCAATGCTGGCATAAACAATCTAAAATACTATTGTATTACCTAGGTGTCTTGGGAATTTAAGAACCTGATTAAAGAATTATTATAGAAACAATATATACTAAGTATTTTGAAATCAGATTTCAAAAACAATTCAAGAAACAGAAGACCTTTTTGACATGCTATGGAACACAAGACGAACATTTATATTCCAATCCAAGCCCCCCTCCCCCGCAAATTTAATCTGCTTTTACCTTAATTAATGTTTGATCTAAATTTTCAGAATAATTGTCTTAATTATCCACTTCATTTTGCTAGCTAGTGTAGACTTGACCAAACTGAAAATAGCATTGGCAGTTATGTACTTTGAGAAGTGTATGCAGACAATTTACATAATTTAGCCAAAATGGCCAATTAATTGGTGTAATTATGAATGTCTAGACTTGGCCTTTATGGGTAAGCAGAAGAAGTAAACCCACTCCTCTTTCCAATGGTTGCTCTCCCCTAGCTTTAAAGATCCATATTTTTCTTGTATTGAATATTTTTACGTTCCTAATTTAAAATATTCTCATATTTTTTATAATATAGGCATGTTAATTAAAAGTAATTATCCAAAGACTATCAAGTACATCTTCTTGCCTCTTACAAGTGCTTGAATTATGGTATAACTTAATGTGTGATTTATCCCACTTTTGGAAATGTATATAATTACATATTTACCTCTGTAGTGTTAGTGCCTTATACTTAATATTCACTCATTAGCATCCTTCTCTCTTCTATGGAAAGTCAACTTCTGACTGCATGAAATTCCTGGAGCTTAAAGCCATCTTACAAATAAATGTTGATGAATTTTTGCAGTTTTTCACGTGTGAAATTCATACAGCTTTATGTAAGAATTAGTGGGAACTTTAAATTTTATACCTACCATTACCTCCTTGGGTTAGAATCACTATTACTTTAACTATTTAAATGTAATTTAATGTTTTCTTTTATTCTTATGTAAATAGCTCACATTTTTAAACATGTCTCTCTACTATATTTCAATAAAGTCTTATCTTCTCAAGCTATTTGTCAAGGCAAAGCAAAAGTGCTGATGGTTGTGTTAATCCTATTAAGCCAAGAACTGCAGTATGAATAATTTTAATCAGAACTTAAGCTTCAGAAATGTACAACCTAAATTATAAAACATGTTTTTTGACAACTAGTAATGGTTATTGTCTCTGTCCCTGGGAAATTTCTTAGTACTAGTCAACGTAAAGAAATTGAGAATAAAAGTACTTTTACAATTGATATACTTGTCCATACATTGGAGAAGCTATATGTATAATGAATACTGACTTATAAATTGGGAAAACTGGTTTCTATTTCCAGTTTCCCCACTGATTCTCTGTATTAGGTTAGATGACATATCACTTAACCTGCTTGAGCCTCAGGTTTTTCATTTCTAAAATAGGGCTATTACTTGCCCTGCCAACTCCACAAGATGGCTCTGAGGCTCCAATGAGATAAGGTATCTGAAATAGCCCTTTTTATGGAGCACCTACTGTAGGGAAAAAAACCCAAAAAACAAACAAAAGAAATCAATAGATACCTGATTTCAAGATATTTACAGTCACTGAGTAGGAGAGGAAAAGTGCAGGAAGTCACCAGCACAACATATGGTAGAGAATTGAATATGTGTTTAATGAGTTGTACAAATCATTACTTTGGGTCAGTAGGGAGTTTCGAGAAGACAAAACCTAAGGGTCTTTGGTGGATTATAAGAAGATACATGTAACAGATGTGGAACATTCTGAAGATTAAAATTTTCATTTTTCAGATTTTTGTTGGGTAAACCTAAGACACATCTAGAGCTGCCCTTATTTGACACATGTGATAAAGCTATAGATGTAGCTGTAGCATATAATATATACATATATATATATACACACACACACACATATAATTAAAAGGTAATAATGAGTTAGGGAAAAACTAATTGTTGGTGTTTTGCTTGGATTATCGGGTAAAATGGTGTTCTGAGACTTAATCTGTAAATACTACCTTGTACCAGTATCTTGTATACGTAAAAAAGACAGCTGGCTTAAATTTTTTTTTTCATTGAAGTAAATGGGGCTCTGAGACTGTCATTCTCTTTTGTTTGTCAGGGGTGAGGTCCTGCCCACTTTGGGACACTGCTCTACATCTGTCATTCCATTCACCAGTGAGTCTCAAAGTCAGGACACTACAGCTGTCCTGTTCTTTTCAACCTTTTCTGTGATGGAAGAGATGAGATGACTGGCTGGCTGGTCAAGGCTTTATCGCATATTCAGTACTTCTTGTACAAGTACTATCCTGTAATTGTATTGTTCTCCCCTTTATTTGTAGAGCAGAACTTTTCAGTCTAAAAGGTCATTGGAATGTTTATTTTACTATGTGTCCCTATTTAATTATTTTGCTTTGAGTTGTGTTTGTTAATAAAACAATGGTGTCAAACCGTTAGCCATAATTTATGTTCTACCATGCACATTCGTGTATTTGCGTAGCCAGGAATAGTTAGTGAATGGAAGAGGAAAGGACACTCCAGTTGGAAGGTTCAGGTTAGGTTTCCTTCCAAATAAGGACTAATCTGTTGACTTCCCACATAAGACATGTTGACATAAGCAAAGAGTCTTTTGTGTTTGGAAGTAGCAAATTCTACTAATTCGGTATTAATGGCTTGGATTTGTCAGAGGAACTTGAATATAGAGAATCAAATGGTTTTTCTATTGGTTGGTGACTGGGCTCGTTCTGGCTAAACTCTGCAGCTTTGAGTTGAATGGAATTGGTGGAGACAAAATCAAAGTTCATTTGCACTTTCTTTTCCTTGGCTGGTGTGTGGTTGTGTGTTTGAATTAGTCTTTAATCATCCCAAAAATTTTGATGGAAAAGTAGTAATTCTAATTTCTTGCCCCAGAAATTTAGATCACTCTACAGGTGGGTTTGGGGCAGTTCCAATGAAACAGACTTTAGAGCCAACAAACAGCACACCAAGTTCCTAGGAAGACTCCAAATACAAATTGTGGGAGAAATACATGAATTCTGAAGATATTTTCCATTTAGAAATTCAAATTTATTTTCTAAACCTAAGAGTATTTTGCCAAAGAATACCATGCCCAGCTACTTACCTTCCAGAGACTTAGTGACATAAATAACCAAGAATATGAGATTTCTACACACACTAATACATATAGAGATTTGAGCAGAGTAGCTAGAATTAAAACTAAATAAAACACTTAATAAGAAAAAGAAAAGAACTTTATTACTTCTTTTTAATTGTTGAGAAAAAATGAGAAGACTTTTTGTTATTTGGAAGATTAGTCTGTCAGCTATTACTACTGTACTGTAGATTTTAGCAAGATGGGAGTCATTTAACCTAAACCTAGCTGTGACTACATCCGGACTTCAGCTTCAAGTAACTCTTAGATTTGCCTGTTCTTTTTCTTTCAGCTTTGTTTCTATTCTAAACTGTTAAATGTTCAACAGCAGAGAAATCAGAAAATTGCCTTAATTACTCTATTATGTTCTACCCAAATCCCCAGGAAGCATTGTAATAAGGCATCTGCGAGGGTGCTATCTGATAGTCCTTGCTCAATTGCCATGAACTTGAATGCATAATCTTGAAGCATGGCCATCACATCCTTTGCATTCTCCCTTGAGTCTCAGTTGTTTTTAACCTTGGCTGTACTGTCATACTCTCTTGAGAAGGTTTCAGAAATCTTGATGTCTGGGCCTGACACTCAGAGGTCGAGTTAATTCGTCTGGAATGTGGCCTGGGGATTGGGATTTTGAAAACTCCACCAAAGAGTTTTGACAGATGATTCTAATTTACAGCTGAGGTAGGAAACCATGGACTCAAGGGTGGACTGTTTGGAGTATGCTCAAGAGCTTACTTGAGTTTGGCAGCTCCTCTCCAGGTCTTTCCTGCAGGTCTTCAGTTAGAGCTGACAATCCCAAATATCTACAGGAGAGAAGCAGGTAGGGTAAGTTACATAAATTCAGAATGGGACCAAAGTAAACAGGATTCAGAGCCCTGTAGTTTAGACACTATTCTCATTTAATTACCTTAATATCCTGCACTAAATGACTCCATTTGTGTTAAAACTGCTTAGATTTTAAACTCTTTTTTTTTTTTTTTTTTTTTTTCATTTTTAAAAAATAAAGTTTATTAGATCATAATGTTGTCTGAATTTACCACCTTTGTCAAAAGTGAACTCAAAGCTTCCAATGTAGTCTATAATTCCTCAATCAAAGTCAGCAACTTATGGACAGCTTCAGCATCTACAGTCGACCTTTCACTAGCCAGACAAACTTCCCGAAATAATCGCAGTGACTGAGTCATCTTCTCAAATTCTCTTGCTTTTCTATGTCCCTTTTGAATAACCTCCTCTGGAAGATTAGCAAGCCTTGCTGCATTAAAGCCATAGCTTTTAGGACAGGCTCCTTTAATGAATTTATACAGGAAGGTAATAGTCTCCTGGCTGGGATCTTCACATTCATTTTCTACCATGCATGCCATGTGTCCTAGGCGCACTGCAACATTTTGAGAATAGTCTTCAACTAATGAATGGTAGTGGGTAGAAAACAATGTACGACACTTAATATTCTCAGCAAGTTCTTTAACAACCGCATTTGCTATTGCTGTCCCATCAAAGGTTGCAGTACCTCTTCCTAATTCATCCACAAGCACCAGAGAATGTGCGGTTGCATGTGTAAGTATACTGGCAGTTTCACTCAATTCAACAAAAAATGTACTTTCACCTGACATTATTCTGTCTGAGGCACCAAGTCTAGTAAACACTCTATCGATTGGTGTGAGCCTACACACTTCAGCTGGTACATAACAACCCATCTGGGCCATTATAACTAGTAGGCCAGCCTGTCTCATGAGCGTAGACTTGCCCCCCATATTCGGTCCAGTAACAAGCACACAGTAAGCTTTGCCATTTTCTTCCTCTTCCTCACAGCCTATTAGAATGTCATTTGGAATAAAGTCATCACCAAAAAAAGTCTTCGTAATGCAGGGGTGGCGTGATCCTTTAAGGTCTAGAAAGGGAGGAGTATCTTCTTCTGGCAACAGAATTACTGGACGACACTCTTTTTTTTTTTTTAAACGGCTTTTTTTTTTTAAACGGAAGTGTGACTGGCCTACAATAATATGTTAGTTGCAGGTGTACAACATGTTGGTTCTTTTTTTTTTTTTTTTTGCGGTACATGGGCCTCTCCCGTTGCAGAGCACAGGCTCGGGACGCACAGGCCCAGTGGCCACGGCCCACGGGCCAACCGCTCCGCGGCATGTGGGATCTTCCCGGACAGGGGCACGAACCCGCGTCCCCCGCATCGGCAGGCGGACTCCCAACCACTGCGCCACCAGGGAAGCCCCCGTTCTTTTTTTCTATATATTACAGAATGATCACCATGATAGGTCTAATTACTGTCCGTCACCATAAAAAGTTATTAGTATATTATTGACTATATTCCCCATGCTATACAGTTCATCCCCATAACTCATTTAGTTTTCAACTGGAAGTTTGTACTTCTTAATTTCCTTCACCTGTTTCACTTATCTCCCATCCCTCTCCCTTCTGGCAATTACCTGTTTGTTCTCTATATCTATGAATCTGTTTCTATTTTCTTATGTTTGTTCATTTGTTTTTTCAGATTCTACATGTAAGTGAAATTATACTGTATTTGTCTTTTTCTTATTTCACTTAGTATGATACACTCTAGGTCCATTCATATTGTCATAAATGGCAAGATTTCATTCTTTTTTATGGCTGAGTAATATTCCATTGTGTATAAATATACCACATCTTCTTCATCCCTTCACCTATTGATGGACACTTTAGGTTGCTTCCATATCTTGGCTATTTTAAATATACTGCAGTGAACATAGGGGTGCACATATCTTTTCGTATTAGTGTTTTTGTTTTCTTTGGGAAAATACCCAGAAGTGGAATTTCTGGATCCTATGGTAGTTCTATTTTTATTTTTTTAAGGAAATTCCACACTCTTTTCTATAGTGTCTGCACCAATTTATAATAACCACCAACAGTGCACAAGGGTTCCCTTATCTCACCAACCCTTGTTATTTGTTGTCTTTTTGATGATAGCCATTTTGACAGGTGTGATATCTCATTGTGTTTTTTTTTTTTTTTTCAGTATGTGGGCCTCTCATTGTTGTGGCCTCTCCCGTTGTGAAGCACAGGCTCCGGATGCGCAGGCTCAGCAGCCATGGCTCACGGGCCCAGCCGCTCTGCAGCATGTGGGATCTTCCCAGACCGGGGCACGAACCCGTGTCCCCTGCATCGGCAGGCAGACTCTCAACCACTGCGCCACCAGGGAAGCCCCTCATTGTGGTTTTGATTTGCATTTCCCTGATGATTAGTGATGTTGAGCATCTTTTCGTGTGTATTGGCCATCTGTATGTCTTCTTTGAAAAATGTCTATTTGGGTCCTCTGCCCATTTTTAAAATTCGTTTCTTTTTTGATGTTGAGTTTTATGAGTTCTTTGTATATTTTGGATATCAACCCCTTATCAAATATATTATTTGGGGGCTTCCCTGGTGGCGCAGTGGTTGAGAGTCCGCCTGCCGATGCAGGGGACACGGGTTCGTGCCCCGGTCTGGGAAGATCCCACATGCCGCAGAGCGGCTAGGCCCGTGAGCCATGGCTGCTGAGCCTGCGCATCCGGAGCCTGTGCTCTGCAAGGGGAGAGGCCACAACAGTGAGAGGCCCGCCTACCGCAAAAAAAAAAAAAAAAAAAAATATATATATATATATATATATATATTATTTGTAGGGATCTTCTACCACTCAGTAGGCCATCTTTTCATTTTCTTGATAGTATCCTTCACTGTGCAAAGCTTTTTAGTTTGATGTAGTCTTATTTGTTTATTTTTGCATTTGTTTCCCTTCCCTGAGGAGACAGATGTAAAAAAAATATTGCTAAGACTAATGTCAAAGAGCATACTGCCTGTGTTTTCTGCTAGGAGTTTTATGGTTTCATGTCTTACATTTAAGTCTTTAATCCATTTTGAGTTCTTTTTGTGTGGTACGAGAAAGTAGTTTAGTTTGATTCTTTTGTGTGTAGCTGTCCAGGTTTCCCAGCACCATTTATTGAAGGGGCTGTCTTTTCCCCATTGTATATTCTTGCTCCCTTTGTTGTAGATTAAATGACCATAGAAGTGTGGGTTTATTTCTGGGCTCTCTATTCTGTTCTCTCAATCTATGTTTTTGTGCCAGCATTATATGGTTTTGATTACTGTAGCTTTGTACTATAGTTTGAAATCAGGGAGCAAGTTCTTCTTTCTCAAGATTATTTTCGCTATTCAGGGTCTTTTTTGTTTCCATTCAAATTTTAGAATTTGTTCTAGTTCTGTGAAAAATGCCATTGGTATTTTGATAGGGACTGCATTGAATCTGTAGATTACTTTTGGTGGTATGGCCATTTGAACAATATTAGTTCTTCCAATCTATGAATATGGTGTATCTTTCCATTTGTTTGTATCATCTTAGGTATTAGCTTAGGTTGTTTATTTGACGTTTTTCTTATTTCCAGAGGTAGGCTTGTATCACTTATAAACTTTCCTCTTAGAACTGCTTTTGCTCTGTCCCATAAATTTTGGATTATTGTGTTCCCATTTTCATTTGTCTCCGGGTTTTTTTTTTTTTCTTTTTTGATTTCTTTAGTGATCCATTCATTGTTTAGAAGCATATTGTTTAGTCTCCATGTGTTGTGTTTTTTGCAGTTTTTTTCTTGTAGTTGATTTCTAGTCTCAAACTGTTGTGTTCAGAAAAGATGCTTGATATGATTTGGGTCTTCTTAAATTTACTGAGAGTTGTTTTGTGGCCTATCATGTGATCTATACTGGAGAATGTTCTGTGTGCACTTGAAAAGAATGTGTATTCTGCTCCTCTTAGATGTAATGTTCTAGGGCTTCCCTGGTGGCGCAGTGGTTGAGAGTCCGCCTGCCAATGCAGGGGACATGGGTCCGTGCCCCGGTCCGGGAAGATCCCACATGCTGTGGAGCGGCTGGGCCTGTGAGCCATGGCCGCTGAGCCTGCACGTCCAGAGACTGTGCTTCGCAACGGGAGAGGCCACAACAGTGAGAGGCCCGCGTACCGCAAAAAAAAAAAAAAAAAAGATGTAATGTTCTATATATATCTATTAATTTTATCTGTTCTAATATGTTGTTTTAGATTTTAAACTCTTAAAAGGCATTTTTCTTTCCTTATATAATACCATGGACCTGGAAGGACTTTGTAGATATATTTAAATAATAGTTATTTCAGCTCTCTTTCATCATACCCCTCCCCTGACACATGTACAATAAATTCAGCCTAATGTTGTTATTATTGTATTAGGGAAAAAAGTCGTAAGTTGAATATTTCTCCATTGATAGTTACAGGGAAAGGAATCCTCTCTCAGAACTTTATCTGTAGAAACCTACTCTTGATCTTTATCTTTTTAAAAAATTCTTGTAAATTCTTTTTAATAATTCTTATAAACTCCTTTATAAATTCTTATTATAATTTTCCAGTAAATCCTCTGAGGTTTTTTTGGGCAGTCTACTGGTAATCATAATTTTGTCTCTCCTTTAATCATAGTTTACAATTTCTTATTTGCATTTCATTTTGAAAGTAGAAAGTTTGTAAGTTTGGCACTAAAACCTTGCTTGAATGGATGTGAGGCTGTTTTGGTTTTTTGTTTCCACTTTGTGTCACTCTTTGTACAATTTAATGTAGAAATATTGTTGATTACAGACTGCTGCATCAGTTTCTGTTATTATGTAGTATGTAGAAAATTAACTTTTCTAAAACGTGAAAAATTTAAAATTCTGGAATATATCTAACCCCAGAGTCAAAGAATGTGGACTGTATTTATTCCTTTACCTTGATGTGCTTAGTTTTTTACCTCTTTACATTCCTATTTATTGTCTAAATCCCTACTTAATAATTTTTATTGAAAATCTAATCTAAAATTATAACTATATTGTGTGTGCATTTGGCACTTAGTTCTTTTCTAGTCATGTTGAGGTTGATTTTGCTACTTTTCATGATGGTGAAGTTGATTCTGCCATATTTCTTCAGCAGAGGAAAGAGCCACCAATTGCGACAAAAGCTTTATGTATTGAAGGAGAAAAATTGTACTCAAAAGAATAAAGTTGGCTAGAGTTTGCCTTTATCCAAGTATATTTAAATCCCTCATATAGACTCTGAAAACTAGCATGAAATACTTTTATCCTCCCTTCACCTAACTAAAGGCCACTGGGAAGCTATACAGCTGTATAGCAAGTAGTCATAACAATCAAATTATATACTTAATCTAGTCAGTTAACTACTGGTGATGATGATTATTTTAAATTTCAGCTATACTCATCATGTTGGTTTATTTTTAATGAATAAAGACAAACAAATCTAGTTCCATTATCAAAAGCTACCTCGATGTAAATAGTTTCTGAAGTAAATGAGATTTAGGGACCTCTAGTTAAATATAGCACATTGAACATGTATTCTTTCTTGTCTTCTCTTCAGAAACCTATCAAAATAATAATGGAAGAACATGAGAGAGCAAAGTAGAACCAGAAAGTAAACCAAGAAAAAGGTAGTCATGGAATCCAGGAAACAATCCAACCAAAGAAAATAGGTGAGGGAAACAGTGACAAATGGGTAATTAGGTTTAGAGAGAGCCACCAATCTGTATTGAAACAGGAAGCTATGGGAGGGAGGATTTCAAAAAAAAATACAGAAGTAATGGATTATTTGATGTGCATAAACCTTTAGAAAAATTGATGAACATTTGACAAATGTTATAGCCTTTGGGGAAAAAATAGCCATAAGCACATAGAAAACTAAATCAATGTAAAATCAATGAAATTAATACCTATAGGAAAAACAAAAAAGCTTAATGAGAGAGGAAACATAATAAGAAAATACCACTTGGCTCAATATTAAACAACATTTATGTAGTTGTAATATAGTAAATATCAATTATTGATCTAAATAAAATTTTTGATGTAATTATATTGGGTGGATGGGGGAGATAAATGTGTATTTTTTTGGAAGGGAGGTGAGGTGGTATAAGAAATCTCAATCATCATTCATATCATCCATGTTAGAAAATCAATAGGTGATATGAAAAAATTTTATATACTTACAATTTGAAAATATGTACTTAATTACCAAAAGTGGTTTCTTTGGGCTGTAGCATTTTGTTGGGGGGATGGTGGACAGAAGTGGGAATGGGATAGAGAAGGCTTTTTAATAGTATTTGATTTGTACACCATGTACATGTATTACATAGAGAAAAATTAAAATTAATTTAAAGAAGTACCTTTAAAAAAAACCCAAACATGTGGCTTGAAGAAACACCCTCAAACTAATCTTTCACTTCCAAAGCAGTTAACATGTATATGTGTGATTTTGTTTTTAAGCCTTCCCAACTCAAAATATTCTTTTCAGGTTGTTATTTTTGGGAATGCAAAGTTAAAGGCCTCAGAAACTCAGTTCAATGGGCTCAGAGTTCTAATCAAACAATTAAAAAAGAAACAGGTTATAACAATGAAGGAGATAATTTACTTGCAATTTTCATTGCACCTGTTTGGTTTCTTAGTGGTGAAGTGCAATGGAGTCAACGTTCCTGGGTTTGAACAAGCTCTATTTCTGATTATGTGATCTCGGGCTAGTAGTTTTACTTCTCTAAGCATCAGTTTCTTCTCTAAAAATCGGATGATAAGAGTATCTATCTCATAGGGCAGTTGTGAGGATTAAATGAAAGGAAGTATATTACTTAGCAAAGTGTTTGGAACATCACAGGCATTACTTACTGCTAACTGCTTTTACTCTTCCTTTCCTTTCCCTTTTTATTTCTTCCTAGAAAACAGAATATTCTCTAACAGCTCTATTAATATGCATTGTCTTCTACCACTGGGTAACTAGAAGCTTTTTAACTTGCCCTGTTAGATAGTTGTCTCTTTATCTCTAGCTACATCTATTTTTATAAGCACATGAATTATGGACCATTGTATGATGTACAACTGAACTAATTTCTTAATAAGTGTCTTAATTATATGTTATGCAAGAACAGGTAACTAGTTTCTGATGTTCTGAGGGAGTAAATTTAATATTAATTATAATTATCTACGACTTTCATTTGTCAAGCTTAAATTGCTATATGTATAAAATGCAATTAAACCTTTGAGTAATTTGTTATCCCCATTTGACAGATGAGAAAACTGAGGTTTGAAGAGGGTATATAATTTTTATAGGCTATATAGTTTATATCTTTAAAAAGGCACTTAGTTCTGTTATAATACTTTATATGCCTTAATTCATTTTGATTTCATCATTTTAGCACTACCATAAGTGCTGCTGAATAGCTAATAAAACAATGTTTCAAAACTTGAATATGCAGTTAGTGGTAACTTTGTGCCACAAATTGGATAACATTTTTTGAATCCTAAAGAGCTGTAGGGCTACCCTTGGTTGCTGCAGGGTCAGTAAGGCTTTTCCCCATTGATTACTTTGATTGGTTTATTTGTACATTTATTCATTCAATAATTATGGAGTGCTCACTGTATGATAGGCACACTGCTTGGGGCTGGGCATCCATAGTGGAAAAGGTATGGTTCTTACCCTCAAGCAGTCCAGTAGGGAGATCTGTCTGTATGCATTTGCAGCACAATGCTGTCAAGGACATAATGCAAATGTGAACAAGGCTCCCAGAATACTAGCACCTAGGTGTATTCAGAGAAAGTCAGATCTGGTTTAGGCCAATCCCTCCTAGACTTTCTGGGAGCAGAGGACCGCTCCTCTGGAACTTGTCCTCCTCTCTCTGAGAAGTGACCCCAGGCAGATTGCATTGGCATTACCCTTTAAAAAAACTTTTCTCAGGGAAAAGGCCATGACATTTCCCACTCCTTTCTGGCAATAGCCCTTTTGACTACCTGCCCCCCGCCCCAAGCCCCCCAGTTTCTCTCGGATCCTCTACTATGAGGGTCGATATTCTAATCTCAATCTTAATCTTAATGAATAGGCCTCTAATTGCTAAGGCTCTTGGCTTGTTGGCTTTGGATACCAATTTTCAAGTGAATAGCAGACTGGGATTAGTTTTCTGGGGTCCAGCTCATGGAGGCACTTGACAAACATGACTACAAATTCTATGCTCCATCACTACATTATACTACCTCTGACTCCACATTTTCAGTGTCTCTTTAAATAGGAGGAATATGGGATTTCCACAATGATCCCCTAATGACTTGCATTAGCTTGTTTGTGTTGCCCTAGTCTGTCCATTGTCCTTGTGATTTCCTGATACTGGAATGTTACAGATAGGTGTAGTGTGACCACAATGGCTGACATATCATCCAAAAATTTAAGGTGGAGTGTACTGGCTAAGAGTACAGTGATTTGAATGTTGGCTCTTGTTCATGGTCATCTTGGGTGAATTACTTAACTCTCTATGTGCAGTTCCCTTATCTGTGGAAGGAGAGTACAGTAGTATTAATTTCATACAGTTGTGAAGAATAAACCATTCTAAGTACCTAAAGCAGACTGTTTGGCTTTACTGTTTGCTCTATCCTTGCCGGGCATGAATTTTTGCAGAGAATACAAGTAGGCAGAGGTTGCTAGCACTTCTTCTGTATCTTCCCTCTATTGTGGTTGATCAGAGGATTGTGCCCTTTCTCCAGCATGTCTCACTTTGGTATTTGCCTCATTTCCAGAGACTGGATCTACAGATGGAGACTTTCCTACTGTCCTTCCGTCCCTGAAATTGCAGTTACTGTGAGATTTTATAAGTAAGTCTTGGGGATATATTAATTGGGATATTGGGAACTCATTGAATTTCACTTGTCTGGTGGTTATTTCCTAGGAGTCCTTTCATATTTTTATTTGAACTTGCATCCACAAGTATATCATAGCACCAAGCGAAAATTTATACAGAGCCTCAAAAATTGTGAATAGGTTAGTAACATCATTCCCAAAAGTGTGTGTTTAAATGTTATTTTATATAGTATGGAGTACCTAATAATTAAGAGTATGACAAATATTGCTTTTTCTCTATTATATAAACAAAAGTAATAGATTGTTGTGACTCTGAAAATACAAAAGTAATTTTTTTGCAAGTAAGAATAGTGTGGAATATTTTTATTGAATCATATGTATATTTTAATCATAGATTCCATAAAAATCCCAACATTTTAATGCTAAAATTTCAGCTACAAAAATGATAATTTGCTTACTTATATTTTGATAATAGATATTTTACATCTCTTTAAGAATTTTTTTCTCTTAAACTTAGTTTTTACTTAATTATATAATTTTTTTAAAGCTTTAATCAGCAAGCATAATTTTCTAAATATCTGCTTAGTATTTTTTCCAGTTTTATTGAGAAATAATTGAGTATATCACTGTATAAGTTTAAGGTGTACAACATGATGGTTTGATTTACATATATTGTGAAATGATTACCACAATAGGTCTAGTTAACATCCATCATCTCACATAGATTAAAAAAAAAAATCTCCCTGTGATGACAATGCTTAGGACCTACTCTTAACAACTTTCCCATATATCATACCCCTTTGTTAACTGCCGTCACCATGTTGCACATTATATCCCTAGTATTTATTTATCTTATAAGTGGAAGTTTATACCTTTTGACCACCTTTCTCCAATTCCCCATCCCTCCACCCCCACTTTTGGTAACCACAAATCTAATCTCTTTTCCTATGAGTTTGGTGTTTGTTTATTTGTTTTATAGGTTCCACATATAGATGAGATCACACAGTATTTGTCTTTCTCTGACTTATTTCATTTTGCATAATGCCTTCAAGATTCATCTATGTTGTTGCAAATGGTAGAACTTCCTTGTTTTTTATGGCTGAGGAATATCAATATCACAACTTCTTTATTCATTCATCCATTGATGAATCCCTAGGTTGTTTCTATGTCTTGGTTATTGTAAGTAATGCTTCTATGAACATGGGGACACAGATATCTTTTTTTAAAAATTTTATTTATTTATTTATTTTTGGCTGTGTTGGATCTTCGTTTCTGTGTGAGGGCTTTCTCTAGTTGCAGCAAGTGGGGGCCACTCTTCATCACGGTGCGCGGGCCTCTCACTGTCACGGCCTCTCTTGTTGCGGAGCACAAGCTCCAGACGCACAGGCTCAGTAGTTGTGGCTCACGGACCCAGTTGCTGCGCGGCATGTGGGATCCTCCCAGACCAGGGCTCGAACACGTGTCCCCTGCATTGGCAGGCAGATTCTCAGCCACTGCACCACCAGGGAAGCCCACAGATATCTTTCTGAGTTAGTGTTTTTATTTCCTTTGGATATATTCCCAAAGTGGAATTGCTGGATCATATGGTAGTTCTATTTTTAATTTTTTCAGGAACCTCCATACAGTTTTCCATAGTAGATGTATAAGTTAATAATCCCACAATAGTGCACAAGGGTTTCCTTTCCTGCATATCCATGCCAGCATTTGTTATCTCTTGCCTTTTTGATGATGGCCATTCTAACAGGCATGTGGTAATATCTCCTTGTGGTTTTACGCTTTAAGAATTTTTTAAAACAGAATTTTTCATGGACAACTCTTTGACCTTTTTTTTTTTTTTGTCCATGCCTTGCGGCACACGGGACTTTACTTCCCAGACCAGGGATTGAACCTGTGCCCCCTGCAGTGGACGCACGGAGTCTTAACCACTAGACTGCCAGGGAAGTCCCTTCATGAGACAACTCTTAAAGAAAGAATATTTGATGGAAAATTTAAAATACTTGTTCCCTTGAAAGTAGATCTGGAATCAACTTGAGGTCTAAATGACACATAAATACGAGAGTCAAAGATGGTGTTCGCTGAGTTACTAAGAGGCTAAAATTAGTCATCTCCTAGAACTTTGTATGTATGTCTCCCTCGTTGGTTTGAAAGTTCTTTGAGAGCAATGACAGTATCTTAGGCTTCTTTATTTCCCTCCCAGCATACATTATCTTGCCTTGCACATAGAAAATGCTAAATGAATACTCGAATTAAATGAATATCAAACATGATGAAATTGAGGTCTGAAATTTTTGGAATGAACTCTAATTTAATTTTTTATCTGGGTCTAACAATTCTTATTCATATTATTTTTAACCTCTATCACTTTTGGTTAGGTTGTAGAAGATCAAGCTTTGAGTTAATTTGCAACATTAGACAGGGTTCATCATGTTGTTTTGGAAAAAAAAAACACTGGGTTTGTGGACAAGATATGCTCAGTGAAATATTTTGATGAACATATATCTCTTCAAAATATCATTGTAAAATAATGGTTTGGATGAACATATGGAATCATTTGTGTAAGGTAGACTGCTTCTAATTCTGTTTTTTTGGGAACACTAAATATTAGACATAAAATGGAATGAAATTAATATTCAAAATACATAGTGTCTTTGGTTCTTTTAAAACCTTGACTTCTTTTTTGCTTCCTTTTTTTTTTTTTAATGGCTACCGAAGCACTTGGGAAATCATATACACTTCAGTCCCAGAAATAGTGATATTTCCAAAGCAAAACATCTTCTATTTACATATAAATATCCTCATTCAGAATGACTGAATACCTTTCTCATTTATAATGAAGTGACAACAACCACAACAATCAAATTCCAAGACATAGATACTAAATTAAAATGACTGAGCATATCTCAGGATCAAAAAACAATCTTTCAGAAAATTCAGCCTGGTCCCACTGTATAGTCCTTCTTAAAGCTATTTTGAATTACTGCCAGATCCCTGGGTATGATTTTGCAATCCCAGCCAAATAATTCATAAGACCTTTGGAGGAGAATATCGCAGCTTCCTGCCTCATCCAGTGACACAGAGGGAGTGTTGATCTATTTTCACTATACCATCTATCTCTTGCTGAGAGACGAATATTTTGAATCTATAAAGTGACCTATAGAAGTCAGTGAACATTGTGGTTTCACGTTAACCACAATATTGTCATTTCAAATGTAATGTACTAGTTCATCACAGTCCATCTTAACCCTTTTATGTCTGCAAGGCAGCAGGAAGCCAGTTTATGTGGTCAGTTAAATGGCTGTTGACTTTGACTTACATATTTTGTGTCATGCTCTTATCACTGAACTTGAAATATCTTTTAAAAACAAATCAGGACACAAAAAACTGAGCACAATTTATTCTGCAATTTTTAAATTTAAAATAGTCCATTTATTAATTTGTTATTTAATCTTTGAATAAATATCATTTATTTATCACTCTCACTACCAATTTAGCATGATCTTATAAATCATTTCTCTCCTCTTACATGCATTTTTCTATCTTCCATTTTTGACTCTTTATCCCCCCATTGATGCAGCATGATTCCATAAAACTGTTAAAGGACTAAAAGTATCTCAACTAGAATGAGCAAGAAGAAAGATCGGTACAGGTGATTTTCATAAAGTTAACAATACTTCAGCTCCTGCATTCAATGAATTATTTATTTTTTAAAGAGATCCCATAAATCTTTGACTTCAGTACATGATGATTTCTATAGAAGGAATGATAAATAATGTGATTGGGGTATGACTGGAAAAATAATTATTTTGCATATTTGAATTAAGTTCATTTTTACAGAGTATAAAAAAATTAATAAATTGAATTAAAGAATCTTCCAGGATTGTCCATTTAATATTAATACTTGTAATTATTGGTTTTGTATTAGTATTCAATCACTGTTACATTTTAAGAATCTAAACTATATGAGGTTAGTTAATGGTTAAACATCTACCATCTGATCCAGTGGTGTAGCTGCTAAGAAGGTGCTCAGATATAGGGTCTAAACTAGGTATCCCCAACTTTACCAAAGTAAATAGGGAAGCGGTTTTGCTTAACTGAGGGTAAGGATCTTTTGGGGAGTGCAAGTGGAATTAGTACCAACAAGTTTACCAAAGAATCAGAGATAGAGGCCTCGGAGCCTTAGGTAATTCAATTTCATTGCCCTGATGATGTTGAAGAACGTTCTTGGAAAACATGGCTGCTGCAGAATTGAGGTCAGTATATGCCATCACTATCTGAACAGTACAATGGGGTGTAAGCAGAGGCTGTGATCCTAGACCACTGCTCCAGCATGATATTAGAGCTGCCTCAGCTTGCCTTTATAGGTTTCCAGCATCCTTTCTATGCCAATTTGTGCCCCATGCCAAATGTCTCTCTGGTAATGAGCTTTTATGGGACCCTTATAAAGCCTATAATCTGAATGACAAAGTATTGGAGTTAAGTTTTGCCATCTCTGATTCCCCTACTCTGGAGCTAGACAGATGGAAGAAATGGAATTTCTTTTAAATGGAATTCTGGGTACATGAAAATGAGGAGCATGCGAAGCAGAGCATAGATCCACTTATTGAGTTCTCTTTTTGAATCGTTGGATATGGGGTAGAACCTTGGCAACCTGGATGAGACTGAGAGGGGTAGAATATGGACAGGGTATATACCCACAGAAGAGGGTGGTTGAGGTCACTGGACCATTGGTAGCCTATGTTGCCTTGTATTGGAACATACCAACAACCCCAAGCCCTTGGCCTATGCTCTTCACTTGTTGGAATGCTTCACTTGCTCTCTTGCTTAGTGGAATCCTGCGCATCCCTTAAGACCCTACTTGTTGACACCCTCCTCACCTTGCTTTTTCCTTCTCCCATCCTGCCCCTTCATTGTCTGAAGACTGCCAGCCCTATCTTCTGAGTTCTTGCACTGAATTTCTCTTATGGCATGTAGAGTTAGTTCATGATTACTTTCTTTTCTAAACTGAGATATCCTTATGGAAAAGACCTTATGTTTATAATCTTAGAGCATAACACAGTGGGTGACATGTAATCTATACATGATCAATGTTCTTATAGTGAATTGATACTCAAAGTAGCTGTTTAAATGACTCCAGAGAAAACAGAAAGGACTGGATTGCAGTAAGTTCCTAAAAAGTTGCATGTAAACATGAACTATATTTTTCTGTGATATACATAGACTTGTTTGGTTGATACCTGGGAGAAAGAATTGGCCAATGCCAAAAACATCAGACTCTACTGTCAAATACCAAAGAACCCACTGAAAGTCAACAGAGAACTTGCAATTAAAAATCATTCCACCAAGGAAACTAACTCTCTGGGATTTAGAAGCTGTCAGAGAGAGGTCAGAGAAAACCAGATTTACAAGAGTTTGTAAAATAAAGGAAAACAAATCAGGCATTTCTTCAGAAAAGAGCTCTCTTACAGGATGGTAGAAAAGCAAGCAAGCAAGAAAGAAGGGAAGAATGGAAGGAAGGAAGAAAGGAAGGGAGAAATGGATTGTTTCTACTACTCTTTTCCAGGACTTTCCTAATCAACTCTTTTTTTTAATATATATAACAGCTTTACTGAGCTGTAGCTCACATACCATAATATTCACCTATTTAAAGTGTACAATTCAATGTTTTTTAGTATATTCATAGGGTTGTGCAACCATCACCACAGTAAATTTTAGAACATTTTTATTATCACCAAAAGAAAACCCACGCCCTTTAGCTGTCACTTCCCAAACTTCCCATCTCTTCCTCACCCCAGCCCATCACAGTTACTACTTTCTGTCTCTATAGATTTGCCTGTTTTGGACATTTTATATTAATGGAATCATATGACATGTAGCCTTCGTGACTGGCTTCTTTCACTTAGCATAATGTTTCCAAGGTTTATCTATATTGTAGCGTGTACCAGTACTTCATTCATCTTTATGAATGAATAATACTCCATTGTATGGATATATGACATTTTGTTTGTCAGCACATCAGTCGGTGGACATTTGGGTTGTTCCCACCTTTTGGCTAAGGTGAATAATGTTGCTCTGAACATTCAAATACAAGTTTTTGTGAGGACATATGTTTTCATTTCTTTTGGGTATATCCCTAGGGCTTTTTTCCCGATGCTCAGAAGGCAAAGAGCCTCCACACATACAGCCAAGGCCCTTCTGTAAGGGTGGTGGTGGTTTGGTTTTGTTTAAATATGACCCCTGAGCCCCTGACTCCAAACCTGACAGGGTAAGCCAAAATTTACTCAACCTTCAAGGCCTACTTCATGCATTTATGCATTCAATATTTATTTAATCCCTACTATGTGCCAGGAACTGTGCTGTGTGCTGGGAATGCAGTAGGAAACAACAAAACCAAAGTTATTATCAGACCTTATTTATATTTTGGGCAAATAAAATTCTGATAACTTGTTGAAATGAAAAAGGATGGACTAGGATTAGAAAATTTAGGTTCAAATCCTATGCCCTTAGTCTGCCAATTTCTTGTTCTGTAATGTTGGGCAAGTGATGGGATTCTTTAATGTTTCCTAATCTGTGAAACAGATATAATATTTTCTACCTCATGGAGCTGTGAGGATTCAGTTTAATAATATACATTCCGTAATATATGGCAACATGTTACTAATTACTGTTCTTTTTAGTCTTCTAGTCCCGATGAGACAGAGGAGGGTTGTAGTCAGAGGGCCCAGACTGTCTCAGCTGGATCTTAGCTCTGCCACTTACTTGCAAGGTTGTTGTGAGGAAAAATGAGTTAATACATGTAAAATATTTAGAATAGTGCCTCACACATAATAAGCACTCAGCACTCAGTAAATATTAGTTATTATTTATGAGGTAGACTGACATGGTAGAATCTTTCGCTTTTAAATTTCTATTAATTTTTTTATGCAAAAGCCCCTCTCTGCTTAAAAAATTCACAGCATTTCCCTTTCCCCAGTAACTAGAAGCAGATTTCACAAGCAAGTAAACATTTCACGAGTAAATGTAAACATTTCTAGGGGATGAGTGGTCTCAAAGACTTGCTATGTCACAAAATCAGGGTTGTCATTTGCAGGGTTGCAGAGTCAGCAATAAATGAATGAGGCTGAAAATTACCTCAATAAGTACATGAATGTCAGACGTAAGATATAAAGTATGCTCTACGTTTTCCCAGGCTACTTTCTGGATAAACAAGGAGCTTATTATAAACATGCCAAGATTGAATATTTAACTCTGGCAACACTTATCAGATGTTAAGTTCCAGACAAGGTCCAAATCTTTTTGTGTGTGAAACGCTGATGACATTTTATTCCCTTTGCTTCCTGGTTTCCTTTAATAAACTGTGTGTTTAATTGCTTAAGACCAAAATTCATTTATTAATATTACTAATATTTGTAAGGATTCATGGACGGTTAACTTAATTTGTTAGCATTAATCATAATTGGATACCAGTGTGGATGTGTGAACTTTGCCCCATTTAACAGTTACGGCCTGTATCCTCTATCCATTACCTATGTCCTCACAAATATATGACATTCATTATCATGAGAAAAATCTGAGTCTTCAAGGGAACTATATTAGCTAAAGTCAAGCTGTTATAACAAACAGATGCTAAATACAATGGCTTAAAGAACATAGAGGTTTATTTTTCTCTCTTGTATATAACAAGGAGAACAGTTCAGGGCAGCTTGGCTCCATAAGATCATTCAGGGACCCAAGTCTTCAGCTTGCACAAGCATCCCTTAGGGCATTATTGCCATCTGCTTGATCAAAGTGGGATTGCCTCCTAACCAGTTCCCTTCAACTGGAAAGGGAAAAGAAGACATGAGGAAACATGCCCAGTGTCCTAAGGCTCAGGCCAAGTGGCATTTATCTTTCTCCTCACATTGTGAGGCTACACCTAACCACAAGGGATGCTGGGAAATGTCTAGCTCCATAGTCGTATGCCCAGAAATAGAAGGAAAATAGGTTTTGGTAGATTGCTAGCAGCTTCCCCAAATATATTATTTTGTTGATTTGCAGAATTATATCTCCAAGATAAATAATTTGTTATTTCAATAAACTTTTTCTTTCACTCATTCGTAGCAACTCAAACCTGCTTTCATGGTCCGTTGGTTTGCTATTTTATCATGCTATGTGGAGAACAAAACTCATGCTTTGGAGTAAAGTACTCACTGATTTGGACCGAGTTTTCTCAAACAAAGCCAGATAGCCCAGGAATCTTTTGGATGAAGAATACATTTTCCTCAGGGACCAAAGATAAATACTTACTACTTGGGGATATCAAGAAACTATAATGAATGTAAAAGCACTTTGGAAAGTGTAAAGCCTTGTACAAATGCAAGATTGTTATTATTATAGTAGTATTATCACACAAGTGAAAGTGTTATATTCTTTATAGGATATTATGTGAATTGGCTTAAGAAAGAGTTGAACTCCATATACAGACATTTTGTTCTTTACCTTTCCAGTTCACTTTTCCAGTCTATCCTGGAGAGTTCCATGTACTCTGCAAAGGTGACTAAAATATGATGATAAATATAACAGACTTTGTCACAGAAATGAATAATATAGCTAAACCCTTTGCTTTCATAATCTATATATTTATGCAGTTTTACCTTCCTGTACTGAACTCATAAAATTTCCTATATTCTTAATACACTAGTTTCCCAAAATTATGTTTATTTCTTACAATTTGGTCTTACTCTTTCAGAAAAATCTTCTTTAAAAATTACTTTTGTTTACTGTGATACTGGCTTTTTCATCCAATATTCTCATAATTGTTTAGAATGTTCTTTGGAGAAGAAACCCTTTGGAGAAGAAACAATTCCATAGATAGACCTCCCAACAAAAGGAGCTTGTTTGTCCTGTGGCTGTGTGCCTGTTCTAGTGAGTGAGAAGAAACCTGTAAACATTTTGCCTCTTCTTGGGAAAAGGAAAAAGAAGCCATTTATTTTTAAAATAACCAATTCATTTTCTTCTTATAATATGCTCTATTATCATTGTTGAATCATGTGATTGTTGTCAAACAATAATTACTTCTTATAATTGCCTGTGATTTTCATTTTTGCACTCTTTATGTGGAATTCTCTCTCAATCTCCAGGAAAAATGAATGGGAGAGGAACTTTACAGTAACAATCATACCTTTAGAGTGTCCAAGAATTTAAGAGAGTATTAAGAGAGTGAATAACTTAAGTTTTTGTTAATTAGGTAATCCCTGCATATTAGAAGACTTGAAGCATGAAGAAACACTTGCTTCCAAAAACTCACATTCTAATCTTAGAAAAATTGGACCAAGCTGAACAGATGAGTAGATAAAGTTAGTTTTGCCCCTCATGGAAAAATGTGTTGCTTTTAGAAAGTACCTCTCCTTAGTCACGGAAACAGTAGCCTAGATCTTACTTGGGTTAATTTTATACACCACTCCTATTGTTTTAAGAATGTTTGTCCTCTACAAATGTCTCTTCTTTCAAAAGTAAGCCCATTTGGGGATTATGGTAATCTTTGTTCCTGATTAAAATTTCTCTATCCTGTTTCTTTGTATTTTACCTTTCACAGTAGCTTAATCCAAATTCTGTGGTTTTGTGATTAACTCTGAATGTGGAATCTTGGTGTAGGTTTCATGAGGCTCATCTGAACATGGAGCACGTCTCTTTGTTTCATTTAAAATTTCTGCAGTAGCACTGATTTACCTTACCTTTAGTTTTGTTCACTAAGCAAAGTATTTTCTTTTGAGTTTTTTTTTTTTCCCATTTCTTAATTGGTCTGCTCTGGTGGGTGATTTTGGGGATTTGTTTTTGTTGTCGTTCAAAGCACCGATCAGTGATTCATAAAACTGATTTTCTTTATTTCTTACAATTAAAATAAGCAGTGACATTTAGCCATCTACAAACCCTACCCATACTGTCCTTAGTGTTAAGAAAACTGATTAGTTCCGCAGCCCTGCCAACACCTCCCAGCATTCACCTATAATGGGTCATAAACTTGAAAGCCTCCCAGGCCTCTTTCCCTGTCCCTGGGTGAGGCTTGCAGGGTGGAGGAGGGGCACCAAGCCCAGCAGAGAATGAGTGAGAAACACTGACAGAATAACAGGGGGAATGGAAAAAAAGAACTTAAGAGGATTATAACAAGAAAGGAAGCATTTGGAGTCCTGGGAGGTGATGCCAGTCAGGATCTCTGAATTACTAAGAAAAGAGAAAATTTTTCTGTCTACTTATAGGCCTTGGTCAAGGAATTTCTTTTTCCCTCTTATATCCCTTTCTATCTTTCTTCCTGAGAAGTGATGGTCCTGCACATCAGGAGGGAAGGGACTGGGCCAGCCTCTCCCAAGAAGGACATTTCCTTGAAAAGTGGCTTTGATTTGACATTTTCATGGTGTAGGAAGGGGCAATCAGGAGAGGCATGAGTTTTAGCCAGATAAACTGATGACATCTGAAAAAGGCAGGCCAACATGACTCCTAGTGGAAGGTAGAAAATTGCCATTCAATTTGGCTATTCAATTTGGGGCGTTCTAAGAAAGGCTTTTCCACAAAAAGCCTTGAACTTTCATGAAGGAAGGTCAGGCAACATGGATCATTTAAATGAAGATTTTAATCTTGAAGTGTATTTTGATTATATTAGATTGTATAGGTCTTTTTTTTTCATGAACTTGTAGCAAATATTCAGTGCTAGAAATTACTGTAGTTTTGAATTTTAAAAAATATTATTAGACTCGTTACTGGTCACATAATTTTCTCTCATGAGCCTATTTCTAGTGCTTATAATTTAGATAGCAGATTGGCAGAAATATTCAAAATTATAAATATGTATAATTGTAGAGGTGAGAATGCTATTTGTTTTTTAAACAACGGGAGAAATTTGCTTAAAGAATAGTGCCAAATACTTTAATGGAAGCCAATTCATAAATACTTAGGATATTTTAATGTCCTACAAAAGCATTGAGACAGCAGCAGAGAGGTAACTCTTAAACACAATCCTTCAGTAACAGTGGAGCTTTGGGGCAGAGATGGGAGGAATTCCACTAATAGCTGACAACTGTAGGAATCCACAGAAAATTTCTTTATTTGGGACCATAATACCAATGGACATGTGTGTCTGTATAACATTACTGTTTTTCCTAGATTTTTTAAAGAATTAAGACTTTATTTTTTAGAACTTTTTTTTAAGGTTCACAGCAAAATTGAGAGGAAGGTACAGAAACGTCTCATATACCTCCTGCCCACCACATTCATAGCCTCCTTCATTATCAGTATCCCCCACCAAAGTGGCATGTTTGTTACAACTGATGAACTTACATTAACACATTGTAATTACCCAAAGTCCATAGTTTATGTTACAATCCACTCTTGACATTGTACAATCTATGGGTTTGGACAAATTTTAATGATATTTATACATCATTATGGTATCATATGGAATATTTTCACTGCTTAAAAATCCTCTGTGTTCCACCTATTCATCTCCCTCTCCCTTCCAACTCCTGGAAATCACTGAACTTTTTACTGTCCCCATAGTTTTGCCTTTTCAAGAATGTCATATAGTTGGAATCAGACAGTATGTAGCCTTTTCAGACTGGTTTCTTTCACTTCGTAATATGCATTTAAGATTTCTCCATGACTTTTCATGGCTTGATAGCTCTTTTTTCAGTGCTGAATAATATTCCATTATCTAGATGTACCATAGTTTATGCATCCATTCACCTACTGAAGGATATCTTGGTTGCTTCCAAGTTTTGGCAATTATGAATAAAGATGCTATAAACATGTGCAGATTTTTGTGAGGACATGAGTTTTCAATTTATTTGGGTAAATACCAAGGAGCACAATTGCTGGATTATATCATAAGAGTATGTCTAGTCTTATAAACAAGTACCAAACTGTCTTCCAAAGTAACTATACCATTTTGTATTTCCACCAGCAATGAATGAGAGTTCCTGTTGCTCCACATCCTCACCAACATTTGGTGTTGTTAGTTTTCTGGATTTTGGCCATTTTAATAAGAATGTAGTAGTATCTTACTGTTGTTTTAATTTGTATTTCCCTGATGACATATCATGTGGAACATTTTTTCATATGCTTATTTGCCACCTGTATATCTTCTTTGGTTAGGTGTTTGCCAAGGTCTTTGGCCATTTTTTAACTGGGTTGTTTGTTTTCTTATTGTGGAGTTTTAAAAGTTCTATATATATTTGGGTAACTGTCCTTTATCAGTTGTTTTTTGCAAAAGTTTTCTCCCAGTCTGTGACTTATCTTTTCATTCTCTGGACATTAACTTCCACAGGAGAAGTTTTTAATTTTAATGAGGTCAGCTTATTAATTGTTTCTTTCATGGATCATGCTTTTGGTATTGTATCTAAACAGTCATCACCATACCCATCTAGGTTTTCTCCTGTGTTATCTTCTGAGAGTTTTATAGTTTTATATCTATTTGTAGTATAAGAGTTTATATTTTTAGGTCTGTGATCCATTTTGAGTTAATTATTGTGAAGGGTGTAAGGTCTGTCCAGATTAAATTTTTTGCATGTGGGTATATACATAAGCATACATAATCAAGTACGTTGTTGGTATTGTTTTTGTGAACATATTGTTATCTGTTAGATCAATAAGAATAAGAAAGAATAAGAAAAATAAAAGTTTTAATTTTACCTCTAATTGTTCTTGCTTTGATGCTCTCCCTTTCTTTATGTAGATGCAAGTTTTTGACATATTTTTTTCCTTCTCTCTAAAGAACTTCTTTTAACATTTCTTGAAAGGCAGGTCTATTGGCAACAAATTACTTCAATTTTTGTTTGTCTAAGAAAGTCTTTATTTCTTTTCACTTTTGAAGGTAATTTTACAGGGTACAGAATTCTGGGTTGGTGATTTTTTCTTTTAACACTTCAAGTATTTCACTCCACTTTCTTCTTCCTTACATGGTTTCTGAAAAGTTGGATGTAATTCTTATCTTTGTTCCTCTACTGATAAGAGTCTGGCTTCTTTCATGACTTTATCTTTGATTTTCTGTAGTTTGAAAATGATATGACTAGGTGTAGTTTTTTGGGAACTTATCCTGTTTGGTGTTCTCTGAGCTTCTTGGAGATGTGGTATGGTATCTGACATTAATCTGGGGAAATTCTCAGTTATATTCTCAAATATTTCTTTGTTCTTTTTCTCTCTTCTGATAATCCCATTTCACATATGTTACGCCTTTTGTAGTCGTCCCACAGTCCTTGGATATTCTGTTCTTTTTTTCTTTCAGTTCTCTTTGCTTCAGTTTTTGAGGACTCTATTGATATATCCTCTAGCTCAGAGATTTCTTCCTCAGCCATTCAGCCATGTCCAGTCTACTAATAAGCCCATCAAAGGTATTCTTCACTTCTGTTACACTGTTTTTTGTTTGTTTGTTTTTTTATCTCTAGCAAGATAGGATCTTTCTTAAGATTTCCCTTTTTCTGCTTCCTTTGCCTGTCTGTTCTTGCATGCTGTCTTCTTTATCCATTAGAGTCCTTAGTTTATTAATCACAATTGTTTTAAATTCCCAGTCTGGTATCCCTGCCATGTCTGGTTAGGGTGCTTGCTCTGTCTCTTCAAATTGTGTTTTTTGCCTTTTGGTATGCCATGTAATTTTTTCTTGATAGCTAGACATATGTATCAGGTAAAAGGAACTGCTATAAATAGGCATTTAGTAATGTGGTGATGAGGTATTGGAGGAGAGGAAGGATTCTATAATCCTGTGATTAGGTCTTAGTCTTTTTTTTTTTTTTAGGTCTTAGTCTTTTAGTGAGCTTGTGCCTCTGTACTGTGAACTTTACAAGAGTTTCTCAGTTTTTTTTTTTTCTGTCCCCTTAAGTGGGACAGTATAGCTAGAGTGGGCTGGAGTTGTGTATTTTTCCTCCCCCAGGTCACTAAGGCTCTGATAATACTCCAACAGTTTAGGGGCTGGTTAACTAGTTTTCCCTGAGTGCAGGCCTTGTTAAGAAGAACAGAGCACTGTCACGTATTTAAAAATGGTTCCTTTTCCCCTTCTCCTGTCGGAAGCATGAGGGAACTTTTCTCCGCTATTTACTTTGGAAATCTGGTGGAGCTCGTGAAGGTAAGTCGCAGTGTTGTGGGAATTCTGCTTCTGACTGAGTGCCCCCTGAAGTTTTAAAATCTCAGACTTTTCCATACTGAGCTTCCAGCAGTTAATCAATTAACAGTTCAGGCTTTCCTCCCCCAGCACTGCTTCCCACCGTGGTTTCTGCTTGTGAGTCTCTGCTCCAGGAAGCCATGACTGTATTTGCTAGTCTGTGTCTCCAGTCTTGGGGGTGGCAGTTTGACCTGTGTCCTCCTCTCTCTTATGGATCCAAGAAGAATTGTTGAATTTTCAGTCTGTTCAGCTTTTTACATGTTGTTAGCACCAAGTGGTAACTTCCAAATTCCTTTTATGTGGAACCAGAACTCTCCGAGATTTTTTAGCCAATTAGAAGAGTAGGTATTTGAGAAACACCTCTATGGTTGTGATAGTCTTGTGACTACATTAAGCAGTGAAGGCAGTCAAGGAAGACATAGTTCTTCCTTTCTAGTCTGCTTTTATGCTGTCCTCGGGAAGCCTGGTCAGAAAACCACCACCAGAGAACTCTAGAAGTAGTGCATCAGGTAGTTCTGTGTCCCTGTGTCTCCCTGGAATGAATACTTTGAGAGGGGATTAACGTGACAACATGATGCCAGCACATCTGCTGTCCACAGCTAGTGAGTTTCATACCCTTCAATCACAGTGGGAGAAGTTCCCAGCAAAAGCTAAGTCTTAAGGTAAAGTTTCTTAAGAGCAGCATTCAGAGTATATTCTTATTGAATCCCGGTTCTGGATAGGTGGTTAGGATGGAGGCAAATTTTGAAGTAGAGCCCCTGTAATTATGGGACAGGCTCCAGTGGGTGAACATAGAGGGAACATGATCGACACCAGTGCCTGGCAAATCTTGAGCGGTCTTGTTGCAAACCTGTGTTGACTCATCCTCAATGATCTGCACTATATTTTTATACTGAGTAGCTTAAGGGTAATAGGGCATGGTGGTCTTGGTTCAGGTGGCTCTTGACTACAAATTAATCAACTTGGCTGTGATAATTGTCGGAAGCTACAGGACATTATTATCAGTGGGTTGCACTTGATCAGCAGCTAGGCTGAGTGTTGCATCTGAGGTTTGAGATGGAACTAGGAGCACTTCCAGCCCTTCTGATGGTAAGATCTGGTATCAGCCTCCTACCTTTCTCATTTCATCTTGTATGATTTCTTCCCGGCTCACTCTGCTCCAGTCTGACCACCTTCTTTCTGTTTCTTAAATGGAGCAAGATTGTGCCTGCTGCAGCTACTTTGCATCAGCTGTTTGCATTTCTCCCAGATTTTCCCCTGAGGAACTCACTCCATCCCATCAGTAACTCATCCCATCAGTAGCTCATCCCATCTCAACTTGAATCATCTTCTCAGAAAGGTCTTTTGCATGGCAGTCCTCCCATCTCTCACCCCCAGTTATGATCAAGTTACTCTGTTTTATTTTCTGCATAGCATTTGTCACTCTGGAAATTTTCTCTGTTATCTTTTTTTCTTTTTCTTTGATGGCATTCCCTACTAGAATGTAAGCTCCATGGAAGCTGGACCTTACTTACTTAACACTGTATCCCTAGCACCCAAAACAGTACGTGGCACTTAGTAGGAACCTGATAAATAAGTATTTAATAAAACAAATTCTTATCCAGTGCCCCATTCTTGCTTTTCTCAGCTGTCACATTTGATCTTATTTGTTCAAGCTCTCCATTTTCCAGACCAATCTAAGATAAAAGAAGTATAAAGTAAAGAGCCTCAGATCCCCCTTCAGGTCAAGGCAGGGCCCAGGGTGTGGGTGTGTAGTGTTGGTGGTGCAGTGGTCACCAGCCCAGCACAGTGTTCTGCAGACCCTTCTCCTGATCAGGACAGAGAGTCTTATAGGCTACTCTTAGATCTGGAACTCTGTGTCCCCAGATGACCTTGAGACCTTGCAGTGGTCACAGTTACGCCCTCCTCCATTGGTTGTAGTTTTCAGGACTATCCTGCTGCTTGTTTTCTAACACCCCCTTGTCTCTTGGCAAGGATCCCCCTCCACATGGACAAAATGCCTAGATGATAACCATCTGCCGTCCACTGGCTCACTTTCCTTCCTAGCAACCTCTGCCTATTCCCCCACCCCCACTCAAGTTAATTACTGCCTGACAGTCCAGAAAGTGCCTGTAGGCTGGGGAAAGCAATGACATTACTCAAACTTGCTGAGAGTTGCTTGCTTTTGGAGAAAAGAAAAACAGTTGATAGTAAATAGCTTCAGTGAAGCTTGAAGTTCTTGCTTTGCTTTTGGAGTAAGCATTTCTTTTTTTTAAAAAATTAATTAATTTATTTATGGCTGTGTTGGGTCTTCGTTTCTGCGCGAGGGCTTTCTCTAGTTGTGGCAAGTGGGGGCCACTCTTCATCGCGGTGCTCGGGCCTCTCACTATCGCGGCCTCTCGTTGCGGAGCACAGGCTCCAGACGCGCAGGCTCAGTAATTGTGGCTCACGGGCCCAGTTGCTCCGCGGCATGTGGGATCTTCCTAGACCAGGACTCGAACCCGTGTCCCCTTCATTGGCAGGCAGATTCTCAACCACTGTGCCACCAGGGAAGCCCACTTATACTTTATTTTAAATGCAGTGAATACATGCAGCATGGATGTGATTCGAAGAGTCTAACAAATTGATTGGAATTTCTGATTTCTCCTTTCTTTCTGCCTCTTGCTTGCTTTTATTTATGTTTGTACCTTAAGAATCTAAATGTAGGAATTCTGATACCTTTTCTAAAATCCAACTTTTTTTGATACCATGCCCTTTATGGACTACATGAACTAGCTTCTTTGGCCTCTAGTGACAGCAGGTAGTAGGGGAGAAAGTGAAGTTAAGGTATGTATTCTGCTAGCTCCCACCCTGCTGGGTTGACAGTCAGGCCACAGCTCCTGCTGTGGGGACTTTCTGAGCTACAGCTGCTCCTTCTGGGTCCTAGTACCTGCTTTCCCTCTTGCCTCATTAGGACTTGGGTGGTAACAGTGTCCCACTGTTGCTACTTTCTGGGTGCTTCACCCTTGTTGATTTTTCTTTTCTCCTCCTATACCCATAAATGATCACTTTATTAAGATTTTTTCCAATTATCTGTTCAAGTGTGTCATTTGTTTCTGCTGAGACCCTAAGTACGTGGGATATGAATTTGGATAAAAGTGTTAGTACGTAGGGTATGGTATATGTGTAAGCATTTAGAAGAAAACGTAGGAAAAAATCTTCAGGACCTAGCATTAGATGAAGTGTTCTTAGACATGGCATCAAAAGCACAATTCATATAAGAAAAAAATTAATAAATTGGGCTTCCTCAAAATCTTTTGCTCAAGGAATGATCCTTTTAAGAGGATGAACAGGCAAGCTACAGACTGAAAGGAAACATTTGTAAACCATATATCTCATAAAGAACTCTCAAAACTCAACAGTGAAAAAAAGCAAACAATCCAGTTGGAATCATAATGGCTAAAATAAAAAAAAATTGATAACACCAAATACTGGGAAGGATGCAGATAAACTGAATCACTCATGCATTGCCACTGGGAATGAAAAGCGGTTCAGTCACTCTGGGATATATTTTGGCAGTTACTTAAAAATGTAAACATTCTCTTACCATGCACCCAGAAATGACACTCCTGGGCATTTATCCCAGAGAAAAGAAAACTTATGTCCGTATTAAAATATCTATGTGACTGTTCCTAGCAACAGTAATAGCCAAAAACTGGAAATGACCCATATATCTTTCTATGGATGAATGACTGATTAAACAAACTGTGAGGGGTGGGATAGGGAGGGTGGGGGGGGCACAAGAGGGAGGGGGTATGGGGATATATGTACACATATAGTTGATTCACTTTGTTATGCAGCCGAAACTAACACAACATTGTAAAGCAATTATACTCCAGTAAAGATGTTAAACAAAACAAAACAAAACTGTGTTGCATCCATACCATGGAAAATTACTCAGTAACAAAAAGAAATCAACTATTGAAATACATGCATAACTTGGGGAGGGGGAGCTTCATGATAATTATGCTGAATGAAAAAATTTACAAACCAAAGGTTATGTACTGAATTAATTAATTTATATAATATTATCAAAATCACAAAATTATAGAGATGGAAAATAGATTTAGTTGTTGTTAGGGGTTAGGGACAGTGCCTGGGAGGGAGAAACATGGGTATAATTATAAAAGGTACCACTTGGGATCATTGTGGTGATGAAACAGTTCTGTACCTTGACTGTGTGGTAGTTATGTAAATCTGCATGTAGAACAATGGTATAGAATCTCACACACATGAGACTGCCTGTCAAAACTGGTAAAATCTGAACAAGGTTGTTTATTGTACCAGTGTCAGTTTTCTTGTTTTGATATTTATCATAGTTACATAGGATGTTACCTTTGAGGGAAAATGGGTGAACAGTACATGGAACCTGGCTATATTATGTTTGTAACTTCCTGTGGTTCTATAATTATTGAAAAATAAAAAGTAAAAAAATATCAGTCCCATATTGGGACCATTAGCTTGGCAAACATGTTGTCTTGCTCTTTAGCAGGAGGGAGGCGAGGAGATGAGGGTAACACCATAAGCACTTTGCTATTAGCTGTATGTCATTGCTAAGCTGTATCAATAACTGTTAAGTTGGCAAAAGGACTAAAATCAAGATCCTAGTATTCCCAATGGGAAGATTTTATTTTCAATTGTTATTTAACTTAAAAACTTAAACTTGAAAAAGTGGGTCTTCCATACATTATCTCTTTGTGGAAGCATTTCCAAGAAAGAGTATAAAATCCATAGAAAATTCCTCTTGACAAATGTAAATTTTTTACTCTAAAGTGCTAGTAATTTGCTCCTACAGAATATTCAAACTTTTACAGAGTTTTCACCCATCTTCAAGGAGCACTGAGCACACTTCCAGAGACTTTCTATAAAGATGTCACCGTTCAGTTAAACACTCCCCTGCACAATGAAATCAGGGTTCTGTAGACACTGAGAAGCTAACTCTCTCCACCCAGCTCTAACCTTCTCCTAGGTCATGGCTGCTGTAGTTGCCAGCTCTAATATTTCTCTATGATGATCAAACCCACAGCTACAAAATGCTGTGAAGAGAACACAGGAGTGGTACATACACCTACTGAGCAGTGTGGGGTTTGAGAGAGGCTGTATCTGGTGGCAATTTGATCTCATCCAGGGAGACAGGTTTCTCTCTTTGGTCACAGACCCAGGGAGCTTGGCTTTCAAGGCAGGTCACTGACCCAGGGTTTGGGCACGGTAGAAGGTAGATAACATTTCAAACACCTCGTTAATTCAAATATCGATAAAAAGGAGAGACATCGGTCTGTTTTCATTAAACCTTAAACTTATACACCGTGCTTTCCAAAAGCTAACATAATGTATCCATATAGATCTGTGTCCAAAAATAGATAAGAAAATATGCGATAGCATTTCAGGCACTTGTATATGTTATTGTTATCTTGTAAGTAATTCCTTGACCATTTTTAGAGAGACCTCAAAAAATTCCCTAAGAAGTGTTCCCAAAGCCCGGGGTGCAGTTTTGCTGGTACTGCCACATTTAGGGGTGCTTCTGCAGCATTTGATACTAATGTAATTTCCAAAGAACATTACATATTTCCCTTGTAATCTTTGTCTTCTAGAGACACATAAATCCTCTTTTTATATACCCATGTTTTGGTCCATCCATCTTATAAATAACATATTTTCTGAATGGATAAATGAAATCCAAAACTTGAGTGGCTATATTCTCATTTTATGGATTAAAAACATTTTATTACATGGTGGAAGAATACCTGGATTTGGATAGAAGCATCTTTATCATCTGTGGGACTTTAGGTAAGTCACAAAATCAGTGAGTCCTGGTTTTCTTCCTAGTAACACTTACTATATCACAGATTTTTTTAGAAGGATGAATGAGATCTTAACTGTTGAAATGATTTGAAATGTAAAGTACTTACATTAGGGCTGGAGTCAGTGGAGTAGCTCAAAGATCAAAGTTAGTGGTGTTAAAAGAGATTGGGGATTTAGGTCTTCACAAATGGGCTTCCATGTTTAATGTTGTCGCTCATCTTTCAACATTTTCTAAAGCTGGTTTGAGGACAGTGAGTATAGTTTTCAACAACATGACACAGAGAATACCAGAGCAAGATTATATCTGTCACAGATGAAAATACTCTATGTGTCATAGTAATCTATTCATTGGTTTATGGACCCAGAATTCTCCAGGGGGACTCACAAATCCTCATAATGTTTCTAGGTGCCAGATTTTTCATTTGGAGCTCTGATTTAGTTGACAGATGTGTAAAAATCACGTGTAGCCAAATGACTCTTCAGTCCTATCAAGTTGGTTATTCTAGCTAAGAGTCACTGGAACCTCTACCCAGACTAGGCTTTTCAAATCTTATACTAGAGTTTAATGTTATTCTATGCTAATGCCAGTGCTTTGCGCTGTATCTTTAAAATACAATGCCTCTTTCTAATACAAACACTAACTTACAGAGAGAGCTCTCTTTGAGGACATCAGAAGAGATCAGTAACTGCATTCAGTTCCTCAAAGGTGTCAGTGAAACCTGTGGTTTGGAGATTCACACACAAGTCAGACTGGGAGAAAGTTTCTATTTAGAATAATAAATTATAAAATCTTAAAACATAAGAATTAGTTGGACGTTAAATATTGAGTCCCTAGCTGTGCCCTGTCACTAATAAAGTAGATCTGTGGAGGTAAATTGATTTGCCAGGTCTTTCCGACAGTAACTGGTAGAGCTGAGATTTGAATCCGGGTCTTCTGATTACTCCAATTTGAGTGCTTTTTCTGCTATTACTACCCTTTAGATTAAAAAGTTAATTTTATGTTAGAAAGACAATTCTGGTAAGCACAGAAGTCATATTAATGCCAGTAGGAGTGATATTAAATATTAAGAAGTTGTATTAGGGCTTCCCTGGTGGCGCAGTGGTTGAGAGTCCGCCTGCCGATGCAGGGGACACGGGTTCGTGCCCCTATCCCGGAGGATCCCACATGTCGTGGAGCGGCTGGGCCCGCGAGCCATGGCCGCGGGGCCTGTGTGTCCGGAGCCTGTGCTCCGCAACGGGAGAGGCCACAGCAGTGAGAGGCCCGCGTACAGAAAAAAAAAAAAAAAAAAAAAAAAAGAAGTTGTATTAGGGTTTTCCAGAGAAAGAGAACCAAAGGAAATCATATGCATATATGTTTGTATGTATATATATGTATGTATATTCACACACACATCTAAAATTTTAAGGAATTGGCTCACACAGTTATGGAGGCTGAGAAGTTCCAGGATCTGCCCCAGGATCTGTAGTCAGCAAGCTGGAGGCCCAGGAGAGCGGATGGTATAGTTCCAGTCTGAGTCCAAAGGCCTGAGAACCAGGAGAGCCAGTGGTGTAAGTTCTAGTCCAAGTCTGAGTCTGAAGGCAGGGGGAGAAAACTCCAATGTCCCAATTTGAAGATAATCAGGCAGAGAGAGCATATTCTCTCTTAATCCACCTTTTATTCTGTTCAGGATTTAAATGGATTGGATTGGGAAGGGCAATCTGCTTTACTCAGTCTACCAAATTAAATGCTAATCTCATCCAAAGGCCCTCTCACAGACACCTCCAAATAATGTTTAACCAAATATTTGGGCACCCAGATATTTAAGTTAACCATCACAGAAGTGGACAAATTCCTGGGTTATTTTTTTAGATTTTATAATGATAATGACCTCTAAGTAGGTTGGTTGTTTTATAGAAAAAACTCCACATATGTTGCATTTCTCTCTTTTTGCCCTTTGCATAATTTCAGGGTATTTTTTTCCCCTTTCATCTCTTCATCTGGAAAAAAATGATACTACATAAAAAAGGGTTATTAGCTTGATTTCTTTCCTAAAAAGTCTATTACTCTAAATAAGTGAAATTAGCTATTTTTTGTGTGTGACAAGAACAAAGAAAAAGTTTCAATTTGTACTACATGTATTGTATATTAAACATGTGCTAGGATGTATATCAGAAAAGTCTGGTCTTAAATAGAGTAGATCTTTTATATTCATAAGTCTTTACAAATGACATCTTCTAGTCACTTTAAAATCCCTGAATTTTTAAAAACCACTATGGGGGTAAAAAACTAAATTACTTCCAAAGGTCAGGTAGATAATGTAAATGAAGGAAGCATTCTAGAGTAAGTTCATAGGGAGCAGTAGGGGCAATGGCAAGCTGGAATGCACATGCCCTGTCTGTAGGGGTTGGTCTATAATCAGCTCCAGTCTTGTATTGCCATGTGGAAATGTGAGACCAGTATTGCAAGTTCCCATGATTTTTTAAAAAAGAATTTGAAGTGCTATGTTTTTGTTTTTGTTTTTTTTTTTTTTGCGGTACGCGGGCCTCTCACTGTTGTGGCCTCTCCCGTTGCGGAGCACAGGCTCCGGACGCGCAGGCCCAGCAGCCACGGCTCACGGGCCCAGCCGCTCCGCGGCATGTGGGATCCTCCCGGACCAGGGCACGAACCCGTGTCCCCTGCATCAGCAGGCGGACTCTCAACCACTGCGCCACCAGGGAAGCCCCAAGTGCTATGTTTTTATCTTTTAATGTAAAGTTGAAACTAATTCTAGTTCTAAAAAAAAAGTTCAGACCAAACTAAATACATGTCGTTGTATCTGGCCTATGGGTCTTTAGTTTTTGACATCTGATCTGTAGCATATAATTTCTTCCTAGAAAATTCATTCATGACAAGTAGAGGACAACAAATCCTAATTGAGAGCAGATTCTGGACAATCAGCCAGGCTCAGTCTTTTTTTTTTTTAAGTTGAGGTAACGTTGCTTTATAAGTTTCATGTATACAACATTATAGTTCAACTTCTGTATGTACTACAGCATGCTCACCACCGAAGTCTAGTTTCCATCCATCACAACAGTTTACCTCCTTTATCTATTTCACCCTCCCTCAGCCCCTCTTTCCTTTGATGACTACCAATCTGTTCTCTGTATATTTGTGTTTGTTTTTATTTTTTGTTTGTTCATTTATTATTTTTAAACATTCCACATATGAGTGAAATCATGGGTATTTGTCTTTCTTTCTCTGACTTATTTCACTTAGCATAGTACCCCCAAGGTCTATCCATATCATTGCAAATGGCAATATTTCATCTTTTTATGGCTGAGTAATATTACATTGTATTATATATCATGTCTTCACTTAGGTTGTTTCCATATCTTGGCTATTGTGAATAATGCTGCAGTGAACATAGGGGTGCATAAAACTTTTTTAATTAGTGTTTTTATATTCGGATAAATATACAGAAGTGGAATAGCTCGATCATATGGTAGTTCTATTCTTAATTTTTTGAGGAATCTCCATATTGTTTTCCATTGTAGTTGTACCAATTTACGTTTCTACCAACAGTGTATGACGGTTCCCTTTTTCTCCACGTTCTCTCCAATTCTTGTTATTTCTTGTCTTTTTGTTAATACAGGCTCACTCTTTAACACTCCTTTATATAATTATGTGATTCAAATTCACAATTTAGGAAAACGACACATCTCTACAAGCCATGGGTCTCAAGATCTCTAATGGATACTTTGAATGAAATCTTTGAAACCAAGTATCTGCTGTACTTGGAAACTGGGTTAACCCTTGGTGATTTGGAGGACCATCTCTGTTCCTTTCTGTTCTTATCCAGTGCCAGCATGGCCTCCCTCTGAAAAAACAACCAATGAGTTTAACCCTCTCATGGTAGAATTTCAGCTGCTATTTGGCCGTAAATGGTAGGGTTTTGCACTGAGGACAGCTGACAAATTTACCAATACATATGGCTGGTTTGGTTAAGGTAAAATAATGGCATTGAAATCGTTTGTTTTTTCTTTCATTAATAAATTTTAGTCTATTTATTTACAATTTATTTGTTTGCAAGGATAAGACCAATGTCTTAGGAAAGAATGGTTAAAAAACTAATTATTACCATATAGTTTAGCATCATGAAAAAGAATATTTTATATTACGTGTGTATATATTTTTTGATATAGGGTTTTTACTCTTATCAGTAATGGCTAGTTTGATGCAAAAGTTATGTAACAACTTATTATGAATGCTGAAAACTGCTCTTATGTTAAATCTAACAGTCTCGGCTATCATCTTATAAGAGCCGCTCTCAAATTTTAACTGTGAGATCATCTGTGTAAGAGCTTGTCTCCAGTGGTGGCCACCAACAGTTCTTCCTATCTCTGTACATGCATACTGCTCCTTCCATCAAAAGGTGGAGTCTTGTTGCCCTTCCACCTGAATCTGGGCAGGCCATGTGACTTGCATTGACCAATAGAATGCAGCAGAAGAGTCTAAATAAGTTCTGGAGCAATCCCTTAAGAGTTTTCTACTTCCATGGTCTTAGAAACCAGCTACCATGGCAGGAAGCTCAGGCTAGCCTACTGAATGATGAGGGACCATGGTAAAGAGAGATACTACAGGGAGGAGGACTGGGATGCCCCATCCTTGGTCAGCACCAGACTGCATGAGACCTCTGAGGATAATTCATGCTGGTACAGTTCCCAGATGAATGCAGTTGTATAAATGAAATCTGATACCATGTGGATCACAAGTCCTGCCAATCCACAGAATTGTAAGAAACAAATAATTATTTTAAGCTACTTTGTTTTGGGATGACTGGTTATACAGCAACAAGTAACTAAAACAACCTGCTTGTTACTAATGCTAATACATAACTTGGCATCTTCCACAGAGTTGCTGACCTAGTAGGTTTGGATGAGGCCCAGAGATTTGCTATTTTGACAAGATCCTGGAATAATTCAAATGGCAGGAAGTACTTTCAGAGTCACTGCTTAGAACCATTACTCTGAAGAACACCCAGGGGTTGCTCAAGAAAGTTATTTATTTCTAAGTATGAAGAAAATTTTAGAATTTTTATTTATATATTTCCCTAGTCTACAAAATTATAAAGAAATTAAGCTTAACTATACCCTGTATATTGGGTAGACGTGATTTATAGGGTGATTCATTCACCCTCCCTATCCCACCCCTCTAGGTGGTCACAAAGCACCGAGCTGATCTCCCTGTGCTATGTGGCTGCTTCCCACTAGCTATCTATTTTACATTTGGTAGTGTATATATGTCCATGCCACTCTCTCACTTCGTCCCAGCTTACCCTTCCCCCTCCTCATGTCCTCAAGTCCATTCTCTATGTCTGCATCTTTATTCCTGTCCTGCCCCTAGGTTCTTCAGAACCATTTTGTCCCCTTTAGATTCCATATATATGTGTTAGCATACGGTACTTGTTTTTCTCTTTCTGACTTCACTCTGTATGATAGGCTCTGGGTCCATCCACCTCACTACAAATAACTCAATTTCGTTTCTTTTTATGGCTCAGTAATATTCCATTGTATATATGTGCCACATCTTCTTTATCCATTCATCTGTTGATGGACACTTAGGTTACTTCCTTGTCTTGGCTCTTGTAAATAGAGCTGCAGTGAACATTGTGGGACATGACTCTTTTTGAATTATGGTTTTCTCAGGGTATATGCCCAGTAATGGGATTGATGAGTTGTATGGTAGTTCAGTCTTTAGTTTTTTAAGGAACCTCCATACTGTTCTCCATAGTGTCTGTATCAATTTACATCCCAACAACAGTGCAAGAGGGTTGACTTTTCGCCACACTGTCTCCAGCATTTATTGTTTGCAGATTTTTTGATGATGGCCATTCTGACTGGTGTGAGGTGATACCTCATTGTAGTTTTGATGTGCATGTCTCTAATGATTAGTGATGTTGAGCATCTTTTCATGTGTTTGTTGGCAATCTGTATATCTTCTTTGGAGAAATGTCTATTTAGGTCTTCTGCCCATTTTTGGATTGGGTTGTTTGTTTTTTTGATATTGAGCTGCATGAGCTGCTTGTAAATTTTGGAGATTAATCCTTTGTCAGTTGCTTCATTTGAAAATATTTTCTCCCATTCTGAGGGTTGTCTTTTCGTATTCTTTCTGGTTTCCTTTGCTTTGCAAAAGCTTTCAAGTTTCATGAGGTACCATTTGTTTATTTTTGTTTTTATTTCCATTTCTCTAGGAGGTGGGTCAAAAAGGATCTTGCAGTGATTTATGTCATAGAGTGTTCTGCCTATGTTTTCCTCTAAGAGTTTGATATGTCTGGCCTTACATTTAGGTCTTTAATCCATTTTGAGTTTATTTTTGTGTATGGTGTTACGGAGTGTTATAATTTCATTCTTTTACATGTAGCTGTCCAGTTTTCCCAGCACCACTTATTGAAGAGGCTATCTTTTCTCCATTGTATAGTCTTGCCTCCTTTATCAAAGATAAGGTGACCATATGTGTGTGGATTTATCTCTGGGCTTTCTATCCTGTTCCATTGATCCATATTTCTGTTTTTATGCTAGTACCATACTGTCTTGATTACTGTAGCTTTGTAGAATGCTCTGAAGTTTGGAAGCCTGATTCCTCTAGCTCCATTTTTCTTTCTCAAGGTTGCTTTGGCTATTTGGGGTCTTTTGTGTTTCCATACAAATTGTGCAATTTTTTGTTCTAGTTCTATGAAAAGTGGCAGTGGATTTGATAGGGATTACATTGAATCTATAGATTGCTTTGGGTAGTATAGTCATTTCACAATGTTGATTTTTCTAATCCAAGAACGTGGTATATCTCTCCATCTATTTGTATCATCTTTAATTTCTTTCATCGGTGTCTTATAATTTTCTGCATACAGGTCTTTTGTCTCCTTACGTAGGTTTATTCCTAGGAATTTTATTCTTTTTGTTGCAGTGGTAAATGCGAGTGTTTCCTTAATTTCTCTTTTAGGTTTTTCATCAATTGTGTATAGGAATGCAAGAGATTTCTGTGCATTAACTTTGTATCCTGCTACTTTACCAAATTCATTGATTAGCTTTGGTAGTTTTATGGTAGTATCTTTAGGATTCTCTATGTATAGTATCATGTCATCTGCAAATAGTGACAGCTTTACTTCTTCTTTTCTGATTTGGATTCCTTTTATTTGTTTTTCTTCTCTGATTTCTGTGGCTAAACTTCTAAAACTATGTTGAATAATAGTGGTGAGAGTGGACAACCTTGTCTTGTTACTGATCTTAGAGGAAATGCTTTGTTTTTTCACCATTGAGAAGAATGTTGTCTGTGGGTTTGTCATTTATGGCCTTTATTATGTTGAGGTAAGTTCCCTCTATGCCTATTATCTATAGGGCTTTTATAATAATTGGTGTTGAATTTTGTCAAATGCTTTTCTGCATCTATTGAGATGATCATATGGTTTTTCTCCTTCTCTTTGTTAATATGGTGTATCACATTGATTGATTTGCGTATATTGAAGAATCTTTGCATTCCTGGGATAAACCCCACTTGATCATGGTGTATGATCCTTTTAATGTGCTGTTGGACTCTGATGAGGATTTTTGCATCTGTGTTCATCAGTGATATTGGCCTGTGGTTTTCTGTCTTTGTGACATCTTTGTCTGCTTTTGGTATCAGGGTGATGGTGGCCTCGTAGAATGAGTTTGGGAGTGTTTCTCCGTCTGCTATATTTTGGAAGAGTTTGAGAAGGATACGTGTTAACTCTTCTCTAAATATTTGATAGAATTCACCTGTGAAGCCATCTGGTCCTGGGCTTTTGTCTGTTGGAAGATTTTTAATCACAGTTTCACTTTCAGTGCTTGTGGTTGGTCTGTTTATATTTTCTATTTCTTCCTGTTTCAGTCTTGGAATGTTGTGCTTTCTAAGAATTTGTCCATTTCTTCCAGGTTGTCCATTTTATTGGCATAAAGTTGCTTGTAGTAATCTCTCATGTTCCTTTGTATTTCTGCAGTGTCAGTTGTTACTTCTCCTTTTTCGTGTCTAATTCTGTTGATTGGAGCCTTCTCCCATTTTTTTTTTGATGAGTCTGGCTAATGGTTTATCAATTTCGTTTATCTTCTCAAAGAACCACCTTTTAGTTTTATTGATCTTTGCTATCGTTTCCTTCATTTGTTTTTCATTTATTTCTGATTTGATCTTTATGATTTCTTTCCTTCTGCTAACTTTGGGTTTTTTTTAATCTTCTTTCTCTAATTGCTTTAGGTGTAAGTTTAGGGTTTTTTTTGGAGATATTTCTTGTTTCTTGAGGTAGTATTGTATTGCTATAAATTTCCCTCTTAGAATGGCTTTTGCTGCATCCCATAGGTTTTGGGTCATCATGTTTTCACTTTCATTTCTTTCTAGGTTTTTTTTTATTTCCTCTTTGATTTCTTCAGTGAGCTCTTGGTTATTTAGTAGTTTATTGTTTAACCTCCATGTGTTTGTATTATTTACAGATTTTTTCCTGTAATTGATATCTAGTCTCATAGCATTGTGGTTGGAAAAGATACTTGATACAATTTCAGTTTTCTTAAATTTACCAAGGCTTGATTTGTGACCCAAGATATGATCTATCCTGGAGAATGTGCCATGAGCACTTGAGAAGAAAGTGTATTTTGTTGCTTTTGGATGGAATGTCCTATAAATATCAATTAAGTTTAATGTATCATTTAAAGCTTGTGTTTCCTTATTTATTTTCATTTTGGATGATCTGTCCATTGGTGAAAGTGGGGGTGTTAAAATCCCCTACTCTGGTTGTGTTACTGTCGATTTCCTCTTTTATGGCTGTAGGCATTTGCCTCATGTATTGAGGTGCTCCTATGTTGGGTGCATAAATATTTACAATGGTTATATCTTCTTCTTGGATTGATCCCTTGATCATTATGTAGTGTCCTTCTTTGTCTTTTGTAATAGTCTTTATTTTAAAGTCTATTTTGTCTGATATGAGAATTGCTACTCCAGCTTTCTTTTGATTTCCCTTTGCATGGAATATCTTTTTCCATCCCCTCCCTTTCAGTCTGTATGTGTCCCTAGGTCTGGAGTGGGTCTCTTTTAGATAGCATATATACATGTCTTGTTTTTGTATCCATTCAGCCAGTCTATGTTTTTTGGTGGGAGCATTTAATCCATTTACATTTAAGTAGTTATCAATATGTATGTTCCTATTACCATTTTCTGCAGTGTTTTGGGTTTGTTATTGTAGGTCTTTTCCTTCTCTTGTGTTTCCTGCCTAGAGAATTTCCTTCAGCATTTGTTGTAAAGCTGGTTTGGTGGTGCTGAGTTCTCTTAGCTTTTGCCTGTCTGTAAAGTTTTTAATTTTTCCATGAATCTGAATGAGATCCTTGCTGGCTAGCGTTATCTTGGTTGTAGGTTTTTCCCATTCATTACTTTAAATATGTCCTGCCACTCCCTTCTGGCTTGCAGAGTTTCTGTTGAAAGATCAGCTGTTAACCTTATGGGGATTCCCTGGTATTTTTTTGTTGTTGTTGTTTTTCCCTTGCTGCTTTTAATATTTTTTCTTTGTATTTAATTTTTGATAATTTGATTAATATGTGTCTTGGCGTGTTTCTCCTTGGATTTGTTCTGTATGAGACTCTCTGCACTTCCTGGACTTGATTGACTATTTCCTTTCCCATATTAGGGAAGTTTTCAACTATAATCTCTTGAAATATTTTCTCATTCCCTTTCTTTCTCTGTTCTTCTTCTGGGACCCCTATAATTTGAATGTTCATTTGTTTAACGTTGTCTCAGAGGTCTCTGAGACTGTCCTTAATTCTTTTCATTCTTTTTTCTTTATTCTGCTCTGGGGTAGTTATTTCCACTGTTTTATCCTCCAGGTAACTTATTGGTTTTTCTGCCTCACTTATTGTGCTATTGATTCCTTCTAGAGAATTTTTAATTTCATTTATTGTGTTGTTCATCATTGGTTGTTTGCTCTTTAGTTCTTCTAGTTCCGTGTTAAACATTTCTTGTATTTTCTCCATTCCATTTCCAACATTTTAGATCATCTTTACTATCATTACTCTGAATTCTTTTTCATGTAGATTGCCTGTATCCTCTTCATTTGTTTGGTCTGGTTGATTTTTACCTTGCTCCTTCATCTGCTGTTTGTTTCTCTGTCTTCTCATTTTGCTTAACTTACTGTGTTTGTGAGTCTCCTTTTCGCAGGCTGCAAGTTCGTAGTTTCCTTTGTTTTTGGTGTCTAGTCCCAGTGGATAAGGTTGGTTCAATGGGTTGTGTAGGCTTTCTTGTGGAGAGGACTAGTGCCTGTGTTCTGGTGGATGAGGCTGGATCTTGTATTTCTGGCGGGCAGAAATGCGTCTGGTGGTGTGTTTTGGGGTGTCTGTGACCTTATTATGATGTTAGGCAGCCTCTCTGCTAATGGGTGGTGTTATGTTCCTGTTTTGCTAGTTGTTTGGCACAGGGTGTCCAGCACTGTAGCTTTTTGGTTGTTGAGTGGAGCTGGGTGTTAGCGTTGAGTTGGAGATCTCTGGGAGAGCTTTTGCCGTTTGATATTACGTGGAGCCGGGAGGTCTGTGGTGGACGAATGTCCTGAACTGGGCTCTCCCAGTTCAGAGGCACAGGCCTTACACCTGGCTGGAGTACCAGGATCCTGTTAGCCAGACGGCTCAGAAGAAAAGGGAGAAAAAAAGAAAGAAAAAAATAAATAAAATCATTTAAAAAAATATTAAAAAGTTAAAAAGTAATAAAAAAAGAAAGAAAGAAAGGAAGAAGAGAGCAACCAAACCAAAAAAGAACAAATTCACCAATGGTAACAAGCGCTAAAAACTATACTAAAAAAACCCCCAAAAAACGGACAGGCAGAACCCTAGGACAAATGGTAAAAGCGAAGCTATACAGGCAAAATCTCACAAAGAAGCATATGCATACACACTCACAAAAAGAGAAAAAGGAAAATAATATATATCTATATATTAAAAAAAGAAAAATGGAAGAGAGAAACCAAATCAGTAAACAAATCTACTAATGGTAATATACTCTAAATACGAAACTAAGAGAAACATAACCAGAAACAAATTAGATGCAGAAAGCAAACCCCAAGTGTACAGTTGCTCCCAAAGTGCACCGCCTCAATTTTGGGATGATTCATTGTCTAGGTATTCCAGAGATGCTGCGTACATCAAGTTGATTGTGGAGATTTAATCCGCTGCTCCTGAGGCTGCTGGGAGAGCTTTCCCTTTCTCTACGTTGTTCGCACAGCTCCCGGGGTTCAGCTTTGGATTTGGCCCTGTCTCTGCATGTAGGTCGCCTGAGGGCATCTCTTCCCCCCTCCAGACAGGACGGGGTTAAAGGAGCAGCTGATTAGGTGGCTCTGGCTCACTTAGGCCGGGGGAAGGGAGGGGTACGGAATGCTGGGTGAGCCTGCGGCTGCAGAGGCCAGGGTGACGTTGCACCACCCTGAGGCATGCCATGCGTTCTCCTGGGGATGTTGTCCCTGGATCACGGGTCCCTGGCAGTGGCGGGCTGCACAGGCTCCCAGGAGGGGACGTGTGGATAGTGACCTGCGCTTGCACACAGGCTTCTTGGTGGCTGTAGTCGCAGCCTTAGCATCTCATATCTGTCTCTGGGGTCCGCACTGATAGCCGTGGCTCGCGCCCGTCTCTGGAGCTCATTTAGGTGGTGCTCTGAATCCCCTCTTCTTGTGCACCCCATAACAATGGTCTCTTGCCTCTTCGGCAGTTCCAGACTATTTTCTGGACTCCCTCCCGGGTAGCTGTGGCGCAGTAGCCCCCTTCAGGGTGTGTTCACACAGCCAACCACAGTTCTCTCCCTGGGATCTGACCTCTGAAGCCGGAGCCTCAGCCCCCAGACCCCACCCACCCTGGCGGGTGAGCAGACAACCTCTCAGGCTGGTGAGTGCTGGTCCGCACCGATCATCTGTGCGGGAATCTCTCCTCTTTGCCCTCCACACCCCTGTGGCTGCGCTCTCCTCTGTGGCTCCGAAGCTTCCCCCCTCTGCCACCGGCAGTCTCCGCCTGCAAAGGGGATCCCTAGTGTGTGGAAACTTTTCCTCCTTCACAGCTCCCTCCCCAAGGTGCAGGTCCTGTCCCTATTCTTTTTTCTCTGCTTTTTCTTTTTTCTTTTGCCCTACCCAGGTACGTGGTGAATTTCTTGTGTTTTGCGAAGTCTGAGTTCTTCTGCCAGCGTTCAGTAGGTGTTCTGTAGGAGCTGTTCCTCATGTAGATGTATTTCTGATGTATTTGTGGGGAGGAAGGTGATCTCCATGTGTTAGTCCTCCGCCATCCTGAAGGTCTCCCAGTAATGTATTTCTGATTGTCGGTTGACGAAAAGTCTACAGAGCAGGAACATATTTTTAGGCCTTTCATATATAAAAGACTGGGGTTCTGGGTTAGATTTATCTTTTGGCAGATCACTTGGATTTGATAATTTTAGCATCTATTCTAAAATAACATAGATATGCATGTATCGCACCTTATGAGAATTCTATTTAGCATAAACTACAAGGGATAACACATTTCCAAATGGGTCAGCTACTACTTCTATAGTCTAGAATTGATGTTTTCTTTTCTATCTTGAAAATAGACCATGTGATGATGAAAACCTGAAAAAACAGACTTTTTAATTCTATTTTTTTTTCTCTTTTTTTTTAGCCTGATGCTGGGTAGGGGTTTCGGGGGAGGGAAGTATTATCAGGGAGAAGCTAAACTTCATCCTGCAGAGTTTTCTGGTCATTTTAACCCTTGGGAAGGGAACCCAGTTTTATTTCCCATTCTTGTACTCTGGGAGAGCAGAAAGGGAGCATTTCAGTATAAGTACTTTTCACCCATGCGGTGCATGAGAAGTACATCACTTAATACTGCACATGCTTGTAGGTAAAAGTATACTTCATAAGTATAATGAAACCTTGCTGAACTGTGCTGAAGAAATTTAGACCATTTACTCCACTTCACTATTGAAGAATTTCACTATAAGCAACTTTATAAAGAGGGAGAATATAGAAAAACACACTCTGTGGCAAGCATTTTAGATGCCTTATATAATGTGAAAATGCAAGTCTTCTTTCAATTTATCAGGAGTTTTCCCTTGATATTATAGATGTTATTAAATTGAAAACCACAAATGCCAAACTAATTTGGGTAAAATATATGTTATCTTCATAGCAGAAGGTGTAATATAAATTTTAAAAATACCCTTAGAAAATACTTCCCATTCATACTTTATTACTTCTGTGTTTTTCTGTAATGTATTTATTTATTTATTTATTATTTTTAATAAATTCGTTTATTTATTTATTTATTTTTGGCTGCGTTGGGTCTTTGTTGCTGTGCGCAGGCTTTCTCTAGTTGCGGCGAGCAGGGCTACTCTCCGTTGCAGTGCAGGGGCTTCTCATTGCAGTGGCCTCTGTTTGTTGCAGAGCACAGGGTCTAGGCGCGTGGGCTTCAGTAGTTGTGGCACGTGGGCTCAGTAGTTGTGGCTCACGGGCTCTCGAGTGCAGGCTCAGTAGTTGTGGTGTACAGGTTTAGCTGCTCTGCGGCATGTGGGATCTTCTGGGACCAGGGCTCGAACCCGTTTCCCCTGCATTGGCAGGCAGATTCTTAACCACTGCGCCACCAGGGAAGTCCTGTAATGTTTTTAAACAGCTGTTGCAGTTTACCGTATACATATGTTAAAATGTAGTCACCCACATTGTTATTTTATCAACTAGATGGTTTAGGTTAGTATTAGTTATTTACAACCTCTTCCTACCTGGTGCTTTTTTAAGCTGAGAAGGAAAGAGTATCCCAGGAACATGTTTATTATTTGTTTTGTGGAGGGGCTAATGGGTGAAGATATAAACTGGATAAATTTCTTTAAATAAAAAAGTACAGAGACACTAAAGGGGGATTGGAGTTTGAGGAGAAAAAGGAAGGAGTTTCAGGTGATAGGAAAAGGGAGGATAATCTGAGGGATTTCAAAGAAAGATAAAAGGGATCAGGGGTAGGAGCGAAAGAGTTTTAAACATTTGTTGTGTCATCTATTTTGTAACTCCTTTCTCAGCCACCCCAGAAAACCTCTAGTAAAATTCAGTTGTTGGTCCATGCTTTTGGAGTGTTTATGTTTGTTTACGATTTTGGATGTATGTGTGAGGCTGGCTTTAAAGTGTCAGTGGCTATGAAAAGAGTGGAAACCTTTTAGAGTTTTGGGTAAAATAAGCAGTGGTATACTTAGAAGTAGAATACAGTTTGCTTGGGTAGGAAGGAATATTTTATCATTTATTTAGAATCATTTAGAATTTTCTGTGCCGGGTGATAATAAAAAGCGGATTTTTTTTTTTCACTTTTATTTTGTTTTTGAATTTGCTACGAATGTGTCTCCTGATTACAGGCATCCAGGCAGACTGCTCCTCCCACCCTCCTACCTCGGTCTGTCATTAGAAATAAGCAAAAACTCTAATTTAAAATAAGGCAGGGGGCTTCCCTGGTGGCGCGGTGGTTGGGAGTCTGCCTGCCGATGCAGGGGACACGGGTTCGTGCCCTGGTCCAGGAAGATCCCACATGCCGTGGAGCGGCTGGGCCTGTGAGCCATGGCCGCTGAGCCTGTGCATCCGGAGCCTGTGCTCCACAACGGGAGAGGCCGCAACAGTGAGAGTCCCGCGTACTGCAAAAAAAAATAATAATAATAAATAAATAAATAAAATAAGGCAAATGTAGGAATTTCAATCAGAAGCTTATCACTTTTTTTTTTTCAGGTGTTCTGTACCAACTCAGAGGACGTCTCAGGAACCTAAGTGACCAATATGCTTTGAAGTCCCTGGTGAGTTTGGTCCTAATTTGTGGCCATTCTATTGCACTTGTAGATCAGTGGCAGTTCCCAAAATAGGGAATGTGGAGAACAATGTTCTTTTCCTCCTGATAGCTGAAATTACTTTGTATGTCGATTTCTTAGCACATGTAAAGAGGTCAGAATAGGTTCTCGGGTTTGTTTTTTAGTTTTTGTCCTTTCTTTCTCATTTCCCTCCTGTTTTTCTTTCTCTTATTTTATGTCTATCTGTTCTTTCTTTCTGGCTGTTTTCCATTTGTAAATTAGTGGATCATCAGTGATTAGTGAAGTTATGAAGGGATATAGTTAGAGCACCCACTGGTAACTTTTCTGGTTTCTTCATCGGTGGTCAAACTCAAGTTTAATGAGTTTCAATTACCAGTTTTCTTTTGTTGGGGCAATCAAAAGGAAGAGCCAGGGAAAAAAACATGAGGGAAAATGAATAAGCAAAGATACTACTATAGAAATAATGAGGGTAAGGCCATAAAAGTTACATTAGGCATTTGTTTCCAATCCACTGTCCTCTCTTTCACCATGTCTGTACTTGCAGAATATTTATAATTTATTATAAATTATAATCTATAAATATATTTATTATAAATTTATAATTTATTATAATATTTAGAAATCTTAGTTGCTTGCTTTTTTTGATGTAAACTTAGATTTCCTCCCACAGTAAATAACTGTGTTGAATTGCTAAAGTTGGAGTTTTGTTGCTAGTTGTGTTGCTTCAGCTATATTGTGAGGAGGTGAAAAAAGCTGGTGACAACAAACATAGATTCCTCTCACGGTCTCTTAGGTCACTTGTGCCTTATTTCCTTTTCTCCTACTTTCACTTACTGCTGAAGGGTCCTGGTCATTTGTGGTGTACCCTTGCTCTTCTGATAGGATCTCACTGAACTCCACCTATGGGTGGTGTCCTGTGGGTGTGGATGGTAGCCTGAAGCTTGTTCCTGGGCTGCCAAGACATGGAACAGTCACCTTCCTTCTTAATGCCAAACTTTGTCGGCGCTATTTTTGACTATGTGTAAACAACTGAACTATAGCTAAAACAGGGGTCATCAAACCTTTTCTGTAAAGGGCCAGATAGTGAATATTTTAGGCTTGCAGGTATCTAGTGGAAAAAAAAAGTGCAACCTAAAAGTTGAGAATTATGTTTTATTCAGTGGACATCCTGAGGACTTAAGCCTGGGAGACAGCCTCTCAGCTAGCTCTGAGGGACTGTTCCGAAGAGGTAAGGGAGGAGCCAGGATATACAGGAGTTTTTGCAAAAATAAAACAAAACAAGACAAAATAGGTAGTCAGAACATCAAAAGATTACTGTTAATCTTTTGAAGAAGATTTGAAGAAAAACAGACACCACAAGATAGTGAATTTAGCATTTTTCTATGCCTGGGAAGATGCAAGAGTCTGGGCTCATTGAAATCCTTCCTTTGATATGCACTTTAACTATTTAGGACCGGGTATCCTGCTTTTATTTACCCTGAATCCCCTCAGGGTGCACGGTTGGGGGTGGCTGCAGTGGCTGAGGGGGCTGTAACATCCTTTGTTTACTGATATGGCAGGTGACATTCTTCCTCAACATGGGCAATATAGTCTCTGTCTATTTAACTTTGCTGTTGCAGTGCAAAAGAAGCCATAGATAATGATAAACAAATGGGTGTGGCTGCATTCCAATAAAATTTAATTTTGGACACTGAAGTTTGAGTTTCCCAAACTCTTACATGTCATGAAATATATTCTTCTTTTGATTTTTTCAGCCATTTCCAAATGTAATTTGTAGGCTGTACCAAAACAGGAAGCAGGCTAGATTTGGCCTGGAGACTGTAATTTGCTGGATGTGAACTAGAACATTATTCTTTGCCATGTTATTCTGCACCACAAATTTAGTGGTTTAAAACAAAAACTGTGTATTTATTTAGCTTGCCATTTGTTGGTCGGCAATTTGGATGGGCTCCACTGGGCGGTTCTTGACTAGTTTCATGTATGTGTCTGTGGTCAGCTGCTGGTCATATAGTTCCTCTGTTTCTAGGGGTTACTGGCTATTGGCTGGGGTAATCAAGGCGATTGAAGGTCATGTATCTTTCATCAGCTAGCAGGCTAGCCTATGCTTGTTCACATGGTGGTTCTAAGAGAAGCCAAAATAGCCAAGCCCCTATGTCTGAGTACTTTTCGAGGTTCTGTGCTGTCCATTTTGCTACTGTCTCATTGGCTGAAACAAGTCACATGGCCAAGTCCAGTGTGTGGGAGAGGACTAACTAACTAAGGTATGGATACAGGCACGTGTGAACAGTTAGAGTCTTCCTGCCATAACCTACCATAGAAGGCCCCTGTCATGATGATTTATATCCCTTCCATAGGCAAAATACATTTCCTCCCTCCTAAAACCCCATAAATTTCATCTAGTCACAACATCAGGCTCAAAGTCCAGGATCTCTTGATATATAATGATGTCTGAAGGAAGTTTTTGGATGCAGCTCTTTTTTATCTCGTTGCACTAAAAAGATAAGTTACAACAAAATACAGTGTTAAGACAAGAACATGATAACTCCAATAGAGAGAACCATTTGAAAGGGGAAGAATGGGGGACATATAGCAGTCACTGGTCCATAGAAATTCTGAAATCCTGCCAGGTGTGTGCTGCCAGATCCCGCCAGATCCCCTGTACTCCAGGATCAGGAGATTTTCCTTGATTAGGCTGAGACTCAGCTTCCTGGGAGTGTTTCTTCAGTCTGTTGGGTTTTTTTTTACAGCTCTCTGGGAGTGGTACCCTAGTCCATTGTTCTTCACAGTTCTTTACTCTGACCTCTGAGATGTCATACCTTATTTATAAAAAATGGATTGTGTGGGACTTCCCTGGTGGCGAAGTGGTTAGGAATACGCCTATCAATGCAGGGGACACGGGTTCGAGCCCTGGTCTGGGACGATCCCACATGCCGTGGAGCAACTAAGCCCGTGCACCACAACTACTGAGCCTGCACTCTAGAGCCCGCGAGTCACAACTACTGAGCCCATGTGCCACAACTACTGAAGCCCACGTGCCTAGAGCCCGTGCTCCGCAACAAGAGAAGCCACTGCAATGAGAAGCACACACACTGCAATGAAGAGTAGCCCGTTTGCCACAGCTAGAGAAAGCTCGTGCATAGCAACGAAGACCCAACACAGCCAAAAATAAATAAATAAATTTATTTAAAAAAAAAAAAGGATTGTGTATGCAGCTGAATATAGTCCTCAGCCTTCTTCATTCTTACGGAGTTTTAGGGGCCCAGAGACTCTTTTTAGTTTGAGCTGACGAGGTCTCTTTCAACCCAGGATTGCTGTGCTTTTATCAGTGTAATTGACTTCAACATTTTGAGAGCTTCCTATGAATCTGATTCAGGTCTAGAAGCCACATTCACAATTCTTACAGAGACAGTTTTTTTTTTTTTTTGCTTGGGTGTGTCAGGCTGCTGGGGAAGCACCCTGAAGAATTTTGAAAGTCATTGTTTTTTTTTTTGGTCTGAGAGTATCTACTATAGATGTCCTTAAAAATTTTAGAGTTCTTAACAAAGGACTTACAGTCACACTTTGATTTGATCTTTATCCTGAAGCTATTTATTACTCTGACAATTTTTTACTGACTGGGGAGATTGAAGATAAAGAACAGTTAACTCTTTGCCCAGCGTGTCCTGGCCCCTCTATATTCCCCCTAAGTTCTGCTTCCAAAAAGAATTTTCTTGAGCTCATCTCTCCTTTCCAGTACCTTACCATAGGCAGCTAAAAGAAGCCAATTGACAAGTTTAGCTTTTTGTGAGGTGATCTCCCTAGCCAAATCCAGAAGTTTATGAGCTACTACGGGCAAAGTTTTTATTAATTATTTCACAACTACGTAACTTAGGTCACTATTTTTCTAGCCTGCTATAGCGGTTTCCTTATCACTTTCATAGCCTCTGCTAACTGTGCTCACCACTTTTCCAGTCGGCATAGTTTCTTTGCAGCTTTTCCAGCTTCCACTAGCCACCTATTCCAAAGCTAATGCCACATGTTTTGGGCTTTTGTTACAGAAAAACCGTACTTCTTTGTACTAATTTCTTTATCAGTTCTTGTTGCAGCAAAACAAAGCATTCCAAAACTTAGTGGCTTAAAACAATCATTTGTGTCACTCATGTGCTCACTCACTTAATGGCTTAAAACCATCATTCGTGACACATGTGTACTGGAAAATCTGAGCTGGGCTCAGCAGGACAGAACTTGGCTGGTCTTGGCTGGACTCACTCATACATCCGCAGTCTTTGACAGTTAGAGAAGAGGCTTGACTTCAAGTGTTGGCTGGCTGCTGAGGGGCAACAGGGAGACTGGGCCACGTGTCTCTCATTATCAAGCTGGCTAGCCTGGGCTTATTCAAGCAGTGGTGATGGCAGGGATTCCAAGATCAGCCAGAGAGGGCCAGCCCCAATGAGCAATCACTTTTTAAGTCTCTGCTGTGTCACATTTACTGTTGTCATATTGGTTAAAGCAAATCACATGGCCAAGTCCAGACCAAAGTGAGTGTGGAATTACCCGAGGGCTTACACTGAAGGAAGGGATGAGTACAGAAAGGTGTGAACAAATTTGGGGCTATTTTGGCAACAATCTGCTTGCTAGTCTTATGCTAAATAGAACAGACTACAATCTGACACATAGAAAGCCTGCCAAGTTTCTATGCTAGCAAAAGAACTGCCAACGTGCTAAAAGGTCACTAAGTTTGCTGAAATTGCAAGTTTTGGGTGACTGGTTATGCAGCTCGTTGATACAGACGTGGAAAAATCAAGTTATGGCTCCAAATTTGGTAAATGCTACTTGCTGAATATCAGGACTATATAGATGTCTCTGCTTTTGAAGCTTGAGCTATCAAAAATGCAAGGGGATAGAAAGAAAAATGCTTCTGAGGGTAGACAGCGTGAAAAATAACAAAAATTAATACTATCTAACATTTACAGGGTGTTGGTCACGTGCCAGGTACTGTGCTAGTAGCTTTCATGGATTATATCATTCTCTTTTAACAACAGAAAAATTAACATTGAGAATTTGAAAAGAACTTTTTTTTTTTTTTTTAGATCTAGGGAGCATGACCTCCTCTCAGTATAATGAGAAAGCTTTTACATTATGGTGCTAAGGATTAGGAGATCTCTTTTCAAACATCACTGGTTGGAGGTTGGAGTTTATAGAAAAGTGTAGGGGACTACACTTTACTTTGGGGTCTACTGGTCACTTGTTCCATTTCCTAATTGCATGAGTATTACTGTTCGGGGCAGTTTCCATCTTTATAATGAATCCAGCTGAAACTGAAGTCCTTTCCTTTTGCCTTTATCAAGTAAAACATTCTAATATAATAATTGGCTCTTGGGAAGAGAACATATTGCGATGCTCTTTGCATATTTCTCATCCATTCTTTATTGACCCCAAAATGCAAAAGAAGAAAATAACAGAGATTTTCCCGGAATGAAATATTTGCTTTTCATGATTAGCGTAATTTATAAGGATTCACAGAAAAGTTAGCAAAGAAGTGACAAGGAGTTAGACTTGAGTAGAAGAGTAAAGAAGTAGAATTATTAAAGGTGTTTTTCTTCAGAAACTTAGGTCAAAGTGAAGATTAAGATGGAGGAAGCAGACCAAGAATATATCAACGGATCAAGAATATAGCAATATATCAACGGCTTCCCTTTAAATAGATAGAAACTGACATACACACATGCAATTGGAATTGAGAGATGCATGGGTGGGGGTAAAAGAAGATTCTGTAAAGACATAAAACTGATAACCAAACTTTATTTTTGTATTTAAAAAGCAGTACTTTCTGCATGAGAGAAAAAAACATTTTTTTAAAAAAATTAAGCTGAGTTATAAGCAAGAAAAAAAATTTGAAAAGTATCTCAGGTGTTCAAGTTTGTGACTCTAAAGTACAATCTATAACTGGCTAACTATGGCAAAAGTAAATGAGAAACTTTAGCAGTTAAGAAGGTACCTTACTTTAGACTGATAGACATATATACCAGACTGAACAAATGGAAAATTCTTAAACCCTTACAGAAAAACAAGCACGTTGACAATATAGTTCAATGTTGAAGGAAGGTATTAAGTCCACTAGGTTACGGAATGCTTAATATTTTTAAACCTTGATTTCCTCCTTTTTTTTTTCAAGAATATTGATGCTTTTGTCATTGTGATATGACTTGCAGAAATTCTTTTTAGTTTTACTTTTTAATTTTGAAAAATTTCAAACATTCAGAAAAATTATAGAAACTTTACTGAATTCTAGAACACCCATGTACATTTCACCTAGATTTATCAGTGTTTTCTCACATTTTTATCTCTTTATGAATATGCATAATTATCATCTATCTATCTATCTCTATCTACCTAATCATGCTGAATTATTTGAGAGTAAGTTGAAGATACTTGAAGCATATATGTCCTTACAGCCTCATGTATTAATTTCACCCCTAAACACTTGAAGCATATATGTCCTTACAGCCTCATGTATTAATTTCATTTAATACAGCTTAAATATAAAATTCAGGAAATTTAATATTAATACAACACAAATTACCTAATATACAGTCCATATTCAGATTTTTCCAATAGTTCTAATAATGTTCTTTAGAGAAAAACAAACAAATAGAACAAAATACCCTTTTTCCTATCTCGACATCAATCCAGAATTACATATTGTGCTTAGTTATTGTGTCTCTTTAGTCTCTTTTAATCAGGACCAGCCCATCAATCCTTTTGTTTTTTTCATGACATTTTGAAAATAACAGGCCAGTTGTTTTGTATAACATCCCTGAATTTGTGTTTGATTGTTTCCTCATGATTAGATTCAAGTTGTGCATTTCTGTCAGGAGTACTGTCTACATGGTGTTGTCCTTCTCAAACATATGACCCCATGTCACACAATGTCAGTTTATCTCATTATTGGTGATGCTAACTTTGCTACTTTCCTAAAGAGGTGTCTGCAACTGTCTCTACTTAAAGATGCCATTCCCTTTGCTAACTAATATGTAAACCAAGAGGAGATACTTAGGTCCTATTCCCCAACTAACTTTTGCCCAGAGGCTGTAACATTTACTGATAATTTTTGCCTAAACCACTTATTACTATGTTAGTTACCAAATATTTTATTTTTACCAATTTTGATCAAGCAGAACTTTTTACCAGTGATTTTTTTTAAAAAAGAGTGTAAAACAGGTTATCATAGGGATTAATACATCTGTAGACAACCAGAAGCGCACAGTATTACTACAGGTAATTAATCTGGAAAGGCAAAAAAGAGAATAACTCCATTGAAGAACGAAGCTATTGCAACAAATGCTCTGAATTTTTCATCAAGCAGCAGAATGGTAATAAGTTAGGTCTATGAAGTGTAATGAGTGCATCAGCCATTTCCCCCTGCATAATCTTAAACTGCTTTGGATTTTTCCACAATCATGCACAGTAATAATCAAGAAAATGTTTGGACTGTACAAAAAAAAGAGCTTGGCACCAAGTATAATAGAACAGAAATATGAAAACAAGGGAACCAGGTAAGTCATTTAAGATTGGAAGATGTTTACATAAAATTTCTAAAGCAATTGATAAATGATACTACTTATATTACTAGTTTTTCTTTCTCTATTTCTGGCTAATTTTATTAATAAACTGTAGCTTTAGATTAGTCTTAGTTGCATCTAGTGAATTCAAAAAAGAATGACTGCAATAAAGTGTCTATCATGTCTTGCTGAATAAAATGTGTATTTTGTGCAACCTGAGATTGAAGGCTTTCTCAGCTTCTTGGAGTTTTAAATTAGACAGCCCCCACTTCTTGCAGACACAGTTGCTTATTTGTCAGTTTGAGTTTGATTTATCTCAAGCAGGAGCTAAAACTGTGTTAAAATCTTCTGTTAAGCATGTAAAATTCCACCTATATACAGTCAGTAAGCTAAACATCTCTAATAAAAGCTGTGTTCTCATTGGAAGCAAAAATAGGATAGTAAGAGATTTGTTTCTGTGAAGGAGGACATGAAAAGTATTAGAAACCAAGTGTCTTCTCTTTATAAAATGGCGCTGATATAGAAGGCATTAAAAATATTTTTCATGATTTTTTTAAATTACACATAAAATAACCAGTGAATCTGTATTCAGCTGTTGATCAGTTTAGTGATGGGCTGAAAAATTAGTGAATTAATGAGTGTCCTCTGCTTTATTCATTATTTCACTATATTTTTGCTTTTCTGGTTGCACCTCTGTGAGAATAAACCCAGAATATAAAGTTATATAACATTGATGGTTTTATAATTATTGTTTTCATATAATTTCAGAGATCATTTTTGGCTTCTTGACATTTTTGTTTTGCTCATTTATTTGTACATGTTAAATTTTAAAAATTCTATTAGATAAATTAAAAATGTTATGAGTGTGGATTTTTAGCCTTAAAAATATGTAACCAAAGAGAATGGCCCATTTACCCTAGAGTTGATTAGCTATCTGATTAACTATCTTGTAAATTTTTGTCCATATGTATAGCATAATGTACATGAAAGGAAACAAAGGTTAAAACTGATGACTTCATGTTAAGAAACTTAAGCTGAAATTAAGGCAATATGGTTTGATTACAGCTTAGTCTTTAGAATTCTGTTTTGGTTCACCTGATTATGGTGGTGCACTGAAATTCTAGGATTCATTCATTTATTCATCTTGAACATTTATTTAGTGCTGACACATAGAAATTGTTTAATAAACAGTCATTATAATGCTTTTAATGCATTATACACATTGCACACATCCACATGTGCATTTTGCTGACATGGCTTCCTCGCAGATTGCATATATTATAAAAACAAAATATAAATTTCAATATGGTTTTATGTTTATTTCATACATTTAATAAATATTTGAGGGCCGTCCATCAGCCAGGCACTGTACCAGTCTCTAGCAATACATCTCTGGGTAAGATATATGGACCCTCAGCCTTCAGGGAGCTTATATTTTTGTAAGAAAGACAGAAAAGAAATAAGTACACAACATAATTAAATATTTTCATGAACCATGAAGGAAAAGTGCCCAGAGTAACTGGTCTTGGCAATTAAGTGTGTGCCTGTGTGTGTGTGCATACCCCTGTGTGTTTGTGTGTATGTATATGTATGGATGTGTTCTGTGTGTGCATGTATATTTATAGTTGACCCTTGAACAATGAGGAGGTTAGGGGCACTGACCTCTGCCACAGTCAGAAATCTGCATATAACTTTTGACTCCCCCAGATCTTAACTACTAATAGCCTACTGTTGACCAGAAGCCTTACCTGTAACATAAACTGTTAACACACATTTTGTATGTTACATGTATTATATACTGTATTCTTATAATAAAGTATGCTAGAGAAAATAAAATGTTATTACAAAAATCATAAAAAATACATTTATAATACTGTACTGTATTTATTGATACTATAAGTTTATATCATCTGTTTAAGAAGATGAATGTTCTGTCATTACCTATGTCAATGCTGTCTTATAAGATTAAAAACACTGTAGAGGGCTTCCCTGGTGGCGCAGTGGTTGAGAGTCCGCCTGCCGATGCAGGGGACACGGGTTCGTGCCCCGGTCTGGGAGGATCCCACATGCTGCAGAGTGGCTGGGCCCGTGAGCCATGGCCGCTGAGCCTGCGCATCTGGAGCCTGTGCTCCGCAACGGGAGAGGCCACAACAGTGAGAGGCCCGCATACCACAAAAAAAATAAAAAAAAAAACCACTGTAGATATTATACATATTACTAATACTAGAGATCAAAAAATGATAATGTAAAAAAGAAATTCATACTTATTTACAGGTATAGCGTTATTCACGCATTGATAACGAAGAGGCAGCAATATGATTGCTAGTATAATCGATACAACTTCTTCACAGTAGCCTAGCCTATACATTAATGAATGAATTGAATACAATTTTTATGGGATACATTATTACCATGTTCATAGTACATTTTTGGAAACATTGTTACATTTTTCAAAAAACCACTTACCTGTGATGATAGCCTGACATGCAGTTTCTCTAATTATAAGAGAGAGGCATACTGTATGGTAATGTAATTCTTTGAAAGTTATAAAACAGTGTTAGAAAACTAACATGTTAATTTTATATTAAACATCACTCACCTTATGCCTATGTCAGTATAGGCTATCCACTTCAATACAGGTCTTGCACATGATGTTCTACATGATGAATACTTAGGCAATGATGATGATGGTACAAAAATGTCTCATACAATTCTTGCTGTACAGTTACTAGATTTTCACACGAAGACACACACGTACCCAACAGATACATTTATTAACTGTATGGCATGATAATTATTTACTTTTCATGAAGTGGAAGTGGATCATTTTAAATGTTTTCATCCTCATCATCTTCATGTTGAGTTGGCTGAGGGGGAGGAGGGAGAGGAGGGGCTGGTCTTGCTGTCTCAGGGGTGGCAGAGGCAGAAGAGGTGGAGGAGGTTGAAGGGGAGGAAGGAGAGGCAGATACACTTGGTGTAACTTTATGGAGATACACTGTAATTTCTGCCTGACTTTTTTGCTTTTTCATTTCTCTAAAAATGTTTCTATATGGTACCAGTCCTTCTACCATTTGCTTTAGTTTCAGTGCCTGTATCATGGAAGGGTCCATGTCATAAAAAGAAGTCAAAAGCAGTCTTGGATAATTGGAACTCTTCCAGTTATTGTCTAATGTCAGTCAGTCTTTTTCTGGCACTGCTTCTTCTACGACTTCTTCCTCCTCTGGCATTGGTTCAGAAGCACTCATCTCCATCAAGTCATCTTATGTTAATTCTTCTGGTGTGGTGTCTGTAAGCTGTTGAATTTCTTCAAGATCCATATCTTGAAATCCTTGAAACAGGTTATGGCCACCTGTTTTGCCATAACCACAATCTCTTTCATGATTTCCTTGATAGGCTCTGTTGTAAATCCTGTGCAGTCATGCATAACCTCTGAACACAGTTTTCTCCAGCAGGAATTTATTATTTTGGGCTTGATGGCTTTCATAGCTCTTTCTATTAACAAAGATGGTATCTTCAATGGTGTAATCCTTCCAGACGTTTATGATGTTCTCTCTATCAGGGTTTTCTTCCACAGCATTGAAAAGCCTTTCCCTAGAATACCATATGTAATGAGTCTTAAAACTACTTATGACCCCCTGATCTACAGGCTGAATTAAAGATGTGTTTGGGGGCAAGTAGACCACTTTGATGCCTTTGGTGTTGAACTCATGGGGTTCTGGGTGACCCAGGGCGTTGTCCAATATCAAAAGAACTTGAAAAGGCAATCCCTTACTGGTAAGATAGTTCCTGTCTTTAGGGACAAAGCATCAATGCAACCAATCCAGAAAAAGGGTTCGCACTGTCCAGGCCTTCTTGTTGTACAGCCAGAAGTCTGGCAGCTTGTGGTTATCTTTTCCCTTCAAGGCTCAGAGATTAGTAGCTTTACAGATAAGGGTAGACCTGATCACAAACGTGACTGCATTTACACAAAATAGTAGAGTTAGCCTATCCCTTATGCCTTAAATCCTGGTGCTTGCTTCCCTTCGTTACTAATAAGTGTCCTTTGTGGCATTTTTTTCCAGAATAAGGCACTTTGGTCTGCATTAAAAACCTGTTCAGGCAGATAGCCTTTCTCCTCAGTGATTTTCTTAATGGCATCTGGAAACTCGTCTACTGCCTCTTGGTCTGCAGAACCTGCTTATCCTGTTATCTTGACATTTTTTAAGCCAAACCTCTTTATAAAATTATCAAACCATCCTTTGTTGGCATTAAATTCTCCAGCTTTAGATCCTTCACCTTCATTTTGCTTTAAGTCGTCATATAATTATTTTGCTTTTCTAGAATCATGTTTGTGTATATAGGTATGCCTTTCTTATAGCAGTCCTACACCTGCATGTCTGCATTTTCAGTGCAAGATTAAAAGGTATTTTTGCCAAAAGTGCAAGGTTTTCATGGCTGCTGGCATAGCTGTGGTGATGGCTTCACAAGTTTCCTCTTTAAAAAAAAAAAAAAAGGGCTTCCCTGGTGGCTCAGTGGTTAAGAATCCACCTGCCAATGCAGGGGACACAGGTTCAAGCCCTGGTCCGGGAAGATCCCACATGCCACGGAGCAACTAAGCCTGTGCGCCACAACTCCTGAGCCTGCGCTCCAGAGCCCACGAGCCACAACTCCTGAATGCCTAGAGCCTGTGCTCTGCAACAAGAGAAGCCACTGCGATGAGAAGCCTGCTCACCGCAACTAGAGAAAGCCCGCGCACAGCAACGAAGACCCAATGCAGCCAAAAATAAATAAATTTTAAAAAAACACACAAAAAACAGTGGTCTTTACGCTGGATTCATTTATCTTGAAATGGCAGGCAACCGCAGCTGCAGAGCTCACTCTACAGTACAAATCAAGCAATTCAACTCTTTCTTGTAACATCATGACTTTTCTCTGCTTCTTGGGAGTACTTCCAGCATCACTAGTGGTGTGTCATATGGGTCCCATGGTGTTATCCAGGGCTTATGGTATTGGACTAAATAAAAAACAAGCAAGAACCATGAGAGATCACTTTTTACTGTGATCACTTTTTACTTTTTACTGTGATAGGCAATTTACTGGAGAGACAAACTGCTCATGTGGAGAGGATTAGCATGGATTAACATGGCATTTTAAGCGGATTTTTAATAATGATTTTAATAATGACTATGTTTGTTTACATTTCTCTCAACTGCAAATGGCGCCACGTATGGTCTGTGTTTGTGTGCGTAAGTTTGATAAATTTTAACTTCTTATAATAGAATTGTATATGTTAGCAAATGATAGACTAGTATCTATCTATATATTTTATACATTCATAACATACCTTTTTCTTAATTTTTTGATATTTCTAGTCCATGTGCTTTGTCTGTGAGTTTTTTTAAATTGTCGCAAATCTCCAAACATTTTTCTAATATATTTATTTAAAAAATTTGTGTGTAAGTAGACTCGTGAAATTCAAACCTGTGTTGTTCAGGGGTCATCTGTATTTACGTATGTGATACTGTGGATTGGGTAGTCAGAGAAGTCCTCTCTGGAGGGCATCATATAGACCTGAAGAATGAGAAGAAATCAGTCACGTAGAAGGGTGTGGAATGTTGTTCCAGAGGCAATCTTTAGGATTTAATATGATTTTATGATAGTTTTATGATTTTTAAGTTTGGAAATAACCAGATAACTCATCTAGTCCTCCTGAGGCCCCAGAAGTTCAAGTTACTTACCCAAAGTTGCACTAGCCAAGACTGGAATGCAGAGGTGGCTGCTACTCTATAAAAGAGTCAATTAAATACATAAAGACATAAAAGCAGAAAATTATCATGTGCGGTATTAAGGAAATGGAGTTGGAACCTTAGAAAAAGCAGATCTCTTGCATCTTCACATTTTCCATTTCATCTAAACTCAGTGAAGAGTTTAAAATTGAATATAGGTAAGTTGGCTAAAAAACTATAATTCTGAGTCATCAGCAGCATATCTGAAAGGAACAACACATCCAAGCCTGGCAGCTCCTATTTTTCAGATTAGAAATTAACTGCTATGCTGTCAGGATGAAATGGTATGTTTTATTATTGAAAAGGCAGCTCTATTAGCTTCTTTGGGCCACAAGGGCCCATTTATTTAATTACTTCTTCCCGGACACTAAGTGGATCCCTAGTGACCAGGCCAAATTATAGCACCTTAAAAGGTGAGCAACGCATTCACTTTGATGGATAGTAGGTTTTCTTTACTTTCCTTCCATTTATTCTTTTTTTTTTCACTAAATATATAAATAATGGAGGAATCCAGTTTCTTTTCACCTCTGTTGAAAATAGCTTAGGGCCAAAGCATTTTTGATTCACTGTTAATAAAATAATATGATATAGAAATGAAAAGTAAGACAAATCTTCTAAATGAGGAACACAAGACTTGTTTTAGATTCCTTTAAAAAAATTCTTCAACAGACTTTATTTTTTCTAAAATAAATTTATTTATTTATTTATTTTTGGCTGCGTTGGGTCTTCGTTGCTGCACACAGGCTTTGTCTAGTTGCAGCGAGCGGGGGCTACTCTTCATTGCAGTGCGCAGACTTATTGTAATGGCTTCTCTTGTTGTGGAGCACGGGCTGTAGGTGTGCGGGCTTCAGTAGTTGTGGCACATGGGCTCAGTAGTTGTGGTTCGCAGGCTCTAGAGCACAGGCTCAGTAGTTGTGGCACACAGGCTTAGTAGTTGTGGCACACGGGCTTAGTTGCTCCCTGGCATATGGGATCTTCCCGGACCAGGGCTTGAACCCGTGTCCCCTGTGTTGGCAGGCGGACTCCCAACCACTGTGCCACCAGGGAAGTCCCCCAGAGTATTTTATAGAGCAGTTTTAGGTTCATGGCAAAATTGAGAAGAAGGTACAGAGATTTCCCATATACTCCCTCCACAACCTCCCCCCAGCCTCTCCTACTATGAACACCCCCCTCCACCACCAACCCCAGAATAGTCCATTTGTTGAAACTGATGAACCAACATTGACACATCATTATTACTCTAAGTTCATACTTTACATTAGGGTTCATTCTTGGTTACATTCTATGGGTTTTGGCAAATGTATAATGACATGTACCCACCATTATCATATCCTGAATAGTTTCTTTCACTGCCCTAAAAATCCTCTGCGCTCTGCCTGTTCATCCCTCACTCCTCCATAATCTTTGACAGCTACTGATCTTTTTACTGTCTCCGTGATTTTGCTTTATCCAGAATGTCATGTAGTTGGAATTGTACAGTAGGTAGTCTTTTCAGATTGGGTTTTTTTTTACTTAGCAATATACATTTAAGGTTCCTCCATCTCTTTTCATGGCTTTGATAGATCATTTCTTTTTAGTGCTGAATTATATTCCATTGTCTTGGTGTAAGATTCCTTTTTTAGAGCTCTAAAGTTAACAGAGATTTTGAATGAGAAAATTTAAAATCAGGGCTTCCCTGGTGGTGCAGTGGTTGAGAGTCCACCTGCCGATGCAGGGGACACGGGTTCGTGCCCCGGTCTGGGAAGATTCCACATGCTGCGGAGCGGCTGGGCCCGTGAGCCATGGCTGTTGAGCCTGCACGTCCGGAGTCTGTGCTCCGCAACGGGAGAGGCCACAACAGTGAGAGGCCCACATATTGCAAAAAAAAAAAAAAAAAACAAATCAGAGAAGGAAAAATAAGTTATATTTTAAAATTATTTTACAACAAAGCATGAAAACATAGATAGATTCTTATAATTAAGCATGCAAGAACATAAATATAAGTATTGTTTTGTAGAATGTCTTCCCTTTGTTAACAAAGTTGAGATTTTAATGCTAAAATCTCAATAGAGTCAATAGGAAAAAATAAAAATTAAGACATCTAATAATGTAAATGTAGGTCATGGGTAAATATCATAGTAGAACAAAATCTGTATCTTAAAGATATTTTATTGGACCAGCAGATAGCCAGCCTTTCAAGCAAATTTTCTTTCAGATTCTTTGAGTGTGGTTGATATTTAAGCTTTGCTTGCCTAGCATTGAGCACCTCTTACTAATGGGTTATGACTTTCATCCTTTAATTTTTAATTCTTAGTTTCACATGCTCTAAAGGGACAATTCTAACCTTTTTAAATGAATTTGCATTGGCACTCAATTTAGTTGTTTGGGATAAAAATATACAATATCTCACAGCTTCTTTCTCAAGAGAAATTAAATCTTTTCAAACATTACTGATTTTCAGAACCTTCCTATATGGTAGGTGGGAGATATTTATCACAATTCCTATTGGATGAATTGAAAAGCGTATGCACAAGATGAGAGTCAAGCTATTCGAGATTAATTAATAAATCAGTAGGGATAAGTGAGAACAGAAATTCTATGTTTTGTGTGTGTGTTTTTAAAATTTTTATTGGAGTATAGTTGATTTACAATGTTGTGTTAGTTTCTGCTGTACAGCAAAGTGAATTAGTTATACATATACATATATCCAAGAAATTCTATGTTTTGATTCTTGGAATCCGGTGTTTTGCCTTCTAAACTTTGCCTTGTTGATGTTATGTAGCAAATTGGCATGATTTGTATTTCATTAAATCATAATATATGACAACCTAGGAAGCCCTTTAAATTCTATTTGATTTTCTTTCTACTAGCACTGCTCCCCAGTGGTGGAATGGAGGTGATTCAGTATATTACTGCTTATGATGGAGAGGTCTGATTTTAGAGCTCAGGCTGAAATCATGGCTCTGAAACTTATTAAGAGTGTGCTCTTGGGAAAGTACTTAAACTGTCTAAAAATGTAAAAAACAAAGTGAGAAAGAGAGATATATCTACATCATATAATACCTACATCATAGAGTTCTTATGGAGATAAAATCAAATATTGATTATAAAGTACCTGTAGAGTACAGTGCCTAACACCCTGAAAATGCCCAGTGAAGATCAATATTAAAGCCAGAAGGTAGAAAATTCTTGTTGTTATTTTATAGATCATAGGTTCCTCCAGCAATAGTGATTTAAATTTTAGCTTAAATTATTTAAATAAATATATTACTGTTATTTTTGGACTCAAATAAAAAAATTGCTTATCTTGCTTTCTCTATAGTGCAGATTTGTGAGGTTTCATCTTTGTGGAGAAGAAAAAAAACCCTTCCACAAACCCCTCTGTGCTTCTAATACTATATCCAAGGAATCTAAGCTTTTGTATTGGAAAAAGTGTCTTTGTTTTCTCACTATCATGGTACAATTAACATTTTAACTATTAAGTATTTGTGTAAACATTGAAGTTTAAAAAAAAATAAATTTATTTATTTATTTTTAGCTGCATTGGGTCTTCGTTGCTGTGTGCAGGCTTTCTCTAGTTGTGGTGAACGGGGGCTACTCTTCATTGTGGTGCGTGGGCTTCTCATTATGGTGGCTTCTCTGGTTGGGAGCACCAGCTCTAGGCACGCGGGCTTCAGTACTTGCGGCACACGAATTCAGTAGCTGTGGCTCACAGGCTCTACAGTGCAGGTTCAGTAGTTGTGGTGCACGGGTTTAGTTGCTCTGCAGCATGTGGGATCTTCTTGGACCAGGGCTTGAACCTGTGCCCCTGCATTGGCGGGATGATTCTTAACCACTTCACCACCAGGGAGGTACGCTAAACATCCAAATTTTAGAACATTATATGTTATGACTTGTTGCTTATTTGGCCTCAAATAAAAATCAAAATTATGATTCAAGTAACATGGGCTGCAACTTATACGATTTTAAATTTATTTATTTATTTACTTATTTATTTATGGCTTTGTTGGGTCTTCATTGCTGCACATGGGCTTTCTCTAGTTGTGGCCAGTGGAGGCTACTGTTTGTTGTGGTGCGTGGGCTTCTCATTGAAGTGGCTTCTCTTGTTGCAGAACACAGGCTCTAGTCATGTGGGCTTCAGTAGTTGTGGCATGTGGGCTCAGTAGTTGTGGCACAGGGGCTCTAGAGCACAGGCTCAGTAGTTGTGGTGCACAGGCTTAGTTGCTCTGCGGATCTGTGGGATCTTCCTGGACCAGGGCTCGAACCCGTGTCCCCTGCATTGGCAGGCGGATTCTTAACCACTGCGCCACCAGGGAAGTACCTTTATTTTTTTAAATATTGGAGTCAAGCAGAAAGTGATAAAATTATCTAAGTGATAAAATTAACACATTAATTTTAACACCATATTGGTGGGATTTTTTTCTTTTGTTGGGAAAAAAAAGCACATCCATCCCTGTGCCCCCAAACATATTTATGTCCTACTTATAATATATTAACCTAATGTCAGGATTTATTCACACCTTCCACTGACTATCATTTACTGCAAACTCAGTGAATATTTGTTGAGTTGGTTTAATACCATTCTTTTGTAAATGGATGACCTTATTTTATGGATATTAGTCTTTACTTCCCTGTTCAAATCATTATATGGGCTCTAAGAAGACCCTTCACTCTTTGTTTCTTTAAAATACAGCTTACTTGTTTATGCTTATTTCACTTAGCATAATGTCCCTAGATGCATCCATGATGTCACAAATGACAAGATTTCACTTTTCTTAAGGCTGAGTAATATTCCATTATATATATATATATATATATATGTGTATATATATATATATATATATGTATGTATATATATACACACACACATACACACACCACATCTTCTCTATCCATTCACCTGTCAGTGGACACTTACATTGCTTCCATATCCTGGCTATTGTAAATAATGCTGCAATGATTATTGGCATGCATATATCTTTTTGAATTAGGGCTTTTGTTTTCTTTGGGTAAATATTTAGAAGTGAAATTGCTGAATCATATGGCAGTTCTATTTTTAATTTTTTGAGGAACCTCCATACTGTTTCCCATAGTGGCTGTACCAATTTACAATCCCACCAACAGTGCACAAAGGTTCTATTTTCTCCACATCCTTTCCCACACTTGTTATTTGTTGTCTTTTTGATGATAGCCATTCTGACAGGTGTGAGGTGTTATCTCTTTGTGGTTTTGATTTGCATTTCTAGGATGAGTAGTGATGTTGAGCATCTTTTCATGTGTCTATTGGCCGTGTGTATGTCTTCTTTGAAAAAAGTCTATTCAGATTCTCTGCCCATTTTTTAAATCGTGTTGTTTGTTTTATTGATGTTGACTTTTATGAGTTATTTGTATTTTTTGGATATTAACCCCTTATCAGGTATATCATTTATGAATATCTTCTGCCATTCTGTAGGCAGGCTTTTCATTTTGTTGATAGTTTTCTTCATCAGGCAAAGCTTTTTAGTTTGATGTAGTCCCATTGGTTTATGTTTGCTTTTGTTTCCCTTCCCTGAGGAGACAGATGTAAAAAAATATTTCTAAGGCTGATGTGAAAGAGCATACTGCCCATGTTTTTTTCTAGGAATTTTATGTTTTCAGGTCTTATGTGTAAGTCTTTTAATCCATTTTGAGTTTATTTTTGTATATAGTGTGAGAAGGTAGTCCAGTTTGATTGTTTTGCATGTAGCTATCCAGTTTTCCCAAAGCCACTTATTAAAGAGGCTGTCTTTTCCCCATTGTATATTATTGCTTCCTTTGTCATAGATTAAATGACCATGTAAGTGGGGATAATTTCTGGGCTCTCTGTTCTGTTCCATTGATCTATGTGTCTGTTTTTGTGCCAGTACCATACTGTTTTGATTACTGTAGCTTTGTAGTATAGTTGGAAGTCAGGGCACATGATATCTCTAGCTTTGTTCTTCTTTCTCAAGATTGTTTGGACTATTCAGGGTCTTTGTGTTTCCATACAAATTTTAGAATTATATGTTATATTTGTGTGAAAAATGCAATTGGTAGTTTGATAGGGATTGCTTTGAATCTATAGATTGCCTTCAATAATATGGCCATTTAAACAATATTATTTCTTCCAGTTCATGGGCATGGTATATTTGTGTCACCTTCAATCTTTCATCAATGTCTTATAGTTTTCAGAGTATAAGACTTATACTTCTTTGGTTAGATTTATTCCTAGGTATTTTATTCTTTTTGATCCAAATGTAAATAGGATTGTTTTCTTAATTTTTCTTTCTGATAATTTGTTATTAGTGTATAGAGATGAATCAGATTTCTATATATTAATTTTGTATCCTGCAACTTTAATGAATTCATTTATTAGTTCTAATCATTTTTTGGTAGCATCTTTAGGATTTTCTATATCTAGTATCATGTCATCTGTAGATAATGGCAGTTTTACTTCTTCCTTTCCAACTTGGATTCCTTTTATTTCTTTCCCTTGTCTGATTGCTGTGGCTAGGACTTCCAGTACTATGTTGAATAAAAGTGGCAAGAATAGGCATTTTTGTCTTGTTCATAGAGGAAATACTTTAAGATTTTCACCATTGAGTATGAATGTTGGCTGTGGGTTTGTCATATATGGCTCTTATTTTGTTGAGGTATGGTCCCTCTATACCTACTTTATTGAGAATTTTTAATTATAAATGAATGTTGAATTTTGTCAAAAGCTTTTTCTGCATCTATTGAGATGAGCATATGGTTTTTATTCTTCAGTTTCTTAATGTGATGTATCACATTGATTGATTTGTGGATACTGAACTGTCCTTGCATCCCTGAGGTAAATCCCCCTTGATCATGGTATATGATCCTTTTAATATATTGTTGAACTTGATTTGCTAATATTTTGTTGAGAATTTTGCCATCTATGTTCATCAGTGATATTGACCTGTAATATTCTTTTCTTTTTTTGTGTATGATATCTTTGCTGGTTTTGGTATCAAGATGTTGCTGGCCTCATAGAATGAGTTCAGAAGCATTATTTCCTCTTCAATTTTTGGATGGTTTGAGAAGGATAGGTGTTAACTCTTCTTTAAATGTTTGTAGAATTCACCTACCAAAGCTATCTGGTCCAGGACTTTTTTTGTTGGGAATTAAAAAAAAAAATTACTGATTCAATTTCATTACTAGTAATTCATCTGTTCGTATTTTCTATTTCCTTCTGATTCAGTCTTGGGAGATTTTATGCTTCTAGGAATTTACCCCTTTCTTCTACATTGCCCAAATTGTTGGCGTGTAATGTTTCATAGTAATCTCTTGTGATTTTTTGTATTTCTATTGTGTTGACTGTAACTTCTCCCTTCTCACATCTGATTTCATTTATTTGGGCCCTCTCTCTTTTTTTCTTGATGACTCTGGCTAAAGCTTTATCAATTTTGTTTATCTTTTCAAAGAACCAGCTCTTAGTTTCATTGATTTATGCTATTATTCTTTTAGTCTCTATTTCATTTATTATTTTTTAAAATAAATAAATTTATTTATTTATTATTTATTTTTGGCTGTGTTGGGTCTTTGTTGCTGCACATGGGCTTTCTCTAGTTGCAGCGAGAGGGGGCTACTCTTCGTTGCGGTGCACGGGTTTCTCATTGTGGTGGCTTCTCTTGTTGTGGTATGGGCTCTAAGCACGTGGGCTCAATAGTTGTGGCTCACGGGCTCTAGAGCGCAGGCTCAGTAGCTGTGGCTCACAGGCTTAGTTGCTCCATGGCATGTAGCATCTTCCCGGACCAGTGCTTGAACCCGTGTCCCCTGCATTGGCAGGCGGATTCTTAACCACTGTACCACCAGGGAAGTTCCATTTATTTTTTTTTATAGTCTTTATTATTTATTTACTTCTACTAACATTGCATTTTGTTTATTCTTCTTTTCCTAGTTTAGGTGTAAGGTTAGGTTGTTTGTTTGAGATTTTTCTTGTTTCCTGAGATAGGCTTGTATTGCTATTAAATTCCCTCTTAGAACTGCTTTTATTGAATCCCATAGATTTTGGATTGTTGTGTTTCTATTTTCATTTGTTTCCCACTTTTTAAAAATTTCTTTTTAATTTCTTCAGTGACCCATTGGTTGTTTAGTAACATATTGTTTAGACTCCACTTGTTTGGGATTTTGCAGGGTTTTTTTTTTTTTTTTTTCCAGTTGATTTCTGGTCTCATACCATTGTGGTCAGGAAAGATGCTTGATATGATTTCAATCTTCTTAAGTTTATTGAGTCTCATTTTGTGGCCTAGCATATGATATTCCTGGAGACCATTCCATGTGCCTGAAGTGCCCTAATTTTTAATCTAAACCTTTTCCACTGTGGCTTACTGATCCCCAAATAACCAAATTCTTATATCAACATTACAAAAGGAAAAAACTTGTTAAACACCAAGCCAAGTGATTCCTAAGGCTATGTCTAATCTGGGGTATCTTATTAAAAATGTCTCTTCAACACATGCAATGCAATTTGTAGACACTGGTGCCCATTTTCAGATTTTTGAAAATAGTATTCACATCACACTGATGGTCAGGAGTATTTTCTCATAAAATAGAGGATTGTATATGTGTGTGACCCCATCTGTACCTTTACTGTGCCTCCCTACTCCCCATCCTGTTCACTCTTGTACCTCTTAGCTCATTAATTTTCTCCTTTTGTTTAGAGGGAAAGAAATTCTGCTATGATGAATCTTGGCCCCTTACTCTTAATTTCACCCTCTACTGATATCAGAGATGTTATGAACTCTCAAAATAAAACCTCACATCTGAAAATTCCACATAATCTAATGTCAAGTGAATTGACTTGGTGGAAGTGTCTTAGCATTATGTATGGATCATCATGTGTAAAGAAAATCACCTCATAATATTCTTCATCCAGCTATTGTCTTTAACATTTAGGAAATTGACCAGCCATCAGATATATTTAGCAAACAAATACATTTAAGTTATAGGAGGGAAATTGAAATGATGGTTTTGTTTTATTTAGCAATGCATTCTTAGTTGAATTTAGTCATAGTATGTGACTATTACATGTGCAGTTTTTTTCATTGCTTGAATATTTATTTATTTAAATTAAAGTATAGTTGATTTACAATATTAGTTTCAGGTGTACAATATAGTGATTCAGTATTTTTATAGATTATATCCCATATAAAGTTATTATAAAATAATGGTTATATTTCCCTGTGCTGTACAGTATACCCTTGTTGCTTATCTATTTTATGCATAGTAGTTTGTATCTCTTAATACCATACCCCTATCTTGCCCCTCCCCACTACATGTGAAGTTTTTTTTTTTTTTTTTTTTTTTTTTTTTTCTTTTTTTTCTTTTTGCGGTATGTGGGCCTCTCACTGCTGTGGCCTCTCCCGTTGCGGAGCACAGGCTCCGGACGCGCAGGCCCAGCGGCCATGGCTCACGGGCCCAGCCGCTCCGCGGCATGTGGGATCCTCCCAGACCGGGGCACGAACCCGTATCCCCTGCATCGGCAGGCGGACTCTCAACCACTGCGCCACCAGGGAGGCCCTATGTGAAGTTTTAAAGAAGGGAAGGCATCACTCACTTCCTAATTGGACCTGGTGGGAAGATCTTCCCATTTGTACCCAAGTACCTGGAGGGTGTATCTTGGGACATACAATAGACAGTTGGGGAGATTTGCTTGAAAGTTAACTTCAACTTTGAATTTCTTTCTTTTGTTGTTTCTGTCCAGGGCAAGGGTTATTTGAAAGAATTAAAGCAAATACACCAATAAACATGCTCATGAATATGTTATTAATTAATATTTTACAGTACAGCATGGCAAATCTAAACTTCAGATTAGTGCAAGTCTATACACATCTCAGCATGTTTAGCATATTTTATGCAAATAGTTGTTAAGAATAAAAATTCTAATTTCAAATGAAGAAAATTCATGACATGCACCTTGTGTTGCAGTTTAATCACTGTATACCCAGGAAGGTATCGACAGTTGTCCCGTTGAAGCTATTAAAGTTGCTGTCCAAGGTTAAATGAAATTGCAGTTTATCAGAACAGCATTGAGAAAATAAGGGAATCTGTTCATGGCTCTTGATTAATGCCAAGCGTGATCAACACAAGGGGGTTCATTAAGCCATACATCATGTGGGTAATTTAACATGTCATTGTGCCGGCTGTCTGCTTTGACGATGCACAGGCCTGAGTTTCAAAGTTGTATCTCTGACTCACTGAGTTCTACACAGAAGCATCCCTCATACTTCTTTTGCTGAACATCTTCTATTATGCATACTTAATTTTTTAGACATGTTAAACATTTCATATAAATTATTTAATATGTTTTGGGACAAAAATATATTTTGTTTTTGTAATGGGTTCCCCTCACACTATATATGGTAACACTTATTAGGAAATTCTTCACCTTTTGAATTTTTCTTTTCCCTTAATCATATATATGTCTTAAAATCTGATGTGACTTGGAAAAAGCTATTGAAATTATTAACTCAATCCATGTTAATTTTTAGTACTCTTATTTGTGTGCTAGAGTTAATACCACTTTCACAGTACAAATTTACAAGAAATCTCTTCTCAGTGGTTTTCTCATTATTCTTTGCTTATTATATAGCACCTATATTTTTTTTTTTTTTTTTTTGTGGTACGTGGGCCTCTCACTGTTGTGGCCTCTCCCGTTGCGGAGCACAGGCTCCGGACGCGCAGGCTCAGCGGCCATGGCCCACGGGCCTAGCCGCTCCGCGGCATGTGGGATCCTCCCAGACCAGGGCACGAACCCATGTCCCCTGCATCGGCAGGCAGACTCCCAACCACTGCGCCAACAAGGAAGCCCCACACCCATTTTTAAAATTTGATTAGGTTTGGACAAATATTACTGCCAAACTATGACATGAGGTACATTATTAGTAATTTTGTTATGTATTAGAATGTTATTTAAAACATAATTGTCAGACTTCCCTGGTGGCGCAGTGGTTAAGAATCCACCTGCCAATGCAGGGGACACGGGTTTGAGCCTTGGTCCGGGAAGATCCCACATGCCGCGGAGCAACTAAGCCTGTGCGCCACAACTGCTGAGCCTGCGCTCTAGAGCCAGCGAGCCACAACTACTTGAGCTCACGTGCCACAACTATTGAAGCCTGTGCACCTAGAGCCCATGCTCGCAACAGGAGAGGCCACCTCAATGAGAAGCCCACGCACCACAACGAAGAGTAGTCCCTGCTCAGCAACGAAGACCCAACACAGTCAAAAATAAATAAATTAAAAAAACAAAAAACATAGTTGTCATTGCAAATATTTCCATGTCATTTTAGGAAATATACCAAGCATGGTAAATGATGGAATGCTTTGTGCTTATATGTTTCAGAGATTTTTTTCAATGATCTTAATTTTTCTAGGCATGATGAGTTCTTTATTTAAAAGTATAAGAGCTATAATTTTGCCTTCTGGTTTTATTTAATTTTTTTCTAAATGAAATTTGCTAATTTTATTAGTACTGAATATAATTTGATAGCTTATAAAAGAAGTAACGTATTTCCATGTAAAAGACTAAAAAACCTGTGATTTATCATTTCACATTACTTATTTGTTATCTAATACGTGGAATTCAATACAATCATGCTTCATCACTCTCACTTGAAAGTAGACTCTCCTGGTCACCAAAGATTTATGGGATACAGTGAATTAGAGGCCAAGATCTCAGCCATAACATCAGTGTCTGTTGCAGGGAAGGACATGGCAAGGGAAATATGACCATGGTTGGAAGCAATCTTAATATTAAAATTTTAGGCTACTGGAATTTAGTGAATGGGTTCCACGTTGTGCTTCTTTTAGAATCCTGTGAGCGCATATGCAAATTAGTAATCTGGACAGAGACCTAAAACTTCCTAAAATATCCCAGTGTGACAGTTGTATACTGATGACCATGGTTTGGAATTTCCCTATGTTTCGATTTGTATGTCTAATATCTTATAAATTGGAAGCTTTATGGGTTCTTTAAAAAATGATCTCCCATATGATATTGTAATGCTTTTAAGGATCCAAAAACAAACAAACAAAAAACAGGTAAACTATTTATAAGATCTAAATATACATATGAAAGAAACTATCATCACTGATGTGCAAAATATTGAGCTATGTTTGTGCGGGGTGATAACCTTGTTGACATCTACCATTCTTGGAAGGAGATTAGAATGCCATTTAAGAGCTGATGAGACCAGAGGCCAGCTTTTAAAGGCACACCTGAGTAATGGAATGCTATTTCCATTTCAGTCTCTCTTTCGTTCTCTCTTTTTTTTTTCCTTGTTGGGCTGTGAATGCACTATCTATAGTACCCTCAAAATAAACTATTTGATTATTTATAATTGGGTGTTTGAAAATGTATTTTAATTAGGTCCAAGACCAAATTAGAATGGTGACTAGTGAATACCAAACATTTTCACGTGAATACCAAACATTTTCAAAGGCAACAGAACATAAAGTGTTTTCTTTCCTGATATGTAAAGTGGGGAGGATGATTTCACTTGTCAGCTCTCAGTCACAACTCCCAGCCATTTATTGTTACTATATGATGGGTTCCTCCTGAAAAATGCTGCAAAAGTCATTCACATACTCAAGGTCTTCTCCTTGAATACTTTTTTTAAAAAAATGGTACTGTAGTGTTTTCTGCCACCATTAATTACCAAGGGTTTATTTACAAGACAATAATTAATTATACCTCTGGGAAGCTCAGGAGTCAACATGAATCAAAGCAGGCTTGGTAAGGAACATGGAAGTCTCACATAATTAAGCAGGGCACTGGAGACCAATTGTTTATAGAATGATTTTGCTAGAGCTAATTGACACTAATTATTTAATCTGATTTTCTTGTTCTTATTATTCTTCTACAGAGTCACTGCTTTCTGCTAATGATGCACAGGGAACTATCAAGGTGCACTATGCCTGCATTCTGTGTAGCCTCCCGTGTAGGAAATCGATAATGCTTAGATCATTTCCTAACGTGCTACAGACTATTATATAAAACAAATCACAGAAGAAATCAACAAATCATCAATGCTAAAATACATACCAGGCAATCACTTGTATTGATGGCTGTTACCTTTTTCTCATATAAGACTGATCCAGTTTTCACTCAGGTTTAAGTTTAAATCATTTAAAATTTTAAAATAGGTATAAACAATGAGCTCATAGTTTCCACACAATTTTTTTAATGTGTAAGATGAGGTGAGGACTGTGGTGTGATTGAAAAGAAAAACAAAGTTTATATAGCTGTTTAAGTAAAAAGAAATGTTCCAGTTGAACGTATAGTGAAACTTAGGGAACAAATCATCTGCAAACATGCCACATTTTATGCAGGAGCTATGCTGATGGGTAAATGAAAGCTGGATACCTACGGTAGCTGACTAAAAAGCATGCAATGTGAATTGTGTTTTATGGTACTAGTGTCTCTGTGGTTTCCGCTTATGGATTGCTTCCTCCTCTGAATATCAGTGTTTGATGACAGTGTTCATAGTTAAGATAATCAAAGATGGGGATTAATTTACTGGTTGCATATTTTGATTCATTCACTTCTTAACCCTTAACATACAAGGCTGTTGTATTTTGTATAAGATTCAGGTTCTAAGTAACCTTCTGGCTAAAAAATTAGGAAAAATGGAATCTCTAACACCTTTGTAGTACCGTGAAGAATAATAGGTTTATCTTTGGATCCCTGTCACCCACTTCATCCTGTGTATCCCCCTCCTCACCTTTCTGGTGATGTCCTAAGCTAGTCTGTACTATTCTCTTTGCCAGATCATTCTGTCCTCCCCCTTTATTTTCTTTCTCTGCCATTAAAAGTTACATGTTCTGGGCTTCCCTGGTGGCGCAGTGGTTGAGAATCTGCCTGCCAATGCAGGGGACATGGGTTTGAGCCCTGGTCTGGGAGGATCCCACATGCCGCGGAGCAACTAGCCCCGTGAGCCACAAATACTGAGCCTGCGCGTCTGGAGCCTGTGCTCTGCAATGAGAGGCCGCGATAGTGAGAGGCCTGCGCACCGCGATGAGGAGTGGCCCCCACTTGCTGCAACTAGAGAAGGCCCTCACACAGAAACGAAGAGCCAACACAGCCATGAGTAAATAAATAAATAAATAAATACATAAATTAAAAAAAAAAAAGTTACATGTTCTGTAATTTATCCCTCAGTCTCTCATTCTTTGTTCTCCAGAGTGACAGTCAGCTAAGGAGTCCATGATTGATTTTAAAGTGCTCATTTTCCCACATCATTGCCTGTTCTGGATTTTATCAATATTTTGTTCACCGTAGAGTGCCCTGGAGAACTTAGTGTAGTGGGAGGATTTAGACGTGAAAAGACATATTCTGGGATATTGTAAGAAATGTAAATGGCAGATTGCAAAGTTCAAAGTATGAGGACATTTACCCAACCTGGGGATCAGTTAAAGCATCCTAGAAAGAGTAGTTAGTCTCATTGGTTACATCAGAGAATTCAGTAAGCATGATTGAAATCCATCCCTGAGTTAAATACCTCACTAAGCCAAAGAGACTTTAAAGGCAGTTCTCTTTTAGAAGATACTGTGAGATATAATAATCATCCTTGTTTAATGCTGGGCTCTCTTCTAAATGCTTTACATGCCTAAATCAATTAATCTTCCCAACAGTCATATGAGGAACACAATTTTATGTATTTACTTATCCTCATCTTACAGATAAGAAAGCTGAGGCATTGAGGTTATATAACTTGTACAAGATCATATAACTGTTCAACAGCAGAGCTGGAATTCAAGCTGAAGTGGTCTGGCCCCAAAGCTGAGCTCTTAACTGTGGTGTCTGAAGAGGACTGGCTGATATTTTTATGCCCATGTCTTTGGTCAGTATGGTTCTCAATCCTGGATTCTCATTAGAATCACTTGATATGGGAGGGGGACAGAGGTTGGATTTTAAAAGAAAACATTAATGTCTGAGGGGTGGGGTCCAGGCAAGGCCACTTTTCAAAGTGTCCCCACCTCTCCCACCCCGCTACCCGCCCTCAGTGATTCTAATGTGCAGCCAAGGTTAACAAGTCCTGCTCCAGGCCCTGGGGTGGGAGCTGTTCTCCACCTGCCTGTCTATGCCCATCACCCACAGTTTCTAAAGGCTGTAAAAGCATGTCACTAATCCTCTGGCAGGAAGCAGTTCCTCAGGTGCCGATTCTCAGTGTCCATGAGTCGAACTCTACAGACCCCAGGTCTCTGTATTTGTGAATAGATCAAAATTGTGGTAACAGTTGGTCTAGGACAGACCCAGACAGAAGGCTCCCTGGATGTCCAGCCTGATTCACCACTGGTGTAATTTTAACAACCTAGTGACCCTGGGATCCCTGGGCCCTACTCCCTTTCATACCCAGTCATTCTCCAATATATCCCAACCATTTAATATACTTTGCACATGTCTATGAAGAAACCTTAGGGCAAGACCTTTCTAGGTGGGTAAATTTAAGTAAACCCTCATAACTCGATTTATTAATTTTAGAGGACTCTTTAAAAAACAAAACCACAAGCTATTATCACAACCAACATAATTTTAAAGATTTCTTATTAATATGATTATCAAATTGTATCAAAAATGTCTTTTTAGAGCTAGTTTGTTAGAATCAGGATCCAAATAAGGTCTTTGCATTACATTTGGTCTAAGTGACTCTGATATATAGTAGCCTTCTCCCCCTTATCAGGCTATTTATTTTTTGAAAAACTTGGGGGCCATTTCTCCTATAGAATAACCTATGCTTTAAATTTGGCTGATTGTATTCTCCTGTCGTTTAGCACGCTTTCTATTCACTGTATTTCCTGTAAATTGTTGATAAGATCTAGACCCTTGATTGCATGTGGATTCTGGTTTTTTGCAAGCATACTTCATAAATATGTTTATTTCCTACTGCAGCACAGCAGGATTCGCATAATACCTGGTTGTCCTGCTTTTAGTGGATGATGAGATTGATCAGTGAGTTCCAATGTTGCCAGTCTGAAACCTCCATTATAAAGTTCCCCATCAACCTTTTGCCTAATGGCTTTTAGCCACTGAAGGTGGTTGCAATATCAGTTATTTCATCAGGGGTTGCAAATGGTGATATTCCAGTTAAACCATTCCTTCTTCATTTATTAGCCACGTTTCTTCTTTATATAAAGGAGACCTTTTGCTCATCAACTGTTTAATTAATCTGAAATCAATTTGTACAGAAAATGCAGTAAAATTTTTGATTTTTTTGCCCATCAGTTTTCAGATTAGTGAATTTGGTGTCCTGGCAACTTTTAAAAGAAACTCAGGGCTTTGTTTTGTTTTGTTTTTCGGCGCCGTTATAAACTTAACAGCTTTCAATGCATTGCAGCCATATTCTTCTTGGTACTTACATTATCCCATTTCTGAATGGAAGAACCACTTGAAGTTGATTGTTATGCCCATTTGATGTGACTCTAGTAAACCTTGATAGTATACTTGCTATCAGGTATCCAAGGTACCTTCTGTTTAGTTTCTCCTGTATCTCTGGAATTAGCAGTGGTTTCTTTTTAGTGAGAAATGGTATTAAAGGTCATATTCTGGGCCCTAGGAGTGCTCGTTGCTACTGGGTTGTCAATGGTTTAAAATTTTTTTATTTGGCAGTTATGATATGTATTTAAGAAAGAGAAATAAATTATGAAGGTGTACTGATATTTTCCAATTCAAATATAAAATTGCAGCTTATTTTACTTAATCTTTTTGATTTTATATTTGTTTCTCTTTTAACTGCATATCTGGTTTTCCAATTAACATTAACATAATCTATAATCATTTTATTTGCTTTATCCTTCTCTCTCCACTTGTATGTGTATTTATATGTGTGTGTTCATATATATATATATATATACACACACATATATACATATATATCTACATATATAGTAATTTTACTAACAGCTCTTAGTAAGGAACTCTTAAACTGAATGCAGTTTAATATTTCATTGTGATTCTTTTTGCCTTTTTGATCTCTATTACCAGACTGTACAAATACTTTGTTTTAAAGTGATTTTTTTAATGAAGTTTTTTTTTTGATGTGGACCATTTTAAAAGTCTTTATTTAATTTATTACAATATTGCTTCTGTTTTATGTTTTGGATTTTTGGCCACGAGGCATGTGGGCTCTTAGCTCCCTGACCAGGGATTGAACCTGTACTCCCTGCATTGGAACGCGAAGCCTTTATTTTTAACATCTTTTTGGAGTATAATTGCTTTATAATGGTGTGTTAGTTTCTGCTTTATAACAAAGTGAATCAGTTATACATATACATATGTTCCCATATCTCTTCCCTCTTGGGTCTCCTTCCCTCCCACCCTCCCTATTCCACCCCTCTAGGTGGTTACAAAACACCGAGCTGATCTCCCTGTGCTATGCGGCTGCTTCCCACTAGCTATCTATTTTACGTTTGGTAGTGTATATATGTCCATGCGACTCTCTCACTTTGTCACAGCTTACCCTTACCCCTCTCCATATCCTCAAGTCCATTCTCTAGTAGGTCTGTGTCTTTATTCCCGTCTTACCCCTAGATTCTTCATGAAATTCTTTTTTTTCTTAGATTCCATATATATATGTTAGCATATGGTGTTTGTCTTTCTCTTTCTGACATACTTCACTCTGTATCACAGACTCTAGGTCCATCCACCTCACTACAAATAACTCAATTTCGTTTCTTTTTATGGCTGAGTAATATTCCATTGTATATATGTGCCACATCTTCTTTATCCATTCATCCGATGATGGACACTTAGGGTGCTTCCATGTCCTGGCTATTGTAAATAGAGCTGCATTGAATATTTTGGTACATGACTCTTTTTGAATTATGGTTTTCTCAGGGTATATGCCCAGTAGTGGGATTGCTGGGTCATATGGTAGTTCTACTTGTAGTTTTTTAAGGAACCTCCATACTGTTATCCATAGTGGCTGTACCAATTCACATTCCCACCAGCAGTGCAAGAGTGTTCCCTTTTCTCCACACCCTCTCCAGCATTTATTGTTTCTAGATTTTTTGATGATGGCCATTCTGACCGGTGTGAGATGATATCTCATTGTAGTTTTGATTTGCATTTCTCTAATGATTAATGATGTTGAGCATTCTTTCATGTGTTTGTTCGCAATCTGTATATCTTCTGTGGAGAAATGTCTAGTTAGGTCTTCTGCCCATTTTTGGATTGGGTTGTTTGTTTTTTTGTTATGGAGCTGCAAAGCTGCTTGTAAATTTTGGAGATTACTCCTGTGTCAGTTGCTTCATTTGCAAATATTTTCTCCCATTCTAAGGGTTGTCTTTTGGTCTTCTTTATGGTTTCCTTTGCTGTGCAAAAGCTTTGAAGTTTCATTAGGTCCCATTTGTTTATATTTCCATTTCTATAGGAGGTGGGTCAAAAAGGATCTTGCTGTGATTTATGTCATAGAGTGTTCTGCCTACGTTTTCCTCTAAGAGTTTGATAGATTCCAGCCTTACATTTAGGTCTTTAATCCATTTTGAGTTTATTTTTGTGTATGGTGTTAGGGAGTGTTCTAATCTCATACTTTTACATGTACCTGTCCAGTTTTCCCAGCACCACTTATTGAAGAGACTGTCCTTTCTTCACTGTACATTCCTGCCTCCTTTATCAAAGATAAGGTGACCATATGTGTGTGGATTTATCTCTGGGCTTTCTATCCTGTTCCATTGATCTATATTTCTGTTTTTGTGCCAGTCCCATACTTTCTTGATTACTGTAGCTTTGTAGTATAAGGTGAAGTCAGGGAGCCTGATTCCTCCAGCTCCATTTTTCTTTCTCAAGATTGCTTTGGCTATTTGGGGTCTTTTGTGTTTCCATACAAATTGTGAAATTTTTTGTTGTAGTTCTGTGAAAAATGCCAGTGGTAGTTTGATAGGGATTGCATTGAATCTGTAGATTGCTTTGGGTGGTAGAGTCATTTTCACAATGTTGATTCTTCCAGTCCAAGAACATGGTATATCTCTCCTTCTATTTGTATCATCTTTAATTTCTTTCATCAGTGTCTTATAATTTTCTGCATACAGGTCTTTTGTCTCCTTAGGTAGGTTTATTCCTAGATATTTTATTCTTTTTGTTGCAGTGGTAAATGGGAGTGTTTTCTTAATTTCACTTTCAGATTTTTCATCATTAGTGTATAGGAATGCCAGAGATTTCTGTGCATTAATTTTGTATCCTGCTACTTTACCAAATTCATTGACTAGCTCTAGTAGTTTTCTGGTAGCCTCTTTAGAATTCTCTATGTATAGTATCATGTCATCTGCAAACAGTGACAGCTTTACTTCTTCTTTTCCAATTTGGATTCCTTTTATTTCCTTTTCTTCTCTGATTGCTGTGGCTAAAACTTCCAAAACTATGTTGAATAATAGTGGTGAGAGTGGGCAACCTTTTCTTGTTCCTGATCTTAGAGGAAATGGTTTCAGTTTTTCACCATTGAGGACGATGCTGGCTGTGGGTTTGTCATATATGGCCTTTATTATGTTGAGGAAAGTTCCCTCTATGCAGGGAACTTTCTGCAGGGTTTTTATCATAAATGGGTGTTGAATTTTGTCGAAAGCTTTCTCTGCATCTATTGAGATGATCATATGGTTTTTCTCCTTCAGTTTGTTAATATGGTGTATCACGTTGATTGATTTGCATAAATTGAAGAATCCTTGCATTCCTGGAATAAATCGCACTTTATCATGGTATATGATCCTTTTAATGTGCTGTTGGATTCTGTTTGCTAGTATTTTGTTGAGGATTTTTGCATCTATGTTCATCAGTGATATTGGCCTGTAGTTTTCTTTTTTTGTGACATCTTTGTCTGGTTTTGGTATCAGGGTTATGGTGGACTCGTAGAATGAGTTTGGGAGTGTTCCTCCCTCTGCTATATTTTGGAAGAGTTTGAGAAGGATACGTGTTAGCTCTTCTCTAAATGTTTGATAGAATTCGCCTGTGAAGCCATCTGGTCCTGGGCTTTAGTTTGTTGGAAGATTTTTAATCACAGTTTCAATTTCAGTGCTTGTGATTGGTCTGTTCATATTTTCTATTTCTTCCTGATCCAGTCTTGGCAGGTTGTGCATTTCTAAGAATTTGTCCATTTCTTCCAGGTTGTCCATTTTATTGGCATAGAGTTGCTTGTAATAATCTCTCATGATCTTTTGTATTTCTGCAGTGTCAGTTGTTACTTCTCCTTTTTCCTTTCTAATTCTATTGATTTGAGTCTTCTCCCTTTTTTTCTTGATGAGTCTGGCTAATGGTTTATCAATTTTATTTATATTCTCAAAGAACCAGCTTTTAGTTTTATTGATCTTTGCTATCATTTCCTTCATTTCTTTTTCATTTACTTCTGATCTGATCTTTATGATTTCTTTCCTTCTGCTAACTTTGGGGTGTTTTTGTTCTTCTTTCTCTAATTGCTTTAGGTGCAAGGTTAGGTTGTTTATTCGAGATGTTTCCTGTTTCTTATGGTAGGATTGTATTGCTATAAACTTCCCTCTTAGAACTGCTTTTGCTGCATCCCATAGGTTTTGGGTTGTTATGTCTCCATTGTCATTTGTTTCTAGGTATTTTTTGATTTCCCCTTTGATTTCTTCAATGATCACTTCATTATTAAGTATTGTATTGTTTAGCCTCCATGTGTTTGTATTTTTTACAAATCTTTTCCTGTAATTGATATCTAGTCTCATAACGTTGTGGTCAGAAAAGATAATTGATACAATTACAATTTTCTTAAATTTACCAAGGCTTGATTTGTGACCCAAGATATGATCTATGCTGGAGAATGTTCCATGAGCACTTGAGAAAAATGTGTATTCTGTTGTTTTTGGATGGAATGTCCTATAAATATCAATTAAGTCCATCTTGTTTATCATTTAAAGCTTGTGTTTCTTTATTTATTTTCATTTTGGATGATCTATCCATTGGTGAAAGTGGGGTGTTAAAGTCTCCTACTATGAATGTGTTACTATCAATTTCCCCTTTTATGGCTGTTAGTATATGCCTTATGTATTGGGGTGCTCCTATGTTGGGTGTATAAATATTTACAATTGTTATATCTTCTTCTTGGATCAATCCCTTGATCATTATGTAGTGTCCTTCTTTGTCTCTTATAATAGTCTTTATTTTAAAGTCTATATTGTCTGATATGAGAATTGCTACTCCTGCCTTCTTTTAATTTCCACTTGCATGGAATATCTTTTTCCATCCCCTCTCTTTCAGTCTGTATGTGTCCCTACGTCTGAAGTGTGTCTCTTGTAGACAGCATATATATGGGTCTTGTTGTTTTTTAATCCATTCAGCCAGTCTATGTCTTTTGGTTGGAGCATTTAACCCATTTACATTTAAGGTAATTATCGATATGTATATTCCTATTACCATTTTCTTAATTGTTTTGGGTTTGTTATTGTAGGTCTTTTCCTACTCTTGTGTTTCTTGCCTAGAGAAGTTCCTTTAGCATTTATTGTAAAGCTGGTTTGGTGGTGCTGAACTCTCTCAGCTTTTCCTTTTCTGTAAAGTTTTTAATTTCTCCATCAAATCTGAATGAGATCCTTGCTGGTAGAGTAGTCTTGGTTGTAGGTTTTTCTCCTTCATCAGTTTAAATATGTCCTGCCACTCCCTTCTGGCTTGCAGAGTTTTTGTTGAAAGATCAGCTGTTAACCTTATTGGGATTCCCTTGTGTGTTATTTGTTGTTTTTCCCTTGCTGCTTTTAATATGTTTACTTTGTATTTAATTTTTGATGGTTTGATTAATATGTGTCTTGGTGTGTTTCCCCTTGGATTTATCCTGTATGGGACTCTCTGTGCTTCCTGGACTTGACTGACTGTTTCCTTTTCCATATTAGGGAAGTTTTCAACTATAACCTCTTCAAATATTTTCTCAGTCCCTTTCGTTTTTCTCTTCTTCTTTTGGGACTCCTATAATTCGAATGTTGGTGCGTTTAATGTTGTCCCAGAGGTCTCTGAGACTGTCCTCAGTTCTTTTCATTCTTTTTTCTTTATTCTGCTCTGCAGTAGTTATTTCCACTATTTTATCTTCCAGGTCAGTTATCCGTTCTTCTGCCTCAGTTATTCTGCTATTGATTCCTTCTAGAGTATTTTAAATTTCATTTATTGTGTTGTTCATCATTGCTTGTTTCATCTTTAGTTCTTCTAGGTCCTTGTTAAATGTTTCTTGCATTTTCTCTATTCTATTTCCAAGATTTTGGATCCTCTTTACTATCATTATTCTGAATTCTTTTTCAGGTAGACTGTGTATTTCCTTTTCATTTTTTAGGTCTGTTGGGTTTTTATCTTGCTCCTTCATCTGCTGTGTGTTTTTCTGTCTTCTCATTTTGCTTATCTTACTGTGTTTGGGGTCTCCTTTTTGCAGGCTGCAGGATCTTAGTTCCCATTGTTTTTGGTGTCTGCCCCCAGTGGCTAAGGTTGGTTCAGTGGGTTGTGTAGGCTTCCTGGTGGAGGGGACTAGTGCCTGTGTTCTGGTGGATGAGGCTGGATCTTGTCTTTCTGGTGGGCAGGTCCACGTCTGGTGGTGTGTCTTGGGGTGTCTGTGGCCTTATTGTGATTTTAGGCAGCCTCTCTGTTAATCGGTGGTGTTGTGTTCCTGTCTTTCTAGTTGTTTGGCATAGGGTGTCCAGCCCTGTAGCTTGCTGGTCGTTGAGTGACACTGGGTGTTGGTGTTGAGATGGAGATTCCTGGGAGATTTTCGCTGTTTGATATTATGTGGAGCTGGGAGGTCTCTTGTGGACCAGTGTCCTGAAGTTGGCTCTCCCACCTCAGAGGCACAGCGCTGACTCCTGGCTGCAGCGCCAAGAGCCTTTCATTGACATGGCTCAGAGTAAAAGGGAGAAAAGCAGAAAGAAAGAAAGGAAGGAAGGAAGAAGAAAGAAAGAGGATAAAATAAAATAAAATAAGATAAAATAATATATAGTTATTAAAATAAGAAATAATTATTAAGAAAAAAGTTTTTAAAGTAAAAAACAAATGAACAAACAAACGAAAACGGACGGAGAGAACCTAGGACAAATGGTGAAAGCAAAGCTATACAGACAAAATCTCACAGAGATGCATACACATACACACTCACAAAAAGAGGAAAAGGGGAAAAAATAATATATCTTGCTCTCAAAGTCCACCTCCTCAATTTGGGATGATTCATTGTCTATTCAGGTGTTCCACCAATGCATCAAATCAAGTTGATTGTGGAGATTTAATCCGCTGCTCCTGAGGCTGCTGGGAGAGATTTCCCTTTCTCTTCTTTGTTTGCACAGCTCCCGGGGCTCAGCTTTGGATTTGGCCCCGCCTCTGCGAGTAGGTCGCCAGAGGGCGTCTGTTCTTAGCTCAGACAGGACGGGGTTAAAGGAGCAGCTGATTCAGGGGCTCTGGCTCACTCAGGCCCGCGGAGGGAGGAGCACAGATGTGGGGTGAGCCTGCAGCGGCAGAGGCCAGCGTGACATTGCATCAGACTGAGGCGCGCCGTGTGTTTTCCCGCGAAGTTGTCCCTGGATCACGGCACCCTGGCAGTGGCGGGCTGCACAGGCTCCCCGGAAGGGAGGTGTGGATAGTGACCTGTACTCGCACACAGGCTTCTTGGTGGCGGCAGCAGCAGCCTTAGCGTCTCATGCCCGTCTCTGGGGTCCACGCTGATAGCCGCGGCTCACGCCTGTCTCTGGAGCTCCTTTAAGCGGTGCTCAGAATCCCCTCTCCTCACGCACCAGGAAACAAAGAGGGAAGAAGAAGTCTCTTGCCTCTTCGGCAGGTCCAGTCTTTTCCCTGGACTCCCTCCTGGCTAGTTGTGGCGCACTAACCCCTTCAGGCTGCGTTCACGCAGCCAACCCCAGTCTTCTCCCTGGGGTCCGACCTCCGAAGCCCGAGCCTCAGCTCCCAGCCCCCACCTGCCCCGGCAGGTGAGCAGACAAGCCTCTCGGGCTGGTGTGTGCAGGTCGGCTCTGATCCTCTGCTGGAATCTCACCGCTTTGCCCTCCACACCCCTGTTGCTGCGCTCTCCTCCACGGCTCTGAAGCTTCCCCCTCCGCCACCCACAGTCTCCGCCAATGAAGGGGCTTCCTAATGTGCGGAAACCTTTTCTCCTTCACGGCTCCCTCCCACTGGTGCAGGTCCCATCCCTATTCTTTTGTCTCTGTTATTTTTTCTTTTGCCCTACCCAGGTACGTGGGGAGTTTCTTGCCTTTTGGGAGGTCTGAGGTCTTCTGCCACCGTTCAGTGGGTATTCTGTAGGAGTTGTTCCACGTGTAGATGTATTTCTGATGTATCTGTGGGGAGGAAGGTGATCTCCACATCTTACTCTTCCACCATCTTCCCCCTCTCCCCTGGATGGCGAAGTCTTAACCACTGGACCGCCAGGGAAGTCCTAAAGTGATTTTAAATAATTAATATGGCTATTCCACCATATTAATAAATGGTAGATTCACTTTCAGTATGTTTTCAATTTTAAAGGGTTCCCTTTTTAAAAAGTTTTATTTTAAATTATGTAAAACAGTTACACAGTTCGTGAGTCAAAACCATAAGATAATTCAGAGAGATTTAACTCCTGTCTTTGTTCCCTTCTTTCTCTTCCCATGTAGGTAACTTTTAAATTTGTTTTTTGGGTTATCCTTTCACAGTTTCTTTAGTAAATACACACATACATATGTGTGCATACACACACACGCACACAACACACACACTCACAACACAGAATGCCCCTTTCTCCATCTTACATAAAGATAGCCTGTAATACACATACACTTCTGTCTCTTGCTTATTCCACCTAAGGATGCATCCCTGGGCTCACTCATTCCTCTGTAGTGTTTACAGGTGTTCCTCATCACGTTTCATAGATGTGTGGTATGGGTGACTACATCAGGCTGAGTCTCCTAGTTTTTTTGGTTCCAGCATGATCTCTCACATTCAGTTCTTTTAGCCTCTGAAGAAGCCCAGTCTTTCTGTTTCACCTCCCCATTTCTTGTCCAAATTGCCTTCCACCACAATATACAAAGCTTCAACATTTGACCTTGCTTGGAACAGGCATTCCATAAATGTTGAGTGCAACAGTGAAGTTTCTTTCATTTCACTCAGAGGGTCCCTGAAGTAAAGACTCACCTTTCCTTCCTTGAGCTGCCCCTTATTTGAAAGCCTGGATGACCTTACAATAATCTTATCTTTTCCTGCTCTCAGTCTTGCCTCTTTCTGAATCCAGCTTCTCTGTGAGCTCCCTTTCTCAACAGGCTAATGGATCTGATCCCACTTCCCCCTACTCCTGGGTGGTAACAGATTTCAGAATATGGAAATTTTTCTATCTTGAATATTTCCTCACTTCTCTAGAATCACACCTGTCAGGAACTCATCCCTTCTCAGTTACAACATGAGGCTATTTTTTTAAAAAATGTTATTTATTTATACTCTAGTTCATTTCAGAGGAGATTCTAGGCACTTAACTGTGACTATATTAAAGTTATTTAGTGACTGGCCAGAATATTGTATGAGGGTTTTACATTATGGACACACAAACTCACACATATACACCAGACAAATTTATCGAAGCACTTTGATATTGAAATAGTTGCTAAAATACTAGGTGTGTAATAAGTAAATTAAAAAGTCATGTTCAATAGTATAGATAATCACAGGGTATAGCTTCTAAACTTTTACATATATCTTTAGAGGAATGTGATTCCTAAGGTTAATCAGAAGCTCCTGCAGTCTGTGTTCGACTTACCATAGTTACTCGTCCATCTGAGTTTGGGAATTTGAATTATCTCAAAAGCTAAACTTTAACTAAATTCTTCAGTGGACTTATAAAAGACATTCTTGAGGGTAATTTAAATTTATTTTTTCAAAGGAAGCTGCTTTTATGGTGGATATGGAGACATGAAAGTTGACAATACATTTGCTTTATTTTCCTGTGAGTAAGGAAATTTAACAAGACACCAATATAAGAATAATTGCTCACATTTTCTCCCTCCCAAGTTTTTTATTCTGAATGTAAATGTAATACAGACTCAGATTATAAAATATAGAGTATACATACATGTAGTAAGAAGAAAATAAAATCTTTATTTTCCTAAACAACTGTGATTAGTGCTATTAATATTTTGATATATTTCTTTCCAGGATTTTTCTAAATATAAAACAGAAATTTATACACTTTAAAATGTAGTTGAAATTGTATTATGTGTAGTCTTTTATATCCTGCTTTTCTTTACTTGTCATTATGCTTAAACATGTTTAAGTCATATCATGAAAAATTCTTTATAATATAATTTTAATACTTTCATAGCATTCCATCATACAGAAATTGCAAAATTTGTACAAAAATTCCTCTGTTGTCTAACAGTTATGCTCTTTACAATTTTTAAAAGTATAAACCACTGTTTATACTTTGGATAATTTTCTCAGGCTCTACTTCCGAAAGTGAAATTACTCAGGACCAATTGGCTCAGTGTTTGGTCTGTTACCCCCACTCTTATCAAGATGGTCAAGTCAATCAGGAAATGTAGGAGATATAACTTTTGTCTTAATTTCAGTCATGACACATAGGATGTCCATCAAGAACAGTTGTCATTAGTTAATAAGAACATCTCTCAACATCAGTAGATTTGTGTCCTGGCAGGTCTCAGGTGGTTCAGCACAGAGTAATGCAAGGACGCTGAATAGAAGACAGGATTCCTGGGTTCTAGTCTCAGCTTTTCCATCATCATCTTGTATGACATCAGCAACATTAACATCTCTGTGCCTTAGTTTCCTAGCCTATAAAGTGAGGGAATCTATAAAATTATATTTATTAAGATTCCTTCTGATCCCCAAATTCTCTGTTTTAATATTTGGAAGATTTTATGTTTGGAATTTGGACAAAGGCTACTGTCTAAAGATATGGCTGATTGGATTTCTGCTATCAGCATCCCATCAAAACCATCCTTTATTTGAAAGTGAGGAGAGCACAGCTTTACTTGTTCTTAGGCTCAGTCCTAGTTGTTCTAGTTCATACAGCTTGTACTTGAGGAAGTACTGAGTTACCTGACAGTTTTGTTTAAGTCCACCTCCCATCCTCTGGCAAACTCTTCCAGCTCTATGTATCACAATCTTCAAGAAAAGTTCTAGAGAAAATTCTCTGGAAGCTTCTGTGCATTAATAACCCAAACCTTCCATCTGCCAATACAGGGAAACATGCAGCTTTCCACTAAGGCCCACTCATCTGTCACTTGTCCATTCTGTGACAAATGATATCTAATAGATAAAGACAAAACTGATCAAGAAGTTCAAAATGTCTCTGGGAGCATGAGGTAGAGGAATACATAATTAATTTGCCATTGATCTTCAGCCTAAAGTAAAGATTTACAGAGTGGCAATTGTAGCCAAGTTATCATGTAGCTATGACATTAGAGAACTGCTAACAACATCTCTTCTAAGAACAAGAGCAGTACTTACCAGCCATCTACTCTCACCCTCTAATGGAAAGGGACAACCCTCTGAGAAAGGTCTCAGAGCAAAGTTTGTTTTACCACAGTGGTTCTCAGATTTTAGCATGTATCTGAACCATGTGTGTGTGTGTTTTAATTTTTTTTTTTTTTTGCGCTATGCGGGCCTCTCACTGTTGTGGCCTCTCCCGTTGCGGGGCACAGGCTCTGGACGTGCAGGCTCAGCGGCCATGGCTCATGGGCCCAGCCGCTCCGCGGCATGTGGGATCTTCCCGGTCTGGGGCACGAACCTGTGTCCCCTGCATCGGCAGGCGGACTCCCAACCACTGCGCCACCAGGGAAGCCCGTGTGTGTTTTAATTTTATTGAAGTATACGTGATTTACAATGTTGTGTTAATTTCTTCTGTACAGCAAAGTGATTCAGTTATACATATATATATATATACACAGAACCATGTGTTAAAAGGCAGATTACTGGACCCTCTCCCCAGTGTTTCTGATTCAGTGGGTCTAAGATGGAGCACAAGAATTTGCATTTCTTTCAGTTCCCAGATATGCTGATAACGATGGTCCAAAGACCAGACTTTGAGAATCACTGGCCTACTGGATTTGAAGCACTCTTCACTGTAATCACACTGATGCCTTCCATTTGAATGAAAGGTGAGCTAGCAACAGGATGTTAAGTAGCTTTTATAAGGAGAGGTGAAGGGTGGTGATTACAGGTAGGGCTGGCAATAGATATTCTAACCCATAGACTAACCCAGGGAGCGGCAAAGTAATGCAATAGAGAATGTGGAAGTTAAAGGTAATAGCTGAAGGTGGTCCTTGTGGAAATTGGCTGTCAGAGATGTAGTAGCTAAGCCTAGAGAAGAAGCCACCCGGATAAGAGGCTAAATCGGCAGCAGCAATAGGCTCTTTACAGGATAATAATCTGGAGGTGAGTTATTACATTAAACTAGTCAAATATCAGCTTTTATCAATTTACACCTTTCTCAACTAGTAATGCTCCCTCTAGCTTTCTCTAATAGGAATAACAGTGATAGATTACTAGTAGAATGGGGCTATTGTGGAATATTGGCTGGCAGGAAACATCTCCTTTTCTTGCATTTGTTTTCCACATAAGAGTTTTTTACATTTAAATGGTCTGCATCTTGAAGTACCTGCCACTTAGAAAAGAAGTTCAATATACCTCAGCATGCAAGAATATGAACAGGAGGAACCCTGCTTTATACTTTTTGTCTTCTAGAAGCACTCCCTTTTGTTCAAGTTTCAGCCAGAGAATCAATGGGGAGCAAACCAGAATCAATTTTAATTGATTGTTCAGGTTTTTTAATAATCGGCATTCTTCCCTAATGCTTGACAGAATAACAACTAGAGTCTGGTGCCCTGTAATTTTAATGCCCATTCTAAATGCATATTACTGTCCAGCAACTATTGCACCTACAAACAGCACACTGGAAATAGGGGTGCAGAATAAAGGAGAAATGGAAAATTGTGCTTATATGTGTTTATTTACATGCATGCACACAAACATGTGGGCTTCAGCTGCCATGGCTGTGGCCAAGTTGTCCATTTTTGGTAATAAAATAGCGTGTAGGGAATAAACTTTGGCAAATATTAAATTGATACGCTTTAATTTCCTCCTTATTTCACGTTTGCAAACTTCTACCTCCAAGATTATGTCATGAGGTTAATTGTTCCAAACAGGAGAGAACAGGATTAGCAATAATCTTGAAACCAGTTTTGGATACTAAAGGACATTGGAAATCTCTTTAGCAAATGTGACCTACAGTGTTGTTGCTTATCCAATAGCTATCTCCCCACCCCCCCTTTCTAATCTTCCTAACAGAATCCAACCATTGTGCCCAGCTTCAAGGGATGAATTTTGAGTGTTTAAGTAAATTATAGTTATCCAAAATGACTGAAAAGTGCCCAAAAGAGACTCTATAAGCCAATGGTTCTCCGTCTTGCTGATATAGAGAAGCCTGGGATTTACCCCCCCCCCCGTAACTGCTGATTTAATTGGTGAAGCATGAGACAGAGCATGGGTGTGTATAATAGCTCAACAGCAGCTATGGATGAGAATCACTAGCTTAAATTTTTGGAATCAACAAATTTTAAAACAAATTGGACTATGTATTTAGTTCCCCATCACACTTCCTATTATAAGAGTATTTAAAGACTAAATAATGAAACCTGTACCTCTGAGTTATAATATGAGAAAACATGTGAACCTTCCTAAATAATACCCATTTTGAGCCCTGTCATGGATATTTTCCGTATGCTCTCATTAAATTCTTATGGTACTACAGCAAAGGGTAATTAATATCCCGTTTTATAGATGAGAATATTGAGGCTAGGCAGGGATGTAGCTAGTGGAGTCAAACCCAGATTTCTTGGGCTCCAAAGTTCATAATCTTTCATCTCTACTCAACTGCTTTTCAAAAGCTTTCTCTTTGGGGGCTTCCCTGGTGGCGCAGTGGTTGAGAGTCCGCCTGCTGATGCAGGGGACACGTGTCTGTGCCGCGGTCCGGGAAGATCCCACATGACGCGGAGCAGCTGGGCCCGTGAACCATGGCCGCTGAGCCTGAGCATCTGGAGCCTGTGCTCCGCAACGGGAGAGGCCACAGCAGTGAGAGGCCCGCGTGCCGTAAAAAAAAAAAAAAAAAAAAAAAAAAAGCTTTCTCTTTTCATTCGCTTCCCAATACCTGATTCTTACTCCCTGTTGATACAGAGCAAAGCCAAGACAGTAACTTTGGATTTCTGTCTCTCCAGTCTAAAGCTCCAGCTCCTAAATTTAAGACTCAATCCAGTCATGACCCAGACTTACTGGTCTACTGTTGGGAATCAAAACTGTGTCAATCAGCCTAAATCCTCAAGCCCTGTTGTACTGAAGGTACAATAATATAGTACCTTCAGCTCCTAGGAGCATTCCAGTGCCTCCAGCCCTGGAGGAACAACAGATTCCCATGAACTTCTTGATAAGCATTTTCAGATGCTGCTTTTTGCTTCCAGAAACATTTGTTGTGAATCAACAGGAATTAAATTCAATAGCACATTTTGTCTCAGTCCACTTTGGGATATTAATGGTCAGGATTGGCTGTCTACATTCAGCATTCTGACTGGATAAAAATCAGATTTCAGTTTTTTTTTTTTTTTTTTTTTTTTTTTTGCTTTATGCGGGCCTCTCACTGTTGTGGCCTCTCCCGTTGCGGAGCACAGGCTCCGGACGCGCAGGCTCAGCAGCCATGGCTCACGGGTCCAGCCGCTCCGCGGCATGTGGGATCTTCCCAGACCGGGGCACGAACCCGTGTCCCCTGCATCGGCAGGCGGACTCTCAACCACTGCGCCACCAGGGAAGCCCAGATTTCAGTTTTAATGAACTGTAATTGTTAATGCATCTTGCAAGAGAGCCCGTGTTGTTCCAGGGCAAATTTGGTTCAATGTCTGAATTTCTTCTCTTACCACCAGTGGCCAAAAACCACTAAGCCATTTGTTGCTAGTGTCCTGCTTAGCTGTCAACCAAATATTTCTTACCCATGATTAGTGTATACTTCTTGGGAAAAAAAATTCAAGCCAATATTAACTGACATGATTTATTTTGTTTCTGATATTTCTCTTACTTCACTCATGTTTCAGTCCATTGCTTCTAAGCTGTTGAATTCTATTAAGAAGGTCTATTTTCCAAATCATCAGAGTAGTTGTGAAAAATATTAGTTAACTTTCTGAATAGTATAGTACCTCAATTCATGTTGGTTTGCACTCACTGAACATGCCGTTTTTTTATTGTGTAAATATGACAGAGGTATATTGATCTCTTCTCTTAAGTGCTTAATCAAACTCTGTTAATACTGCTAACCATAAACTATCAGAAAGGCATAGCTTTGAAATGTTTCCATCTATGAATTAAATGAAATAATTTATCATGAGACTTTTTTCTGGACCTACTGAGAGTTGATCCTAGATTCTTTGTGCTGTGTTATTAATTTCCATGTTGGCTTTGTCTAATTTTATGTAAAGTATGCTGATTTATTAGAAAGCTCACTTTACTGTGAACTATAATTAGATATTCTTGAAAGAATGAGTTTCATTGATTTAGTCAATGACCACAAATATTACTGAAGTAAGCCTCTTAACAGTGTAGGGGTGTATTTTGGCTGTGATCAATGTTTCTGAATCTTCCCTTGTATTTTTTTGTTTGGTTTTGTTTTATTTAGTGCTATCTGCATTGATTTAAATCTACAGCAATGTTAAGTGCTAAATTTATCTTGACACAAAGTTTCATTACTTTCCTGGAGATGCAAACTTTTCTTAGTTTACTATAGATTAAAAATATTCCCTGACAGTCTTTGAAAATAATCTATTTGTACTTATGTCAATATGTGTCAGCAATAGACGATAAGTAAAGTGAAAAATTAAAGACATTGCCCTTAAAATAATTGAATTAAATTTCTTCTTTTTTAAAACCATTGCAGTTATCTACCTTTGTGCCTTCTAAAGGAATTTTGAACTTTCTGAAAACAGAAGGTAAAGTTCAACAGGTTTTAATCTTTTCTGTATACCTGTGAGTGAGTAGACATTGACAAGTGGTGTGCTAAAGGATGAATAATGAGCGTGATCTTGACTCAGAGTCCCTAAAAACCAGCTTTTATCAAAAAGTGTGCTGGCTCTGCAAGCAACTTTCTATTCTACTTAACAACATTAAGCCCAAAGAAAAACATCAGGAACTAGACCTAAAGTACATGTGGGTTGTGTATCAGTCTTCTGAATTATACATCATGGAAAAATGTAAAATATAAAGCTTAGTAGCATTTTATTAGAATTATAAGACAAAGAGGGAAAAAATCCCCACAGCATATGTATGCGTGGTATACCTTCTGGTTAGAGTAGAAGTTACTTGACAGTGTTTGATTTTTATATCCCTCATTTTATTTATTTATTTTTTGAGTTTTTTTAAATTGAAGTACAGTTGATTGATTTACAGTGTTATGCCAATCTCTGCTGTACCGTAAAGTGACTCAGACACATACAGTTTTTAAAAAATAAATTTATTTATTTATTTTTGGCTGTGTTGGGTCTTCGTTGCAGCATGCAGGCTTTCTCTAGTTGCGGCGAGCGGGGGTTATTCTTCGTTGCGGTGCGCGGGCTTCTTATTGTGGTGGCTTTTCTTGTTCTGGAGCACAGGCTCTAGGTGCGAGGGCTTCAGTAATTGTGCCACACAGGCTCAGTAGTTGTGGCTCATGGGCTGTAGAGTGCAGGCTCAGTAGTTGTAGCCTATGGGCTCAGTAGTTGTAGCTCGTGGTCTCTAGAGTGCAGGCTCAGTAGTTGTGGCGCCTGGGCTTAGTTGCTCCACGGCATGTGGGATCTTCCCGGATCAGGGCTTGAACCCGTGTCCCCTGAATTGGCAGGCGGATTCTTAACCACTGTGCCACCAGGGAGGCCTATTTGGTTTTCTTTCAAAAAATAATGTAAGCAGGCTCTACATGCACATAGTATAAAATTCAAAAGGTAGCAGAGATTTGTGGTAAAAGTAAGCCTCCCCTCTACCATCTAGTAGCTAAGCTACCTAATCCCTCCCTGCAGGCCACTAGTTACCTGTTGTTTGTATATACCACCAGAGGCACTTTCAATGAACCATAAGTGTGTATCTGTATGTGTGGATATATACACAAACAGTAGCACATTGCAGAGTGTTTTCTACCTTGATTTTTTCCTTTAACGATGCATTTTAGAGAGTTTTCCATATTGTTACACCAAGAGTTGTCTCATACTTTACAAAACTGCATAATATCCATTCTATGGATGTACCACAATTTATTTAACCAGACCTCTGTTGATGGACATTTAGGTCATTTCCAATCCCTTGCTATATTAAATAATATTATAATGACTGTCCTTTTACATGCATTATTTCTTACATGTGCAAGTATATCTGTAGGTTATACTCATGAGTGGAATTGTTGGGTCAAAGGGCATATTTAACCAAAATTTTGGGAAGCATTGCCAGGGTGATATTTGAATGTTTAACAATTTACTACAGTACAGGCTCCAATCAATCAGGATGGATGCCAGCCATAGACAACCGGTAAAGGCTGGATATCAGATGTGAACACTGTCAAATTGCCCTCCAAAGACATACTAATTGATTGGTCTGCTTTAAATCATCTTTATGAGAATAGATACCATGCTCTTCCATTATTATTTCCATTTACAGAATTTGCTAAATCTCAATGGTTTTTGTATGAACATGATTGCCAATAAAATGTTACCTGGAGACACTGGTGGATTGGAGTGGTACAGGTGCTATATTCAGACTGCATATTAAATGTAGTATATAACAAAGCCAAGTTCAGAATTGTCTATCAATCAGGTGCTATATTCAGACTGCATATTAAATGTAGTATATAACAAAGCCAAGTTCAGAATTGTCTATCAATGTTTACACCATGCAGAGCTGCCCATGTGACTGAGTGGGTGACTAGAGCAGAGGGCTTATCTGCCTCTCTCATTAGACGGTAAGCTTCATTGGAGCAGGAAGTTGTTTTTCTTTCCCACAACAATATCTTCAACACCTAGAAAAATGCCTGGTGGTAGTTGGAGCTCAAATCCAACTGATCCCTACTGATTAAATAAATTAATATTGAACTGGGTATCAGGAAGATAGAGAATTTTCCCTACAAGGACAGTGAAAAGTTGTGAATATTCACATAGTAATAGTTATTTTTCTCATTATACCTATTTTCTGATTCCTAAGGTTTAGAGATTGGTCACTTATTAAAGGTGTATCCTGAAGTCAAAATTATTGAAGGTACATAGGTTTTACCTTCAAAATTATTGAAGGTATAACCTAGATTTCACCTGTAGGTCTTTTAATTCAGCTCCTTGAGGAAGAGTGTCTGTGTCTGAATATTCTTAGACCATGATTATTGCTAAAGTTTGCACATTTTATAATGTGGTAATTGTATTTAGCTAGCTGATGTCTTTTGTTTTGGAGGGCTGGGGTGTAGATACTTGTGAATGTAGAATTTAACACCTGAAGTAGTAATTATGTGTACTTAGAAATTACAGGGTAGGAATTGGCAATTGGAATGGAAAAGGCAGGTTATAGAAAATAATATGCAATATATATAGATTTATGTGTTGAGTGCTGTGGGGACACATAGCAAAAAATGCTTGCGATACCTTAAAAGAAAGTTGCTAACTTTCTTAATTCTCTCCCACCTCCCTTCCACCTCCAATTCATGAGGAACAATGAGGCAAAGTCACATGACGAGATGATGATTCCAAAACACTACAATATTAGCATGGAATTCAGTGCTGTCTCATAAATTTAGGTTGTCTTGGAAAAGCATGATTAGAAATATGGTGTCACATATAATATAATGTCTTCCCAACAAGCTGAATTATTTGGACTTCTTCAGCTTTTCTCCCATGTAAATATAATACACAGGGACTTGAGATGACTTAAAAAAAAAAAAAAGCCCAGAATTTCAGATGAGCAAGAACTAGCTAAATGTAGTAGTAAGAGTATATAGATACCTTTAAAGAGCATGAATACTATGCAGTTTTCTGGAAAGGCTCTCACCATAAGCGCCATGAGGACTGAGTTTATTTAGTTCACCATCAGATTTCAGCACCTAGCACCTGGCACACGGTAGGTACTCAACAAATATTTGTTAAATGAATAGGAAGAATATTCTTTGTGAAGCTAAAAGAGGGGATTCTCAGCAAAAGCAGCAAGTGGTCAGCAGTTTTTAAAGTGTTAAACTTCATGAAGCAAAGGGGTTGAGTGTTGAGTTATTAAATAATGCCCATGATATCAAGCCTGGATCCCATTAAGCCCCAGGCTAAGGGGTGAACAGTTAATTTCATAGCTGTACTAAATAGTTATATCACATATCAGTCAAGGTGATATATTCCTCTAAATCCCTTGGAAAACACCCAAGGGCAGAGGCCAGAAATCATTATAAGCTTGATTTGGAAAACTGCTAATAAAGTGGGTCATGGAACTTTTTTTCAATGCCAAGAAAATAATGTAATAATGGGACTGTGTCTTTCCCCTTTTCCTTTGAAAGTGCTTTTAGTATTAGGATCTGTTCAATCAAGGGATTTAGGAATATTCTAACCATGAATGTTTCTGTGTTTTACATTTAATAATTATTAAAGTGGATACCTGATGAGTTGTATTATCAGATTAAAATCTCTGTGAATCAAAGGGGAGAGAGAGGAGTTTATTGGGATGTGTAAAGATCTTTATATTAGGAAAACTCACAATTACTAAAGTTTTATTGGAGGGAAGTAAATGGGAAGATTTTCTGTGTGAGAGTTGAATGCAGATATATAATGGAAAAACGTTTAATTGATAAGGTTTTAGAATTTTACAAAGAGCTTTCTGTTATAATATGCAATTAAGCATATTTGAAAAGCTATTGAAAATAAAGCATAGTCCTACATTGTTAAAAAATGAGGCCTGGAAGCAGTGTTCACAATTAGCATCAGGTTAGTTCATTATCCCTTGATTTACAGTGATTTAACAATGTAGCATGGCACACATTTTTCAAAAATCCAATTGCTAATCTATTTAAGGTCAAAATGAATTGGAACACTATTAGAACTTCATTTTGGTGTTCTGACCTAAAATGGAAATGCATGTACGAGTGCTCTCAAGTTTGCATTACTTCTGGGTATTACATCATGTTGCTCAGACTGTTTTTCATCATGGCTGTGCCACATTGCTTTATGCCCTTTTATTCCTGGAAAAGAATTCCACCTTGAATCAGGGAATCAGATTTTCACCTCCTTAGCAGGAGAGATGTCAGTCAAAAGGTGAATTAGCAGTTTCCAAGGATTCTCAGACTTTTGCATAATGTGTTGAGGAAAGTATTGCATTCTCCACCCACAGTTTTCCTGGGGATCACGTAGTGAAGTTGCAGCCTTGTTAACTGGTGAATGAAGCTGAATGACTGGGATCTCCTTGGAGTACTGCATCCAAATTTGACTCCATAGCCCCAACCTAAGGTTACTGGTTTGTGTGGTGTTAAATTGTGACAAGTAAAGGAATAAAGACTTAACAGCTGGCCCCCAAATGCCTTCTTAGATATTTTTTTGATGTCATCCATACATGTTCCTTTGATAAGCAGAAAGAACTATATAAGCACATCTTATCGATTTCTCCTCACAGCTGCTGTGCAGATGTAACCTGCTTTAAGACAATCCAATTTATGAAAATCCAAATTTAACCTGCTCTTTACAAAGGAATAATCCCTTGAGAGTCTGTGAGGAATTTAATAATCTGAAGAACCTATATCCATTTGCTTAGTTCTGAAGGGTTTTCTACATTTTAAAATGTCTAGGCGTACTCTGAAGCGCATGGAGTGAGGTATGTTTCAGTTCGTTTAAGCTGAGTGCTTGCAACCACAAGCAAATGTGTGGCTTTTCCATACAACTATGGAAATCCAGCACTTCTTGTCAGATGGTGCTGGTAATTTTGGGGGTGGGGGAGGGGAATGGCAGTTGTGCGGATTTGAGAATGAGCTAGAAACAGATTCCCTGGTTTGGGTCATGAACCAGAAGGGATTCCACAGCCCTTTCTTCTATGTAACAAGACAAATAGTAGTACTTCCTAAGTTGGATAAGGCAACTCTTAAGAGACCTGGAAGTTGAAAAGGCAACTTCTCTCTGGGTCATTTTACTTTTCGTTTCATGGGAATCAGTGAAGCAAGTTCATGAAACTCAGAGGCAAGGACACCAAGCACGGAGGTAAATGATTAAAGTGCTACAACTTCATGAGAGAGAGCAAGGGCAAGGTTAAGGCCACAAGAGTCCATAGGCCTTGAAAGTAGAGCCAAGTCAGCTTGCCCAGCCTTTTCCTGGAAACACAGCAAGACCCAAAGGTGGAAACTTCAAACTTCTCAGAGGCAAGAGTGGATCATGGTTTTGTGGGGACTGAAGCTTATATTGACACGATTTTAGAAATACAAAGTGAGATGTAACATAGGGCCTCTAAAGTGGTCTTTGCTAAAGAAAGGCCCTGAAGCTTATGATATGATTTATAACATATGATTCATCCATCTTTGTATAAAACAAAGTACACATCACTCTTGAGAAATAATAATAATATATTGAGCTCTTGCTATGTGCCAAGCATTATGTTAAAACCTTATTATATTAGTTTCCTAGGGCTGCTGTGACCAAGTACCACAACTGGATGGCTTAAAATGACAATTTTTTTTTTTTTTTTTTTACAGTTTAGAGACTAGAAGTCCAAAATCAAGTTATTGCTAGGGCCTAGTTCCCTCCAAAGCCAGCTTCTAGTAGCTCCAGGCATTTTAGTTTGTGGCAACATCACTCCAATCTCTGCTTCTGTCTTTACACAGCTGTCTTCCCTCTGTGTCTTTTCTTCTTATAAGGACACCAGTCAAATTGTATTAAAACCCACGCTAATTCAGTATGACCTCATCTTAAAATTTTATTGTATTTGCAATGACCCTATTTTTCTAAATTAGGTCACGTTCACAGGTTTTAGGAGTTAGAACATCAACCTATTTTTGGGGGAAACAAAGTCCAACCCGTAGCACTTACAAATGACCCCTTTAATGCTCACAGTGATCCTGGGAAGAAGTTACTATTATCATCCCCATTTTACAGTGGAAGAAATTGAGACTCAGAGAAGTGGTATTACTTGCCTGAGGTCACTGAGCTAATCTAGCCATGGGTTTCCATAATTCCAGCCAAAGCCGACTCCTCCTGTTGCCACACAGTTAATTCTGATGGAAGTGAGTTAATCCATCTTCTTCTGCCTGTAGCTATAATTATAGCTAGAGCTTTATTTAATAGGAATCAAGACAAGGGACTTCCATCACCCATTTCTTAATTCTCCTTCAAGATGTTCTTGAACTGCTTTAAGGACATCATCCCTTAAACTTTATTTGGTAATGAGTGACACTTAGTGGGTCCATTCTAGAGTGTTGGGCAGGGGGAGTCACATTCTGGTGGTTCTAATTGTCTTTTTAATTCCCTGCTTAAAACTGCCAAAAATTTCCTGGTTCAGAGTTCTTGCACACACACTTTTTTTTATATATATATATATAACTGGAATCAAAGCAACACAGCTAGAATGTTTTTAGATGTTCAATGGTCATGTGGTGCTACCATGTATTTTTGAAAGTAGTGAAGGAATTGCTTTTTTTTCTCTCATGATTTACCCAGGTCATGGAAAATAGAGATGGCTTGATGAGTTCAAAGAGAATTAAGATATTATTCATAGTCAGAAATTTTCCAACTGTTTGGAGAATCCCACTGCTTTATTTCCTGGGCAATAGAAGAACTCCTGGCCAGAGAAATGGTCAAGTATATGGTGAAAGGGAGAATTGAGCTCCCAAATATCGCAACTTATTTAACCTTGCTACACCCCAGTTTCTCATTCATAAAATGTAGAAATGAGTAAAGATTCTTAAGAATGCTTCCAGGTCAAATTATTACTCTAAAAAGCTTTCATACAGTGTTGAAATTTTTTAAAATGTGGGCTACAATTAGCCATAAAATCAAATAAACAATTTAGACTAAACACCCACCATTATTCTGTTTTGCTAATTGTTCATTTTTTGGTGGTAGAAATTTTTGCTTAATAATATGTGTTAAATGTTAATCAGTGTTGAATGGATATGTAGAGTTTCTATGGCTATGTGTCCTTTTTTTGCTTTGAAATATGTAGTACAGATTATCTGTTGAAGTATCTCAGATCTAGAAACTCTAATGTAACTGGGATGGGGGTTCCCTAACAGCTGGTCCCATCTAGTACCTGAGGTGTAGGCTGAAATGCCACACTACCCCAACTTCTCCTGTAGGGTACTTGCTAATTGTATTCTGGGCAGTTAGGATGGGCTCAGCAAAGTCTCAGGGGAGGGATGCAAGTCCTTCTGTTAGACAATGCTGATGTAGGTGGGCAGCTGGAAAAGCAGGCCCTCACCCCACAGTGGTGAAAACTTCTAAAGAGAACAACTACCACTCCCCAATTATGGCCAGAAGAAATGCAGGCATGTACGTGACACTGAGAGTGCTTATCTGTGCCTCTATAGTAATAGTACTTAGTCCAGTGTAGCTCTCCCAGGTAGGCTGTCTCTTAGTAATATCCCTTCTCCTCCAATCCCCCAAAGTTATGCTCTACCTTCCAGTTTCTCTCCAGGTCAGGCTGGAGAAGCATGACTTATTAATAACAAACACACTATCAAAACCACAAAATAAGAGCCCGTTAGGGTAGTGCTCTGGACCACACAATTCATATGTTGAAACCCTAATCCCCAATGTGATGGTATTTGCAGATGGGCCTATGGGAGGTGATTCGGTCTCTTGAGGGTGAAGCCCTCATGATGGGATTAGTGCTCTTACAAAAGAGATGTGAGAGAGCTTACTACCTCTCTCTGCTTTTCACCACATGTGTTTACAGGGAGAAGGTGGCAATTCAGGAAGAGGGTCCGCACCAAGCATCAAATTTGTCAAAATCTTCATCTTGGACTTCCTAGCCTCCAGAACTATGAGAAATTAATTAGTTTGTTGTTTAAGCCACCCAGTCTGTTATATTTTGTAATGGACTAAGACAGATGGGTATTATCTCCCTTATACTGTATAAGTAAATGAACAGATGTAAAACTCAATCTTTTAACCTCTGCAAACTGACGTCAGTAATTTATACTTTAATTGACTCTTTCCTGCTGCATAGGCCCTAAGAAGTACTGAAGTGAGGTATAAAGGATCTTGTTATTTTGTTTATTTTATGTTTTTAAAATCTTTTCATAAAATTAATTAATTAATTAATTTTAATTTTGGCCATGTCAGGTCTTAGTTGTGGCATGTGGGATCTTTTGTTGTGGCACATGGCCTCTTTGTTGTGGTGTGTGGGCTTCTATCTAGTTGTGGTGCATGGGCTTCTCTCTAGTTGGCGTGCAGGCTCCAGAGTACGTGGGCTCTGTAGTTGCGGTACGTGGGCTCTCTCCTTGTGGCGTGGGCTCAGTAGTTGCAGCACACAGGCTTAGTTGCCCCATGGCATGTGGGATCTTATTTCCTTGACCAGGGATTGAACCTGTGTCCCCTGCATTGAAAGGCAGATTCTTAACCACCTGGACCACCAGGGAAGTCCCTGTTTACTTTTATAATTGATATTTTATTGGTTATTTTGAGAATCAGTACATAGACATTTCAATTTACACACAATTTTAGACATATACACTGAAAATCTAAAAAGCTCTGTAGTTTTGATTCTTTGCTAAACTGTTATTCTTCCCAGCTCAAAATTTGGAGGCGAATTTTTTAAGAGGATACCAAGTATCAATATCTTCCTGTATTGATAAGCTGTTACATTATAAGTCCCACTGACTCACAATATAATATCATCTACACTACACACCCCAAATTTCAGTCTTTCATCACACATTAACAAAGTTATTAGGCAAACTGGACTACTACTACTACTGTTATGTGACAGAAGTCACATAATTCTGATAAGGAAAGCCAAGGTCAAGGAGTGGTTTTCTTTAGCAAACAATTCTACTACATGGGAATAGAATTAATTTAAAATGTTCAGGACATATTAAACATACAACTGTGACTACAAATTGCCATTTGGTATGCTTTGTATTACAGGGTATAAAATTCCCCCCCTCCTTCTGTGGAATGTTAGGCTGACACTGAAAACCATCAATGCTTCACATAATTCAATACTTCACTATTCTCTGGTTGTACCAAGAAATAAACAATGAGCAAATTATTTCACTTCTTAAAAAAAGCATTTACACTTAAAAAATGGGATGAGGTGGGATTCTCTCTTTTTTAAAAGTGTGTCTGTTAAAAAACTCCCACTTAGAAAATAGTTGACTAAAAATATTTCTCTGGGTTGAACAAAAAGGGAAATAGGAACCATGGGTAAGATCTGGCATATGATTATCAATAGTACTTAGCTTCTTTCTCTTCGTCATCAGAGGCTGGACTCTCCTCATTTTTAATTTCTCCATTTTCTGCAGGTTAATCTTTAGTTTCTTGTTTACACATTTTAGCCTGTTTTCCCTTTTCCCTCCTCTTCCCTTTTGTTTTTGTCTGAAGACTTAACCTTTCCTGTTGCCATTTTAGGTTTTGTTTCCACTCTTGCGGAACTAGGTTTAGCTGATCTAAACCTTGTGATCTTCTCTTGGGCTCCTCCTTCACCTCCCCTTGGCTGAACTGGCCTTCCTATTGTGCACCGCCCCCCCTGTTGTTTGATGATGCCCATTCATTCATTCATTTGTCTAGGCAACAAATATTTTTTGATGTGAATCACAATTCTAGGTAAACAATGAGGAGGAGCAAACCATTTCTTGCCCTTATGGGGCTTACAGTCTTGTTTGTTAAAAACAAAGCAATTTGTCAATGTATACTGAAAGTAGAATTATAATTCACATTTTCCAGTATTTATTTGTACATTTATCATTCATTTAGCATTCACTAGGTTTTAAAGGTATATCATATATTTTTTTGCTCTCTATTTCATTGTCTGTATTTGTGACATTGGTATTTGTTTTAGATGATTGGATCCTTGATGGTATTTGTTTTAGATTATTGGATCCTCGAGAATAGGGATTTTTCTTTTTCTGTCTCTGGTGGAGGCCTGCTCATAACAAATGTATCTTAATCAGCACTTGTTAATGATTTTGTCATTTAGAGTCACACAATTTTAGCCTTGGAAGACACCTTAGAGATCATCTAATTTAATCTTCCTATTGTATAGGTGAGACAATGGAGGCTTAAGGTGATAGAATTTTTTAAAATAAAGTACTGGAAAGAGCTGTGATCATTAATATTGTTGCCAGGTACACATAGCTTATCTGTTCAAAACTGGAACTAGTATCTAGTTTTTCTGGATTTGAATTTAAGATCTGTTATTTCCTAGCTGCACAATTTTCACCAATTTCTTAATTTCTCTGAGCCTCAGTTTTGTCACAGGTGAATTATGCATTCCTCTGAGGATTTTTATGAGGATTAAATAAAATATGATATGTAAAGTTCTTGGCATACAGTAATTCAAAACAGGCAGCCTCTGATTATATGGATGACCTGTTTTTAATATGGCTGCCAAATATTGGCGACAGAAGACTTGGGGAGGTGAACAAGGATCTGAGGCAGGCTCAGCATATTCTCCAGCTCTCTCTAAGAGACAGTTGGAAATAATCTTCCATCTTCAAACTAAGCAAGTTCACCTGATCGTTGTGAGCCACAGGGAGGTGGCAGAGTCTAACCCGGATACTACAAGAACTCAAGTGACTAGCTTGAATACTAAAAAGAAATATGTCGCTTTTTTTTGTTCCCCAAGAAGGTGAGTTGGATCACACTGATTACAGGATGATTTCTTCTTAAGCCTACCATCAGTGGTTCATTCTAGCATCTTTCACCACATGGCAGAGATCATATTCCCATCCTCTAGCAGGTCAAAAATAAGTGTAAGAAGTATCATTTAAAACTATGAAAAGATAATATTATCAATTCTTTCTTTTCACTGAGAGTTTTCATTATCTTATGCCTTAATCTCTGTAATTATTTGCTTTCTTTGAAGTAAACAGTATCTAGGGAAGAGAAGCACAGAAGCCTTTATGTTTAATAGTACCTGATTACCCAGGCCTTTATTTCGTAGAGGGGATTTGGCTGTGAGGAATAAGAGAGTAGAATATACTTGTCAAATAAAATAATAATTTTTATTCCATTATCTTTTTCTATACTGATTACCTGATCAATGGCTATTTCTGAGAAGGGAAATATTTTAAAAATATATATGAGGTGAAATATGACTGAATAATAGGGTATATTCATTCAATGGAATCAAAAATTACCTGAGACTTACCTGCAATGGAATACTAAACAACCTATTAACATGCAAACATTTTTAAATTAAAATTTTGAGTGAAAATTTTAAATTGGATTGTTATTAATATAAAATAATAAAATGCTGCTATACTCTAATTTAGGAAAAATATATTTAAAAAACGTGTGGGAAAAAAAAGAAAAAAAAAAAAAAACGTGTGGAAGTGATGCTCATCAGCTTCAGGATACCGGTTCCCCCTGGGGATGAAGGGAATTGCATTGAGGGAAGAAACAAAGGATGCTTCAACATACTTTTTTTTACTTAAAAGAAAAACAAAACAATAAAAAGTGCCTTAAAATACAATTGGAAGTAATACCCTTAGAATAAAAAAAAATGGAGGTGCTTAGACTAGACTAATGGTCATTTTCTATGTTATTCAGATTAGTATTGTCTTATAGAACTTCCTGCAATGATGGAAATGTTCTATCTCTATGATGTATAATCAGGTAGCCACTAACCACATATGGCTACTGAGAATTTGAGAGGTGGCTAGTGTGACTGAGAAGCAGAATTTTAAATTTTGTATAATTTTAATTAATCTCAATCTTAAATTAATTTAAATTTTAATGGGGCCAGTAGCTACCATATTGGACAGCACAGATTTAGACCACAAACCTTCCATTTAACTTCATTTTGTGAAGACCATATCTCATTGTTCTTTTAATACGAATGTGTGTGAATATTTGAAGAAAACTCAATAATCTTTTGTTAATAGCAAGTATGGCAAAGGGCAACTGGAAGTTATTGGGGTATTGGGGGAAGTTAGAAAAAGAAACCTTCCTGACTGTGTTTACATTTGTAAAGTGGAATGAGGAGAAAGGTCACTCTAAGGTTCCATTGGGTGTCTATAGAAAAGAAAGAATCAAAGCCCTCCACATACTCATGGGGAGTACTTCAGATTTGGTAACAGATTTGATAACTGAAGACTTAATTTCCCTAGTGACTCAACTGATACAGGAGGTTTTATCTTTTTCAGAAAATTAAAAGTAAATTGGCTGGCTCAATAGACTTACTGACTCCAGTTAGATAAGTATTTGCCGTGTTTATTAAGTTGTTTATGTAGTGTAATAATACAAGTGATTTAATAAAGATAAGACTTCAGATAAATGTCAGCTCACTTCCCACTCTGCAGCTGGTCCGTTTCAGGCAGTTAAAATAAATTAAAAGATAAAATGCCACTCACAAAAAAAATTGATCATTGTCCAAGGGAAACATTTAAAATTGAAAGAAATCTTCCAGTTTCAGTGCACAAAGAAATATGCATATGTGTAGGAAATGAACCTCTCAAAATCTAGAGATTCTTCACCCCAAAGGAAAGGGACAGGAAGCTATGTTTTGTAGTTGTTTGCCGTAATGAGATATAATTAAAATGTACTTACAGTTTGTAGACAAGTATTAATGACTAGTGTTATTTATAGCACAAATAATGGAGATCTTTGAATTAGATAAAATAAATGCTATTAATTCTGTTATTTATCTATCTTTATATACATCAAGATGAAAGCTTATTAGGGTATAAAATGTAGATGCTGTCACTGGGATTTAAATAACATAAAGGGGATGTGAATTTTACCCAACCTTCACTGTTGACATTGCTTTGAAAAAAAATTTATGCTTTTAACTGTAGTTTCTCTAGGAGATAATCTGATATTTGAAAAATATAGTAAAAAGAGTGATAACAAAGAAAGAGGATATATCTTTTATAATGGTCAAATCATTATTTCTGTTGTCTTCCAGATAAGGATGGATGAGATTCCTTTCCTCTGTTCTCTCAAAGTACCCAGGACAAATCTCTACCATTTCTGTATGCCCTTACCTATATTTTCCATCCAAGGCCTATATCACAATTCTGTGCATATAGTACCAGTTCAAAAGAGTATTTAAAGCACGGTTTAGTTTAGAAATGGTGGCCCAGTAGGCTCATGGTGAGCGCTTGCTGAGTTCTGAGCCAGTGACCTTTCTTACAAGACACCACGGTGGCTGTCACACAACAGGAAATGTTGGATTGGAGCATGAAACATGAGGCTGATGACATCAGTTCTTGGTCTGATCAGGAAAAATGTATTTACCAAAGTTCTAGATTACTCCTTCTTTCTTCTTCAAAATTGTATGGAATGTTTACTATTTCTAGTATTGCACTCAGTATTTTTCAAATGCTTGACACACAGAGACATCAGACATTTGCCATTTCAAATACCTGGGATGAGATGTCCACCTGCCCTATGAACTGAGAAGCTGGCCTTTGTAACCAGGTGTGGTAGATTGTTTAATGGCCACAAATACCTCCAATTTCTGTACCAGGCCCCTTTTCAATATGACTTTGCTGTTCCTTCCATCCAGAAATGGAGTCTTTCTCTATACCTTGAACCTGGGCTGATCATGAGATTTGTTTGACCAATAGAATGTGCCAGAAACAACATGTGTGAATTCTAGGGGCTAGGACTCTAGAGGATTTGAGTTTCTGCCTTTGCATTCCTGGAATGCCACCCTGAGACCTCCATGTGAAGCAACTTTTGCTTGCTGGAGGATGAGAAGCCATTTGGTGAACTGAGGCTTCTCAGGTGACATATAGAACCAAGTATCAGACATGTGAGTACAGTCACCTTGGATCTTCCAACCTCTCTGATCTTTCACCTGATGCAGCCACATGGGTAAGCCCAGGCAAGCCAGCAGAGGAATTGTTGTTTTAATCCATTAAGTCTTGTGGTAGTTAGTTGTGCAGCAAAGGGTAACTGAGACAATGAGGAGACAGCTTCTCAAGTGAGATTGTTGAGATAGCATATAAAAAGATAAAGAACAGGGCTGCATTATTAATTTCCAGGTCCTTTAGGGAAAGGATCTGAATTCCCTGGTATAGAGAGTGACATGAGTCACTTAGTAGTGGATGACGGCTATTTTCATTAGTACAGTACATAAATGTAAAAAGAAAATTACAAGATTAATGTCCATACCTTATTACTAACTTGTCCATTTTGTTCATGCAAATATATTTTGTCCAACATCTTTTTCAGTGGTAGAAATTAAAATTATTTTCTTTGGCAGTTATGAGAATTAAATCACTTGATGACTGACAATAATAGTAATTGGTATTTCCAGAGATTCTATACATAGGAATGGCCCATCTCAATTTCCCGACTTATACATGTGCTGTTCACTTGTGTATTTGTTAACTACAGGAAAGTAAGTGTGCTTGAAATGCTTGAAATACATTGATACCTACCCACACTTCTTGTCATTCTTCTGTAGTTGTTTTGTTCTAGTGATGGTGGTTTCAGATTGCTTTGGGTCTCTAAATGTAAGAATTTAAGTTTTTCTAAAAGCAAAAAAAATTTTTTTTAAGTTTTTTAAGTAGAAAAGATTTTTTTTAAGTGGAGGAAAGAAGAGGAAGTAGTAGCAAAAACTACTCCTTAGTGCATCTTGCTATGGGAGTGCAACCTAAAGAAAGGCTGAAAGTTGACTGGTGAACCTTAAGTAAACTGTTTTAAAATATACTCATATTAATCAATATTTCTTCAAACACCATAACAGTACAAAATTTCAACAACAAGAGTAAGTATCTTTTCACCAAGTTATAGGCAACTGAAAATGCTTCTCGATAAAACATTTTCTAGTCTCAGCTCAGAGAAATAATAATCTTATAAAAATATAGTGTTTGGAAGGTTGGAAGAAAGAGCAGAACATTGCAAAACTCGGCATAAGAAGTCTAGAACCTGTTAGAAAGTACAAAAAGTCAATAAATGAAGCTAAATAGTAGCCTTCTAAAATCATGTTTCAGGTAAGATAAATAAGATCCTTTTCACCTTAAATTCTCATTTGACAGTGTCCCAGCACATGTCTTAGCTATTAATATACTTGGGTAGCCTCAGGGAGACTTTCAAAAAGTGGTTCTTAATATACTGATATTCTTGGCTCCAGACTCATGAGTCATTTGGACACAAGCATTGAATTTAAGAGGTATTCACTTCCTCACCGTTGAGGAGCCGGTAGAAAAAACATAATTATTATATTGAAGATTCAATAAACATTCTTTCCGTTTCAAGGTAGAGTCTCACAACACCATTCTAAAATCTTCTGTGCCTAGATCTTCTGTGAGGAAGGAATAACCTGTCTTCAATTTGTCCCTAGACCTGTGGCTCTGGTCATCCCTCCTCAAATAAAAAGGCAGTATGGTAAAATATGGAACAACCAGACGTGCTCCGCCTTCAGAAAAGATAAGGAATTCTATTCACTAGGAGATGGGATCTGTTAATCTTTTTTCCCATCAAGATTTCTGTGGCATTGGGGCTATTTTAATGGGTATTTGTTGCTTGGAGAATTCTGCACTCACTCTTTAAAAGATGGACGTGGGGGAGTTGAATTTTTACAAATTGCTGAGATATTCCTCAGTCTTGGTTTAGTTTTGGAAGATTAGCTGAGATTGGGGCAGGAAATTGAAAGGTATCTTATTTCTCTTCAAAAGGGGCATACCGGTGTGTGTATGCGTGTGTGTGCAGCTGTACACACACTCATGTGCGTGTACATGGTGAGCTTTAGAGCACTGGTTCTTCTGTAGTAAGCATCACATGATTTGTTAAGCTTATACGCATTGCATGTCCACTGTGTGTAAGGCATTGTGCTGAGGGTGGCCAAGGAAGCACAGTCTTAGCCCTCAAGGATCTCACAGTGTAGCACATTTATGTTGTCTGCTCTTGCCTTTTACATTAAGCTAGCTATATCCTAAAAATAGTACTCCTTATCTGGATGTACATATAGGTTTGAACAGTCACTAACTATAGAAGTGGCTTGGTAACATGGAAATGCCATATCTGTGACCAGTTCATAGACAGTTGGTACATAACTTCCTTCAGCACAAAAGAATAAGTTAGTGTATAAAACAATATTTAATGAGTGAACAAAGAGAATAAAATATCCTATTAAACTAGCATGTAATTTCTGCCTGATATGTATAAATGATTTTTCATTTATGTGAGAGTAGGTAAGAGGAAATTTTTTTAAATCTTTTGAAGCAAAGTTATGTTAGGTCTCTAATATTGCCATTAGGGAAGAAAAATTGGCACACAACTGTGGCATTTTAATTAGTTTTTTACTTCCTACTGTAATGACTCCTGTTATGTGTCCATGGATTTTATGCTGGGTGGTTAAGGGATTCAAGAAACAGTTTTGTGGTGGTATAATAGTTTTGTTTAAACTATAGTGTATATAATATACTATATTGCCTGGACAGTGCCAGGCAATGTCCAGTTTAATGAAATATACTTTATGGGTGAAAGAATTCATGTAATATCCTAAGGTGCCTTAGTCAAATTTATGATAGCCAATTCATAGGCAGGCACAATATTACCCAATTAGCAACCTTGGCTTTATGAATCAATTGTATTATGTATTTTAAATTTCAGCGTCTCTTGTGGTCAGTCATCTTTCAACATTGAGTACTCAAATGCAGTTTCAAAATGAAGGAGCCAGAATCATTGAACAGCATAGCTACTTGGCCAGTTGTTTTATGATGCTGGTTATTGAGTATGTTAATATGTCTATGTTGATGGCAGTCATGTATTTCTAACAATGCTTTCATCAAATTAAATATTATAGAAGCTAGCCGATTTGTGTGAAATATTTTTAGACAATAATTATCAGATATGTAAAGCAAAGAAAAGTAAAATACTTCAATTGTTTTATTAATATCTCCTTGTGGGGTTTCCCAAGTATCTATTGTATTTGGTGAAGAAAATGACACTTTTATTCAATAGAAAGTGAGCCAGGACCACATGTCATTCAGCTCACGTTAATTGTACAATTTCATTAAAAAAAAATAAACTAAGATAAAAGTTCATGTAGAAAAGATGCAACAGAGAGCTAGAACAGCTGTCATTTCATGAACAGCCATATTATCCACAATGAGTTTACCTTATGATCAATTTATCTATTGAACAAGTTATTTTAGAACTCAATTCCTTATTGAGTGGCTTTGTAATTGTGTGTTCTCTCTTTCTCTTTCTCTCTCTTCATCTTTATAGCTTTCTTAGAATTAAAACCAAATAAATACAACCTAACTTGACTTAGGTGATTCTGTTTCACTTTATGACTTTTATAATAGAACTGTTTTGTACAATCATGGGCATCTTATTTTTAAAAATATCTACTATACTTTTAAATGTAAGAGGCTTTTAAAGTCTAAAGACCCTTCTGTCAAAGTTTAATTTTAAGGGGGTCTACTTAAGGTGGGCTGAACATTCAGATAAATTTTCTCAGTACAGAACTTTTAAGAATGCTTGGATAAAAATTTTTTAATAATAATTTAAATACGTTACTGAATTGAATAGAAAGTAAGGAGAATTCTTAGAGGCCAGAAACAAGGGGAAAGTGAGAATGGGGAGAGTTAAGCAAACATTGAAACCCTAAAGCTTAGACTACATCTGCAGGTAGACAGGAAGCAAAGTCTGAGGCTGGAATAGTGTGGGAGTTTGTATGGAGATTGATGAAGAAGGGGCACCAAAAAGATGCTCAGAGATTGACCTGGAACTGGTTCCCCACAGAGGGAGAGAGCATGCAGATACTTGCCCATATTGACCCTGGCTCTGGGTAAAGAGTTTAAAAAGAAAGTCTCCTCTGAGGATTGGTTCTCAAAGCCTATTCTCCCAAGAGTTTGGTCCAGGATTCATTCTACTATACTGTTATGTGGAAAAAACAAAAACTCAGACTGATAACGTACATTATAGGTATCCAGGCTGAGATGGCCTGTGGTTCCTGGAAGAGGTGAATACAAACACACTTTGGAGCAACACAGTTGAAATGTAGCGGCTGAAGTGATAAGCTGTGAAGATGGAAGAAGGGAACATGAGTCAAGGAATGCAGGCAGCCTTTAGATGGAAAAGTCAAGGAAATGAATTCTCTCCTGGAGCCTCCAGAAAGAAATGTAGCACTACTAACACCTTGAGTTTAGCCCTCTAAAACTCATTTCAGGCTTTAAATTTCCAGAACTGTAAGCTATTTACAGTTAAGATTACAAGTTATTGTTAAGTTATTGTTATTGCTAAAAGTTATTGTTAAGATAAACAACTTGCTTTGTTTGAAGCCACTAGGTTTTTGGTAATTTGTTGCAACATCAATAGGAAACTACTACATGGTGATTAGATGAACTGGCTCCAGGAGAAAGTGTTTTAAGTAAAGATCTGATACCAGTTAGAACCACCAGAAGACCAGGAAGGGAATTTGTAGTTGGATTGAGAGACTGAAATATCTGTTTAGAACGTCACATTTAGAAGGTGCCACTGATTTCTCTAACTCATTTGGAGGCCAAATGTTTAAAATTTTGTACATACAAAACACAAAGCTTGAATTTTAGGACTCTGCCCATGTATGTACACATTTAGGCTGACAAACCCAGACTTACAACCTAGAATTTGCTGCCTAATAACTATGTGATATTTTTTCTGAAAATCAAAGTGTTCTAAATTGTTGACCAGAACTTTGATCTTAATACTTCAGTGTTTAAAAGAACTTCCCGAAGCAAGTATAGGAAGGGCTAATTGAAGAAACTGAGCCCCAAATTATGGTTTTCTATCTGATTTCTAAAGTACATACCAAGAGACAGACAAAACAAAATGAAAAAATTAATAAAAGGGAAAGAGTTGAAATATAAGGACTCATATTCCAGTCTCTGACCCGAGATACTGTAACGCAGTTATTTTTAGTGTGTTTGTACCCTTAATCAGCCACTTTGCTGTAAGATATAAGACCTCGGACAATACCAAGACATTTCTCTGGCAATTTTTTACACATCAGTGCCAAAACGTATGTGAGGCTCTTTCGACTATCCATTGTTTAGGTGAAAGTCACAATTCATGAGCCTGTCTGCTGGCTACACACATCCTAAATTAAGACTCTCAATGGTGAAGGGTGGTGAGTAAAAGTAAATATCTCTCCCAATCAATATAATCCCATAATGTGATCTTGTGTGAAAAGCATTTCCACTTATCAGAAGACCATGTAGCATCAGTTGCTCATAGTGTTTTCTAAGTATTTATTATTTGTGTAGGTTTTGATTTTGGAATATATGAAATTCCCTGTGTGTTAGGGAGTTGAAGCTATCTCAAGACAAAAATATTCTGTAGAAAATTTGGGTGAAAGTAAAAGGCTAGTTTCGAAAATCATTGTTTCAAATCCCAGACTTTGGGTTTTCCTATAGAGTCTCTTTCTGGTTTATCTTTAGATCCCCAGAGAGTGTTTAAAACAATGTCTGAACCTTAGTAAGCATTCAGTATTTCCTCCATATATGCAGTCACTATGCCCACAGTCACTTGTTTTAATTCTGATTCCTCTTTAATATTCATGAGTAACTAACTTTTGGGAGTTGCCAGGATGTTTCCTTAAGAACTCCCAGGAAAACAAGAGTGGGAATATAAATGGGAGAAGAGCAGGACATTTCTCACTCCTTGGCCTCTTCACACTCGATTGTTCTGTGTCACACTGGGGATGTGTAGGGGGGAATTTCCTTGGACCATCTAATGAGTATGCATGAGACCACTGCAAGAACAGTGCTTATGTGACATAATAGCTGAACAGGTATGAGCTGAAGTCCTAATGCAGCTACAGTTTGAAAAATATGGACAATCATTTTATCCAAGACTATAAACAATTCTCAAATACTACAAAAGAACTTTTAATGTGAGGTAGTATGTTCTCACTAAAACTTCTTAGGGTTCTAGCAAGTAGTGTTGAGCACCATCAGCATTTTAATCTTCTGTACCAAAGTAACATTCTTTCTCATCCTAAAAATATAATCCAGACCGCAGAGCCTACCTTTCCTTCTATGGGTGTCTTAATATTCAGATGAGCATAATATTAATGAGTAAAAAGTAAGACAATTTCAGGAAAGAGTAAAAAGTGAAATTGAAGCTGAAAGTGCTATTATTATCTTCTTAATATTAAAAAAAAATCCTTACAAGGGACTTGTAATGAAAAAAGCTGTAACCACATCATAACAGACCACCTTCTAGCTACCCAATTCAATGTGATCTGCATATCCATGAAACTAAAACTGACCATAAGAAAATAGCCAGAAACTTAGTCAAATTAATGAGTATTGTTTTTCTACATCCAATAACAAAAATGTGCCTGCCACATATCAATATTTATCACACACAATCTCCTTAATCATCAACAAATTTGCAAGATGATCGAGAATGTAGTTAGACTGTTAGCTCTTAATGCGGTTCTACAATGGCTGTGTGCCTGAGCCAGGAACAGGAGTGGGGAATGTGTGTATATGTAGGTGTTGATGGGAGAGGGACGTGGTTTGCTTTTATATTAGTGATGTGTGTTTATTGAGAAATAGCTGTATAATATAGTACGACTTTTTCCAGCTTCCCCTTGTTGCACTAGACTCTGGGCATTTTATAAGAAAATGTTCATTTAACACGTAGATATGTGAGTCTTATAGTCTGTATAAGTCTGTATGATTATGATATAGTTGGACATGACTATGAGAGATCCCTAACTTTCATATGAATGATTAACTCATAAAGATTACCTTTAAATTTTTTTTAATTAAAAAAATTAAGAAATAGACACCTGGCAATCTTTGTGTTAGGGTAACACTTATTCTATTGTTTTATTGTCCTGGTGGCAGAGTAAGAGTTTCCTTATGTCTAGCAGAAATGACTATAAGGTTCATTTTAGACTGATATTTTTTCTCATTTGAACTGGCCAGAATTATCCTCAAAAAATGTAGATACTTAAAAATAGACTTCAAGCCACCCTGGAGCCTCTTTTTTAATATGTTTTCACCTTTCCTTGTCAGGCTCCTTTTCTGTCCCTTTAGCTAGTCAGCTTTCTCTTTGAATACAGTTGGGTTCTGTACAGGTTTTTTTTCGTGTGCTGTTCAAAACAGGATCCTTTTCTCCTTCTGACTAATGGGGAGGAGAGAAGAAGAATTACGTTTCAGCCTTGCCTACTCTACTCCTATTGATTTGTGCTGGTATCATATTGACTTTTAACACAATAGCACTGAATTGGTGATTCATATTCGGCTTCTGGCCATCCACCCACTCTCTTTCTGTTTTAGTTGTTCTTATTTGCTTTTCCCCATCATGTCTTTGTGGTGCCTGATAGTTTTTCCAGGGTATATTACTCTGTTCTTGCCCTATTAAATATTTTTTAGCTGTTCTTAATAGTCAAGTGTTAATTTCTTCTAACAGCAAAATAGGAGCACACTTTATAAAACACTGATCTGAACACATGGCTAATTTTGCTTAGCTTTTTTTTTCAAAACCACATAATGTCTGTTCACCTGTGTATGCAAAATATCACCTTTCATAGTATGTTATGTATAGTAGATGCTGAATAAATATTTATTGATAGTTAATGTCCATAGACCATTGTACACAGTAACCATTTCAAGAGTTTGCAGGAAACACTGATTTTTTAAAAAGCATGCTTTGGCCTGTTTTTCTTTCCTGTTTACATTTAAACAATAAGGATGAAAAACTACAAACCAGAGGGCTTCTGTTGTTCTCAGTGAATAACTGAGATGGTGTTTGGTAGCATGCTCACAAGGTTTGTGGAAATTAACTTCACACCAGGAACTCTGTATTGAAATAGATTGTTTAAGAATAATTCTTCTCTTTGAGAAGGGTGAGAGATTAATCTTCAGAAATGTTCATGCTAGAGCTGTGCCTGTGTTGAAATTTGTCAGGGGGAAGATAAATGGGCCCTCCTTGAAAAGTAAATCGCACCATGGCTAATCCCTTGGGAAAGCTGGAGAATTGTTATGGTAGCAAAAGCAACCTCGAGAAAGGAGGCACCATCCCTGTTTACTTAGGAAGGAGGAAGATGGGGAGAAGACATGGGTGTAAAATGAGATGAAAGTGTACATGACTTTAAAAATATATTTATTCAAATATATACAAGGGATGTAATTGTATCTGTATTTTGATTCTTTGGGGAATCATTTGTATACTTTAAATTGAGAGTGGTACTTAGGGGTAATATTAAAAACATTTAACAGCAGTGCATCTAGGCACTGACCATTCAGAATGGATGTCAGGGGAGGTACCTGAGCCAGGTCTTGGTGACCCTACCCAGTTGCCAGGTGCTAACCCTTTAGTTGATGACTCAGAAGAAATTTGGGGGAGGTTGGAAGACCACTTAGGAGGGTCAGAGTAGTGCCCATTTTCTAACATGTATGGAAAATACTAATATTTTAGTAAACAGTATGGCTCTTCTGGGTATACGATCTAAAATATCAGCCCTTATTCTAATAGAAAGTTATCTAGTAATTTTACTGAAAAAAGAATGTAAATTTTCTCAAAAAGATGGCATATATGAAAGGAAAACTCATGAAATTTCTGTGAAATTTGAAATGTGCATGAAATTTGAATATCAGATAAACAACAAATTTTTTTAATGTAAGTATATCCCAAGAAGTATTTGGGACAAACTTATACTAAAACATTATTTATTGTTTATCTGATATTCAAATTTAACTAAGAGCCTCGTATTTTATCTGGCAACCCTAAACAGAATGCATTTAGCAGGAAATGTATCAGTATCCTATTGAAAATGTAAATGAAAGAGAACAGAAAGGAGCCCAGCACATTGAGATCACCTGAACATACTTGACAAAGTGCTGCTCTGGAATTCCCGTGATACGGCAAGAAATATATTAAATGCAGAATTATAGAACTACAGGTACAAAGGTTGCACATAATAAAATGCTTTTGAAATTACACTGAGATTAGGTGGTACTTGCATTTAAAAGAGTTGTCCTTCCCAACAAAGAAAAGCTAATTCAGTCATCATCAAATAGCATTAATCAAGTGCCTGTCTGTATGGGACACTGCAAGGTGTTTTACAAAGTGAGAAAACAGACATGGAGGATAGGCTTTATCAGCCTGTAGTCTAGACATCTACACTGAAATGCAATCATAAAGGAGATAACTGAAGAAATGTTGATAAAGGATCCAGAACCTCCACTCTAAATGGGGAGGAGAAAAACTTGTCTAATTTGTAGGAAAGAGTTTTGTAAATCATTTAAAAATGCAGTTTTATTACAGCCAAACCTTGGCATATACAATTACTGTATATAGTAGATTTAGAAATATAGGCTGTTGTGCAGGGTTTCTCAACCTTGGCAATATTGACGTTTTGTACTGGATAATTCTTTGTTGAAAGGAGCTATCCTGTGCCTTGTGGGATGTTTAGCAGCATCCCTGGCTTCTTCCCACTAGATGCCAGTTACATGCCCTCTCCCAGTCCTGCCAATCAAAACTGTCTGCTCACATTGCCACATGTACCCTGGGAGACAAAATTGCCTTGAGTTGAGAACTACCATTGTAGCAAAGTACGGGAGGGAGATCCCCAGCAATGGGGGTGCGTGCGGGTGGTGGAGGGAGGAGGTCTCTTCACCCACAAATGTGTCCATAAAAGAGTTAGTTTTAAACATCTGCAATGTCCAGAAAGCTCTCATATTCAGTCACTACCTCAGGTATTAAAAATACTGATACCTGGCCTCACCCCAGAGATTCTGGTCCTATTGTTCTGGAGGAAGGCCTGGACAGCCTGACATTTTAAAAATGTCCCAGGTGATTCTAGCTGTAGAATGACTCTTTGGAGTAGTGGTCCTTCAACCTTAGTGAGCAGCAGAATCACCTGGAAGGCTTGTAAACACAGCTTTTTGGTCCCCAGTATTCCTGATTCAGTAGGTCAAGGGTGAGGCCTGAGAATCTGCCTTTCTCACAAGTTCCCGGATGCCACTGATGTTGCTGGTCCTCAGAGCACACTTGGAGAGCTACTAGTTTAGAGATGCACTCCTGGCTGCTCTTCACTTTCACTTGCTGAGGGAAGGAAGTGTGGCAGAGCGGCACACGTGGGATGGATGGTTTGTAGAGGAGGAGCAGGCCTGTGTGGCTCCATCCCTGCTGAGCCCTATTTTGATGTCTCCCTCCTGCAGGTTGAATACACCCAGCTGTTCTCTGCGGTGCAGTAGAGCAGTGAGCTCCTACACCAGGACCTAGGGGTAAGCCTAGCTGAATTCTAGATTGTAATTTGGAATACACTTGTGCTCACACATCTAAGCATATTCTCCAGGGCTTGATCAGTCATGAAGCTGACAATTTGCTCCTCCTCTGCCAGGCTGACTTACCTGTCTCTTCATTGGTTCTGACCACGGATGGGGAAAGAGAATAATTCATTGGACCCTTTCCCTTACCATGCATACCCTAATTCAGTTCTTGTTCTCCAGCATTGGAGAAAGAAGGTAGGACCAGAGAGCATACATATAATCCCTTCCTGAGGTCTGCCCACATAACTTTTTTTTTCTTAACATCTTTATCGGAGTATAATTGCTTTACAGTGGTGTGTTAGTTTCTGCTGTATAACAAAGTGAATCAGCTATACATATACATATATCCCCATATCCCCTCCCTCTTGTGTCTCCCTCCCACCCTCCCTATCTCACCTCTCTAGGTGGTCACAAAGCACTGAGCTGATCTCCCTGTGCTGTGTGGCTGCTTCCCACTAGCTATCGATTTTACATTTGGTAGTGTATATATGTCCATGCCACTCTCTTACTTCGTCCCAGCTTACCCTTCCCCCTCCCCGTGTCCTCAAGTCCATTCTCTACGTCTGCGTCTTTATTCCTGTCCTGCCCCTAGGTTCTTCAGAACCATTTTTTTTTTAAGATTCCATATATATGTGTTAGCATACGGTACTTGTTTTTCTCTTTCTGACTTACTTCACTCTGTATGACAGTCTCTAGGTCCATCAACCTCACTACAAATAACTCAATTTCGTTTCCTTTTATGGCTGAGTAATATTCCATTGTATATATGTGCCACATCTTCTTTATCCATTCCTCTGTCGATGGACACTTAGGTTGCTTCCATGTCCTGGCTACTGTAAATAGAGCTGCAATGAATATTGTGCCCACGTAACAATTGATAAAACATAATTGTTGGAAACAGTCTAAAAATACGAAAAATGTTGGGAAGCATAAATTTAGGCTTTTGGGGTTGTGGCAACATTAAGTTTGTAAGTGTTCATTAAGATAGAAAATGAAAACAAAGAAGTCCTGAGAATTTCCTGGAATAACCCATCAGTGTCAAGGCCGAGTTCGCTGTCCCTCCCTTCTCTGTCCTCCCCTCTGCTGAACTGGGTCTGCAAACCTCACTGTCTTAGTTACAGCAGTTGGCATTCTGGCGCATACTCATGTTTCTAACTCACTGTCTTAGTAATCTGACTTAAATCTTGTTTCCCCACTATCGCTTGCCTGGTGATATTATAATTCCAATTAATCAGGTTAAAAGTTGGCCTAGAAGAGGGTCATGAGACCCCACTGATATTTGTTCACAGAACACTGCAGTAGTCTTTAAGGGAATTGCCTGCTAAAGTGCTATACATATTAGAGCTACACATAAATATTCATATATTCATTGATGATGGATTGCATGAATAGAATAATGGACAAAGGTGGTTAGGAGAGCTAGTCTATTAGAAAAATTTAAAATACAACCTACTGTCCTACAAGTAGAACTTGAAAATTACTCCGCTAAGGATATTTCTCATCTTCAGCCTTGTCATTCTGTGCAAATTCTGGAAGACCCAAGGGGAATGCTAACCCTGCCTCTCCACAAGGGACACTGATTCAGTATACGTTTGATTGTCTGTTAAGTGTAAGGTGTCTTTGTCTGATGTTGTGAGGGATGCCAAGATCAGTTAGTCATTTTCGTCCTTGGAAACTGACTCTCCAGTTATAATCCTGAGCTGGGGTTTGGAGAAGCTCCCTAGGATTGAATACAATCCCTTGTCATAGCCCATATAGTCCAGCATCTTTTGAGAGGACTGGCAAAACTTAGGCCACCCAATGGGTGTCCTCCTGCTCAGCCAAGTCTGGGAGCTGTGCAGACAGTGAAAATAGCACAGGCTTTGGAGTTGGGACTGGGAATGAATTAGAGAACTTTTACTTGCCCGAAGTAAGTTATTTACCTGTCTGAGAGTCACTTTTCTCATCTGTGAAAGTGAGGTAATAAATATTAACCATGTGAGATGACACTATGTGAGATAATTATGTAAAATGTCTGGCACCGAGTAGGTATTCAATAAAGGGTAGCTGCAGTGTCACTATTGTTATCATCAATAGCACCCAAATTGGATCCTAGGTCCAGATCTGAAACATGCAGTACTCTTGGGGCCATATGGAATGAAAGGGGAATCCTCAGGCTTGCAGAGGTTTGAAAGCAGACTAGTGGGCTCCCTCTGTGGCTGGCAGGAGCAAGGAGCAAGGACTGTTTCTCTCTCTCTTGTGTTCACAACTTCATCTCTGGTGGCAGGTTGTGTAAACAGGGATGTGCCTCTTCAGGGCTGGGAAGCGATCCTTCCTGCCTCTGAGCTGGTCCGATTGTCGTCACATGCTGTGGTCAGTGTTAGTCTCCACATGCTAAGAAGATTGTGGAGTTATTTGAGAGGTTCAGAGAGGACCATGCTGGTTTGAGGGTTGCAGTGTGTCATTGTGATGGTTAATTTTATGTCATCTTGACTGGGTTATGGGGTGTCCAGATATTTGGTTAAACTTTATTTCTGGATGTGTCTGTGATGGTGTTTCTGGATGAGATTTACACTTGAATCCATAGAGTGAGTAGAGTAGATTGTCCTGCCCAATGTAAGTGGACTACATTCAATCCATTGGAGGCCTGAATAGAGTAAAATGCTGAGTAAGAAAGAATTCTTTCTCTCTGCTTGACTATCTTTGAGTTAGGATATTAGTCTTCTTCTGCCTTTGGACTCAGGCTCGGACTAGAATTACACCATTGGCTCTCCTGGGACTCTAGCTTATGGACTATAGATCTTGGTACTTCTCAGCCTCCTTAATTGTACGAGCCAATTTCTTACAGTAAATGTCTCTCTCATCTATTGGTTCTGTTTCTCTGGAGAACTCAGACTAATACAGTCATCTATGAAAGATGTTAGATTACATATTACAGGAAACAAACAACAGGCGGGCTTGCCATTCAGACACAGAAGGGGAAGGGGTACACTTAGGAAGGTGCTGAGCAGTTAAATGCCATGTGGCAGAAAAAAATGGGTTGAAATGCCGCAGGCTAGCCAGAAGAAAGAGACTTGACAACAAGGCTGGTTAAGTACTGCAACCAGATAACAAGGGTGAATGTAGGATCCAGTCCTGCAGAACCTGGAGAACAGGCTGAACATCCATGTTTCTTGAAAGCTCGGGAGAAGGTCTTGTCTGCAGATAGAATTTGTGCTGAATCACTCCATGAATTTCCTTCTGAGACTGAGATAGGTTTATTTTGACCACTTGGAAGTCCAGGGGAACTTCTGGAAATTAGACTTTGATGGGATTTAATGTAAGCAAAATTTTATTTATTTTTATAAATAAAAATCTAGGACTTGGACAATTCCTATTTTGCACTTAATATTTGCAATTAATATTAAGTGACGTGGGGTAATTATGGCTTTTGCCTCTATTAGAAGTGAAGGTCACATTGACTGAGTGAGTACTTAGGACGTTGATTCTTCGCTGTTTCTTCAGCCCCTTTGGGCACTGACTTGTTTGAAAATTGATACTGAACTCAAGAAGGGGGAGGCGTCTTATGAGGTTTGAGTTTAGGATCTCAACATTGGAATTATTTTTCCTTCCTTTGTCCATTCTTAATGCAATCAATAAACTTTTCTAATACACCAACTTTGTGCTAACTACTATACTGGACCTGGAGGATAAAAATTGAAGATACTGGGCTTCCCTGGTGGCGCAGTGGTTGAGGGTCCACCTGCCGATGCGGGGGGTGCGGGTTCGTGCCCCGGTCCAGGAGGATCCCACATGCCGCGGAGCAGCTGGGCCTGTGAGCCATAGCCGCTGGGCCTGTACGTCTGGAGCCTGTGCTCCGCAACGGGAGGGGCCGCAGTGGTGAGAGGCCCGCGTACCAAAAAAAAAAAAATGAAGATACTAACTATGCCATCAAAGACATAATCTTTATTTTTCCATTATCTGGCACAATTGGTTATTTAGTTAGTGAGTTACTTCTTAAATGGAGCACTTGAGCACTTGATTCTAAGTGTTATGAGTTGAATTGTGTGCCCTCAAAAAGATAGGTTGAAGTCCTAACCCCCCAGTACCTCAGAATGTGACTTTATTTGGAAATAGAGTCTTTGCAAATTTATCTAGGTTATAATGAGATAATTAGGGTGATCTCTAATCCAATATGGCTTGTGTCCTCTTAAAAAGGAGAAATTTGGACACAGAGACAAGGAGAATGCCATGTTGAAGACGGAGGATTGGAGTAATGCATCCGACAAACCAAGGAATGCCAATAATTACCAGCAAACCACCAGAAGCCAGGAGGAGGCAAGGGGGCATTCCCCTACCGGGTTTAGAGGGAGCATAGCTCTGCTGATACCTCAATTTCAGACTTCTAGTCTCCAGAACTGTGAGACAATAAATCTCTATTTTATGGCACACAGTTTTTGGTACTTTGTTATGGCAGCCCAAGGAAACTAATGCATTAGGTTAGGAGACAGATATAACTAAGGAAAATACAATGATGTGTGTGTACTGATAGAGATGTAAAGGGATAGAACGTTGCCCTCAAAGGGGGCGTTGGAGGGATCCAGTGCATAAGGAGAGAAAAGAACTTAAATGTGAGATAACATATAGGCTTGGTCTTCTAGTGGCCTTTGTGTTAATCCTATCATGATGGTCCTGATTTATTACTTCATCTCTGATTTAGGGTCCCCAAACTAGCCTGGCCTGGAAGAGTGTGGTGACATACACAGTGAAAATCAGAAGTGACACTTGAGCCATTTAAAAACACTTAAAGCATAAATACATTTCCACTTACCTTACACACATTTATGATTTTAATTGTTGGACATTCTCTGTTTATCAGGCCCTGAAGTTGGTCTAAGTTTGGTTAGCATGTTTGAATATTCATATTTCCTGGTATTTATATACCAAGATTCAAAGGTGATCCACATGAAATCCCTGGGCTCATGTACCCACCCAAAGATCAATCTGGAAGGTCAAGGGTGGCTTTCTCTCTGCAGGCTTCAGTGGCTTTGATTTCTGAGTTTTTACAGACAGGATAAGACCCATTCTAAACTCACTTCTTATATGACTTTTAAGCTTTCACATCTTCCTTTTCTGTAAGGTTCTAGTGCAGTATCTACGTCCATACAAATGCAGCTACACAAGCTGATCTAATACAGAAAGTCAGGGACACAGGGACATAGGTTTCAGGGTAGATGAGTTTTCTAACAAAAACTACAGTAAGTACAGAAAGTTACAGACTGTGACAAACGTCTTCTGCCTTTAGGATTAGCTGGTTTAAAAATCAATTTGATTAACCATGACATATAACAAGAATTTTCACAACAGTGCAAAAATAAAAAGTCACTTTGGGGTGGGAATATTTATCACAGCATATTTTTTGATAGAGATGATGGGCTTTATTTTTAAACACATTCTGTTTTCTCCTATATTTTTCTTTGAGTCCTTAGAAGAAAGTTACTATACAGATTCTAGTTATTTTTATTGACTCCTGTGTTACAGTGGAGCTAGATGAGTAGAGTTTAAAGTCAAGAGTTGCTAGATATTTCCAGGCCACTTGGCACCTCAAACAGGTAAGCACTTTTTCTCAAAGAGAAGTGTCCTATGTGTTGATCTTACTCTGCTCCAGCATTTGGCAATTATCTGAAGTTTTAAGCATCTCTTTAGAATTCCCGGCTTTTTCAGGGCCAATTTCTATTCAAGGTTTTTATAGCTATTCTCTTATGACGTTTATCATTCCAAGCATTTGAACATCCATATTAACACTCACAGGTGTCTTTGCCATGCATTTTTTTCATTTGCCTGTCCAAGCTCGTTCTTCAGATGGTAAATTTCCTAAGGTCAGTGAGTGATTGTATATGTGATTCTCTTATATTACTGGGTTTTGTCCACAGGGCATATTCAACTCATGTTGCTATGGTGAAAATAAAGCCCAGAACCAACCATGCAGCTCTCTCTGCCAAGGAGGAGGGGTCTTCCCTTCTCCCTCTTCTTGCCCCACACTGATGCAGAGATTCTAGATCTCCATTCTCATGGATCTATGAAATGCTTACTTCCTGTTTTACCCTCTCTTCTCTCCTAAGGAGTATGTGTGTTTTCGTCATTTTCATCCTTTATCACAGAAGTAGAGAAGTGCTTGAATCTTTGTGGAGTCACAGCCAACCCACCACACCTAGTCATCTTACCTCATTAGCATGTGTGCACAGGACACTAAGAAGAGGAGGGAAGAAGTTAAACGGACATTCTGCCCAGTATCCTGAATTTTCAAATATTATCTCCCAAGGAAACAGACTATGAGACAGAACAGAGTTCTCATCTAGATATGCCATTTCCTCACTGGTGACCCTGAGTTAGTTACTTCATATCTGGGAGTTTTGATTTCCTCATCTGTAAAATGGGAATAATACACCCTACTTGCCTTGTGGGTGTATTCATACAAATGCAAGGTAGAACTATTTGGGGGCCAGTTACAGCGATCATGAACCAGTCTTAAGATGGTCAACATATTTTTGTGTGTTCAGACCATTCTCTTTTGTTGACTGCCTCACACTTCAGCCCAGGGTGCACATCCCTCGCTCCTTGTTGATACTTCTAGGACTGTGATGGCGCCAGTTGCTTCTGGGAGAAGAAGGGCTGTGGTGAATTGAACAGATATCCAGTCGAATAGCAAAACACTTGCCCACCAAGTCTGTGCTGCATGAAATGACTTGGTAGACTATACTGAAACTAATAAATATTGTATTATGAAGTTTTACCAAATTTAGGAAATAGTTCCTGGGGAGCATTTCTCTAGCATATTCCTGAAGGAGTCTGTGTTGTGGAGTTTTCTTTGAGGAAAGAGCCTATATGCAGCAATTATTTGGTTGAACCACATGAAATTGCAATTTTTGACCTGCAAAACGACAATTATATGGAATTCAACCTGATACCTCTTGTTACACCCCCGCATTCTGCTGGGGATTATGGAGTCACAGCCTGGTCCTGGGGCCCTGTAGTCATGATGACAATACAATTCTGCTGAAGTGAACTCCTAGCTGTTACAAAAAAATGTTTCCCTCAAATTTTGCAAGTCTGCCGTATGTCTTTCTTTAATTAAAAACAAAGACATGAAGTGTAGCTGCTATGTGTCTGGAAGAAGTCTGTTTATGCCTGGAATTAGTAAATTTCAAGATGCTTCTTTACAGTGACTGGCAAAAGCTGCAAAAGTAAAATATGTGGACAGAAAAGAACTCTATGGCTAGGTGGGTGCATACTCCAAAGAGTATTAATTTGCATAATAAATAATTAAATATTCAGGAGATTATAAAATAGCAATTACTGTTGAGTTGCTATATTAGGGCTTGCTAACAAAGACACTTAAAATGCAATAGTTTGCTTTTACAAAGAAGTTCTCCTAAAATCTTTATTTTGAAACAAGATTCTATTTATTTTTTAAAGAGTTTTCACATCCTTTGCACATTTCTTTGAAAGAGAAACAGAAATATTCTAGCTAAAAACAAAAACAAAAAATACTAATAAACAATCTATCGCAAAAAAATAATGAGCCATTAATTTATTTTTTTATTTTTATTTTTTTTTTGCGGTAAGCGGGCCTCTCACTGTTGTGGCCTCTCCGATTGCAGAGCACAGGCTCCGGACGCGCAGGCTCAGCGGCCATGGCTCACGGGCCCAGCCGCTCCGCGACACGTGGGATCTTCCCGGATCGGGGCACGAACCTGTGTCCCCTGCATCGGCAGGCGGACTCTCAACCACTGCGCCAGCGGGGAAGCCCAATTTTTTTAATCTGTTAAAAAAAAGAGTACCTGTTTCGTAGAGTGTTTTCCTCATGTAGAAGAATACAGGGAGACCAGTGGGGAAGTGTGGAGTCAGACCCTGCAGTAGTAGGCGGTATACTCAGGCAGCGGGTAGAAACAGAAGTCATTACATGTGAAAAAAATCCACAGCCTACTTATGCTAATAGAAGAGTCGATCCTTCTAAAACACCATCGGTGTTTTTAAAAATGACTCAAGGGCTTCTCTGGTGGCGCAGTGGTTAAGAGTCCGCCTGCCGATGCAGGGGACACGGGTTCGTGCCCCAGTCCGGGAAGATCCCACATGCCGAGGAGTGGCTGGGCCCGTGAGCCATGGCTGCTGAGCCTGCGCGTCCGGAGCCTGTGCTCCGCAATGGGAGAGGCCACAACAGTGAGAGGCCCGCGTACCGCAAAAAAAAAAAAAAAAAAAAATGACTCAAGTGTTCCAGGCATTGTATATCCAAGTGCAGTTTCTACTTGCTTGACATACTGTAAGTATTTAATATTGGAAAAGAAATACAGCTTTTTAAGTTGGTGTATTTTTTCAATAAATGTCATAGTTTTAATGCCCTTACATAGAACTTAATTTTTCAATAACATTGGTTTTAGAGTTTTATATGTGTATATATTACATTAAGCCATTTGATTAAAAGTATATCTACACGTATAAACCTATCTTTATAAATCTTTGTTTCTTGCTACAAAGAGAACATGGTGACATAAGGAAGTTTCTATTTACACTGGTTTGTCTGAGGAGATCCTTGTTAAAACGATGCTCTTGGAGTTGGGATGGCTTCATTTGTTAGGCTAGTCGTTGCCCCAGCATGGTTGAGGGCTGAAAGGATGAGAAAGGAGAAGACCAAGAAAATGAACATTCATTGATTACCTGTTGGATGCTGGGAGCTGTGCTGAACAGTGGAAGGCTCTGTTAAGTTTATATTACACCCCAAAGTTTATTACACAGTTATATTACAAAGTTATTATATTATATTACAAAGTTATATTACACACTGTTAGGTTTATATTATACCCCAAAGTTAGCCACATCATTACAATGTTCCCAACAGCTCCAGGGTTTAAAAACTCCCAGGATGCCAAACAAAGGGACAGTTTATCTTTTGGTGTGCGGAAGCCGTCTCTAATTAAGACACCATAATTACGCCCCCACCTCATTAGGAGATGCATTTCCAATAAAATTTTACTTCTTATATTTAATGATCTTTATCAAACATTTTTGAAATATTTATATTGTTTTGTTAAACGGTGTACTACTAATGCTTAAAAAAAAAAACTCTATGTAGAAGAATGTTTTTTTTAATACTTACGACCTCATGATAACAGGATATTTTTTAAGTTAAAAAAATTCAATTTATATACTTTTTTGCTGCAGAGAAGTATGATAACATAATCAATAAAGGACTTTCAAATATTAAACACTTATTATAGTGAGATAAAACCGTATGAGAAAAGAGAAATGGAAACATAATTTCAGTGGGACAAAAGAATCATGTAAAATTTGCAACTATTTAAGAAAACTTGGTTGAATCTATTTTTCAATGGATGGTGATGAGTGTCAAATCACTATGGCATTTATGTCCCATTGAGTTCATTGAAAAAGGTAATGTAAAGTTGTATTTTAAAATGTCAGTATTACATCCTTTACAACTATTTTAGCTTACGATTAATTTAAGATGTCAACTTGAAATGTATGAGGGACACGTAGTTTTTCAAATTTATGGGCATTTTCTCCTGCCTCCTTATATGTGTAGCCTCAAAGAAGACGCCCCATGAAGGCTGAGACTTTAAAGAAGTTTAGACTTCAGTTTATCTTTTTTTGACTATTAAAAAAAAAAAAACTTTCAATTTTTGTCACACTGCAAGGTAGAATATAGACAAACGTGATTTCTTCACTCATTTCCACCACCAATCCCTGTCCTTGTTCTGTATTTGCTTATTGCCTTCCCATAGCATGTGAAGTCAAAGACAGTGTCTTGCTCAGTGGTGGCACTTTTGGAGTGTTTAATAGCTATATTTGAAAATTTGGCTCAAATATTCATTTCTTTATGGCCTGAAAAATCTTTTTTTCTATGATAATTTACTTACTTAGAAGCTCAGCTCATGTGATCAAATATTTCTTTTAGATGTAGATGAATGACAGTCCAGGCTTGTGCATTGTGCAAACTGTGTGTCACGTTCTTCTGACACCATGCCTCCTGGCTTTCCTCTTGGTGACTAGGTGTCTCCTTTTCTCTACTAGGATGGGCATTTCCTCCATTTGTCACATGTGGGAAAAAAATTTAGAGAAGTCACTGCTTTTGTTACAGCTTCTTTGTCCTTCCAGGTGCTCTTAAAATCTTAGCCACTGTCAGTTGAATCATCTTTAAGTGATCACATTTACCCCATATTAGACGATAACTAGGGACTTCCCTGGTGGTGCAGTGGTTAAGAATCTGCCTGCCAATGCAGGGAACACGGGTTTGATCCCTGGTCCGAGAAGATCCCACATGCCGCGGAGCCACTAGGCCCGTGCGCTGCAACTACTGAGCCTGTGCTCTAGAGCCCGCAAGCCACAACTACTGGGCCTGCACTCTAGAGCCCGTGAGCCACAACTACTGAAGCCCGTGTGCCTAGAGCCCATGCTCTGCAACAAGAGAAGCCACTGCAATGAGAAGCTCGTGCACAGCAACAAAGAGTAGCCCCCGCTTGCCGCGACTAGAGAAAGCCCGCACGCAGCAACAAAGACCCAACGCAGCCAAAAATGAATTAATAAATTAATTAATTTTTTAAAAAAGAAGATAACTAACATTTGGTCTTTGTATCCCTCTGACGTCTTGATACTTCCAAATCTTCATTCTATATCCTGTTTGCTAATATTTCACGTTTTGTCCTTTAAAATTACTATAAGTACTAAACTGATACATGCAAGTATAAATGCAAAGTTGTCAAATCCATAAATGTTGCTAGGTCTGGTCTAACTTAGTCATAATTGCAATACTGCTTTATTGCAAAAGAGAAGTCTAGGATGCCATCATAAAAATCTTTTGAGCTCCCATACAGCGTTTCTGCAGAGGTTATATTGGGACTTGCCAGTATTCAATGCTACTTACTTTTCATAAACATGCCATATCAGGGTGGCCTGCCCTTGGAAATGTAGCAGAAGTTGAATATAAATGCCCAGGGGCTGTTCCTGGTGCAATAGCTTGTTTAGTTAATGCAACAATTCTTCCCATAAATATATTTGTAACCCTGGTCTGTCAACATCAGTATAGTCTCGATGATATGTCAGTTTTTAGAGAAAATCAAAACGTAACTAAAAATTTTGCAGGCCCTGACTATGAAATATGTTACAACTTTCATAACCAAACCTTCTACTTTTTGTTTGCTTCACCTGAATTATTGTGGCAATCAAATCACAAAAATAGTCTCCATAATTTAAAAAAAATATGCAGCAGTATTAAATATTTATTCAAGATATCTTATCACCTGAATCAAAATGTGTTCTCTTATCTTGACTTTTTTTTTTTTTTTTTTTTTTTTTTTTTTTTGCGGTACGTGGGCCTCTCACTGTTGTGGCCTCTCCCTTTGCGGAGCACAGGCTCCGGACGCTCAGGCTCAGCGGCCATGGCTCACGGGCCCAGCTGCTCCGCCGCATGTGGGATCTTCCCGGTCCGGGGCACGAACCCGTGTCCCCTGCATCGGCAGGCGGACTTTCAACCACTGCGCCACCAGGGAAGCCCTATCTTGACATTTTTCCATGAGAAATCAGCTAACATTACCCTAGAAGGTGTTGTCTAAGAATGTTAAATAAACTTTTCTTTCTGGATGCCTTTTTGGCAACTGAGAAAGATCAATAAATTATATGAAAACTCTGGCTGAAAGGAAAATATCTCAATATGAAGTAAAGCTTGTGGCATGTTCATATTGCAGTATCTGGTGAGGCAAAGAAAACTGATTTAATATTATTTCACTGTTTTCAGAAAGATCTTTAAAATTATTATTTCAATTGATTTCTTTATGAATTTTTTATTAAATATTTGGAGTTTTAAAAAAAATCTTTTGAGCTCCTTGAATCATCAGATAACCATCATTATTATCCAGTGGAATAAGCTTCATTTAAAAAATTTTAATATTAATTTTATTTTTTTAAAACTTGTTTTATTCAAGTATAGCTAGTTTACAAGGTTTTATTCATTTCTGCTGTGCAGCAAAGTGATTCAGCTTTACATACATATATATATATTCTTTTTTGTATTCTTTCCCATTATGGTTCATCACAGGATGTTGAATATAGTGCCCTGTGTTATACAGTAGGACCTTGTTGTTTATCCATTCTGTATATAGTAGTTTGCATCTGCTAGTCCCTAAACTTCATTAATTACGTTAATGAGTTTAGCACATCTCCTAATTCAGAAACTCCTGAGTTATGAATGTGACAATGATTTTGTAACATAATACTGAAGGGCATGAAATATGAAAGGGCCATCAGATATCAAAGACAGGTTTTCAATTAGCCCTGCTAATAAGCTACTCTTCCCTTTCTTTACACCACAAAATACCCTGTGAGTAGGCAATGGCAGTAGACTGAGCAGGGTTAAGAGCAGCACTAATACACTGGGATACACTGGTAGCCTGCATTAGATGTTACAGTATTGAAATAATTTTGCATCAGTTGATAGACAATCACTGACCCAGTCCCAACTGCACCTATCTCACCTGTTTTCCTGAGCTACCTTGGCTTCAGTCTGGACCTCTGCACCCACCCAGGATCTAGGAATTAACTAGGTAGCCCCTGGCAGGACAGCTGGTCTCGCGGATCCTGCTTCAGCACATTGACCAGCAACAGTTCTGATTGGTCAGTACCTAGAACTTCTAGTTGCTGAATATTTTAAATATTACCCATGGTTAAAAGTATCATTTTATACTCTTGAACTTGATTTTTGGCCCTTTGCCTTTTCCTTTCTTCGCAGAACTGTTGGGCCCAATTTTTCACAGTTTGAGAATAGGAATAAGCCCAGGGTTGATAGCATATACTTGATTTATGCACATTTTTGTGCATTTGCTACTTGTTCCTTGGTTCTGTGTTTCATGATGGTGGTGTCACTGTTCTCCTACACCGTAATTTCCCTGCGCACTTCACTGCTCCTTCATCGCACAGGAAACTGTAAGGGTCAGTGATCTTCAGTGCCACCACTTCCATTTTCTCATTACAAAAATTGACCTTCTTTCTGTTGTTTGAAAGGGCTCAGGCCACTGTCATTCAGATTTCAGGACCGTTGAACAGTAATAACAGTATAGGAGGAACAGGCAACCACCGCAGCAGCTGGGCATTGTGCTCTCTTCCTGGAATCCATTTTGGATTTCTTAGTCTAGCCAGCAGGCGCCGTTTGCTGCCTTTTGCCAGCTTTATATTTTACAGTAATTCCCCACTTGTCATTAAACCATTTAGTTGTATTAAAGCATTGTGCTCTACTCTGAATATTTGCCAAGGTTCTTGTGCTTTCTAGGCAATTTCATGTTCATAACTCACATCAAGCAACTCAATATGTACAACTAGCATCACAGAAAAATTTAGTTAGTAATTCCTGTTAAACGACCAATTGCCTTCTCATCATCTATGAATTGGGTGAGTGTGTATGTGTGTGTGTGTGTAAGAGGTACTGATGTGAAACTAGTTCAGAAATGAAAAAATAAAAGCACCAACAAAAATTAAAACCAGACCTCTCAGGTTTTTCTGTAGGGTGTTTCATCTGTTTATTCTTTCATTTTGTATCTACTGCAATCCCACTGAGACCGCTTTCTGTATATCTAGTTGCTCTTTGAATAGGAATGTTATTCATTGGAAGTAAGATATTAGGATTCAGAATTATCATTATTAACTTAAAAGTAATAACCTCTAAATACTAGACAAAACTTTCTGTGTTAATAGTACAAATGATGTTCATGATAAAATCCATTATTGTAACTTAGATATATTATCCCACTTGATCAGAAGAAGACAATTCACTAACTTTGTATTTTAAAAAGAGGTTGGGGCTTCCCTGGTGGCGCAGTGGTCGGGAGTCCGCCTGCCGATGCAGGGGACACGGGTTCGTGCCCCGGTCCGGGAGGATCCCACATGCCGCGGAGCGGCTGGGCCCGTGAGCCATGGCCGCTGAGCCTGCGCGTCCGGAGCCTGTGCTCCGCAGCGGGAGAGGCCACAACAGTGAGAGGCCCGCGTACCGCAAAAAAAAAAAAAAAAAAAAAAAAAAGAGGTTGTATCATTTCTCCCATTCAGATCAATGTATAACCATAAGCATATAGTTTACTACTATTCCTTTTAAAATAGCAATTTCTTAGATTTTAGAATCATGGAATCAGGAGCTATTATGTTCTTTTTTTTTTTTCAAAAACCATTTACTATATGCCACGGAGTGTGTCGAAGATAACACAGTAGAAGACAAATTCCCTACCCTTAAAGGATTTATAAAATAAGTTTATGTTTTGCAATAATCTTTTTCTTAAAGTGTTACTTTTAGAATTTATTTTGAATGGAACACAATAGCTTTAGGATTTAATTAAATGACAAATAATTGTCTCCATCACAGGATGCTGTACGTTTAAAAGTCAGTGGATGGCTAACCAGCTGAACAGCAAGGCTGTGATACCAAATGAAATATAATTCAACCAAAAATTAGTTTTGAAAGAATTCTAACTTTCTATAACTTTCTGAGACTTTATTTGAAGGCTTAGAAAAATGATTTCCAATGAGTAATTGCAATCTGTATTTGTAGGTAACTAATTTCATTTCAGGTTTTCTTCATTAAAAAATCTTAAAGTATAGCTTTATGGTGAAAAGAAACAAACTTTTGATCTATGATGTCATAAAAATGTATGATATTTTAAAATATAATCTTTAAGTTTCTAAACATGTATTAATATATTGGTTTCTTTTTATTTAAAAATGTTTAATAGTTTGTTAATGCAGTTTACTTTAATGGCACCCAGTATAATGATTTGGTAGTAATTACTCAAATATTACCTCTAGCTGAGAAACTCCTTTTATATATACATTTTGTACTGCTTGCGGTAATGTGCACGAGAGCTTAGCTTAGGCAATTCTTAACAACATTAGCATCTCTTATTTGAAATGGGGCTTTAGAATACAAAAAATATAATAATTTCCCTGAATAAAAAAAGAATTAATTATGCAGCCTAAGGAGAGAAATAAGGAGCAAGCAGGTGTAACACACATCCCGGAGGAAACAGGCCCGTGTGCAAACATACTACAACTCTATGTGATTAAGGAAGAAAAAAGAAGTCATACATTTCATATTTCTAGGAGAGCAGTTCTTTTTATCAAGTCAAGGAAATCCAGTACGTGTCTGCATCCAGATTTTGTGCATGGCCTAACTGAGCCAAGGATTTAGAAATAGCTTATTCTGTGGTCAGAATCATGTGATTTTCACCAACCGATGCACGCTGTTGGTGGAATTTCCTGACCAAGGCTTTTTATATGAACCAAGGGGTTTCATAGCTGAAGGAAAATGAGGCAGTTAAACCTCCACATCTTAGTCACAGATGTTGTCATAATGACCATTGGCAGCAAACAAGATTTCAATGGGCTCCAGCAATGCCAATCAGAAGCTACTTCCCTTTGGGCTGATAGAAGCATGAGAAGGGATTCCCTGTACCATAGAACTTGTACCTTTAATGCCATTCCTTATAAGAGGGGAAGAGCATCTGCTTGGGGAAGAGGGTCTCACTGATTTTTAGGTAAAGGTTGGTTCCACCCAATCTGAACATTTTGATTGCTTGGTTTTTTTGGAATAGAGGCATCCACCATCATTTATTTGTCATCAACAGTGTGTAAATTAGTTTGAATTTATTTAAGATAAGATTCTCTGCCATGGTTTTGTCTGTAAAACTGCTTATCAGTTGTGAACCAATAATACAACTTTCTAAAAAAATTCTGAAAACCAAGGTTGTTTTCAATTTACTGTAATTTTTCCATTGTGCCCCAAACTACTTATAGGAGGGGAAAGTAGAATTGTCTGAACAACAATGGGGATATTATGGTTGCAAAAATGGAGGAATTAACTACATTAAGTTAAAAGCACTTTAAAAATGGAAATGCAGATTAATTTTTTTTCCTGGGAGACATGCCCAGAAATTTGAAGTGATAGGAAGAAGTACCTTGGATTATATTATCAATTCTCTTGACATAGCAACTTTAATCTAGAGCTGGAAATACAATGCTGTAAGAAAAATACTTCTTTCAACTTACACTGAATGGAAAGAGTACCCCCCACCCACCCACAGAGGGTGTACCTCTGTACCTCTGTACCTTAGCCACAGAGGTAAGAAAGCTGTCTCATTTTCTACACCTCACTATAAAAAGAACAGTTTTCCTCCTTGGTTTTAAGGCTGCTAATACCTTCCGTCCCAAAGGAGGACACTGTCCAGGAGAGAGAAGTTAAGTCAGTTTGCTTTCTTACATAATCAGACAAACTCAAATAGTAGGTTCTTCATTCTTGCTAGTTCTGACCAAGAGTGTATATTAATTGCTGTAAAGCAGTGATTCTCGAGTCTTTGTTAATCTGTAAATCAGCACGACAGAGGGCCTTATGCCACTCTATCCTTAGTTACCATCATTAAAATATTTCTCTAGGATGAAAAAAAATAGTACTTCCTCTGATGGCTCTGCTCATAAATGAGGTAGTCCCTATTTTTTTTGTTAAAACTTATGGCAAAGGTAATAGTACAATGACTGTTATAAAAAACTGCCTAGAGTCAAATCATACTTGAAACACTACTGTTCCAAAATAAATATTTCCTATTTATAGGTTCAGCCCATGGGTCACTGGCACCCTGCATGGCTTTTGTAGGAAAGCAGTGCCACTTTAAATAAATAAAAAATTCCCATGCAAAACAAACAAAATATTAGAAATGCTGCCTTCAGATGGATTTATCCAAGCACAAATACTGTTGGAATAAACACTGTTGTCTAAATAGAGAAGGGAAAATGAGCAGATGAAGGGAACATTCTTGAGTGATTTTTTTAGGTGCACTGGTATCATATCATCTTATTTAAGCAGCCCAACAAACTTACGAAGTTTCAGACAAGAAATGAAATGTGATATTATGAAATATGCAAACTAACTTTTTACAGAAGTGTTGCATAAAAATGGGAGCAAGAGGGCTTCCCTGGTGGCGCAGTGGTTGAGAGTCCGCCTGCCGATGCAGGGGACACGGGTTCGTGCCCCTATCCCGGAGGATCCCACATGCCGTGGAGCGGCTGGGCCCGCGAGCCATGGCCGCGGGGCCTGTGTGTCCGGAGCCTGTGCTCCGCAACGGGAGAGGCCACAGCAGTGAGAGGCCCGCGTACAGCAAAAAAAAAAAAAAAAAAAAAAATGGGAGCAAGAGGTGGGGAGAGGGTAGAGAGAAGGATTACAAAGGGGCAGCCGTGAGGAAACTTTTGGGGTTGATGCAAATGTTCATTATCTTGATTATGGTGATGGCTTCACAAGTATGTACATAGATCAAATCTTATTAAATTGTTTGCTTTAAATAAGTACAGTATATTTTTATGAAAATAATGCATTGATGGGATTTCCCTGGTGGTCCAGTGGTCAAGACTTCACCTTCCAATGCAGGGGGTGTGGGTTCGATCCATAGTCGGGAAGCTAGGATCCCACATGCTTCACAGCTAAAAAACCAAAGCATAAAACAGAAACAATATTGTAACAGACTCAATAAAGACTTTAAAAATGGTCCACATCAAAAAAAAAAAATCTTAAAAAAAAGAAAAAAAAAGAAGAAAATTATGCATTAGTAAAGCCATTAAAAAGCCAAAAAAAAAAAAAGGCAAAGCAAATGTTAGAGCTATTAAGAATGTTGCCCAATGGTGGCAGTTGGGTCTAGTTCCATCTAAATATAATTGCCTTCCTCCTTTCATTTTTGTTTAGTACCTCTGGGACAGGGAGACTGGAAATAAGCAGAAAATGCAAGATTGCCATATAACAGATTTTGGGAATGACAGCAAAAGTGAAAGAAAGAAACAAACAAACCCCAAAAAACCTACCTTTCCTAACTTTTTAGAAAAAATGAAACAGATAAGAATCCCAAGAGTTTCTCCTTATAGAGATGATGAACAGTTTAGTCGATAATTTGCACATTTGTGAATTTGCTTTTTTCATCAAGTAAAAACAGATGAAACACACATTTTTAGCCTATCAGATGGTGTGCTGGGGGAAATAGTAATATCAGTCCCTGCCTTTTAAGTGTTTATCATCAGTCTAAAGAGGGCGACAAGCACAGGCAGGAGGAATGTCATCATAAGGAGGATTGTGAGGAATATTGAAACCAGAGAGCCACATGCTTTGCCACGTTCAGGAAGCACAGCAATGGTGGGGGATCAGGCTGGTTGCCCAGTGTCCTGGCAGCCGTCCCACTCTAGCATGGCTTCCTTGAGTAATGTGGGCACCATATCAACTGTCTCTATACCTCTTTTTTTTTTCAACCTTCTTCTTGTTCATTAGTCACAGGAATATTGTGCAAATTGAGGAGATGTTTCTAAGTACTTCAGGATTCTTAAAAGATATAAACAAATACAAAAATACTGTGAGGTTCTAAGAAGTCCATACTTTCCTTTTACATTTGAATAATAATGAAAACAATCTCATCATTTAAGAGTGGATAGCAAAACATATTTGTGGTTTGGTTTCAGGTTCTCATGGAAAATGCAAATGAGAAATGTGTTGTACAAACAAATAAAAAACAAGCAATAGTTTTTCCCCAGTTAAACCGGAGTTTAGAATACATCTCTTTTAATTGTTTTGACCTGGGAGAATCTTATTTTGGGGACAAACTGCAAGATTCAAAAAGTGGGAAAGGTCTTCTAGGAATTATTCCTGTTCGAGGAGAAATAAGTTCAGGGTCGGGTGGCCTCGCAACACATTACTGGGTGCTAGAGTGAGAGGATCTGACATTTACTATAGGCCTGTGTTGTGCCAGGTAGTTTGTTAAATGTTTTAAATGCAATATCTAATTTCATCCTGCTAACTGTGCTAAAAGTTACATACTGTTACTCGCAACATTTTGGAAAGGAGGAATGGAGGTTTAGGTAGTTTACTGACTTGCTAAGGCCACACAGCTAGTAAAGTCAGAGACAACTTTTAATCCCAGATCTGCCTGATTTTGGAAACTCTGCTCTTAAACACAGAAGGCTCAGCACCTCAACCCTATGGCTTTCAACTCCAGAAGGAAAACAGATCTGTTTTGCTAAGGGCCAAGTTCCAAGTGCCTCATAAAATCTGTGTCATTATATCTTTTACTTCCCTAGCCCTTATCTTTCCTCTCACCAAATACCATTATTTGATGTGTATTTTGAATGTGGTAACCAGATACATTTAGAAAAAAAATCTTGGTCTGGAAGCAGTGACAGGACACACTGTAAGTACAATTGGCAGCACTGTGTTCCCAACTCACCACAAAAAACATACGAACTCTTTGTGCCTAACACGTTACACAATATGCTCCTTGGCTTTAAGAAAACATTATTTCATGTTCTTACTCTACTCAGTCTGCCAGCCTCAAGAACCGAGAGGTTCATTGTTATATGCAGCTGTCATTTGTTCCATTCCCTGGCTCTCTCTGCCTTCAATATCTTTGTAGTATTTAGTGAAAGTAATTTTCAGTTGGAAATCTTCTGCCCTTTCAGTAAGTGCAAGTATAACACTTCATCAATGGCCAAAGAATTCCGAGCTATCTGGGATGTATCAGGATGGTTGATAAAACCTCACCGAGCAACCTATGATAGTACATCCCATCATAAATTAAAAAAAAAAAAAAAAAGGCAGAAAGGGCCTTTGTCAGTGTTTATCTGAAGCGCTTTTATTCTTTGCCCTTGATTTCCTCTTCAGAAAATTGATGCGCCCTTAAATTGAAGCAAGAGGGTTGACAGGTGATGGTTAGTGTGATAACTGCTCAGATTTCATCAGCCAGTGTTTTTCTGGTGGTGCAATTGTTGGAACTTTCAGCTAGATTACCTGTCATCCACTACATCAGATAAAAGAGGCAGAGTTGAAAGATGCAGTTTTGCCCCTGTACCTTATAGGAAATGAAAAGTGCAGGTGTGGTAACAGTAGCGAGAAAGAAGTACAATTATTTTCTAATCAGGCTATTTCTTTGAGAAAGTTGGTGCCTAAATTGGCAACCATTGGGCAAAACCATTGCTGAATTTGCATTGTTAAATTTACAAGAAATGAAAGGAACGGTCACTCACACTGTAGGTAGTGCTATAAGCTCTCTCTTCTCAATCCATTTTATTCCATAAAATGAAGTAGTCGTAGTTTATTTTTAGATACAAGAAAAATGTTCCTATTTTGGGTACATCTCAATATGCTGATGTTGAGCCTATATTTTGATCTGCTGTTAAGCTGTTTGAAACTGTGAAAGGAGACATTATTCTGCACAAAGTTTTACAGAAAAACTTTGTGGCAAGAATGATTGGAAATAGCACATTTTGGAGGAATTGTGCTCAATTAAGTCAGAATAATTTTGTGGCAAATATTTTTTTCCAGATTTTAAAAGCAACATAGGAATCCGAATAAGAAAGACTCTGGATAAATGTGTTTTTATTTGTGAGATTGTTATATTTTGCACTATTTCCTAAACATCTGATTATATGGAATGAACTAATTTTATCCCTTTCAATCTGTCACTTCTTCAGAAGAGAAACAGTATTTGAATACAGTTGTCTCATGACAAATGGAAATCTGTTTTACCTGAAAAGTAAAAGGGGCACCTTGTTTCCTGATAGCATGAGAGAGAGCTATACACTGTGATCTTACCACATTAAATAAGGCCCCTTTGTATCCCCACTAGAAAAGACAAATTTTCAGAGTTTCTTACAATTACCCATGTTCATTTATTTTACAGAGTCAAACTTTTTTTTTTTTTTTTTTTGCGGTACGCAGGGCTCTCACTGTTGTGGGCTTTCCCATTGCGGAGCACAGGCTCCGGACGCACAGGCTCACTAGCCATGGCTCACGGGCCCAGCCGCTCCGCGGCATGTGGGATCTTCCCGGACCGGGGCACGAACCCGTATCCCCTGCATCGTCAGGCGGACTCTCAACCACTGTGCCATCAGAGAAGCCCTCCAGAGTCAAACTTAACATCCAAATCTGGCTTTCAGACAAGGAACAATTGTTTGTTATGGGGACAAATTAATGATTTCCCATAGCACAGTCACACAGTTAGACCTGCCCATTTCAATTTAGTTGCACATATTCATCAGAATAAATCTTACCAGAAAATGTTTATCCCCACATTTGTGGAGCCTCCAGGTGAGTTTAGTTTAGTTTGTTAAATATTAATCAAATATGGGCAGTTGATACTTATTTACCATGTCCTTTCTAAACTTTCCCTTTCTTTCTCTCTCTTTTATTTGGAGGTAGTTTGCTATACTAGAAAGGAGGCAGAACTAGGGAGACCACGTAACATAATGGTTAAGCATTTGGCTATTGCTTGGAAAAGAGTCTAAGATTATATGCACCAAACTGGAAACCTTATTGACCCCAAGAAGAGTGGTTGGGGAGAGGAGAGAGGCAGATTATTAACTTTTTCTATATATGTCTCTGTATTGTTGGACTCAAATTACCTTTCTAACTAAAAATTAATAATAAAATGCATTTAAAACATTCTTAAAAACATACACTCTTATAAATTGATAGCTTAGCTTTAAATCCTTGCTCCTCTATTCTCCAGCTGTGCAATTTGGGGCTAGTAATTTTTCTTCTTTGAGCCTCAGTATTCTCATCTGCAAATGGCATTAATGAAAATACCCAGATTATAGAATTATTGTGAGGATTAAATTATATAATCCACATGAAGTGCTGTACACATGGAAACTAACCAATAAACATCAACTTTTTGGAATAAGGGTACCTAAATATCTCTCACTAATTAGATATAGAAAGTTTTCTCAAGTAAAAAATTTGAACTTCTTTGAGCCTGCTCTTTTTTTCTTTTCTTTTTCCCTATAAAGTGGGTATATTAGAAGTGATGGTACCTGAGGCCCCTTTTCTAACATCTTATGATTCCATTTAAAATGTAGTTGGGGGCTTCACTGGTGGCGCAGTGGTTAAGAATCTGTCTGCCAATGAAGGGGACATGGGTTCGAGCCCTGGTCTGGGAAGATCCCACATGCTGCGGAGCAACTAAGCCCGTGTGCCACAACTACCGAGCCTGTGCTCTAGAGCCCGTGAGCCACAACTACTGAGCCCATGTGCCACAACTACCAAAGCCCGTGCGCCTAGAGCCCATGCTCCGCAACAAGAGAAGACGCCGCAATGAGAAAGAAGCCCACGCACCGCATCGAAGAGTAGTCCCCTGCTCCCCGCGAGTAGAGAAAGCCTGTGGGCAGCAACGAAGACCCAACACAGTCAAAAATAAAATTAATTAATTAAAAAAAATCCGTTTAAGTATATACCTTAAAAAAAAGATAAACAAGTAATTTGAAAAATAAAATAAAATATAGTTGGAAGAGTGTATGCATGTTGATTCCATGGCAAATGACTCCAGTTGAGATCTTAGTCTACCGTATATGTCCTCATTGCAACCATTAGGTTGAGTGTTATCTCTGGGAATAGTATTCCTTTAGACAATCACAGCCTACATGTGACCTAATAGTTGGTTCAGAGCTGGGAGGCACCTTTAGATGATACTTCCCCACAAAAAAATCTCTGCTTCAGTCAAGATGAACACCTCTGTATCTCTTCCTTGGCCAAGAGCCCTACTTTCATGTTTTTAAAGCACAAAGCCTCCAACCATCTAAGAAACCTAAAGTGCACTCGTCACTCTGTGAAATTGTGCCTCACCTCTCCAGCCTATAAGAAAATTCTCCTCTTCCAAATTCAAGATCTTTAATCCTGGCTACGTACTGGTGAGGTCATCTGGATCAACCTCTCATGACAGTTATACTGACAGGGAGTTCACTATATTTTGAGCTCGATCATTCCTTGTGATTGACTAGTACAAGTATTAGAAAGATTTTCCTTACATTGAGCTGAAATCAAGCTTCTCATTATTTCCACCCTCTTGTCTTAGCTTGGCCTCCCCAAAGCTGTGCATAACCCTTCCTCTTCTTCTTCCATGAGATGGCCTGCCAAACATTTCAAAGTTGCTTCACGTCTTCTTTATGCTTACTGTTTTCCAGCCTGACTAGCCACTATCTCACTGTCCATTGAAAGTGAAATAAGCAATACATGGTCCTTCAGCAGTCCTCAAAAGTCATAATTGCAGACCTCATCATTTGGCCTTTCTTCTCCACAAATGCTTTGATGTACTCTTTTTTTTTAATTATTTTTTTAAATTTATTTTTGGCTGCGTTGGATCTTCGTTGCTGCGCACGGGCTTTCTCTAGTTGCAGCGAGTGGGGGCTACTCTTCGCTGCGGTGCACGGGCTTCTCATTGTGGTGGCTTGTTGCAGAGCATGGGCTCTAGGCACGCGGGCTTCAACAGTTGTGGCACATGGGCTCATATCACCCACAGTCAAAGCCTTACTCCAGAACTGCTCTGACAAGTATTAAATATAGTGGGGCTGTTATAGTTCCCTCCCTGAGTTCTGTATTTCCATCTAGGGGTATGTGTGTTAAGTTTGATTTATTTTGCCAGCGTTCTCCAAATCACCCTAGAAATCTAATGTTTTAAAAACAAAAAGAAGTTGGTTTAGCCTAACTTGGTTTTAGTGAACCCATTCTGGCTCTTGTTAATCACCATTTTAAAAAAAATTTGTGGACAACCATCTGTTTAAAAATTCCTTTTAAAATATTTTCTTTCTGGAGCATCCATAGATCAAAAAAAAAAAAAAAAGAAACGATGTAATTCTCATAACTGATATAAAAAATTAACTCAAAATGGATTATAGACTTAAACATAAGATGCAAAACTATGAAACTTTTAGAAAAAAAAAACATAGTAAAAATCTTTCAGACCTAGGGAAAGCATTCTTAGATTTGACACTAAAAGTATGATACAAAAGAGGAAAAATTAATAAATTGGAGCTCATCAAAATTAAAAACTTTTGTTCTGTGGAAGTCTCTATGATGAGGATGAAAAAACAAGCTGCAGACTGAGAGAAAACATTTGCAAACGTTACACATTTGACAAAGGGCGTGTGTCTAAAATACATCACAAACTCTCAAAACTCAACAGTAGAAAAAGAAACAAGACAGTTAGAAAATGGGCAAAAGACATGAAGTGACATTTCACTGAAGACAATATACAGATGGAAAATAAGTACATGGAAAATGGTTGACATCATTAGCCATTTGGAAAGTGCATATTAAAACCACAATGAAATGTTACTATGTGTCTGTCAGAATGGCTAAAATAAAAAATAGTGATAACCTCAAAAGCTGGTTAGGATGCAAAGAAACTAGATCACTCATGCTTTGCTGGTGGGAATGTGAAATGGTACAACTATGCTAGTTTTGACAGTTTCTTACAAAACTAAATAAGTACTTATGAGCCAGCAGTTGTAATTTGGGGCATTTATCCCAGGGAAATGAAAAGTTATGTTCACATTAAAACCTATACATGAATATTCATAACAGTTTTATTTGTAATAGCTAGAATCCAGAAGACAGTCACATGTTCTTCAATGAATAAATGGTTAAACAATTGGTGGTGTATCTGTACCATGAAATACTACTCAGCAAAAAAGAGGAACTGTTGATACAGCTTCCCTTGAAAGGTGATGTGGCCATGTCACTCCATTTTGGCCAGTGGGATAAGAATGTATATACCTTCAAAAGAGCAGAAGTATGCCTTTTAACCTTCCTGCTGGCTGGAATGTGAATGTGATGGCTGGAGCTCAAGCTAACATCTTAGACATGTGGTTTAAGCCCTGTATAGAGGATAGTAGAACCACAAGATAGAAGAAGACTGGGACCCTGACAATTATGGAACTACCATACCAGCCTGAGCTACTTACCCATGGATCTCTTTTATTTGAGAATAAAATAAGCAATACATGTAAGTCATCTTTATTTGGGGTTTTCTGTCATTGCAGATGAATCCAAATTTAGCAGACACAGATGCTAAGAAGGAAGGAATAGAAAGAAGGGTGGTATGACTGGGGAATAGTAGCAAGGACAGAGTTGTATAATATGAAGTCCAAGAGGTAGCTGAGCCAGGGTAAGAGTCGAGTTTTATTCAGAGTATAATGGAAAGCCATTTTGGAAAGCCATGTTTTGAGGAGAGGGCATGATCTGATTTACTTTTTTAAAATTTACTTTGCTGAATGTGGCAAGTGCGAAGCATGGCATCTAGTTATAAGGCTGTTGACATATTCTAAGCAAGCGAGACAGAGAGGAGTGGATAGATTTGGGATATTCTTTAGAGACAGGATTAATAGGACTTGTTGCAGGGTTATATTAACGTGCTAAGTAATAACAAGAATAAAAATAAGATAAAATAATAGATTTGGACAAATAGATAGTGATGGAGAAAGAATTCTGTTTTGGCTGTGTTAAGTTTGAATGAGGCCTATTGGGCCTCCATGGAGAGAAGTCAAGTTGGCAGTCAGATATCTGAGGCTAGAGTTCAGGGAGAGATCACACAAAGATTAGGAGCCACTGGCACATGGCTGGGCCTACTCACAGTGGGACCATGTATAGTGAGAAGGAAGAAGGAATCCTAGAGCATAGGCTTGCATAAAAGCAAAATAGAGCGTCCCCACAGCTAGATGTGGAGGCAAGAGGGGGTGTTCAGGGAAGTCTTCCCTCAGAAAGGCCTATGGTGAAACAGTAAGGGTGAATGGGGATAAGACAGGCAAATTGGGATGGAGTGATAATGAAAGTATTCTAGGCACAGAGAATAACATGTTTAAGAGCACGAAAGCATTCAAGGGACTGAAAGAAGTTCATTAGTGATGGAGCAAAGGGTAAAGGTGGGGGAAGTAAGGGTGGGAGTAGGGGGTGAGGGTGGCTGTTGAGGTTGAAGATAAAGACAGAGGGATGAGTAAGAGTCAGATTTTGGAGGGGATAGTAAGGAATTTGAGCATCATCCTTAGAGTAATGGGGAGGCATTAAAGTGTTTAAGCAAGGGTATGACTTAATCCAGATTTAAATAAGGTAATGGTAAACAGCATGGGTTCTGGAGCCCGACTGCCTGGGTTTAAATTTCAGATCCATCACTTTCTAGTGACAAGACTTTGAGAAGTTACATAGACACTTCATGCCTTTGTTTATTTGTAAAATGAAAATAATGATGATAGAACTTATGGTATAGGATTATTGTGGGGTTTAAATGGATGTAAAGTGCATAGAACATGCCCAATAAAGTTAACTACTATGATCAGATTTAAATAACTAGAAAGAAAAGTGAGGCAGCTGTAGCAATATCCAAATGGGAGATAGTAATGGCTGAAATGGGGATGGTGGCAATGGCAAAAGTGAATGCTTCAAAAGATATTGAGAAATGAGCATTAGTACCCCTTTGTGGTTGATTGGATAAGTTTGGGTGCGAAAAAGAAGTCAGGAATGACATTCTGACTTATGACTGAGGCAACTGGCAAGAATATCACATTGTTCTCTGAGAAAGGAAACTTAAAAAGTAGGTTTAAAGGAGAAGAGAATGAGTTTAGTATTAGACATGTTGAATTTGAGGTGCCTGTAAATTATCAGAATGGAAATGTCCAAAGGTATTGGGATATACCCATCTAGAGTTCAGGAACCTCCAGCTCTGGGCTAGAGTTCCACTTGGATATCATTCAAATGTAGACTTTATATTATGGATGGAAATTGAATTCATGGTAGTAGATAAGACTATCCGAAAAGAAAGTGAGAAGAACTTTGGACCAAAGCCCAAAACCACCAGCTCTCAGGACATGTTCTTTGATGGATCAGCAGTTTGCAAAACATAAGTAAATATAGTATTGTTTCTTGAAAGCTCAGTTTCACTTGATAAACTTAAGATGCTTTTGTTCTATGATTCAACAAGTATTTACTCGATACCTAAATTGTACCAGATTACCCCTTCCTTCATGCGCTTACATTCTAGTAGGGATAGACAAAATGATTTGGCACATTATATAGTATGTTAAAAGCTGCTATGTACCATGAAGAGAAATAAAACAAGGAAAGTAGATGGGAATGCCCGATCAGGGCTTAAGGACAGCTCGTAATTTTAAATGAGGCCTTGAAAGTGCTCCCTGGGGCTTGAGTGGGTTATGAGAGTCATGGAACACTCTGTGGAAAGAATGTTCCAGGCAGAAGAAGCAACAAATGCAAAGGCTCTACAAAAGTTGCGTATCCACAGCATTGGAGGAACAGCCAGGAGATGATGTGAGTGGGGAAAAAAGTATTTAGGGGAAGAAGAGTAAAAGAGGAGGTGAGAAGTGACAAGAAGCCAGATCACGCAGGGTCTGACCATGATAAGAATGTTGAATTATGCCCTGTAAAAATTGGGTGCCATTGGCTGGAGGTGATGGGTGGGGATTGGACCAGAGGACAGACATGATCTGGCATACTTTTAACAAGATTACTCCAGCTGCCATATGTAGACTAGAAAGAGTGGGAGTGGAGCATGAGAGAAAGAAATTCCTGGACCATACACTTCAGCTCATGGCACACTCTCATCATTGGTCTGTGTAAGGTCACTTTTTATTTGCTTTATTTATTTACACTCCCATTCCCTTTCCCATTCCCCTTTTCCCAACAGGCACATTTTCTAATGTAATGTCCCTGAATGTCTTCCTCCCTTTCTCCCTCCCCTTCTTCTTTCCTTTCTTCTTCAAACATTTATTGTACACTTACTAAGTGACACTAATTGGTGTTCAGTGTCTGAGCTCCAAAGATGAACAAGAATCCAGCAGTTCAGTGGAGTGACAGGCAAATGATAACACCATAATGCACAGTATGCTTCTGTTATGAAGTTTTTTTTTTTTTTTTTTTTTTGCGGTACGCGGGCCTCTCACTGTTGTGGCCTCTCCCTTTGCGGAGCACAGGCTCCGGACGCACAGGCTCAGCGGCCGTGGCTCACGGGCCCAGCCGCTCCGCGGCATGTGGGATCTTCCCGGACCGGGGCACCGAACCCGCGTCCCCTGCATCGGCAGGCGGACTCTCAACCACTGCGCCACCAGGGAAGCCCTGTTATGAAGTTTTTATGATGTGCTGTAGGAACATAGCAGAAGGAGCCTTTATTTGCTATAGAGAGTAGAGTAATGGTGAAGGATGCTTCACAATGGAGACGATGTATTATTAATTTAAAAAATTCTCTCATAGTCTTTTATTTACTATATTGTTATATTCTTAATTTCCTTGGACAACAAATTGTCTAAGTATAATTCCTTGAACACGAAATTGTTCTTAATACATTCACATGGTAAAAACGCAGATGGTACAGAAGGAACTCAGGGAAAAGTGTATCCCCTTTTCATCCTAATCTAACAACTCTTCTTTCCAGAGCCAACTGCTCTCATCACCTCGTTTACATATACACATAATATCCTCTCCCCTTTTTATTATAGTAGCATTTTCTGCTCTTCATTTCTTTGGAAGTGTTATAGTTTTTCTGGGTCTTAAGAGACAAATCAAGGTTTACTAGGCAGACAAGGGCAAGGTGGGCATTCCATGCAGGGTGAGCAGCACAGGCAGAGGCATGGAGGTAACCGAGATGCTTCATTGTTGAAGAGCTTGGTGTGGAAGAGTGAGTGTAGCTGACTCCTGAACAAGGAGGGGTGAGCTGGTTTAGCTCGTTAATCCATGTGTGACTTATATGTGGTCCTTCATATCAGTTCTTCCACATCAACGGATTCAGCCAACCACAGGCTGTGTGTGCAGTACTGTAGTATTTGCTGTTGAAAAATAGTCGTTCAAAGTGACGTAGTTCAAGGGTCAACTGTAGTTCTGAGTGGCTAAAGCATGGATTATTAGAGAAAAGGCAAGGAAACTCTCTCTAGCTAAATCCAAAGTAGTTGTACAGACCGATAACACAGAAAGTCTAAAGACCCCCCCTGCCTTGAATAAGGAACTTATCATTTTCTTTTTTTTTAAAATTAATTAATTAATTTTATTTTTGACTGCATTGGGTCTGCATTGCTGCGTGCGGACTTCCTCTAGTTGCCGTGAACGGGAGCTACTCTTCGTTGCGGTGCGCAGGCTTCTCATCGCAGTGGCTTCTCTTGTTGTGGAGCACGGGCTCTAGGCACGCGGGCTTCAGTAGTTGTGGTGCACGGACTCAGTAGTTGTGGCTCACGGGCTCTAGAGGGCAGGCTCAATAGTTGTGGCACACGGGCTTAGTTGCTCCGCGGCATGTGGGATCTTCCCGGACCAGGGCTCGAACCCGTGTCCCCTGCATTGGCAGGCGGATTCCTAACCACTGCGCCACCAGGGAAGTCCGGAACTTATAATTTTCTAAAAGTGGAATCTCAAGTCATTGGGAGAAAAGGTGGATTATTCAGTAAGTAATGCTGGGGCAATGGTAAGGCCATCTGAAAAGTGTTACATTTAATCCTTTCTTCATATCATACTCTAGAATTATCTCCAAAAGTTTCAAAGATTTAAAAAATGAAGCCATAATAATAGAGAGGACAGCATGAAAAATCTCTTTATAACTTTGGAGTGACAAGGGCCTTTTAAATTGTGACTAAAGCCTTTACACCATAATAAAAAATTCAGATATATTTATAGAAAAATAATTTTTAAACTTCTGAATGTAAACAAAGCAAAAATAATGAACAAATCCAGAGAAAAACAACAAAACAGGAAAATAATTTCTTGTCAGCCAAATAGCTAATTGCCCTAATATGTAAAGACACTCTACAAACGATTTAAAACTCAATTTAAAAAAAGAGAGTTGAGGGGCTTCCCTGGTGGCGCAGTGGTTGAGAGTCTGCCTGCTGATGCAGGGAACACGGGTTCGTGCCCCGTTCCGGGAAGATCCCACATGCCGCGGAGCGACTCGGCCCGTGAGCCATGGCCGCTGGGCCTGCGCGTCCGGAGCCTGTGCTCCGCAACGGGAGAGGCCACAACAGTGAGAAGCCCGCGTACCGCAAAAAAAAAAAAAGAAGAAAGTTGAATTGCATTTTATAGAAAAGGAATGGCCCTTGAACATGTGAAAAAATGCACACCCTCACTTAACATAAAAGTAAATTAAAACCACACCAAGATATGATAATTTACCGGAGTACATAATCAAAATTCCAAATTTCTAAAATGCAGAAATTTATTAACATTTTGTTTTCAAGGCTGTGGAGGAACAGGCAATTTTATACATTGCTGACAGCAATATGAAGTGATCATCATCTATGGAAGAAAGTTTGGCACTATCTGTCAAAGTAACAAATCATATGTACTTTGACCTAGCAATCCCCCTTCTGGGAATTTTTCCTACAGATAAACTTATACATATGTGAAATCACATATGTTCAAGGTTATGTACTGCAGCATTGTTTTCTGTAGCAAAAGACTGGCATCAATTCAAATGTCCACCAATAAGGGACTGGTTAAATTAATCATGGTATATTTATGCAATGGAGTAATATGCAATGAAGTTAAAAAAAAAAAAACTGGACAACCTCTCTGTGTATCAATATGGATACAGTTCTGAGATATATGAAGTGAAGAAAAAGCAATTTGCTGAACAGTGTGTATAAACCTTTTGTTCCAAGAGAAAGAATATAAATGTATATTCTATCTTGTATAATATTATTTACACAAAGAATTATGCAAATGAACTATTAAAAATTGTACTCTGTATGGAAGGTTTTGGGAACTGACAAATGGGGACAGTGGTGGAAGCAAGTGCCTTTGCAGTATATGTTTTAATATTTGTTGGTTTTTAAATTATGAAGATGTATTAATCATCCACAGATTTTTTAAAGAATCTGCCTCTATCTCATTCAGCATTTTGGTACTTCAGTTATTAGCTTATTTATTCATTTCCGGCACTGGGGTTTTGTATTTGCTTTTTTCTTTCTCCTTTGCCAGTGGTTAACTTTGTAAGCTATGGTCCAGAGTAAAATCACTAAGAGAGCCTCTGCCCATAGCATTTTCCATGCATTGCAATATGGGGAGGATTGGAAATCACAGGAGGAATAGTATTTTTGACATGTTCTCTGCCCTATGGTCAAAGCTTTTCGGTAAACTGATACTTGCTGTGTGTGGAGGAAAGGTTCCAGGACATTAAAATGATTGAGTTCTTATTCGAGGTTGACATGCTTTTGCTTTAAAAATGGGTTAAGTATTCCTAGAAGACACACAGAGAAATAACGCTGAAAGTGAATTTAAAAAGAGAAAGAGAGAAATACTTGAAGGAAATGAGAAGGGAGAATGAAATGCCAAAATCAGCACCCACAGGCAGATAGACAGGATCTAGGAAAGTCTAAAGAAACTACACACCCAAAAGATAATAGGGGAAGGGAAAGGAGGAAACTCATCCGCAGGGAAATGCAAATGACAAGAGGCTGTTAACACTGATTTATCTGGAGGTCATGACTGAGAAATATCCCAAAGATCCCCAAGGAGCAGACCTGAACCATTAGGGCTGTGATATTGAGATGCCCTCATTTTATTAGTCAAGGAAGACAAGCCCTTAAGCAGTGAAGAGAACCGTTTAGGATCACACCAAAATCATGTCTGAGACTTCAGCCTACCGTTTTTGTTTTGTTTTGTTTTGTTCTTCATTTGCTTGTTTACTTTCATTTAATGTCTCTTGCTAATTCCCCATTTTATTTCATTTGGAGGCTTTCATTTTAACATGCGTAATCACCGTCTCTGTTTCCAGAAAATAGGAGGAGTGGGGGGGGGCGGTGGGGAGAGAGAGAGATTAAATCTTGCAAATGAAAGTAAAGTGATAACAGCAAATAGTGGACATGCATATGAAATAAATAAACAAAAAAATATCATTTGTGCTGAAAGTGGGCCTAGAAAAGCTTGTTCTGGGAATCAAAGGGCAAGAGGTGCATGACCGTGGCTCTGTACCTTTCTCATTCCAAGGCTTTTTTGTAAAATGATTACAAAGCATTTAAAAAAATCATCCTCTTAATTGTCTAAATCAAAAAGGAAGGAATTGCCCCTTCAGGGTTTTTAGCTGTATAACGTATACTCTGCTACAGGTGTCTTACAAAAATTCTTCCAAAATATTCCTCAGTAAATTCTTTTTAAGGCAGGTTTTTACCTCCAAATTGTTGTTTATTTATAAATAAATTTATATTTATTTATAAATAAACAAACAGCAATTTGTTTTTAATAAAGCTTAAGTTTATTCTTCATGTACATTTTTCTCTATGGTAGGCTAAGAAGTGTTTGAAATTTTGTTCCAGAAATAGGAGAATGTCACATGAATATGAACTCTTTCCTCCTGACAGTTAATACAAAAATATGTTTTCTATCCCAGTTCCTGGACCCACATCACACAAAGGTTCACATCAAAGATGCTCACAGTCTTTAAATGTGATTTAACAATAATACTGAGTCACTAATAACACTGACCAAATCCAAACAGTTATAACGTAGACCATTCTGTTTATTTTGGCTTAACTCTCAGAAAAAACAAACAAAACAGAAAAGATGCTACTTAATTTGCCATTCAAGAAAATATTTAACATCCTATATTTTCATTCTAAACTAAATAACTTTCAAATATCCTGAAGAATCAGGGGTACTTAAGAGTGATCACTTTTAGGGCTTTAAGGCGGAATTTTCTTGTGCTCCTTCCCTGGAGCTCCTTCCCTGGGATAAGGTCAAGCTCTAAAGTAACATGGGAACTATAAAGAAAGAAACTAAAAACAAAACCCCCAATCTTTTGGAAATGTAGAAAATCAGGTAAATACACTAGTAATTAAAATTCTCATTTTATACTCATATTCTGATTTCAATCAGTCCTTTCCAAGTTTGTACCATTTACCATTTTTTTTATAAGCTTAAGAGCACATTGATTCTGATAACTGCAGACTGATCCTCCATAAACACTCTTCCTAAGGGGAACTATAATAAAGGTTGTAGACTTCCATTGTCTCTGATGACATTATAAAATTGCCCTCTTTTTAAATCAACAGAAAAGCACATAAAACTGGGATCTCCTCTCTGTTGATCTCGTAGATTCCATTTTTTCTGCTTCCTAAGCTTAACAGCAGCTACCTAACTCTCTAAGTTAAGTGAGGAAGTGGATACTGCATATAAATTATGTACTTATTGAGCCTTAGAAATCTTTTATACTTTCAGGGATTTTTAAAAAAAATTTTAAAACATAAGCCAGTCTGTTTTAGGAGCTGTCTGGTAAGCAGCTGTTTCTGTGTTTAGCATGTTTCCACAACCTTCGTCCACAGCCCTAACTACTTTCCATCTCCCATTCTGAGTACAATGCTTATGACAAGCCTCTAAAAGTCATAACAGTGTTTATTTTGGGGTAGGGCTTCAGTTCTAAAAATTTCTGTGTCGAAGAATAATGCCAGAAAAGGAATGAAATAAGATAGGCCAGGATTTCCAAAGACCTAGTTGCTATCATGCCATTAATTCAAGGAGATTTATAATGATAGTTGCCATTTAATGTGAGTCTACTGTAAGCCAAGCATTCTCAAGACATCTAATCTTGGAATAACCCCGTGAAGTTGTATTATTTTTCCATTTTACATTTCAGGCAAATGGGGTTCAGGGAGACTAGGTCAATTCCTCAAAATGATGGTAATCATCATCATCATCATCATCTAGTAAATATCAGAGTTAGGATTTGAGCTTGCATTTACCACAGCTCAAACTCCTGCTCTTTCTACTTTTACAGTAGCTGTGATCTAAAGCCTAAGGCTCCTTTGATTCTAAAGGGACCTTTTTTGGACTTCCCTAGTGGCGCAGTGGATAAGAATCCACCTGCCAGTGCAGGGGACTTGGGTTCAAGCCCTGATCCGGGAAGATCCCACGTGCTGCGGAGCAAGTAAGCCGTTGTGCCACAACTACTGAGCCTGCGCTCTAGAGCCCGGGAGACACAACTACTGAGCCTGAGTGCCACAGCTACTGAAGCCCGCGGGCCCAGAGCCCATGCTCTGCAACAAGAGAAGCCACCCAATGAGAAGCCTGCGAACTGCAACGAAGAGTAGCCCCTGCTCGCCACAACTAGAGAAAAGCCTGTGCACAGCAACAAAGACCCAAGGCAGCCAAAAGGTAAAAATAAGTAAATTAATTAAATAAAAATAAATAAATTAAAAAAAAATAAAATAAAGGAACCTTTTTTGGTCCTGTGGTTCTAGTTCGGTCAACATGGGAATTTCTTTCATGAGTACTTTCCAAAAAAGATGAAATCATATTAGATATACCCTAGTATCAGTATACTTTATCTCAGCCCATTAAAATGATGGATATTAGGAATAGAAGGTTAAATCAAAACCATAGTATTATATTAGCTGGAATGTCATACTTCTCAATGATTATGTATAAATTGGAGTTCACTCATCCATCCATCCATCCATCCATTTAAGTAATCAAGAACTATTATGGAAAGCCTTGGCCCAACACTCATAGCAGGTGAGGTAACACAGACCTTGGAGCCAGATTTGCTGGGTTTGTACCCCCGCCCCAACATTTAAGCACTCTATGGCTTTGGGCAACTCAGGTAGCATGAATCTCATCAGCACAGAGAGAAGGCTTCACTGAAAACTCACTGTAGAGCCTTGGGGGAAGCCGGATTCCATGACGGCAGCAGCAGGGCTCGTGGCAAGAATCACAGCTTGCAGGCCACCCTGGGTGGTCTCATCTTCCTGCAGTTTGTAGACACTCAGGCTTAGGAGCTGTTTCAAGCACACAACCTTGAGAGAATAAGGTGTTCTTAAAACTCTCTGTACCGAATTTGTGACTGAACCCAGTGAAAACCTCTATATAAACGTTTAATATTCTGGCAGCACATGCGGAAACCTACTGTTTTAGCCACCAGCTGCTGGAGACAGCCTCGTAGAAAAATTGCTACCAAGTCAGCCTGTTCTAGCTGAACAGTTATTGTAGACCCTCATAATCTGACTTCATAATGGAGACTGCCACATTCACCTCTGCGTGGCTGACAGAGTCTCGGTGCTCTGGCCGGCTGTTAAGCCTGAGTCTCTGAGATGGGAGAGCCGAGTTCAGGACATTGGACCACCAGAGACCTCCTGGCCCCACGTAATATCAATCGGCAAGAGCTCTCCCAGAGATCTCCATCTCAATGCTAAGACCCAGCTCCACTCAGCGACCAACAAGCTACAATGCTGGACACCCTATGCCAAACAACTAGCAAGACAAGACAACAAGCCCACCCATTAGCAGAGAGGCTGCCTATAATCATAATAAGTTCACAGACACCCCAAAACACACCACCAGATGCAGTCTTGCCCACCAGAAAGAAAATATCCAGCCTCATCCACCAGAACACAGGTGCCAGTCCCCTCCACCAGGAAACCTACACAACCCACTGAACAACCTTACCCACTGGGGGCAGACACCAAAAACAAAGGAAACTACGAACCTGCAGCCTGTGAAAAGGAGACCCCAAACACAGTAAGATAAGCAAAATGAGAAGACAGATAAATATGCAGCAAATGAAGGAGCAAAGTAAAAACCCACAAGACCAAGCAGGTGAAGAGGAAATAGACAGTCTACCTGAAAAAGAATTCAGAGTAATGATAGTAAACATGATCCAAAATCTTGGAAACAGAATGCAGAAAATACAAGAAGCATTCAACAGGACCTAGAAGAACTAAAGAGCAAACAGTGATGAACAAGATAATAAATGAAATTAAAAATTCTCTAGAAGGAATCAATAGCAGAATAACTGAGGCAGAAAAACGGATAAGTGACCTGGAAGATAAAATAGTGGAAATAACTACCACACAGCAGAATAAAGAAGAAACGATGAAAAGAATCGAGGACAGTTTTAGAGACCTCTGGGACAACATTAAATGCACCAACATTCGAATGATAAGGGTCCCAGAAGAAGAGAAAAAGAAAGGGACTGAGAAAATATTTGGAGATTATAGTTGAAAACTTCCCTAATATGGGAAAGGAAATAGTCAGTTAAGTCCAGGAAGCACAGAGAGTCCCATACAGGATAAATCCAAGGAGAAACACACCAAGACACATATTAATCAAACTATCAAAAATTAAATACAAAGAAAAAATTTTAAAAGCTGCAAGGGAAGAGCAACAAATAACATACTAGAGAATCCCCATAAGGTTAACAGCTGATCTTACAGCAGAAACTCTGCAAGCCAGAAGGGACTGGCAGGACATATTTAAAGTGATAAAAGGAAAAAACCTACAACCAAGATTACTCTAGCCAGCAAGGATCTCATTCAGACTCAATGGAGAAATTAAAACCTTTACAGACAAGCAAAAGCTAAGAGAATTCAGCACCACGAAACCAGCTTTACAACAAATGCTAAAGGAACTTCTGTAGGCAGGAAACACAAGAGAAGGAAAAGACCTAAATAACAAACCCCAAACAATTAAGAAAATGGTAATAGGAACATACATATCAATTATCACCTTAAATGTAAATGGATTAAATGCTCCCAACAAAAGACATATACTGGCTGAATGGATACAAAAACAAGACCCGTATATATGCTGTCTACAAGAGACCCACTTCAGACCTCAGGGCACATACAGACTGAAAGTGAGGGGATGGAAAAAGATATTCCATGCAAATGGAAATCAAAAGAAAGCTGGAGTAGCAATTCTCTTATCAGACAAAATAGACTTTAGAGTAAAGACTGTTATTACAAGAGACAAAGAAGGACACTACATAATGATCAAGGGATCAATCCAAGAAGAAGATATAACAATTGTAAATATTCATGCACCCAACATACGAGCACCTCAATACATAAGGCAAATGCTAACAGCCGTAAAAGGAGAAATCGACAGTAACACAATCATAGTAGGGGACTTGAACAACCCCACTTTCACCAATGGACAGATCATCCAAAATGAAAATAAATAAGGAAACACAAGCTTTAAATGATCCAATAAAAAAGATCTACTTAAAAGATATTTATAGGACATTCCATCCAAAAACAACAGAATACACTTTCTTCTCAAGTGCTCATGGAACATTCTCCAGGATATATCATATCTTGGGTCACAAATCAAGCCTTGGTAAATTTAAGAAAATTGAAATTGTATCAAGTATCTTTTCTGACCACATGCTATGAGACTAGATATCAATTACAGGAAAACAACTGTAAAAAATACAAACACATGGAAGCTAAATAGCACACTACTAAATAACCAAGAGATCACTGAAGAAATCAAAGAGGAAATCAAAAAATACCTAGAAAGAAATGACAGTGAAAGCACCTCTCCTTCTCAAGCTCTTCCAAAATATAGCAGAGGGAGGAAAACTCCCAAACTCATCTTACGAGGCCACCAGTTCCCTGATACCAAAACCAGGCAAAGATGTCACAAAAAAAGAAAACCACAGGGCAATATCACTGATGAACATAGATGCGAAAATCCGCAACAAAATACTAGCAAACAGAATCCAGCAGCACATTAAAAGGATCATACACCATGATCAAGTGGGGTTTATCCCAGGAATTCAAGGATTCTTCAATATATGCAAATCAATCAATGTGACACCATATTAACAAATTGAAGGATAAAAACTGTATGATCATCTCAATAGATGCAGAAAAAGCCTTCAACAAAATTCAACACCCATTTATGATAAAAGCTCTCCAGAAAGTAAGCATAGAGTGAACTTACTTCAGCATTATAAAGGTCATACATGACAAACCCACAGCCAACATCATTCTCAATGGTGAAAAACTGAAACCATTTCCACTAAGATCAGGAGCAAGACAAGGTTGCCCACTCTCACCACTATTATTCAACATAGTTTTGGAAGTTTTAGCCACAGCAATCAGAGAATAAAAGGAAATAAAAGGAATCCAAATTGGAAAAGAAGAAGTAAAGCTGTCACTGTTTGCAGATGACATGATACTATACATAGAGAATTCTAAAGAGGCTACCAGAAAACTACTGGAGCTAATCAATGAATTTGGTAAAGTAGCAGGATACAAAGTTAATGCACAGAAATCACTTGCATTCCTATACAGTAATGATGAAAAATCTGAAAGAGAAATTATGGAAACACTCCCATTTACCATTGCAACAAAAAGAATAAAATACTTAGGAATAAACCTACCTAAGGAGACAAAAGACCTGTATGCAGAAAACTATAAGACACTGATGAAGGAAATTAAAGATGATACAAACAGATGGAGACACATACCATGTTCTTGGATTGGAAGAATCAACACTGTGAAAATGACTATAATACCCAAAGCAATCTACAGATTCCGTGCAATCCCTATCAAACTACCAATGGCATTTTTCACAGGACTAGAATAAAAAATTTAACAATCTTGATGGAAACCCAAAAGACCCCAAATAGCCAAAGCAATCTTGAGAAAGAAAAACGGAGCTGGAAGAATCAGGCTCCCTGACTTCAGACTATACTACAAAGCTACAGTAATGTAGACAGTATGGTACTTGCAGAAAAACAGAAATATAGATCAATGGAACAGGATAGAAATCCCAGAGATAAACCTATGCACATATGGTCACCTTAGTTTTGATAAAGGAGGCAAGAATATACAATGGAGAAAAGAGCCTCTTCAATAAGTGGTGCTGGGAAAACTGGATAGCTACATCTAAAAGAATGAAATTAGAACACTCCCTAACACCATACACAAAAATAAACTCAAAATTTATTAAAGACCTAAATGTAAGGCCAGACACTCTAAAACTCTTAGAGGAAAACATAGGCAGAATACTCTATGACATAAATCACAGGAAGATCCTTTTTGACCCACCTCCTAGAGAAATAGAAATAAAAACAAAAATAAACAAATGGGACCTAATGAAACTTAACAGCTTTTGTACAACAAAGGAAACCATAAACAGTATGAAGAGACAACCCTCAGAATGGGAGAAAATATTTGCAAATGAAGCAACTGACAAATGAGTAATCTCCAAAATATACAAGCAGCTCATGCAGCTCAATATCAAAAAACCAAACAACCCAATCCAGAAATGGGCAGAAGACCTAAACAGACATTTCTCCAAAGAAGATATACGGATTGCCAACATACATATGAAAGGATGCTCAACATCACTAATCATTAGAGAAATGCAAATCAAAACTGCAATGAGGTATCACCTCACACCGGTCAGAATGGCCATCATCAGAAAACCTACAAACAATAAATGCTGGAGACAGTGTGGGGAAAGGGAGCCCTCTTGCACTGTTGGTGGGAATGTAAATTGATACAGCCACCATGGAGAACAGTATGGAGGTTCCTTAAAAAACTAAAAATAGAACTACCATATGACCCAGCATTCCCACTACTGGGCATATACCCTGAGAAAACCATAATTCAAAAAGAGTCATGTACCACAATGTTCATTGCAGCACTATTTGCAATAGCCAGGACATAGAAGCAACCTAAGTGTCCATTGATAGATGAATGGATAAAGAAGATGTGATACATATATACAATGGAATATTACTCAGCCATAAAGAGAAGCAAAATTGAGTTATTTGTGTTGAGGTGGATGGACCTAGAGACTGTCATAGAGAGTGAAGTAATCAGAAAGAGAAAAACAAATACCGTATGTTAACACATATATATGGAATCTAAAAAAAAAAAAAAAAAAAGTTCTGAAGAACCTAGGTATAGGACAGGAATAGAGACGTAGACGTAGAGAATGGACTTGACACGGGGAGGGGACGGGTTAGCTGAGACGGAATGAGAGAGTGGCATTGACATATATGCACTACCAAATGTCAAATAGATAGCCAGTGGGATGCAGCCGCATAGCACAGGGAGATCTGTTTGGTGGTTTGTGACCACCTAGAGGGGTAGGATAGGGAGGGTGGGAGGGAGAAGCAAGAGGGAGGTGATATGGACATATATGTGTATATATAGCTTATTCACTTTGTTATACAGCAGCAAGTAACACAACAATGTAAAGCAATTATACTCCAATAAAGATATAAAAAAAAATAGAAAAGAACTATTACAGATCAGTTGCTGTTCTAGTCACTGATCAGAGCTTTCTTTTGCTCTCAGAGATTATATTCTAGATCACTACTGTCCAACAGAACGTTTCGTGCGATGAAAATATTCTGTATCTGGGGTTTTGAGACCAACTGAGGAATGGTATTTGATTTAATTTTATTTAAAAATCTTATGTTTTATTTAATTTTAATTAATTTCAACTGAAATTACCAAATGTGGCTAGTGATTGTGGTATTGGTCATCACAGTTCTTGAAGATTTGAGGAGGTGGGGAGACAGAAAATAAACAAATAAGCAAATTATTTTTATTTGGATGAGTGCTATGGAAAAAAAAGGGTGACATGGTGGAGGTTGGAGGAGTGGCAACATTAATTAGGGTTGTTAGGGAAGTTTTCTTTGAATAAGTTCCATTTAAACTGATTCTTGAGTGAGGATAAGGAGCCAGACGTGCCAACAATAGGGGAAGGGCATTCTAGACTGAAAGAAGCTAGTAAAAAAAACCCTGCAGAGAGAAAGATTTTGGTGTGTTCAAGTTACAGTAAGCAGATCAGTGTTAGTTAGATCATGGTGAACAAAGAGCTAGTGACATGCAATGACGTTGGGAGGTAGGAGGGGCCAGATAATGTGGGGTTTCATAGATTGTAGTAAAGAATATGGATTTTATTCTTAAGGAAATCCAAATTTACAGATAATATTTAAAAAATTAAATCATCCTATAAACTACTTATGTGCAAAGTTGAATTATTAAAGAGGAAATGGGTGATATTTTGGAGCTTTATTATTTGTAGGAGCTTTTTCTACAGTTTAATTGAAAATGAGCCCTGTGTTAAAGAACTGCTGGTGGTTATGAAATTGTCTTAAAGATTCAAAGAGTCATGTCCTCAAGATATTGTAATTACCGATGACAAACAATCTACTTACATAGAATATCCAAAAGAAGAGTAATAGAATCGAGGCGTTTCATTTTTTAAAAAAATTTATTTATTATTTATTTTTGGCTGCATTGGGTCTTTCTTGCTGCACGCAGCTTTCTGTAGTAGTGTCAAGCGGGGGCTACTGTTCGTTGTGCAGTTCGGTCTCTAGGTGCACGGGCTTCAGTACTTGTGGCTCGTGACTCTAGAGCACAGGCTCAGTAATTGTGGCGCATGGGCTTCGTTGCTCTGCGGCATGTGAGATCTTCCTGTACCAGGGCACGAACCCATGTCCCCTGCATTGGCAGGCAGATTCTTAACCACTGTGCCACCAGGGAAGCCCGGCATTTCATTTTTAATCTTTGGTGATGTTAATTTTTAATATCTCTCAGGGCTAAACTGCACAATTATGAAACGCAGATTTGAAAACTCTTTTCTAGGTGTGGCATGATTTGTCCTCAGCTGGAAACATGACGTTTAAACATTTGGTCTATAGCCAGTTTCCAGTGGATAAATCATCACATCAGGAAAACATATTATAAAAATAATAAACTCAAGTCATAGCAGAGACTCCTAGATGACCTTATCAGTCCTGAAAACAGTTCTTTACCTGAGACTGGATTTTAAAGATGTTATTCTTGAATTTACCAGAAGATCTGAGCTACTGATACTACTAATTCAATATAGGGCCTTTTAGGAGTCACATATCCACTTGGGCCAGCACAGGGAGAAGTTGTCAACAGTACCCTAGTCAGCATAGAAACTACATTACTTACAGTAGTTCTCTTGCCAGATAAATCATAATTCATGATTCTGAATTCAACCAATATCAGTACTGGTTGAAAAGAATGTAACAAAATTGTGTCATAAAATGGTTGGAAAAACTGCTAAAAATGTTACTAAAATAAGCAAATCACTAAATTATGTAGACAATACAAACAGATTATTATAGCCCTACACCCTGTCTTTATTGTGGAATTTGAAGTCACTGGCTTATATTTAACGTCTCTTTCAAATACAGACTTTTAAGATTTACAAAGCCATATTTTTAAATGATGTGAACTTTTCAATATTCATAGGGTATTAAATGTTATTTTGCTTTATCATTTAAAAAATGCAAATAAATTATAAAACTAAACTGTCAAAGAAAACGGAACTGTCAAGTTCATATTTAGGACTTTTCTTATAATAGAAGGTCAGTTAGTACTTAAGGTGTAAAGAGGGAGAGAGAGAGAGAGAAATCCTATTTCATTCTTAACCAACTTAATTTGTGCTTATGAAGATGTCAAACCTTCATTTTACCCAGTAAAGCATTTTTGGTGTGGTAATGATGTTCCCCCTAGTGTATTTACATAAAACTAAAATGATAAAAAAAATCCCGCTTTGTAACTAAACGTGGACCTGTAATTGTTTTAAACCTTTAAACCACAAGCAAGGCAGAGGCATGGTCTTAGTCCTAAATTTAGAATAAATTAAAAAAATACATCGATGTTCTTTGTTTCAAATATATTTTGGAACACAGCAGACCACATCCAACCTAGTTAAATTATCTGAATGGATTTTGGGGGAAGAGAAAGGAGTCTGTTCGTTTTAATATACCTTCAGAAATATTTTACTTCTTGATGATGACAGCAGCTCTTGCTGACAACTATTAATACATTATAAACACCCCATCAGAGTTATATAAAAACATGTCAGTTTTAAAGAGAACATCTTTGACAGCAAATTTTCTGATTGTGAAACAGCTGTGCCTTCAGTACAATGCATTAAGTAGTTTATTCCTTTTAGATAGTTAAATTGTGCATGAAATGTTGCTGGCGCAAGGGCTCCAAATCTGGCCTGATTAGCGAACATCTGTTACATTGGAAAAATTCATGTCTACCCTAATTAGCTGTCAGGCTGATGTACATCAGGCCTGATGGTGAGGGATCCTGTGCTGTTTAAGTCAAACCAGGTTCCTCTCCTCTCCCGTCACCTGCCCTTTCAAATCTCTTCCTCTCGTGTGTTGCTGCAATTAGAGATGGTTGGACATACAATGGAGCAGAGGCTACGGTCAGTTATAGTCCCATCTGTGCAATATTTTTATTCCCACCAAACTTGGGAGCTGAGACATAAAGTAGTTCAATAGCAGTGAGGCTGTTAGACCTGTTAGGTCTATGACATTTGATAATCCTGGCCCCAAGATCTTCATTTGAAAGACTCGTAGAATCCTGAAGTCACCATCTGTGGTGACTGAAGGGTAATCTATAGCTTCTGAAGAATTGATCTTTGTTTTGTTTGTTTTGAATAGGGGAAGCTCTCAGCTGATTTTGCAGAAGTGACATATACTGTATGATCAGGTACTAAAAAGGAACAAAAGAAAAAGGAGCCGAGTGTTCTGAAAGTGGGATTTTCATAGCTGAATATGTTGTGGCTATAGACAGCTATAGGAGGCAATTGAAACCAAAAGATCTGATTTTATCAGGTTTATTAGGCCATTGTACACAGGGTTTTCCAGTGTCAATAAAAACTTTCATTGACCTGTGGGTGAGCACAAATCATAACTTCTTGTTTGAGCTCGCAGTAAACTTGAAAATGTAGTTTGAAGTGTTCTTGAGCTGGTAAAATCCTCATTTGCTCTGTTACAGCCATTGCCTGGGGCCAAGTTCAGATTCAACCTGAAAGATTAAGAATATATAAGATTACAGCATCAGATTTTATTAGAGTGTGATTTGACCTAAGAAGAATGAAAAACCAGCCCTTTTCTGACTTAGTATCATCCTTTCAAGATAATTCAAGTACAGGATTATTATTATTCCCAAGCATACGTGAGGTGTAATTACAATGTATGATAAAATTCAGTAATTGAGGACATGCTTTATGAAATGCTTGATGCGTGAAGTTATAAATGGGGAAACTTATTTACCCAGAGCATTCAGGATTTTTAGATGAACTCACACAGAATCACATGTAGAATTCTGAATGTTTTTGTTATAGAACTCTAGCCAAACTGGACTTGAATTTTCTGATCTAAGTGGGCTTCCTCCCTCCCTTCCTTTCCTTTCTTCCTTCCTTCTTTCTTATGATCTTTCTTTAACCTTGAAATACTTTCCCTATCCATCCAAAGCTTACCTAATAAAGCCTTTAAGTATGGTCTCAAACACCAACTTTTCTATAACACTATCAACCTAGTTTAAAGGAAAGAGCAAAACTTAGTGAAATTACTATGCTTTATACTTTATACTTACTTGCATCATCTACCTCTTCTCAATGACTGACATTTTGCATTTCTTTTATGGTACTTGCCGTTTCTAATCTTTTATTTAGATATTTGTATACCGTAGAGTACCTCTGATCTCTTATACTAGACTATAAGCTCCTTGGAGACAAGCAATTAATTATTTATGCACCCCATAAAGTATAGTTCATAACAGGTGCTCAGTTAATGTTTTTTGAATGACTATAATTTGGCTCAGATCGGAAATATTCAAAAGCAGTGATAGGTTTCTGGGTGAAAGTGTGCACTACAACTAAGCTTTGTGAACCCTGAGGACTCAGTGGTATTTCCAGCTGCCGGGAGACAGCCACCACAGGCCAGCTGGGAGCTGAGAGAGGCTGGTTTCAGAGATTTAAGGTGTCTTGTAGGTATGGGATGATACTGGAAACATCTACCAGCATTCCACTAAAGTGAGGAATGGCCAAACTCCTTCTAATAGAGCCACCCAGACTTCCTAAAGCATTCAGAATTGTGATCCCAGGAGGACACTGTGATTCCTGCTGGTCTTCGGCTGGTCCCAGCTTGTTCAGGATTTGGATTTCAGTTGCCGTCCTGCTTGGAGGTTCAGAGATGCTCTGGAACAGACTGGGCTTCAAGTCTGACTTCCTCTGTCCCCTTCTGCTTTCCAATGACATTCTCTAGAGTTTTCCACACTGGTGTGTAGGTTTATCAAGAGCCAAGAGTATAGGAAATACTATAAGAACAGAAATTTTATGTTTAATTTTGTAGTTTTTGGAGAAACTAAACAATTTACATTTTTAAACATATGCCAAGCTTTTGGAATTCTGTTCATTCTATTTTGAAAACTACTTTGTAGTAAATCACCAAAAGACAAAGAATTGCAATGTGATTTCACTGACTTGATAAGTACCTTTTGAGTAATTTCTTTTCTTTTTGAAAAAAGACATATTAAAAGTTTCTTGAATTTTATTGCACATTAAAAAAATTTTAACACAGGGTACATTGCTCATTTGAATATAGCAACTACTTTCCTTTTTTGCCCATGGTTACACTATCTGCACTTGAAATGCATAGAAAAAACACTAAAATGGAGGCCCTTGGATGCTTACCAGGTTAGATTCTCAACCATTATCATCATCATCATCATCATCACACACACAAAAATCAACAACCACAATCATAATAGCTGATGATCTTTATTTAAACCTCTAGTATAGTCCACTTCCCATGCAATATTCTTACTGCTCACAGGCTCTGTAAGATTTATTATCTCCACTTTACAGATGACAAAATTTAGACTCAGAGAGATTATGTGATTTGCCTAAGGCTACACAACTAATAAATAACAGAGCCAAAATTCAACTCATACCTGACCTCAAAGTAGTCAGTTTCCTTGAGTAACTGCCACTTGAGGAAATCTCTTTTCATATTTTAAACCCTTATTATTTTATTTATAAATATTATTAATTAATTGTCTTTTTAAACTACTTTGAAGACTAAGAATATTTATTTGGATAAATGGCATTGTTTCCCAAAAAGGGCTATGGTTTTTATGCATCTTGCTTGCTTGATGGTGGCAAGTCCAATGGAGTAGTTTTACAAGAATTTACATGGTATTTTATTCATGCTGTTACATTTGATTGGGCAAGTCTAATCAATGCATATATGTAGTTCAACCCAAACTAGTAAAGATTCTGAAACCTCCTCTTTGGGAAATTTATCTTTTAAATTAAAGTCTCTGAGGACTGGATTCCAGTAAATGCTAGTCTTTCTATGAGACAGACCATGAGGACTATAATAGGAGACTTTGAAATAGTTTTGATGATTCTGACACACTCTATGGTCATACGGTTGCTGTGTGTGTTTTTGACTAACTTGATAAATAAAATCAAAGGCTTTTTCTGCAGTTAATAAAGAGTGATACAACAGCAATATTTACTATGCACTATGCCAGCAACTAAATTAACCAGTAATAATTGTTTTCGGTGGTACCAATCAACAGCTGAGAAAAAAACCCACAGGTCATTACATTTATCAAAATTAACGATAGTTTCTCCCCACCCTCCTGTATACCACTCCCTTGATCACACTGCATTTCACATACACACACACACACACACACACACACAGGAAAAAATAGCTAATTCTTCTCAACGTTTGTTTCTCTGGAAGCAGTCTTACAAACTTTTGAGTATTTTGTATTGGTGAGATAGCAAATGTCTTATTGCTATTCCAAGCCTGTAATTTACTCTGGAGACTGCTGATGCCATCCTTTCATAGAATCATCCCTGTCATGTTGCAGATGGCAACAGAAGGTCACTCCCTTCCTGGAGTGACTTATTCTCCAAGTCTGTCAGAGAATAGATATCAAATGCATGCATTCCTTCAGAAAATGGTTGCATTCAGGCCACCTAAAACCAGGTAGGGAATAATTACCTCCTTCTGCAAGCTTCACTTTGCAGAAAATGTAAACCCTTTTAAGAGGATTGTGCAGCTCCTATGGAGGCTGACCCCTCAACTTTCAGCTGAGCAATGGATGGCATCCGGAAGAGCTAGCATGGCCATCATTGGACCCCAGTCCTCTGGACAGTGTCTCGGTGTCTGGGGACGGCCTTCATTGGGCAGCATGGATGACAGCCCTGGAGATTCTGTCAGTGGAGTACTCTATGTTGATGTTGATTAAGATGATCATAGCAAGAGGCAGCTGATAAAACTTTTCCCTGGAGTTGACACTGTTGCTTAGTACAGAGTAGTAGGGAGTAAGGTACCAGGGCAGGTCAGGGCATGGGGGGGAAGTAACTCTTGAAAAAATGAAATGCCTCATTAGTGAAGACTTGAGGGGTCATGTGGGGGAAGAATCCCAGAGTCATGTGTCACCACAATGTATTAGGTCCATACTTATGGACACATCTGGGTTCTACAGGCCAAGTCTCAATTTCTGTTTAAGAAATGATTTTCTACAGACCTAGGAGTAAAAGATGAGCCTTGCTGTACAGTAAAAGCTGATAGGGGATGGAGTGGCTGTTATCACAATGGATCTTTTCACTAAATTCGTAATAAAATTGTTTACCCTTAACTTTGAGCATATCATGTACATGTTGTGTCTGATACTCTTCTTTCTTTGCTACTGTGGAAATTATGGTGTCTAAACCCAAGCAAGGCAGGAATGTTCATGAACAGAGAAATCCAACTTTGTTCTTAAGCCTAAATGATCAGTCAATTCACTCAAAACTAAAAGGTGGGCCCTCTGTAGACACAGCCCTAAAATAACTCTCACAGTCAGCCAATATAGAGATGCAAATTAAACTTAGATTTTCTGACACTCCACTCTTGTTTTCTCACCACTAGATCCTCCCAGTTCACTGAGAAATCATTAGGTTTACACTATAAGCCAATTCTCCTCGAAGCCTGACAAATGTATAGCTTCTCAAAACATGGACGCCAAAGCAGAAGTTATCAATTATTGTCAAGGTGTCTAACTTTTAGCTGGGAATACATTGATATAGATATGTGATGGCATCTGTAATTCCAGCCAGTCCTCAAGGGAATATCCACGGATGCTTTTTTGGAGCCCTCTCTAAGATAATAAAATAGGCTCTGGTCAGACACACTGTACCTCATACAGTATAACAGCTTTCGACATGAATCTGGAACATGATTTACATTTGAAAGCACTAGATCAATATTTGAGGAGGGATTATTTTTTATCAACTCGGCTCTAATTCTCTGAAATATAAAGTTATTTTTTAAATGTCAAGACCAACTACACCCACACTGGCATGGAATGGCTTTGTCGAAAAAGTTGGAAAAAAATTAAACGTAAATTTTGTGTTGACATAATCCAGGTTAAGTCTAAAAAAGAAAAATACTTACTTTTGTAAAATGAGAGACTATTTTATCACTCAGAGAATGTCACGTCAATTGTAAAGCCATCAGCCCCAAGATTTGGTGGTGATTGCTTCATATTTACTGTTAGTCCGGCAATGGGGATGGTACTTCTACAGTCTTTGGACAGACTAGTGAGTGTGACATTTAAAGTGTTGATTTTTGCAGCACTTATGTTAATTGTTGTAATTTTCCTGATGAACCACCATTCTGGTTTCCTGATGCAGCCAAGATAGTTTTACATTTTCTATGCAGGGCCTCTTTGCCATTTGGTCTGTGTAGTGTCAGCTTCGAGTGCTACTGAAAGCAGACAAAATTGCAAGCAAATTGCATCAGATTGCCAACATTGTGAAAAGGTAAATTGCTTGCAAATCTATTTAAACCACTGCCCTATTTTCATCAGCTTCAGTACTTGGTATTCATGATTGCTTAATTGGCGACCTTTCCTATTGTGTAGTGCTTTATGGTGTAATGGAAAGCGATCTTTACCAAACCAATTACCCTTTTTTTCTCAGCACTACATTATTGCTGTGATTGCAACTGCCAGTCCTTTGTAAATGAACTTTCTGATTTCAATGATGTTTTTAAAATGTAAGATAGAAAAAAGTGGCATTCATATTGTGCGATGTTCTATTTTGAAGCCTCTTTGTAGCCACTATTGTCTGGGAAAATGGACTGAAGGGTTACACAGTACCTACAAATATCCATGTAACTATTATTAATATTATTATAATGTCCTCCTTTGTACTGCAGCTCAATTAGGAAAGGATAGGAGAAATATTTTGTCACCCTGTCAAGTGCACAGGAAGTGCATTTGAGGCTTCTTTTTTGACACATACATTATCTCTAGTAATAAGAGGAGATTTTTTTATAAGGAGTGGTGATGAAGATATAAAATCAATTTAAATAAAATTTACATTGCTAGTTTTGTGGCTACTCAGCATTTAAAAAGGAACCTTAAATGATTCAAATATTAAGACTTGGAATAAAAGCTTAATTTTATAAGAGAAAGTTATGAGCAAGCTGAGAAATAGTGAATTTTTATGATCTCAGGTTCTGAATGTAGATGACAAAACACAGCAAAACATGACTATGTTATTAGTTCAGAGCTAAAACTATGTATAATACAGATATATAGCCTGAATTGTAACAGAACTAAGAAGGCCTCTTTTTAAAAATTCTCTTAAGATATATTCTATAAAGGTAGCATCCACATGAATTCTCATAAAAATGAGACATAGAACGGTACTGAATCCTGTTTATGTATTTTTATGTGATTTAGAAAATTATATCATTACTCATAAGTGTATGTGCAGAAAGGGAGCTACAAGTAATTTAGTCATTCCCTAATACAGTAAGTGGAAATGGATGCATCATTCTACCCCCTACAGTTAGAAACTCTATTGTATGAGGGACATTTTGCAAAGATTTCTTTTACTCTCTCCTCTCATTTAATTAGGGAAAAAATGGAGTTTAGACAAGGCTTGCCAATGATAATCAGGTGATTGTTGATTTTAGTACCTTTGATGTAATGTAATGATTTATTTACAGCACAGCATCTTATTCTTTGAAAGCAGAGAAATGTGTTTATGATCTGCTGCTTATGAAAGTGTTCATAAAAACCAATTTCACTGTGATATTGAGGTCTAATACAGTTATTATTTTGTATAGCCAACATATATTCTTTTGGAACAATTAGACCCATGATTCAGTTTCCAAACTTTGAGTGTCCTGCTAATTGGGAACAGGACCCAGAAAAACTCTTACCTTGAGGAGGGACTTTATTAAATAACTCTTGTGGAAAGACTTTTAAGACAATTTTATTTTCATTGTTAGGGGAGAAACATAGAGTAGCACAGACGTTACTATAAGAGGTTGGTTGTGAATGATCATTCTCCTCATTCTTCTTTCTAGACGAGTACTGAGTCCTGTGATGGTGAAATGGATAACAACAACAACAGCTAACAGAGCCCAGGCTTATGATGTGCCAGGCTCTGTGCTAAGCCCTTTAACTGACTCATCTCATTTTAACCCTCCCAACAATCCTATCGGGAAGGTACTATTATTATTCCCATTTTATAGATGAGGCAGCTGAGGCTGAGGAGATTCAGAGGCTGACACAGGACATGCAGGTCATAAGTGATGCATCTGGGATATGAACCTGGACAGTATGGCTCTAGAGCCTGTGTTCTACTGCCTGAAGAGTTTAGTTTCCCAGTTTCTAGTTTTTCTTTCTTGAACTAAGGAAGGAAAGCTGCTTGGCTTACATAGAATCTAAATATCTGATTTTCCAGAATATTTAAAGTAGTTATTGAGGAAATAGATAGAGTGTACCCGGAAGCCATTTAATCTTTCCATCTTTTCACCTCTTTGTACATGGTACAGATTTGGCACTGATATTCATGTTTTACATGCAAAACTCTAAGAAACTCAGATGTTCAGATTCAGCTTCTGCATGCAAAAGAATTCTTCTGCATGCCAGCACTCACAAAGGGTCCTGCAACTATTTCTCCTTCTCCTTCTTCTTCTTCCTTTGGAAAGAGGGACCTGAATACTGTAGGAATAGTAAATATCCAGCCAGTCCATCTTATCACCTCTGTTAAATAGTGTACGCTAGAATTATTGTTGGAGTTTGTTTGTTGATGTTTGCAAGTACCTCATTTTAGTCCAGAGCTCTTTCAGAGTAATTGCAGTAAGAATAATTAACAGATTTCTTCCTGTAATGAGTAGGGCTGGTGGAGCAGGGGGGTGGTGCTGGAATGAGGTTGGGGAAATGGGAGTTGTTTCCACTTCAAGTAATCTGCAAGTAAATTATAGCATGAAGGAAATGTTCTTTGAGATTGTACATGAGACATTTGTCAAATTGATGTAAGCAGAAATCTAGATGTTTTCTTGTTTAATATTCCAATCCTTACTCTGCCATGGACAGCCAGTGGGAGCCTTGTGCATATTCTCTAATCTTTTAAATGGCAGGTAACCACATGTTCTATCCCAGAGGATCATATATTAGGCTCAGTGATCAAAATGTTGGGGAAACTTGGAAAACAGCAGGAAGCTGGAGAGCACTCTATCTATATCTTCCCCTTTACACAGACTCATATACCAATTTCTGGTTTTACCACAAAGATTAATACAGGGTTGAAGGATTGGTAAGGGGGGGGAATACTAACTTAGAAAAGGATCATTTATATAAGAATTTATGACATCTTTATTTAATATATATCCTGAGTAGATTTAATACCTTATTTCATTTATGAACAAAAAATAGTGTAATGTTTTCAGCTTGCTCACAGTTGTAGGAATGTATCTCTTGTGTTGTGCCCTTCTGTGCTGCACTACTGCTGCAACTCCTTGCACTCTTGCAGGGCGTGAATCTGTGAGGATCATCTGTTTTCTCTCATCACATGTTCCTTCATAACAAACAGCATTCATTTACTCCAAACAAGAATAAGGAATAAGCTAGATTGAACATGCTGGTACTTACTGACCACTCATGGATATTAAACTTTTCTTTAACTTGTGTGATGCAATGTGCTTTCATCATTCATAATGACGTCATCCCTTCCTAGGAAGCAGAAATTCTCTGAGCTTACTTGCCTTCACTCTTTCTCTTTAAGAAGATAAACTATGAAACATCTCCACAAGAAAAATAACCCACAACTCTTATTTCTAATTAATAAATGATTTTTCTGAGGTGCACCGTCAGAAAGATCATAAAATTTAAAAACAAATGGAAATGGTATGCTGTAGACAAGACAATAAAATTTGTGGAACAGGATCAACAATCTGAGATATTCAGATTGATAATCATTGGTTCTGTATATTTTAGGGAGAATTATCTATTTGATATGGTAGTAAAAATAATCACGTTTAGGGCTTCCCTGGTGGCGCAGTGGTTGAGAGTCCGCCTGCCGATGCAGGGGACATGGGTTCGTGCCCCGGTCTGGGAAGATCCCACATGCCGCGGAGCGGCTGGGCCCGTGAGCCATGGCCACTGAGCCTGCGCGTCTGGAGCCTGTGCTCTGCAACGGGAGAGGCCACAACAGTGAGAGGCCCGCGTACCGCAAAAAAAAAAAAAGTTTAATATTTATTTAGGGTTTATTATGAGCCAGCTATTGCACTAAGTACTTGACATCTATTAATCCATTTGATAGTTCCAGTAACTCTATGAGGGGTATACTGTTACTACCCCTGTTTAATAAATGATGAATCTGAGATTCAGAGAAATTAAGCAACATTTCTAAGATGGTTTGTAAGTAGTGGATCTGGGATTCTAACAGGATAGTCTGAAAGTCATTACTGGCTTCCAGTTGAACAAGAAGAAGGAGAAGGAGGAAGGGAAAGAGGAGGGAGGGAAGGGAAGGGAAGGGAAGGGTGCATCTTAGAAATTAAGAAGACCAACAAGGGGCTGTGTTATCATTAACAAGCTCCCAAGTGCCTGATCATGCACTGTAAGATTTAGAATTCTCCATAGGTTTCTGTGAAGCCACTTCTTACTATACATCCCTGACTGGGAATCAGTAATAATTCTTGTCTTTACAATCTTTTTTTTCAGTTGACTCTTTTTTTTTTTTTTTTTTTTTTTTTGCGCAATGCGGGCCTCTCACTGTTGTGGCCTCTCCCGTTGTGGAGCACAGACTCCGGACGCGCAGGCTCAGCGGCCATGGCTCACAGGCCCAGCCGCTCTGTGACATGTGGGATCTTCCCGGACCAGGGCCCAAACCCGTGTCCCCTGCATCGGCAGGTGGACTCTCAACCACTGCGCCACCAGGGAAGCCCTTCAGTTGACTCTTGACCAATGAAAGATTCATTACATCTTGGCTTCTGGGTGGCAAACATTATTGTCAGTCACATAATGGTGTAGTAGATGGTATTGGTATCTCAACATAAGCAAATTTCCATGCAGCAAGAAGCTATCGATGGAGACCCCTATGTAAAAATACTTCCTTTCTTGCTCTTAAGATGGATTTTTCAAGGGCTCTTCTTAAGTTAGCTGAGCAGCAGAGAGAGAAAGGCAAGACTCAGGAGAGAGAATGCTGTTAAAATCCAGGGAGATGGACCCCAAGACAAATTTAACATACTACTTCTGCCTGGGTCCCAAATGATACAGGCACTCATTCTATTTAATGTGTAGTGTATAAGAGGATATTTAAGGAGAGATGTTTCTGAGATGCCCTCCACTCATGCTTCGCTATTTGGGAAGTCATTCCAAAACCAAAATGGGCAATTACTTTTCTCACACCCAAAAATGTGTGTGAACCAGAGTGATGATTTCTCAGCAAGGAGAATCTTCAGTCTTGGAGACATGGGTGGAGGAATCCATTCAGTCATTCAGTGAACATTTGCTGAGTACTTTTTATGAGTCCAACGCTGTAGGGGCACATAGTGAGAGTCACAGCTCCTCTCTGAGAGCCTTGTATTCTGGTGGCATGCTTTGGAGTCAGCTACAAAGAAACTTCTTTTAGAATGCAGTGCTATCTGGAAGAAAGAATTTTCTTTTAATTAAATAAGTCAGTTTGAGAACCATGTATGTTTAAATGGGAGTGGAAGAAGCAGAAAGTTGCAGACTGAAGACTAGAATTTTGCATTAAATGGAGACTTGCTTTACCTAGGATGGTTCATTATAAAAAGTGTGCCAGTACATTTAACACATTAAATTTCATACACCAATATTTATTTCTACTTATCATTTTAATAGATATAAGGCAAATTTCATAATAATAATTTGTTTAAGAATATAGTTGACTTGATTCCTAAACTTCTTTTTGACATTCAGTGAATATTTAATCTAAAATTTTAACTGGCCTGTGTTTTAAAGTATTTGCAATTTACATTAATATTTCTAAAATAAAAGATTGAGACTTTCTTACTTAGGATATCCTTCTAAGATAAAGCCCTGAATGCTTCCAGCATTTTAGGATGAAATTATCTTATTTTGGCTTATTTATAAATGTGAGATAGACTTTTCACAGCACTCTAAGTAATATCATCCTTAGTGTTGGGTTTTCACAGACTTGCTGAGATTTTTAAAAAATATCTATTTTAGGGATATCTTACCAACTTACAGCATTTTAATGAGCAACTCACTGTTTGAACAGAGCATTTTTGAAACAAACTCGGTAGCCAGGCATGCTGAACACTGCTGTCTCTGGAACCCTGAGCACCACATAACTCATGGGTCTGGCTACCATGAGATTGAGCATGAAATTTCACATCAAAGACCTCCATGCCTGAGGAGCAGAGATGCAAGGGGGTGGTGTGTCCAGGGCAAAAGAGAATGCACAAAACAGGCAGAGTTCTTCCTGGTGTATTTAGAGACTAGATGGAGTTTCTGCAGGCCAGGGACCTTTGCAGTTGCTGCTCTCTCTGGAAATAACAAACTCCTGTGGTTCACAGCTGCAATAATAGAGGTGTGATCCCTGAAAGCCCCAGGGATACCTTGTAATAAGCAGGCTGTACCTTGAGGCGGGGCTGGCTTCCTGGGCATACAATCTGTGTGGTAGCACAGGGCCCTATGCTTAAAAGCTGTCCATGCTCGGCTTAATGTTCTGCAGTCACTGTTCTGAAATTCTTAGTAATTTTTGAACAAGAAGCGCCTTATTTTCATTATGTAATAGGAGGTTTATTTTATTTTTTTCATATATATATGTATATATCTTTATACTTAATATATTTTTCTTTCTTTTTTTTTTCCTATGTCTCTATTTCTATTTTGCAAACCAGTTCATCTGTACCATTTTTCTAGATTCCACATATATGCATTAATATACGATATTTGTTTTTCTCTTCTGACTTACTTCCCTCTGTATGACAGTCTCTAGATCCATCCACGTCTCTACAAATGACCCAATTTCATTCCTTTTTATGGCTGAGTAATATTCCATTGTATATATGTACCACATCTTCTTTATCCATTCGTCTGTTGATGGGCTTCCATGACCTGGCTATTGTAAATAGTGCTGCAATGAACACTGGGGTGCATGTGTCTTTTTGAATTATGGTTTTCTCTGGATATGTGCACAGTGGTGGGATTGCTGAGTCATATGGTAATTCTATTTTTAGTTTTTTAAGGAATCACCATACTGTTCTCCATAGTGGCTATATCAATTTACATTCCCACCAACAGTGCAAGAGGGTTTCCTTTTCTCCAAACCCTCTCTAGCATTTGTTGTTTGTAGATTTTCTGATGATGCCCATTCTAACTGGTGTGAGGTGATACTTCATTGTAGTTTTGATTTTCATTTCTTTAATAACTAGTGACGTTGAGCAGCTTTTCATGTGCCTTTTGGCCATCTGTATGTGTTCTTTGGAGAAATGTCTATTTAAGTCTTCTGCCCATTTTTTGATTGGGTTGTTTTTTTAATATTGAGCTGCATGAACTGTTTATATATTTTGGAGATTAATCCTTTGTATGTTGATTTGTTTGCAAATATTTTCTCCCATTCTGAGGGTTGTCTTTTTGTCTTGTTTATAATTTCCTTTGTTGTGCAAAAGCTTTTAAGTTTCATTAGGTCCCATTTATTTATTTTTGTTTTTATTTCCATTACTCTAAGAAGTGGGTCAAAAAAGATCTTGCTGTGATGTATGTCAAAGAACGTTCTTCCTGTGTTTTCCTCAGGCTTTGTATCCTATTCCATTGATCTATATTTCTGTTTTTGTGCCAGTACCATACTGTCTTGATTACTGTAGCTTTGTAGTATAGTCTGAAGTCAGGGAGTCTAATTCCTGCAGCTCCGTTTTTTTCCATCAAGACTGCTTTGGCTATTTGGGGTCTTTTGTGTCTCCATACAAATTGTGAAATTTTTTTGTTCTAGTTCTGTGAAACATGCCATTGGTAATTTGACAGGGATTGCATTGAATCTGTAGATTGCTTTGGGTAGTATAGTCATTTTCACAATATTGATTCTTCCAATCAAGCACATGGTATATACCTCTCCATCTGTTTCTGTCATATTTGATTTCTTTCATCAGTGTCATAGTTTTCTGACTACAGTTATTTTACCTTCTTAGGTAGATTTATTCCTAGGTATTTTATTCTTTTTCTTGCAGTGGTGAATGGGATTGTTTCCTTAATTTCTTTTTCTGATCTTTCATTGTAAGTGTATAGGAATGCAAGAGATTTCTGTGCATTAATTATGTATCCTGCAACTTTACCAAATTCATTGATTAACTGTAGTAGTTTTTTGTTGGCCTCTTTAGGATTTTCTATGTATAGTATCATTCCATCTACAAACAGTGACAGTTTTACTTCTTCTTTTCCAATTTGTATTCCTTTTATTTCTTTTTCTTCTCTGATTGCTGTGGCTAGGACTTCCAAAACTACGTTGAATAATAGTGGTGAGAGTGGACATCCTTGTCTTGTTCCTGGTCTTTAAGGAAATGCTTTAAGTTTTTCACCATTGAGAATGATGTTTACTGTGGGTTTGTAGTTATATGGCCTTTATTATGTTGAGGAAAGTTCCCTCTATGCCAGCTTTCTGGAGTGTTTTTATCATAAATTGGTGGTGAATTTTGTCAAAAGCTTTTTCTGCATCTAATGAGATGATCATATGGTTTTTATTCTTCAGTTTGTTAATATGGTGTATCACATTGATTGATTTGCGTATATTGAAGAATCCTTGCATCCCTGGGATAAATCCCACTTGATCATGGTGTATGATCCTTTTTTTTAATGTATTTATTTTTGGCTGCATTGGATCTTTGTTGCTGCACGTGGGCTTTCTCTAGTTGCAGCGAGCGGGGGTACTCTTCATTGCATTGTGTGGTCTTCTCATTGTGGTGGCTTCTCTTGTTGTGAAGCACAAGCTTCAGTAGGTGCGCGTGGGCTTCAATAGTGGTGGCACGCAGGCTCAGTAGTTGTGGCTCCCAGGCTCTAGAGCACAGGCTCAGTAGTTGTGGTGCATGAGCTTAGTTGCTCCGTGGCATGTGGGATCTTCCCGGACCAGGGCTTGAACCTGTGTCTCCTGCACTGGCAGGTGGATTCTTAACCACTGTGCCACCAGGGAAGTCCCTGATCCTTTTAATATGTTGTTGGATTCTGTTTGCTACTATTTTGTTGAGGAGTTTTGCATCTATATTCATCAGTGATATTGGTCTGTAATTTTCTATTTTTGTAGTATCTTTGCCTTGTTTTGGTATCAGGGTGATGGTGGCCTTGTAGAACGAGTTTGGGAGTGTTCCTTCCTCTGAAATATTTTGGAAGAGTTTGAGAAGGATGGGTGTTAGCTCTTCTCTAAATGTTTGATAGAATTCACCTGTGAAGCCATCTGGTCCTGGACTTTTGTTTGTTGGAAGATTTTTAATCACAGTTTCAATTTTATTACTTGTGATTGGTCTGTTCATATTTTCTATTTCTTCCTGGTTCAGTCTTGGAAGGTTATACCTTTCTAAGAATTTGTTCATTTCTTCCAGGTTGTCCATTTTATTGGCATAGTGTTGCTCATAGTAGTCTTTCATGATGGTTTGTATTTCTGCAGTGTCAGCTGTTACTTCTCCTTTTTCATTTCTAATTCTATTGATTTGAGTCCTCTCCCTCTTTTTCTTGATGAGTCTGGCTAAAGGTTTATCAATTTTGTTTATCTTCTCAAAGAAACAGCTTTTAGTTTTATTAATCTTTACTGTTGTTTTCTTTGTTTCTATTTCATTTATTTCTGCTCTGATCTTTATGATTTCTTTCCTTGTACTAACTTTGGGTTTATTTGTTCTTCTTTCTCTAGTTCCTTTAAGCATAAGGTTAGATTGTTTATTTGAGATTTTTCTTGTTTCTTGAGGTAGGCTTGTATTGCTATAAACTTCCCTCTTAGAACTGCTTTTGCTGCATCCCATAGGTTTTGGGTTGTCGTGTTTCACTGTCATTTGTTTCTAGGTATTTTTTGATTTCCTCTTTGATTTCTTCAGTGATCTCTTGGTTATTTAGTAACGTGTTGTTTAGCGTCCATGTGTTTGTGTTTTTTATGTTTTTTTCCCTGTAATTTATTTCTAATCTCATAGCATTGTGGTCAGAATAGATGCTTGATATGATTTCAATTTTCTTATATTTATTGAAGCTTGATTTGTGACCCAAGATGTGATCTATCCTGGAGAATGTTCGGTGTGCACTTGAGAAGAAAGTGTACTCTGTTGTTTTTGGATGGAATGTCCTATAAATATTAATTAAATCTACCTGGTCTATTGTGTCATTTAAAGCTTGTGTTTCCTTATTAATTTTCTGTCTGGATGATCTGTCCATTGGTGTAAGTGAGGTGTTAAAGTCCTCCACTATTATTGTGTCACTGTTGATTTCCTCTTTTATAGCTGTTAGCATTTTCCTTATGTATTGAGGTGTTCCTAGGAGGTTTATTTTAAATTTAAGGACATCTCATTCTAACAAAGCCACTAACAACATCCACGATGGAGGAAGGTCTAGAAATTATCACAGGGTAGCTGTTAAAAAAATGAAGAATGTTTAATGGACAAAAATGTAATGTGATCAAGGGATAATGCTATATAGCTGTCTTGATCTAGTAGAACTACAAATGGTTACCTAGGGAAGGGATGAGAGCTCTGTGGCTCTGTTACTGGAGTCTTCATCTTTGAATAAGGGTAAAGAGATTCCTATATATCAGTGGTGTTTGAGTTTTTTTGATCATGACCCTCAGTAAGAAACACATTTTATTCATGATCTTGCATATATGTATACATATATATATATGCACACATACATATGTACATATATGTATTTTATGTATGAGTGTACATGTATATTTTACACAGATTTCATGAAATAACTCTTACCTTTATGCCACATGGTATGCATTCTGATATTTTCTGGTTTTTCTCTTCCATTGAAAAAATATGTTGGTTCCAATCCACTAATTCAATCTGTTGTCCAACTAATGGATCACAAGCCACAATTTGAGAAACTCTTATATAGCATGAGGGGTTGCGGTAGATAATTCTTAACATTTTTCTAGCTCTAAGATTATAATTTTCAAAAGTTAAAAATTACAAGTTACCCCACCAGTGACTGAGTATATGCCTGAGCAATTCAGTAGCAAAGTACAAAGAGGCCGCAACTAATTTGGGAGACCTTGGTGTGCTACTATTTTAACACCTTAAACAAATCTATTTATTATTCTTTCTCAATAGTCATATCTGGAAAGATTTGTTAATCCAGAGAGTTTTTTCCTTTTAATAACAAATAACAGAATTCTTCATCTCCCAAATAAAATTTTTATAGTATATAAAACTGTTAAAAGTGGGACTGCTGTGGTGGAATCTGAGGGGGATGGTTAGGGGTCTTACATACCCTGCTCATCACTCTCCACTCCTCCTAATTCCCATCCATAGACCCATAGGACTCCAGTGAACAGAGTTTGAAAACCACTCTACTCAATAACCCAGTCTTAAACTTTGCTCTGGGGACTGCTGGTGAGCAATAGTGATCAGAAATGAAACCAAAGATGCAATGTCTTTCTCTCTGTTTTTCTCTCAGTTCAATGTTTTACTCTCAGAGAATGAAGACACATCAAAACGAGGCTCTTTCTGTCCAGTTCCCTGCTTTATCTTCAACATCTAGCACAGTACCTAGTATAAAACAGGTGCTCAATACATATTTACTGAACAAATAAGTCACTTTTTTAAATGTATCAAAGTGACAAGTGTTTGGTGGGAGATATTTATGAAGATTCTGAAACTGTAAACAGATACAGATTTTAAAACTAGGGTTCATGCCTTATCAGGTTGATTTTAATAATATTGATACATATTTTTGTAGTGAAATTGGACATTGATATCTCTATTTTATAGATAAGAATACCAGCCCCTCATGAAATTCGTGGACGTAACCTAGCTATTTGCAGGCTGGAATTATGATCTATAGCTATTGAATTTCTGATGTGTTTATTGGTAAGCTCTAGGAAGAACCTCCATGAGGACATCCTAGTATTCAACAGATGAATGGGTTGCATCTTAGTTCATGACTTTGTAGACCCCTTTAAAACATTGGTATTTTGTTGAGTGGTGTAATTGATAAAAAGAAACTTGCACTGTGCCAATCACTTGCCTTTACAGGCTCACCCATTTCATTCCTGAATATGACAGGCTCACTGTTAGTAGCAATTTGTTTCATAATATTGTGGTATGATTGAAAGGAGATAGGAAAGAAATAAGGTCATGTGGATTTTTTTTTCCCCTTAATGGAATTACTACTCAGAAAAAAACAGTGCTTTGGTTGGGTAAGTTCTTATCATGCCAAGTGAGCTTTTCAAAATGTTATGTCCCACTTGTATCACTAACTATATTTTTGAGATGACAGGAGATGAGTGAAATATAAAGCTTATGGTTACACAGGGTACTCATCTTCATGCACAGCTTCGGCATTAATGTAACCTTTAAAATGTAACCTTTAAAAAGTGCAGTAGTTATCAGCAGCATGACCCACATCAAAATGGAACTGCCTGTCAAGCCTTGCTTATTTGATGCATGAAAGTTCTATATTTTCCTTCACAGGCATACATTACAGTACCTTTATGTTGGCCCGCACAGCATGCCAATGTAGAACTTCCATAATTGTAAATTCTGAGTCAAGGGTATAACTGCTGGCATTTATCTATTTAGGTGGCTCAGAATACACAGATGCTTTGAAATAGTTTCTTACTTAAAATGAAATCAGAACATCCTCTCAACTAACATGCACATCTTTAAACTAAGTTTGAGCATTCTTATTACTCTCCTTCAATACAATTTAGAGTTGTTATGGACATACTTAGAACCTACTTAAATTTGGGGGGGGGATATTTTATTTGACTTAATTCCTATACTGTACTGAAGCCAGTTAACTACTTTTGATACGACAATGTTTTCTATCACAAGCCTCAAAATAAAAATTGCTCAGGGCACCAAAACACATCAGAATAGCAAAATGCTCTAAGTGAGGAGGGCCAGAACAAAGGCTATTTCACTACTGGATAAAGTGACTTAACTTTGAACAACATGAAGTTGTCAACTTTCAACCATTTCTGAGCTACAAAAGTAGCAGTTTTATATAGTTCAGTCTATATTTCTAGGCACTTGTTGCTTGCTCCACCATTATGATCTCCTAAGAAAGTCAGAGTTGCCCCAAGTGGGAAGAAAACAGGGAGTCCAGATGTTCTCAATGGATTTCACTCTGCCTTCACAGAAAGACAAAATACTTAAATAGATACTCAGTGGATCCATTTCTCGATCTTCAGTTATTCTGGAAAAAAAGGTAGAGAGAGTCCCCTGAAAAAAATTGCCAACAATTTCTTTCACCAAATATTTTTACTTTCTAGAAAAGTACCCTGGGGAAATGAGATTATGGACAAAACTTAGTCTACAGTGTTAATAGTTTATAATACCAAAGATTTGAGTATAACCTGAAAGACCAGTAATAGGAGTTTGGTTAACTATAGTCCTTCCATATACAAAATGAAAGGAAGTATCTATCAAATGGAAAAGGAGTTGGTGAAAAAGTATTTACTTAAAAGATGCAAAGTAGCTTCACATTACTATCTCACTGAAGACATAAATATAGATATATGCAAACATAGACAGATTTAAAAATATATAAACATGATGCATAAAAAGACCAGAATCACATACATTGTTGTTAGTGATTATTTCTGGGTGTAAGGTTAAAATTTGTGGATGATTTTGAAACCTTATCTTTCTTTATTTGTATTTTCTACGATGAATGTGTATTATATGATAAGGAAGAAAAATAAAATAAAGTAACACAAAGAATATTTAGTTAATTATCCCACTCATTTTCAAAAAACATCTGATTTATAAGTTAAGGCAATTCCTGAGTATTTGCATAATGGGGGACCCTTCGCACAGACAAAAATCAAATGGAACATTATCCATATGGGAGTTTCCCTTGAAGTTTAGGAGAGTCTGAATCACCAAGAGAAAAAATGACAAGAGGGGCAGAGAGATGGAAAGCAAACCTCTGGGAAGGGACTGACGGCAAATTAGCAAATTTAAGTAATTTTCTACATCCCTTGTACTTTTTAAATCCACCCATTTTGGGTTGTTTACCTTATACCACTGAACAGTAATTAAGGTGCTAAAGAAGGCAAAGTTAATTGGCAAACAGGAAACATTTTACCTGGGAAGAAATTAAGTGGGGTTAGTTGAACTTAGTTTAGGAGATATTTCAGAAGCATTATTTCTTCTGCTATCTCTTGCCACAGAAAGAATGCTTTCAATGGCCAAAAGACATTGGAACTTCATTCTGAAAAGACAATGTATGCAACAAATTGATAAAACAATGATTTCATAAGGCAAATGAACATGATAGGACAAATGAATGGAAATAGGATTTTTATGGGAAGGATAGTGAACATATGGAAATATCTCTTAGGATAAAAATAAAAGTAGGATCCAGTGGCTGACTCACACAGAGAACACATGAAGTTCTCAGTATACATTTATGGGTTGAATTTTTTAAAAGAATGAATGAATTAATATAACTTCATCTCATCACTTTATGGACCAGATCTTTATAATTTATACACAGTAGCACTGACTTAAATTAAACTAGGTATGATTACATGCTACATAGCAAAACATTATTAAATTTTGTGATTGGAGTCAAGTTATGTTCACTTTAGTATAACAGTTTAATCTGTTCAATAGTTCCTTCTCTTATGCAACTTCATAATATTTAATTCAGAAGTTAAAAATGAAACTTATATATACACTCTAGAGTACATAAATATATAAGAAAGAACCAAAGACCCATAAAGTCACAAAGAAAGAGAAACTGTCAAGCATCCATTATTTCAGAGTATTCACTAATGTAATAAACTACTAATATAGTTTTCATTAATATACTGTGAATTGGTTCTAACAAAGGAAATGCAGCTGAATATTTGTTATGAGGCTAGATAAGAGAAAAAGGATAACTCTTCTACCATTTGGCTGGGCAAATGTAAACATCTATGTATTCCTTGTACGAAAGTGAGAAGTTTAGAGGTAAAATAAGTACTTGTCTTCAGTTAACCGTACGTTTGTGGATTGTACAGTATGAGTATTTCATGAGTGCACAATTCATTTGGTATCCACAACAACCTCAGGTATGGGTGAGGTGGCAGTGGTAGTAATCAGCAAAAATCAATCTTTGTCCTTAAGATGCATCCATGTTGCAGCATGTGTCAGAATTTCATTCCCTTTTAGGGCTGAATAATATTCCATTGTATGCATATACCACATTTTGCTTATTCATTCACCTATTGATGGACACTTGGTTGCTTCCATGTTTTAGCTACTGTAAAGAATGCTGCTTTGAGCATAGGTATACAAATATCTGCTTGAGTTCTTGCTTTCAATTCTTTTGTGTATATACCAAGAAATGAAATTGCTAGATCATATGGTAATTCTATTTTTAGTTTTTTGAGGAACCACCATAATATTTTCCAGAGCAGTTGCACCATTTTACATTTTTCACCAACAGTTCAATTTCTCTGTATCTTTGCCAAAATTTGTTATTGTCTGCTGGTTGTTTTTTTTTTTTTTTGGAAACATTGTTACATTTTTTTTAATTTTTTTTTTTTTAGATGTTGGGGGTAGGAGTTTATTAATTAATTTATTTATTTTTGGCTGTGTTGGGTCTTCGTTTCTGTGCGAGGGCTTTCTCTAGTTGTGGCAAGCGGGGGCCACTCTTCATCGCGGTGCGCGGGCTTCTCACTGTCATGGCCTCTCTTGTTGCGGAGCACAGGCTCCAGACGCGCAGGCTCAGTAGTTGTGGCTCACGGGCCCAGTTGCTCCGCGGCATGTGGGATCCTCCCAGACCAGGGCTTGAACCCATGTCCCCTGCATTAGCAGGCAGATTCTCAACCACTGCGCCACCAGGGAAGCCCTGCTGGTTGTTTTTGATAGTAACCATCCTAATGGACATGAGGTAGAATCTTATTATGATATCTCTTTATGCTAAGTGAACATAAACCGGTCACAGAAAGATAAATACTGTATGACTCCACTTATATGAGATACTTAGTCAAAATCATAGAGACAGAAAGTAGAATGGTGATAGCAAGGGGCTGGGGGAAATAGATCATTATTGTTTAATAGGTATGGAGTTTCAGTTTTACAAAATGAAAAGAGTTAAGTGGATAGTTGGTGGTAATGGTAGTATAGCAATATAAATATATTTAACACTACTGAAATATACACTTAATATGGTTTAAGATGGTAAATTTTCTGTTACATGTTTTTCTACCACAACTATGAATGCATGAATGAATGAATGTAAGAAAACCACCAAGTTTTTTTTTATTTTAAAAAGAATTAATCCTTATGTATAAGAAGAAATTGAAGCAAAGCCAGTGAGTTAACATGCCTGATAGTAACATCATAAGAAGAGTACTTGTTACCTAGCCATCACTTTGGAATGATAACAGAAAATGATGTTTGATTATCTGAAAAAACTTGAAGAGGGGAGACTGAGTCTCTGGGCCACAGAAATCTGAAGGTAGTAGATACCTATATTGTTGTGCCATCCATTTTAAAGCCATTTGTTTTAGTCCACATGTTAATAGACTTTGAAATATTAAGTTATACATTTGACATATGTTCAAGTATACTGTTGGAGATCTTGTGCACGGTCCTTGATATTTCATCTTATTGTCAACTGATAAGTCAAATTCCAATTTAAACAACACAACATTTACATCATGTTCATACTGATGTAGTGGAATCATCTTTCTTGCATTTCAGAGGTGATCCGCTTTGACTTTGTCTGTCCTTGTCTTTTAGAAGATTTACTCTCTGGAGCAGCATTCTTGCTGGTTTTTCTCTGCTGTGGATGTGGAGGGAGGCATGGAACAGCATTGTGTGTGCCTGACAATTTTTTTTTTTAATAAATAAATTTATTTATTTATTTATTTTTGACTGTGTTGGGTCTTCGTTGCTGCGCGTGGGCTTTCTCTAGTTGTGGTGAGCGGGGGCTACTCTTTGTTGCAGTGCACGGGCTTCTCTTGTTGCGGAGCACAGGCTCTAGGCATGCAGGCTTCACTAGTTGTGGCATGTGGGCTCAGTAGTTGTGGCTCACGGGCTCTAGAGCGCAGGCTCAGTAGTTGTGGCACATGGGCTTAGTTGCTCCGCGGCATGTGGGATCTTCCCAGACCAGGGCTCAAACCCATGTCCCCTGTATTGGTAAGTGGATTCTTAACCACTGCACCACCAGGGAAGTCCCTGTGCCTGACAAGTTTTAATTACCCCCCTGGTTTTCTTTGGATCTCCTCTGCCAGGGCTCAGCAACCTCAGGTTCTAGATCCATGATATTTTATAACAGCTCCAATGTATATTAAAATGGATCTGAATCATCATGGAAAGCAATATTTAGATCAAGATATTTAGATCTACCTGGAAAGACCAATATCTACCTTAAGAATAAAATGATTTGGAGCAATTTGGGAGACCTCCCTGAAATCACTGATCAACGTATTTGATCATATTATAATATTTAGATCTAGATAATTTTTCCATTATGCTAATTTTGAAACCGCTCTTCAAATTTGACAAAGAGATCTGGCAATTTAGATGCTACTCTAAGCACTTAATGTGTGAACTAATTTGATTCTCACAAGCGTAAAGGGTAGGTGCCATTATTATCGCCATCTTACACTGGACAGCACCTGTCAGCAAAGCTAAGCAACTTCCCAAAGTCAAACCACATAAGAGGTGGGGCTAAGCGTTGAATCGAATCATTATGGTTCCAGAGTCTGGGCGCTCAACCACTGCACTCCCTCACCTTTCTCAGAGATCATGGGTCTGTAACCTTTTTCTAGAACAAGCACAGCAAAATTACCCACAGGGAGAAAATGGCTATTTACAAAATTTGAGCAGGAGAAATGAATCTGCCCAGATCGAGAAAGCGTTTGGGGGACATATAAATATAGCAAACCCACCTGGAGATGAGGGCTTGAGCATCCCTTGCCTGAACTATCTCAGCCGTGTCCTCGGTCCCTTTGACACTTTTGCCAGAGTTCTTATTCTGGGAAACAGTCATGCTAAGCTCCTTCTAAACAGGTTAATGTGTACGTGTGCACGTGTGTGTGTTCCCCGCTCCCTGCCACACACACACAGACTCCGCATTGTCTCTGTTCCTGGAGACCTATGAACTGACCTAACCTAACCTCTGTCCTAGCTCCTTCTCTGCCATCCTTCTTTGTGTTGGTCTCCCTGAGTACTTCCTGTTGCAGGACCTCAGCACACACTCTCACACCTCCATACCTCTCTCTGCTCATGCTGTTCCCACTGACAAGGACACCTTTCTTCTCCATTCTCCCAGGTCACCGTGGAAAATTTCTGTTCATTCTTTCTTTCTTTTTTTTTTTTTCTACTCATCTTTTAGGGTCCAAATGAAATGTTTGTTGTTTTTTCTTTGTTATTTTCTGGAAAGCCTCTTTCTTCTCCAAGCAGTGTTGATCCCTTTCAACAGTGTTTCCATAGCACTGCATACTTTTGTGAAAAACTTATTACAGTGTATTAAGATAATTGTTGACCTGTCTCTTTCTCCCACTTACATTCAGCTTAGGAAGTGGTCATAACTTCCTCATCTGTATCCTCAGCGTCTATCAGAGCTTGGCACAGAGGAGTTTCTCAGTAAATAGTTTTAAATTATGTTTGGTGCTATTGGATATGATTTTATGGATATTTATTATCTCCTGGCAAAGTAAAAGACAAGGTCCATGTATGGGTGTTTATAGCAAAAACAAAGCAAAATAAAAACCCGCTCCTTGAAATACCTTGAGCCTTAATGCAGTGATGTTGTCTTTTACAGGAAGTTAGAGAAGTCCTTTGTGAATTTACCTCCTTAACCATTTGAAAATTTCTAAGATTGATATATTCTAGTGTGCAGATTTAAGAAAAAGATAAATTTAAGAATCAAACTCTAGGAATTGTTGCATTCCTCCATATAGGAGAGAATGTCTGTGTTGCTCTCCACATGCATTTTAAAGTTAGTTGTTGTTCTTTTGTGATATGGTCATAAACAGTGATTTCAGAGAGGTCTCCCCAACTGCGGTAAATCACTTGCTTTGTTAAGATGGACATTCTGATACCTAAATGGTTTCATTTCCTTCCAGATAACAGTATAGAGTAACATTGTCTTATACTGTTGGTCAATCAGTCGTAAGGAAAAGGTATCACTGGATCTATTCCACTGTCTTTTGTTCAGTGCCTGCATCTGCTGGGGGCTTAGATGCCACATGCCTTGGGCGGAAGCAGGCCTTTCATCCAGCCAGCAAGGGCTTTCCCTGGAGTTGAGCTGCTGGCAGAGGCAGCCGCATTGCAGCCAGATCCACACACAAAATGCTTTTTCCCCAGGCAACTGTTTCCATGTTTCTCCTCGGTCCCTGATGAGCAAATGCCTCTCAGAATAATTCTCTCCACTGGCACACTGTGAGCCAGAACCTCTCGTGGGCTTGGAAAGGAAAGCTCCATAGACTTTTGCTCCAATGTGTCGAGTCAGGGCACACGTGGCCCCAGTTACAAGATAAATGGTGTTGTGGAAACAAGTCAGGTTAGCCAGCAACTGCCTGAGCACCACATCAGTGTCTTTTCTGTAATTATTGCATTTAATACAGCTAGTTACTTGCACAAAAGAGCTTCCGGATATGGCAATTTCCACTGGGGGCTGTTTAGGAATGTACAGGCCCATCATTTAGCCCTGATATTGTTGGGTTGTCAGAATTGATCATAGCTCTTGACGGAACACCTCTAGCTTTTTTTTTTTATGGAGTGCCTCAGAGTGACATTTCACATTGTTTAAGTAGGAGTGATCTGTTAGTTTATATTTTATCTAAAACTGCAGATCAGAGGACCTCCCTCAGGGCCTAAATACATGAATCCTTTTCGCATGTTATAATTAATAGTGGAGCCCAGAGAGAAATTCATAACAAGGGGCCGAAGAGCTGGGCAGAGCAACTTGTCAAAAAGAAGGAAATTCCACTACAGATTAGCTTATTTTTAAGCATGTCAAGCTCTACATACAAACATGATCTATTGCTTCCTTGTAATGTCTGTTTGAGCCCACATGCTCGGGGCGGTGTCAGAGCCTGCTGTAAATTTTGTCTGAGTCAGGGCAATTCTGATTGATCTCTGAGTGTAAAATCGATAAGAAGACACTGTCATTTTCTTAAAGGATGAGCTAGAAAAGGAAAATAAATTAAGACTCCACTGAATGTCTATCTCCAGTGCTCATTAATTCAGTGTGGTTTGTACTTTGTTAATGTTATGGCCACAGCTTTAATCTTCCAGGGGCTCTTCCTGTGGCTACTTGCCAGCGGACATTCTTATGTTATGTATATTTCATCCGAATTGGGCTTGTGGGGGGCTGCATAAAATGGTCGCCCTCTTTGCTCTCTTAGCTCCTGCTTAATCCATTTTATTATTTTGGAGAAATACATCACCATGGATACTGATTAAGTTTAAAATGGACGGAGCCATTCTCTCTCTCTCTCTCTCTCTCTCTCTCTCTCTCTCTCTCTCAATCTCTCTCTCCTTTTTCTTCTCTCCACCCAGCCCCCCTTCATCAGGAGATAGACTCATTTGTCTTAAAAAGTCTGGGCAAATAATAACTACCAAGCATTTTGCCTTACATAATAAACTGTGTGAAGATTAATCTTCTTCTATTTCTCTTTCTCCCTCCTCCTCCCTTCTCCCTCCTCCACCCCTTCCCTTCCTCTCTCCCTCTCTCTCCCTCTCACCCCCCCACCTCTTTCTCATCTAAGGCTTTTTTTTCTGCATGTTTTAAAAGTTGTTTCTGTAGATTTCCTCAGCCTTAAAATTTCTTGCACATCAAGATTTGTCCCACGTTGTTTCAAGAAATAGTAGCTCTTCCAGTATCCTAATAAAACACACGCACACAAACAATTTAAATGTTTCATGGTTGTTTGTTGTGTTTGCTATCATAGAGTCCCAAACATGTCCCAGGCCTTCAGGTTTTGCATTTTGCTCCTCAGGAAGAGAAAGGGAAAGGCAAGGCAGGTGGGATATCCCCTCCTCCTTATTTGTAGTCTGCATTAAATACAATATCATAACACTTATGTTTCCCTCTGCTATAGAAACTGAACGTTTAGTTTTGTTTCTAGATCTGTCTTTGGCTTCTGTGAATGGAGATCGTGAATCAAGTGTTTTTCAGACATTCCTCATTTCTGACGCATTTTGAATACCTTGCACATGAGTTATACACTGTGGTCACATCTCCAGCAATTGTTCATGGAAACCCATGAATAGGAGACTGGTTCCAGAAGCTTTTTATTTATTTGTGAAAACTTATATTGACTAAATAGAATTTTGTTTAGCTTTCTCAAAAATGCAGAGACCAAAAAAGGAGGAAGTGGTTAAAAAATCTACATCTATTTGTTTCAAAAGGCATTAAATTCATATTCATGAAGGGTGTTTGCTTTCTTTAACAAAGCACAGCACATACCAATTAATTATTTCTCAGGAAAAGGTCACTTAGGGGACTAACTCTGTATCTCCCATCTTCCCAATTGAGTGTGCTAAATGAATAGATTTGCGAATTTAATCTACAAGCGACAAGTACTTGGCCTTGAAATTATTTGTCTTATTCATCTTTTTTTTAAACATTAGTCTTTACTTATTATGGAGCCCATGATACGGTGAGATAACATCTTGAAATTTGTAAATAATGTGTAATGATTTTAGGATTAAATTTGAGAGGAAACTGTGTACTAAGGTAATATATTTACTATGTGCATCCCCTCCCACCATCAGTATGATGCTGTTGTAATTCTTTACCAAGGAGACTGCTTTCAGAGAGCTGATGGGCATATGAAAACGACTGCAAGTGATCACTTGTATTTTTAAGTTTTGCTTTTGTTTCTTAAACCTGAACACTTAAGAGTTTTTTTTTTCTTTTGAAGGACATAAGTTTGATGAGACATTTAAATGGCTATTTTGTATCCATGTGGAAGCCCATATTTGCTGAGAGGCACTGTTACGCATGTATCCGTTCACTGGTGCCTTCTGTGTGCCTGGCGCTCTGTTGTAGATGCTAGAAAATGGAGGGGATGAGTGGGAAACTCTTTACCTATACATTACAGATGACACCTAACTCACAGGGTAACTACAAGGGTTGCATGTATATAAAACAACTAGAATATAGTGAAGTTTTCATAATAATAATTCCTCTTGGGACTTCCCTGGTGATCCAGTGGCTAAGACTCTGAGCTCCCAATGCATGGAGCCTGCATATGATCCCTGGTCAGGGAACTAGATCCCACATGCTGCACCTAAGAGTTCACATGCTGCAAGCATGCCGCAGCTAAACATCCCACGTGATGCAACTAAGATCCAGCACAGCTAAATAAATAAATAAATAAATAAATAAACAGTTCCTCTTCCCCGCATTTAATGGTTGATGGTGGCCTTAGGCAAATCATATGTTGAGGAACCTCAGTTCTCTCATCTATAAAAATGAGGTAATACTTCTTATCATGCAGAATTGCTGAGAATTTGAGTGATCATGTATTTTTGTGGCAACACCTGATACATATCATGCACTCAAATAATATTGAGACCTTCACTATGGCAGAAGAGTAAGACATGGAGATCACCTTCCTCCCCACAAATACATCAGAAATACATCTACATGTGGAACAACTCCTACAGAACACCTGCTGAACGCTGGCAGAAGACCTCAGACTTCCCAAAAGGCAAGAAACTCCCCCACGTACCTGGGTAGGGCAAAAGAAAAAAGAAAAAACAGAGACAAAAGAATAGGGACGGGACCTGTACCTCAGGGAGGGAGCTGTGAAGGAGGAAAAGTTTCCACACACTAGGAAGCCCCTTCGCGGGCGGAGACTGCGGGTGGCTGAGTGGGGGAAGCTTCGGAGCCACGGAGGAGAGCGCAGCAATAAGGGTGCGGAGGGCAAAGCGGAGAGATTCCCACACAGAGGATCAGAGCCGACCAGCACTCACCAGCCTGAGAGGCTTGTCTGCTCACCCGCTGGGGTGGGCGGGGGCTGGGAGCTGAGGCTCGGGCTTTGGAGGTCGGACCCAGGGAGAGGACTGGGGTTAGCGGCGTGAGCACAGCCTGAAGGGGGCTAGTGCACCACAGCTAGCCAGGAGGGAGTCCAGGAAAAAGTCTGGATCTGCCTAAGAGGCAAGAGACCATTGTTTCGGGGTGCAGGAGGAGAGGGGAGTCAGAGCACTGCCTAAACGAGCTTCAGAGACGGGGGCAAGCCACGGCAGTCAGTGCAGACCCCAGAGACCGGCATGAAACGCTAAGGCTGCTGCTGCCGCCACCAAGAAGCCTGTGTGCGAGCACAGGTCACTATCCACACCTCCCCTCCTGGGAACCTGTGCAGCCCGCCACTGCCAGGGTCCTGTGATCCAGGGACAACTTCTCCGGGATAACACACGGCGTGCCTCAGGCTGGTGCAATGTCACGCCGGCGTCTGCCACCGCAGGCTCGTCCTGCATCCGTGCCCCTTCCTCCCCCAAGCCTGAGTGAGCCAGAGCCCCCAAAGCAGCTGCTCCTTTAACCCCGTTCTGTCTGAGCGAAGAACAGATGCCCTCAGGCAACCTACACGCAGAGGCGGGGCCAAATCCAAAGCTGAACCCCGGGAGCTGTGCGAACAAAGAAGAGAAAGGGAAATTTCTCCCAGCAGCCTCAGGAGCAGCGGATTAAATCTCCACAATCAACTTGATGTACACTGCATCTGTGGAATACATGAATAGACAACGAATCATCCCAAAATTGAAGTGGTGGACTTTGGGAGCAACGATATATATATATATTTTCCTTTTTCTCTTTTTGTGAGTGTGTATGTGTATGCTTCTTTGTGTGATTTTGTCTGTGTAGCTTTGCTTTTACCGTTTGTCCTGTCTGCTCTTATTTTTTCTTTTTAAATTTTTTTTATTATACTTTTTAGCGCTTTTTATCATTGGTGGATTTGATATTTGCTTTGATTGCTCTCTTCTTTCTTTCTTCCTTTTTTTCCCCTTTTTTATTACTTATTAATTTTTAATAATTATTTTTTATTTTTTATTTTAATAACTTTATTTTATTATTTTTTTTCTTTCTTTTTTTCTCCCTTTTCTGCTGAGCCATGTGGCTGAGAGGGTCTTGGTGCTCTGGCCAGGTGTCAGGCCTGAGCCTCTGAGGTGGGGGGGCTGAGTTCAGGACACTGGTCCACCAGAGACCTCCGGGCTCCATGTAATATCAAACGGCAAAAGCTCTCAGAGATCTCCATCTTAGTGCTAATACCCAGCTCCACTCAACGACCAGCAAGCTACGGTGCTGGACACCCTATGCCACACAATTAGCAAGACACAAACACAACCCCACCCATTAGCAGAGAGGCTGCCTAAAATTATAGTAAGGTCACAGACACCTCAAAACACACCACTGGAGGTGGTCCTGCCCACCAGAAACAGAAGATCCAGCCTCATCCACCAGAACACAGGCACTAGTCCCCTCCACAAGGAAGCCAAGAAAACCCACTGAATCAACCTTACCCACTGGTGGCAGACACCAAAAACAACGGGAACTATGAACCAGCAGCCTGCAAAAAGGAAACCCCAAACACAGTAAGTTAAGCAAAATGAGAAGACAGAGAAACACACAGCAGATGAAGGAGCAAGGTAAAAACCCACCAGACCAAACAAATGAAGAGGAAATAGGCAGTCTACCTGAAAAAGAATTCAGAGTAATGATAGTAAACATGATGCAAAATCTTGGAAATAGAATGGAGAAAATACAAGAAACATTTAACAAGGACGTAGAAGAACTAAAGAGCAAACAAACAATGATGAACAGAACAATAAATGAAATTAAAAATTCTTTAGAAGGAATCAATAGCAGAATAACTGAGGCAGAAGAATGGATAAATGACCTGGAAGATAAAATAGTGAAAATAACTACTGTAGAGCAGAATAAAGAAAAAAAGAATGAAAAAAATTGAGGACAGTCTCAGAGACCTCTGGGACACCATTAAACACACCAACATTCGAACTATAGGGGTCCAAGAAGAAGAAGAGAAAAAGAAAGAGACTGAGAAAATATTTGAAGATATTATAGTTGAAAACTTCCCTAGTATGGGAAAGGAAATAGTCAATCAAGTCCAGGAAGCTCAGCGAGACCCATACAGGATAAATCCAAGGAGAAACACACCAAGACACATATTAATCAAACTATCAAAAATTAAATACAAAGAAAATATATTAAAAGTAGCAAGGGAAAACCAACAAATACCATACAAGGGAATCCCCATAAGGTTAACAGCTGATCTTTCAGCAGAAGCTCTGCAAGCCAGAAGGGACTGGCAGGACATAATTAACGTGACGAAAGGGAAAAACCTACAACCAAGATTACTCTACCCAGCAAGGATCTCATTCAGATTTGATGGAGAAATTAAAACCTTTACAGACAAGGAAAAGCTGAGAGAGTTCAGCACCACCAAACCAGCTTTACAACAAATGCTAAAGGAACTTCTCTAGGCAGGAAACACAAGAGAAGGAAAAGACCTACAATAACAAACCCCAAACAATTAAGGAAATGGTAATAGGAACATATATATTGTTAATTACCTTAAATGTAAATGGATTAAATGCTCCAACCAAAAGCCATAGACTGGCTGAATGGATACAAAAACAAGACCCGTATATATGCTGTCTACAAGAGACCCACTTCAGACCAGGGACACATACAGACTGAAAGTGAGGGGATGCAAAAAGATATTCCCTGCAAATGGAAATCAAAAGAAAGCTGGAGTAGCAATTCTCATATCAGACAAAATAAACTTTAAAATAAAGACTATTACAAGAGACAAAGAAGGACACTACATAATGATCAAGGGATCAATCCAAGAAGAAGACATAACAATTGTAAATATTTATGCACCCAACATAGGAGTACCTCAATATATAAGGCAAATGTTAACAGCCATAAAAGGGGAAATGGACAGTAACACAGTCATAGTAGGGGACTTGAACAACTCCACTTTCACCAATGGACAGATCATCCAAAATGAAAATAAATAAGGAAACACAAGCTTTAAATGATACATTAAACAAGATGGAATTAATTGATATTTTTAGGACATTCCATCCAGAAACAACAGAACACACTTTCTTCTCAAGTGCTCATGGAACATTCTCCAGGATAGATCATATCTTGGGCCACAAATCAAGCCTTGGTAAAATTAAGAAAACTGAAATCATATCAAGTATCTTTTCTGACCACATGCTATGAGACTAGATATCAATTACAGGAAAAAATCTGTAAAAACTACAAACACATGGAGGCTAAACAATACACTACTTAGTAAGCAAGAGATCACTGAAGAAATCAAAGAGGAAATCAAAAAATACCTGCAAACAAATGACAATGAAAGCACGATGATCCAAAACCTATGGGATGCAAAAAGAGCAGTTCTAAGAGGGAAGTTTATAGCAATACAATCCTACCACAAGAAACAAGAAACATCTCAAATAAACAAACTAACCTTACACCTGAAAGCAATTAGAGAAAGAAGAACAAAAAACCCCCGAAGTTAGGAGAAGGAAAGAAATCATAAAGATCATGTCAGAAATAAATGAAAAAGAAATGAAATAAACAATAGCAAAGATCAATAAAACTAAAAGCTGGTTCTCTGAGAAGATAAACAAAGTTGATAAACCATTAGCCAGACTCATCAAGAAAAAAAGGGAGAAGACCCAAATCAACAGAATTAGAAATGAAAGGAGAAGTAACAACTGACACTGCAGAAATACAAAGAATCATGAGAGATTACTACAGGCAACTATGTGCCAATAAAATGGACAACATGGAAGAAATGGACAAATTCTTAGAAAAGCACAACCTTCTGAGACTGAGCCAGGAAGAAACAGAAAATATAAACAGACCAATCACAAACACTGAAATTGAAACTGTGATTAAAAATCTTCCAACAAACAAAAGCCCAGGACCAGACGGCTTCACAGGCAAATTCTATCACACATTTAGAAAAGAACACCTATCCTTCTCATACTCTTCCAAAATATAGCAGAGGGAGGAAGACTCCCACACTCATTCTACATGGCCACCATCACCCTGATACCAAAAGTAGACAAAGATGTCACAAAGGAAGAAAACTACAGGCCAATATCACTGATGAACATAGATGCAAAAATCCTCAACAAAATACTAGCAAACAGAATGCAGCAGCATTTTAAAAGGATCATACACCATGATTAACTGGGGTTTATCCCAGGAATGCAAGGATTCTTCAATATATGCAAATCAATCAATGTGATACACTATATTAACAAATTGAAGGATAAAAACCATATGATCATCTCAATAGATGCAGAAAAAGCTTTCAACAAAATTCAACACCCATTTATGATAAAAACCCTCCAGAAAGTAGGCAAAGAAGGAACTTACCTCAACATAATAAAGGCCATATATGACAAACCTACAGCCAACATTGTTCTCAATGGTGAAAAACTGAAACCATTTCCACTAAGATTGGGAGCAGGACAAGGTTGCCCACTCTCACCACTGTTATTCAACATAGTTTTGGAAGTCCTAGCCACAGAAATCAGAGAAGAGAAAGAAATAAAAGGAATCCAAACCGGAAAAGAAGAAGTAAAACTGTCACTGTTTGCAGAAGACATGATACTGTATATAGAGAATCCTAAAGATGCTACCAGAAAACTGCTGGAGGTAATCTATGAATTTGGTAAAGTAGCAGGATACAAAGTTAATGCACAGAAATCTCTTGCATTCCTATACACTAATGATGAAAAATCTGAAAGAGAAATTAAGGAAACACTCCCATTTACCACTGCAACAGAAAGAATAAAATACTTAGGAAGAAACCTACCTAAAGAGACAAAAGGCCTGTGTGCAGAAAACTATAAGACATGGGTGATACAGACAGATGGAGAGATATACCATTTTCTTGGACTGGAAGAATCAACACTGGGAGAATGACTATACTACTGAAAGCAATCTACAGATTCAATGCAATCCCTATCACACTACCAATGGCATTTTTCACAGCACTAGAAAAACTGCACAATTTGCATGGAAACACAAAAGACCCCAACTAGCCAAAGGAATCTGGGGAAAGAAAAACAGAGCTGGAGGAATCAGGCTCCCTGACTTTAGACTATACTACAAAGCTACAGTAATCAAGACAGTATGGTACCGGCACAAAAACAAAAATATAGATCAGTGGAGCAGGGTAGAAATCCCAGAGATAAACCCATGCACATATGGTCACCTTATTTTTGATAAAGGAGGCAAGAATATACAATGGAGAAAAGACAGCCTCTTCAATAAGTGGTGCTGGGAAAACTGGACAGCTACATGTAAAAGAATGAAATTAGAACACTCTCTAACACCATACATGAAAAAAAACTCAAAATGGATTAAAGACCTAAATGTAAGGTCAGACACTCTAAAACTCTTAGAGGAAACCATAGGCAGAACACTCTGTGGCATAAATCACAGGAAGATCCTTTTTGACCCAGCTCCTAGAGAAATGGAAATAAAAACAAAAATAAACAAATGGGACCTAATGAAAGTTAAAAGCTTTTGCACAGCCAAGGAAACCATAAACAAGATAGCCCTCAGAATAGGAGAAGATATTTGCAAATGAAGCAACTGACAAAGGATTAATCTCCAAAATTTACAAGCAGCTCATGCAGCTCAATATCAAAAAACAAACAACCGAATCCAAAAATGGGCAGAAGACCTAAAGAGACATTTCTCCAAAGAAGATATACAGATTGCCAACAAACACATGAAAGAATGCTCAACATCACTGATCATTAGAGAGATGCAAATCAAAACTACAATGAGGTATCACCTCATGCCAGTCAGAATGGCCATCATCAAAACAATCTACATACAATAAATGCTCTAGAGGGTTTGGAGAAAAGGGAACCTCTTGCACTGTTGGTAGGAATGTTAATTGATACAGCCACCATGGAGAACAGTATGGAGGTTCCTCAAAAAACTTAAAATAGAACTACCATATGACCCAGCAATCCCACTAGTGGGCATATACCCTGAGAAAACCATAATTCAAAAAGAGTCATGTACCACAATGTTCTTTGCAGCTCTATTTACAATAGCCATGACATGGAAGCAACCTTGGTGTCCATCGACAGATGAATGGAAAAAGAAGATGTGGTACATATATACAGTGGAATATTACTCAGCCATAAAAAGAAATGAAATTGAGTTATTTGTAGTCAGGTGGATGGACCTAGAGTCTGACATACAGAGTGAAGTAAGTCAGAAGGAGAAAAAATACCGTATGTTAACACATATATATGGAATCTAAAAAAAAAAAAAAGGGTCATGAAGAACCTAGGGGCAGGACAGGAATAAAGACGCAGTCATAGAGAATGAACTTGAGGACACGGGGAGGTGGAAGGGTAAGCTGGGACGAAGTGAGAGAGTGGCATGGACTTATATATACTACCAAATGTAAAATAGATAGCTAGTGGGAAGAAGCCACATAGCACAGGGATATCAGCTCAGTGTTTTGTGACCACCTAGAGTGGTGGGATAGGGAGGGTGGGAGGGAGACGGAAGAGGGAGGAGATATGGGGATATATGTATATGTATAGTTGATTCACTTTGTTATAAAGCAGCAAGTAACACACCATTGTAAAGCAATTATACTCCAATAAAGATGTTAAAAAAAACAAATAATATTATTTGTTAGTATTCCTATTTTTTTTTTTTTTTTTTTTGCGGTATGCGGGCCTCTCGCTGTTGTGGCCTCTCCCGTTGAGGAGCGCAGGCTCTGGACGCGCAGGCTCAGCGGCCATGGCTCACGGGCCCAGCCGCTCCGCGGCATGTGGGATCTTCCCGGACCGGGGCACGAACCCGTGTCCCCTGCATCCGCAGGCGGACTCTCAACCACTGCGCCACCAGGGAAGCCCCAGTATTCCTATTTTTGATTGGATCTAGAGAGGCTATAGAACATCCAGGTGGAAATGTCTGATAAGATGTTGGAAATGAAAGACTGAGACAATTCACAAATTTTAAAACGTTAATTACATAAAGCAAATATTTGGAACATATTGTTATGAACTGAGTGTGTCCCCCTGCCCCAAATTCATATGTTGAACCCCTAATGTGATGGTATTGGGAGGTGGTGCCTGGAGGAGTTAATTAAATTATGAGTGGAACCCCCATGATGAGATTAGTGTCCTTACAAGAAGGCGTAGAGAGCTGGCCCGCTCTGTGTCATGTGAGGATACAAGGAGTGGATGGCCACCTGCAAATGACAGTCAATCTGACAGTATCTTGATCTTGGACTCACCAGACACTGAATCTCCTGACACCTTGATCTTGGACTTCTCAGTTTCCCAAAACATAAGAACTATTTGTTGTTTAAGCCACCTAGTGTGTAGTATCTTGCTATAGCAGCCCAAATTGACTAAGGCACATATTCACAAGCAATTATGAGTAGAGACAGTTTAGAAGAGGTTAAGGCATCTCCTGTGAGGCTTTTTTCAGACTGCTACTGATATTTCTGCATTCACAGCTTCTACATTAACTTGACTTTTATAATTGAATAAGCTCTTGGTAGGAAGTTAGCACTTTTAGAGTATCCACACATGCATTGTGGAGATAAATTTACTTGCAATGTACATAGTGGTTGATTTCATGCCACAGCCAATATCAGAGACTTCATACCAGCCAGAAAACCCAAAGAAGTGAAGAGTGTGAACAATCTATTTGTTTAAACTTAGTATCTGTCCCAGATTAAATTTTCTTAATGCCATTTGACAGGCTTGTGATAAGGTTGTTTTTCTCAATATCATTCTAAAATTTAAATGTGTATTCACTTTGACTCAGAAATAGTTCTTCTGGAAATTTAATAAGGAAAAATAATTCAACCAGTGTGCCCAGATGTAGAGTTGGTTGTTCACTGTAGTCTTGCTTGTGGAAAAAAATCTAATTATTTTTGCATAGGCAATTAAAAATAAATTATGATACATAAATGCCATTGATTCATGCATATGTTTAAAATGTATATCTTGCTCTATAACTATTGATGTCTAGGACATACTGTTGAGATCAGCTGGTAGGATGGCCACTAATATGCAAACAATAGTTGTCTATTATGGATGGAATTTGTAGGGATAGCTTCTGTGATTCTCTGTATTGCTTGAATTTTCACGATTGCATATAAATTTTATAATCAGAAATTTTATTTTAATTTTTCAAAGTTATTTTTGAAAAAAAAGTTGTACCTCTGTCTTGATGGGTGGATAGTTTTAATTTAGATCAGTGGAAATGTGAAGAGGATTTTCTCTGGGATAAAGAGCAGGACATCACACCCCTAGAATCCTCTTTCAGGTTCTAGCCCACCATCTTAGCTTGTTTTTTCTGTACCTTTAAGCCACCTTGGCACTCTCCACTGGAATACAAAGCTGGGAAACTCCAGCACTCTTTAATCCTGTACTCTTTTTTTGCTTACTCACCTCCTACTCTTTCTCTCCTGGCTTCCTTGCCTCCTGACCTGGGGGGTTTCATTTGACTCTATGTCATTACCTTCATGGTCTTGACAGGGTTATTAGTTAGTTGGACTTGGATTGTCACACTGGTGAACTCACCTAGGCCCTGATCAAGAAGGGGGAAGAGAGGAATGCCCACATGTCTAGTGAAAGAATAATGCATATGTGAGTTCAGAGCTTCTTATACAGATGCTTTTGTCTTAATTAGCTCAAGTTCCATAATAAAATACCACAGACAGGGTGGCTTAAACAACAAGAATTTATCTCGCACAGTTCTGGAGACTGGAAGTCCAAAATCAAGGTGCCAGTAGGGTTGGTATCTGGTGAGAGCTCTCTCCTCAGGTTTCAGATGGCTGCCTTCTTGCTGTGTCCTCACATGGCCTTTCCTTGGTGCATGCAGATGAAGAGAAAGATAGGAAGCAGACATCCTGGTGTCTCTTCTTATAAGGGCATTAATCCCATCATGAGGGATTTAGCCCATGTCTAAACCTAATGACCTGCAAAGGCCCCATCTCCAAATACCGCCATGTTGGGGGTTATGGCTTCAACACGTGAATTTGGCGGGTTGGGGTGGGGACACAGTTCTGTTATAGCAGCTTCTTAAACCTGAAGAAGTAAGACTCTAAGCCTAGTAGATTGTCGAAGGACCTGCAGAATCTGAGGAACATTCAAAATGATTGTTTTTTTGGTGCACTCTGTAGGGACATGGAGAGGCTATCTGTGGAAACACAGTCAAGTCTCATTTTTTGCAGTAGTTATGTTCTCCAAAGTCACCGGGAGCGCTGAATTAACAAACACTGAACCTTTGTTCCTAGTGGAAATACAGGATTCATTTCCTGCAAGCCTCTGGTCAAAACATTTTTGTCAACCTACCAATATATAACCTTGTTTAATGTGTGTTTCTGTTTGAAGAAATTTAATATATATCGTTGATTCGTTAACATTGAATTCACGGCCAATAGCACTATAACTCACCTGTGAATGAAGCATATTGAACGTGCATATTTTCTCCTCAAGGCATATCAGTCTTCTTATGCTTAGGAACACTAGACAGCATGTCAGCACTATGCTTAGGGACCATTTTAAACAGTGAAATCACTAACAAAAATGAGAAAACTTGGCACTAAGTAGATTGCAAATAGGACACTCATTAAGAGTAGGACAGCTGAAAGAAGAACGCAGAGTTGTTGCCTTGGTCATACTCACTGGGAAATGTGCAGTGGGAAAAAGCAAAATAATTTTGCTTCTTTGCACACACACGTCTGTGAATGACCACAGAAACAGCAGGAGTATTGCTTTGGGGGTTACTAATAAATTTTACAGAGTAGGAATATTCACAAATATAGAATCTGTGGATAGTGAGGACCAACCATAATTGCATAACATTCTCATTGGATTTATAGTCTAAATAATTATTCTCAATGTGGCCCACAGCAGTAAGAATATACCTACAATGGTGTCTCCCAATGTGGATTTCATTTGAAAAATTTGAAATTACCTTTATGAAGCAGCAAAATTGTGAGGAATACAAAGTTTTCCTTTGGGTTGATCCTATCTCTCTTTTTAAGCATCCATACTCCCCACTGCTGCCCTCATGTTTCAGGTTTGCCTCTCATTCTACCTCCATGGACCTGTATTCAATTGTCCACATCTTGAAATTAATCTTACAACTCAGTTCTGGAGAAGTTTTATCCAATAAGCACATAAGGTATTTGAACTTCAGTAGGAAACTTCAGTGGGAAACTTACCTAGAAATCAACAAGTTAAATTTGAATTCAACCAACATCTATTGATTGCCTATCTTGTTCCATATGCATTCTGTTATTTAAGGAGGAAACGTTTAATGGTGGAATGGTTGAATTTCAAAGTTCATATGAGAACACATCTCATATCACACTACATAAGTCGCGTCTACTGGTTCTGTCTGTCTACTCAACCTATATCTGTCATAACTCTGCCTAAACAAAATGAAGTGTATGGCCTTGGCCTCTCTCTTAAAAATGTGTGTGCCCACTGTAGAAACTATAGAACTTCAGGTGGAAACAGAATATGACAAGGAACATTGCCACACACACCCACCTTTAAATTAAATTATGTTCCAGATTTAAGTAGCCAAGGTAACAGGAACTGATCCAAAGTGAGGAGCTTCAGAGCAGGAGCAGATGCATTGCTTCCCAATACAGTGTCCTTCAGGCCCCAGAATCTCTAATGGAACGAATCAGCTGCCAAGGATCCTGTAGGCACAGGGCAGGGTCCTACAGGATTGGAGAGGCCAAATTCCTTCTGTGCCACTATTCTTTTACTACACTCAAGATTAGATTACTACTTTGAAAGAATTTATACTAACAATCTATGGACTTCCCTTTAAGAGAAGGTTTATATATATATCTGTATCATGCCTTCTTGGTTCTTGAATCAAACTCTGCATCATCATGTGGGGAGAAAGCCATCAGTGCCCAGAAGCCCTCTAGCTTTCTGTCATAGGTTGGGTTTCCCAGAGAACAGGCTCCAAGACTCTGAGATTTATATGAAGGTTTATTGGGAAATGCTCTCAGGAATAACAGCTGTAAGGGGAAAAGGAAGCAGGAATGAGAAGGGGGGAGGTTAAACTGCAAGACAGTTGTAGCAGAGGGTTTGGCCTATCCTCTGGGGAGCTCTGGAACTGGGATGGTACTGCAGAATTGTCCTACATTGAGGAGGGCCTGGCCTTTTTAACGTTTTATGAGTAGTCACTGGACTTCCCCTGGGGGAAGGGTGAGACATGTTGGTGCTCTTTGGCTGTGGGAAACTCCTAGAGAGAGGCTGACCCAGGAAGCTGGGGTAAGGAGTGTCTCAGTGTTGTAAGGGAAATCTGGATGTGCACCACAGCACTGACTACACTTCCCTTACAGGGATAAGGGCCTATACTGGACACCTCATCAAAGTCCATTTTCCTCTTCTTACTCAACAGTAAGTACCTTGCTAGGTGAAAAGGGAGATACAAAAAATTTTTCTCTGTTGTATTACAGTCTAGATGGGAATTAGATATATATACCTTAGAATATTTGAAAGGACCGAACAGTAGAAGATGAACATGTGGTAAGAACAATGAGTACTTTAGATTTTCAGAAGATAGAGATTTCACAGAGAGGCTGGGTTTGATCTGGGACTTAAAGCCTAATGGTAAGGGGCTCAACAGATGTTCAATAAAAGAATATGCAGAATGTATCAGTGGTTCTCAAGACATGCATCTGAATCACCTAGAGGGCTTGTTAAAATGCAGATTTCTGGGCCCAGCCTCTGGGTTTAGCATTCAGCAGGTCTGGGATAGGACCTGAAATTTTGCATTTCTAACAAATTTCCAGGTGATGCTGATGCTGCTGGTCCTGGGACAACACTTTGAGAATCTTCAAGTAAAACATCATAAAAACAGCACATTGCTTATAAAGGAAAGCACACAGTATGTTTCAAAGACTGTCTAAAGCAGTCTGGCTAGAATGAAGGAAAAGCCAGACATTTAGTTAGGATTTTAGATTAGAACCAGATTATGAATGATTCCAAATACCTTATTAAGAGATGTAATTTTTAAGTTAATAAATATCACGGAAAGTTTTAGAGTGCAGGAATAACATGATTAAAAGATTGCTCTTAAGGCGATATGTAAGGTCAATAAAGACAAGGCATCTTGGAAACAAAATCTTTAGAGGAGACTTGACATAATCCCAAAAGTAAGGGGCTGAAGCCCTAACTTCTTTGTCAACTCTTACTTTCTTCCACCACAAACTGACCTCAGTCAAACTGGCAGTTCAGAAACTGCCAGATTCTTTTGGTAAAAATTGGTAGCTAGTGGTGTCTCAAAGAAGATGTCTTCCCCATACCATTTCTACCAGGTGCATAGTATAAAAAAACCAGATACTAGTCCAATGCCAAATATATATCCACTTGTTATCAAGAAGGCACAAAAACAGTTTAAAAACCTTGTTATTATAAGATGATGATACCTCTGCTTTCTATCCTTAAACACTCTAACAAGTACCTTGCATGGAAGAGTCACTCCAAGATGGAGACAAGAAAATTCTTCAAGTAAGAACCACCAGCTTTTTAACTGGTTTTTTTTATGGGAAGTGGGGAACAATGGATCAACTGGAACTCTGGTCTTAAGAGGGCAGTTCAGTTATTGGCTTTTGGAGCTGGCTGGATTTTTATAACCTGTTCTAATCTAGCACATGTCTTCAATACCCCTTATCTCACCACCACTACCACCAACAAAAGTTATTTTGAATATTTCTTAAGCTAATAAACACCTGGTACAGATTTCTATAATAATATCTAAAGTGTAGTACAAGTTATAACTATCGCTGGAGTGTGTATTCATGATTAGGTTGCTTCAAATGCAAACTAATTGCCCCTAGGGTGTGGATTAAAGTTAATTCACAAGTGCACCTAGTTTATACTGATACACCTCAAAGTAAGTTACTATGCAGAAAATATAACCACTGTCATTACTTTTATTTTGATAGCTGTCAAATTTTGTCTCTAACCAGTGGCGTGCTGATATACTTCTGGAAGAGGTTAAAAAACAAAACAAAACAAAACAAAGCTAAATAAACAGACAAACAAAAAAACACCCAAGCCTGATTTGTAGCCTTTGCCAATTTCTGTGTCATAAATACTCCCACATTATCTGGTTTCAAGCTACAATGTGTTAACAACCAGCACACAAAATTCCTGAATATTTAACAATCAAATCTAGCAAGCTTAGAATAGGTTCTAGCATACCACTGTCTTTAATCCAAGTTTTTTTATGTACTAAACCTGTATTTGCAAAAGACTTACAGATATCTCTCCAGTGGCACTCCCTAAAATAGAGTATTTTCACTGCCCTGAAAATCTTCCGTATTCTTCTATTCATCCACCCCTTTCCTCTAACCTCTGGCAACCAGTGATCTTTTTACTGTCTCCATTCTGCCTTTTCCAGAATGTCATATAGTTGGAATGATATAATATGCAGCCTTTTCAGATTGGCTTATTTCACTTAATTACATATATTTAATGTTTCTCCATGACTTTTCATGGCTTGATTGCTCTTTTTTTTTTCTTTTAGTGCTGAATAATATTCCATTGTCTGGATGTGCTGCAATTTATTTATCAATTAACATACTGAAGGGTATCTTGGTTGCTTCCATGTTTTGGCAATTATGAATAAGGCTGCTAATTAAATTAATATTTACCATATTTGTTACTGTTTTCTATTCATTGCCTTCTTTCTTTGTTCCTGTTTTCAGTCTTCCACTCTTTATATCTTTTGTGGCTTTAATTGAGTATTTTATAAGATTCTATTTTTTTCTCCTTTCTTAGTATAGTAATTATACTACTTTTTTTTTCCTTTTTTAGTGGTTACCCTAGGGTTTACAATATACATTTACAAGTAATCTAAGTCTACTTTCAAATAATACACTGTTGTTATTCATTTCACTTATACATAAGCTATAATCGCCAAATACATCTTTGCTATTGTTATTATTTTGAACAAACTCTTATCTGTTAGATCAATTAATAATAAAAAATAAAAGTTCTTGTTTTATCTTTACTTATTCTTTCTCTAATGTTCCCTTAAAAAAAAAAACATAGATCCAAGTTTCTAACCTGTATCATTCTCCTTTTTGCTAAAGAATTTCTAACATTTCTTGCAAGGGAGGTCTACTGGCAACAAATTCCTTCAATTTTGTTTGTCTGAGAAAGTCTTATTTCTCCTTCACTTTTGGAGGATAATTTCACAGGATATAGAATTCTTCATTGGTGGGTTTTTTTTTTCCCTCTTAACACTTTAAATACTTCACTTCACTCTCTTTTGCTTTCATGTTGTCTGAGGAGAAGTGGATATAGTTCTTTTCTTTGCTTCTCCATAGTTAAGCTATTTTTTCCTCTGGCTTTTTCCAAGATTTTTTCTTTTTCTTTGATTTTCAGTTTGTGTATGGTAGGTCCAGATGTCTTTTTTTTTTTTTTTAATTTTTGCATTTATCCTTCTCAGTGTTCTCTGAACTTCTTTCATCTGTGGATTGGCAACTGACATTAATTTAGGGAAATTGTCAGTTATTATTGCTTCAAATATTTCTTCAACTTCTTTCTCTTTTTCTTCTCCTTTTGGTATTCCCATTTTGCATATGTTACTACTTCTGTAGTTGTCCCATAGTTGTTGGGTTTTCTGTTTCATTTTTTCAGTATTTTTTCTCTTTGCTTTTTAGTTTTGTTAAGTTTCCATTGACATATCCTCGAGCTCAGAGATCCTTTCCTCCACCATGTCCAGACTACTAGGGTTCATTAAAAGCACTCTTCATTTTTGTGACATTGTTTTTGATATCTAGCATTTCTTTTTGATTTTCTTAGAATTTCCATCTCTATGCTTACATTACCTATATGTTCTTACATGCTGTCCGTGTAATCCTTTAGAGCCCTTAGCATATTAATCATAGTTGTTTTCATTCCCAGTCTGGTACTTCCAACATCCTTGCCATATCTGAGTCTAGTTCTAATGATTACTCTGTCTCTATAAACTATTTTTTTGCCTTTTAGTATACCTTGTAATTTTTGGTTGAAAGCCAAGCATGATATACTAGATAAAGGAACTAGATAGGTCTTTAGTGATGTGGTGGTGAGGTGAGAGGAGGGGGAAGGTGAAGCACTGTATAGTCCTATGATTAGATCTCAGTCTCTTAGTTAGTCCGTGCCTCTGGGTTGTGAACTTCACAAGTACATCTCAGTTTTCTTCCCTATTTAAGAAGGACAGGATGGCTAGAGTATGCTAGAATTAGGTATTTCCCTTCCCTCAGGTTGGTTAGGCTCTGATAAAATCCTGATAGGTTGATCTGTGATAAAAGTTTCTCTTACGGGCAGAAATTATTGAGAAGAGTATTTCAGAATGGTTACTTTTGCCCTCCCCTCTGCTGGAAGTGTGAGGGGATTTTTCTCTAATATGTACTGTGAGAACCTGGGAGAGCTCCTGGAGGTAAAAGCCTCAAAAGTGTGGGGACTGCCCTATGACTGGAGCCACCTGGAGTTTTTAACTGTCAGCCTCGTCCCCACTGGACCTCCAGCAATTCATCAGTTACAGTTCAAGATTTTCTACCCCAGCACTGGTTCTTACAGTGTTTTCTGCTTATAGGTTTCTATTCCAATAAGTTGTGATTCTCTGTAGCCTTCTGTCTGTCTCTCCTATGTTTGGGGCAGGGCTCTTCCCTGTGACCTCACTTCTGTGATGGATCTAAGAAGAGTTTATTTTTCAGTTTGTTTAACTATTTAAAAAATTATACATTTTTATCAATAATTTTTAATGTATATAAATACGATACTGAAACCAAAACATCATTTAAAAAAAATTCTCCATGGGTAAAGACCTGTGAAAACATCGTTTTCTGAGAAATTTTTTTTAGAGATAAATAGTTGTGTCCACATCAGTAATTTCCATTAATAGACCTTATCTCTGGGCTATAGATATACTCTTAGTTTTTAGAATAGGTGTATTAGTCAGCTTGAGCTGCCATATAGGATACCACAGACTGGGTGGGTTAAACAACAGAAATTAATTTTTTCACAGTTCTAGAGGTTGGAGGTCCAAGATCAAGGTGCCAGGAAGGTTAGTTTCTGGTGATACTTTCTTCCTGGCTTGTAGATGGCTGCCTTCTCACTATGTCCTCACATGGCCTTTCCTCTGTGTGTGGGTGGTATCTCTGCCTCTTCTTATAAGGACGTCAGTCCTGTTGGATTAGGGACCACCCTTCTGACCTCTTTTAACCTTAATTATCTCTTCAAAAGCCCTATCTCCAATACAATCACATTGAGAATTAGGGCTTCAGTGTATGAATTTTCGGGGGGGATACAATTCAGTCCATAACAAGTAGATTTTATTGCCATTTGTTGAGAAAGGATGCTAGAATAGTTCTGAGTATATAGGAGTCATGGTTCTAGTTTCCAATGCTAGAAACATAGATGTGTGTGTGTGTGTGTGTGTGTATGTATTTCCTCCAAGTTTTAAAATTATGTTTTGTGATTCAGTTATATCTTTTTTGAATTTTTTTAATCGACTGGAAAATGACTTTTAGATTTGTTTCTCAAACTGTGGTTTATGGATCAAGTGCATCAGAATAAATTAGTGGCATTATATAAAATATAGATTCCTGAGTTTCACCTTAGAATTATTACTTCAGAGTAACTAAACAACTTGGCCTGAGCTCATGTTCTCCAGCCCAGGGTTATATTCCCCAGCCATCAGAGGAAAGAACCAGTCCCTTCTGGTATATGAGCTTAAGTGCCATGACACTTCTTGTGTATAGTATCATTAAATATCCCCCAATAGCAATGCCTGTGGAGCTTGTTATTTCCTCTTCAGAACCAATAATATGTGTAAAGTCTGTCACAGAGAACCATGCATTGGCTCTAAATTCTCGTATTTTGAAAATCTATTTTTGCATTCACCGAGTGCCCTATCATTTCTAAATTTCCTATAGCATTATTATCTTCTCATCTTTGTCTTCTATCTTCTAGGCTACCATTTATAATTTATATCTACCCTGGATTTTAAACAGTAGATAAACATTTAAAGAGAGTGCTGAAAGTAGAGCTTACTAGACAGACAAGAAGAAGAGTAATTTTTGTTTTTTTGTGCCAAGTCAAGGAAGCAAGAGCAAGCTTGGGGGTTTGACATGACTAGTGCAGTGATTCTCAAGTGCTGTTCTTCATGGCACTGCAGAATTGTGGGCAGCACTCTTTAGGGGATGAGAAGATTTAAGGCAACACTAAACTAACCAGCAATAATCATAACCCAATTGGCACTAGACTGTAAGAATATTTCCCAACATATATTAAATTACCCATAGTTTTCACACTACTTAAGCAGTCACTCTTCAGCAATGTGATTGTACTTGAGTAGTTTACTCCCTTGCTTAAATATGCTCATGACGCCGTTTACTCCCTTGCTTAAATATGCTCACCTGATAGGCAATGGCAAAACACAATACACATTCAGTTCTAACAACAAGAAAACTTGCACTTTTGTCAAAACTTGGTGGTATACCTTGCATATGATTGCCAGGATGACTGTTGGACTTGAGGAGAGGGATTATGTGGGAGAATACAATAAATGTGTTAGAAAAAAAAAAGGCAACAACAATAATAATGAAGATGTCCACCATTTATTTATCATAAGAGAGGCTCTTATGATAAATCTTATTCACATTATTTTTAATCCTCATAGCTATGTGCAAAGTGTTGTGATTAATTCTTTCATAGAAGAGAAAAATGAGGTTTATAAAGGTTAAGGATTCAAACTCAAATTTATCTGATTCCAGAGCATAAGCTTTTTCCCATTATGTTTCTAAGGTTAGATGGAGCCAGGTCACAAAGCTCCTCATATGATATGATGTTGGAAAGTTTAAATACTATGGCCAGGGGCTTCCCTGGTGGTGCAGTGGTTGAGAGTCCGCCTGCCGATGCAGGGGACACGGGTTCATGCCCCGGTCCGGGAAGATCCCACATGCCGCGGAGCGGCTGGGCCTGTGAGCCATGGCCGCTGAGCCTGCGCGTCCAGAACCTGTGCTCCACAACAGGAGAGGCCACAACAGTGAGAGGCCCGTGTACCGCAAAAAATATATATATAATAAAAAATAAAATAAAATAAAAAAATAAATACTATGGCCAGCATTTCCTAAAGTGCATCCTGTGGAATAGTAATCCTTCAGGATGGGAAAGCTGTTACTCTAAGTGAAGGGCTTGGGTGCCCAGATAGGCTTATGAAATAGTGGGTTTCACCAGCCACTCACATTCTCCTGATGCACATCTCTTGAGCAATGATGAGTATGTATGAAGTCGCTGTTTGGGGTTGGGGGGTATTCTGGGGCCACAGAATAGAGCTTTTGTATGTGTGATGATAAACTCACTGATTCAGAGGTTGAACTCATGGCCTTAATCTCATTAGCAACACAGGGATGAAATGTATGTAGTGGGAAACGTAGTCAATAATAATGTAATATCTTTATATGGTGACAAAGGTGGTCAAAATATACAAACTTACAGTTATAAGATAAATAAGTACTAGTGATGTACAACATGATTAATATAATTAACACTGGTGTATGTTATACATAAAAGTTAAGAGAGTAAACCCTAAGAGTTCTCAACATAGGAAAAAATATCTTTTTCTTTTATTTTGTATCTGTATGAGATGGTAGATATTCACTAAATTTATTGACGTAATCATTTCATAATATTTGTAAGTCAGATCACTATGCTGTGCATCTTAAACTTATACAGTGCTGTATGTCAATTATATCTCAGTAAAACTGGAAGAGAAAAAAAAGCAGCACCATTCTAGATCTGTGCTATACCTTACCAACCAATCATGTGATACATCTTTACTTTGAGGATATACAGCAAATTCCTTAGGAAGCATGTTTTGTTTTGCTTTTCTTTTTAAAAAAATCTCATTTGTTAAGCCAAATTATTTTAGAATGTTTAAAAACTGCTAAATCTATAGATGTTTAACTATATATTTAAATGTATAATTAATGTGTATGTATGTGTGTACCTACTATACAAAGAGTAAGCTTCCAATTTTGTTATTTTTAATGTGTGTATTTATACACGTATACGAACATATAAGAAAAAGATTAGAAGGAAATATAGAAAAGGGTGAGCATTGATTATGTCTTTTGTGGAAGTATTACAGATGATTTTAATTTTCTTCTTTATATTTTCTAAAGTTTCAAAAGAATATTATTTTCATAAGGAGAAAAATATATTTCCTATATGTGTCCTCATTACCTAGTTTAAAAATGTGTTGTGTTGCTTTTTCTCTTCAGTCTGTCTGGGCATGTGTCCCTTTTGCATATTTTATTCATGGACTAAAATCCTTGTCTGACTTTCACAATGAAATCAGCTTTTTAATGCTGAGAAGAAATACTAAAATTTGCACTGAGACAGAATGAGTGATCTTGAGCAACGTAGAAACTCTGGACTGGGGTGTGTGTGTGTGTGTGTGTGTGTGTGTGTGTGTGTTTTGACTACATGATGGAGTTTGAATGAGAAGAAATACAAAACAGGGTTAGCTCAAGCAAGAGATGGAAGGGAAAATATACAAAGGAGAGGGTGGGGAAAGAAGCCAGAAATGAGAAAAACACAGACAAAGGCTAGAAAAGAGCTGGAGAGAAAAGCCAAAGTGAGCGTAAGGGTTATGCATTCCAGAGCATGCTACAGAAATCCCAGATTACTGGATGCTAAGTAGAGTATATTTCTAATAGAATTTGGGACTATCTTTTCTTTTCTATATTATTTATTTATTTATTTGTTGCTAGTCTCCATGATCCTTTCTACATAAAGTTTCAGACTCTGCTGTTTATACGAACTATAGGTTACTGCTTATAACCTATAGTTCTATAACATATGTTAATAATATTAATAATGTTAACGTATGTTAATAATAAGTTTGAATCAACATTATTTTCTAAGAAGTACATTTTCAGGATACTTTGATTTTAGCCTTATGATGCTCACAAACATTAAAAGGAAAAGAAATGAAATAGTCCTAGTTCTAGAACTGTGGATAACTCATTAGTTTTGATTTATATAGATTTGTACAACCTAATCTTATTTTGTTGGTGGTGGTCCTTTTCTCCTTTTGGGAAGACTTGTATAGCCAGGGTCTTGAGCCCATATAAATCTGAAACATGGCCTGCAGAATCCTGAAATTACCTATACCTGCATGGCTTTCACTTAAAATTATGAAGTTAGTTTGCTTCCCATTAACCTACCTGAGATATCTAGATTACCAATTGTCCAGTTACCCATTACTTGGTTTGCATGCATAAATGCTTCCCCCTCAAACCAAAACCTTCTACACTAAGTTGATTCATGCCTAGATTCCATAACTAGAGATTCATTCTTTGTGATCTTTTGCATTTCATTGCCTATGAAAATATTTCCACTTCTAGGAGAGAATTGCTCATGGAGTGGTAAGCCATTTTGTATTGGGACTGATGGTTTTTTTTTTATTTTCTTGAGTAAGATTTTTTTTTTTTTGCAGTACACGGGCCTCTCACTGTTGTGGCCTCTCCTGTTGCGGACCACAGGCTCCGGACGTGCAGGCTCAGAGGCCATGGCTCGTGGGCCCAGCCGCTCCGTGGCATGTGGGATCCTCCCGGACCGGGGCATGAACCCGCGTCCCCTGCATCGGCAGGCAGACTCTCAACCACTGTGCCACCAGGGAAGCCCTTGAGTAAGATTTTGACCCAAAGGTAAATAGAAACATCACAAAGAACTCTATACTTAATAAGTAGATTTAGGATAGCAGAGAAGACTGAAACAGCAGAGGGAAACTTGATACGTGGCCCAGCGTACATTTATACTCTGCAAGCTGTATTCATACGTGGCTCTCCTTTTAACACATTGATTAAATATTAGCCAGCTTGTTTCAGAATGTTCTACTCTAGATTAGGATTTCTCAATCTGGGCAGTATTGCTGGACTTCAGGTTGAAGAGTTCTTTGTTGTGAGCAGTTGTCATGTGTATTGTAGGATGTTTAGCAGCATCCTTGACCCCTACCCACAAGATGCTATTAACACACACTCCACTCCCACAGTTGTGGCAACCAAAAATGTCTCCAGACTTTGCCAGATGTCTTCTGGGGTGCAAAATAACCCCTGTTTGAGAACTGCTGGTCTCAGTTAATCTGTGTTTTTCTCCCTAGTGGCTACGATCTAATCAGCATTTCTTCAGGTTCATATTTAGCAGCTATGTGTTTACTTTAAACCATTCTTCCCTCATCTCTAGCCTACTCTTCAGCTCTCAGTTAATATGATGACTCTTGTGGTCCCAAAAGTTTATAATTAACCACCACATGTAACCATTGCTACTAAGTATGATGTAGAGAGAATCTTTACAAAATTGCTAAAGGCTTGAAATAGGGGATCTCTCACATACTCAGTTCTTTGACCATACTGACCCATACTTCCAGATGACATAATGGCCCTCAAAATCTGGTTTTCTACTTCATCTGCCAACTCACATATTTGTTTATGTGTGTATATTGAAAAAATAATCTAATATAATGAAAGATGATTCTCCTTTGAAGATCTTTGTAGAGTTAGTGTCTGATTTATAACAAGTTGCTTAGTTTATGTTGTTGAATTTAGGATAACTTTGACCTAATAACATCACCCTAATTACATTTAGCACGTCTAGATTTCTGCTCAAAGGACAGCACAAACACAACAGTAGTGCTACCTTTATGAAACATGCCAAATCAGAGTGTTCTAAGGACTAAAATAGACCATAATGGATCTTAATGCAGAGAAACTGAAGGTTGACTTGCTAGGGGAAAACTCAAATCATGATAGGAAATGCAAAAGATGTTGGAAGCAATCAAAGCAGTGTTGCAGAGCAAGTGTGAGAGCCAAGGTGAGGGCATAAGCAAAGCTGGGTCAAAGTCAGAAGCCAGGAAGAATGGGAGCAGGTAAGGATGTATAATAAAAACAGCCAAAGGCAAATGGTTCTGCATTAACACAGAGAACAATGCATGGATTGTTGAATCTCACTTCTCTGTGTGCTGGCTACATGGTGCACAGCAAGACCTGAGGGCTTAAAGGTGCACAGTAGGACAAGGCTATACTTTAAAACCTAGATTGTTAACTCATGTACTCTAGATAAAATTCCCAGTCTACTCACAGAACTATGAGTATATTCTAATATTTGTTTCTAGGTCTCATTACGTACTAAATCATGACTCTACAGAATGTGCAAGATAGACTTAAAATAGACAATCATGCAATTCTGCTACATTTTTGGCCCTTAGAGAATAGCCTTCATCTCTAATTCACCTAGCGATATGAATATTAAGGAGTTTTCAGAATAGCCTACTTTTTGAAAAGATATCCAAATATTAGTCACAGTTATTGACAAACACCATGTGTGACTTATATTACGCATTGGGTACTAATTCGAAAATCACTTACTAATTCTGAAATATATTAGTTTAAATTTTTTAAGGGTTGGTAAATGTATTTAGTATAAGAAAAATTCAGGGAATATTGTTGGTTAATTGATCATGATGGTAGTTTGTTATGTTATCAGTAAATACTGGCACATAATTTTTCACACAGGATATTATCACACCTTTCATATCTGCTAGCTATGCAGAAGGAAAAAGAATTTTAAATTAGGTTGAATCAATTAGATGAGATAATGCATGTGAAAATGGTTAGCGGAGTACCAGGAACAAGTAGGTACTCAATGATATTTTTCCTGGGGAAACTAAAACAGGGAATGGCTATCTCAAGTTATCCAGTATGATTGAGGGAGCCAGGGAGAGAATTTAGAATTCTTGTCATGAAATGTGTTGCCTTTTGTTTGCCATATTGGACCTAGAAAAGGAGTCTTGCCTGACCATAATTTTTCTCTTTGTAGTATTGATTAATGTGATGATTATAAAATGGGACATACAATATGGCCACAGTTTGCTATTAAATGATAATCATGCCTGAACAACAGTGAAGTCTTGTCTACTATGAGCTCCACTCAATGTACTTAACATTTCTGAGCCTCAGTTTTCTCATCAGCGAAACGGGTTTACTATCACCTGCCTCGTAAGACTGGTCTCAGAGTTAAATGAAAGACTGTGCGTACTGCGTCTAACACAGGTTTGACCAATAATATCTCCTCTATGGAAGAACTTAAAGGTATTTCATTATAAGAGAATCTAAATATTTTTGGCAATATTTTAGTCCACTCATGGGAAGCTTTTGTCAGAAGGTGTCTGTATGATATATTCAAGTTTGAGAGTTTGGCTCATGTTTTTAGCTTTTCTGATTAGATATTTTTAATGGTTACATCCTTGAAAAATATATTAAAAAGATTTTTACTCTATTTGCTATAAGCTTTCTTGTTATTTGGCAGAGAACATTATTTTACACTATCCCTTAAAGGATCCAAATGAAAGTAGATATGGCTTCTGAAAGTCTTGGGTATTTTTAATCTTCTCAGTTTTCAACCAACTGTCCTTTCATTAAGGTGCCTGGCCGAGATGTTCTTTCACATACCACCATTCAGATGAATGGTAGCTCTGCTCCATAATACACGTATTACAGGCTCAGTCCGCATGTGCTGAAATTATACCTACAGACACGATGCCAGTTCCTGGAGAGCAGTGAAGAATCACAGCTGCTGTTTCAGGCAGCTTTGCTGTCAGTTTCACGTTAGAAACCACCTTCCTAATCATAAGAACAAAAGCCCCAAATCAGAATAAAAATGTTGGCTCTTTGGCAAAAACCAAGGATTGAAGTGAATATCAAAGATTATTTTTAAAAATTTCTTTCATTGTGGTAAAATATACATAAAATATAACATAACAATATACACTTATCATTTTAATCATTTGTAAGTGTACAGTTCAGCGGCATTAAATACATTCACAATGTTGTGTAACCATCACCACTATTTATACCCAACCCTTTTTCATTATCCCTAACATAAACTCTGTACCCATTAACCAATCCTGGTAACCTCTATTCTACTCTCTGTCTCTGTGAATTTGCCTATCCTAGGTACCCCAAATAAGTGGAATCATACAGTATCTGTCCTTCTGTGTCTGGCTTATTTCATTAATCACAAACCCATGTTATAGCATATATCAAAATGCCGTACCTTTTTATGGCTGAATAGCAGTCCATTGTCTGTATATCCCACATTTTGTTTATTCCATCATCTGTTGATAGGCACTGGGTTGTTTACACACTTTGGATATTGTGAATAATGCTGCTATGAACATTGGTGTACAGATATCTGAGTCACTTCTTTCAATTCTTTTGGATATATACCTAGAAGTGGAATTACTGGGTGATATCATAGTTCTGTGTTTAACTTTTTGAGGAAACACCAAACTATTTTTCACAATGGCTGCACCATTTTACATTTTCACCAGCAGTGTACAAGGATTCCAGTTTCTCCACATCCTCACCAGTACTTGTTATTTTCCAGCTTTTGTTATTACTGTTATTCTTCTTGTCATCCTAGTAGGTGTGAAGTGGTATCTCATTGTGATTTTGATTTGCATTTTCTTAATGACTAATGATGCTGAGCATCTTCTTATGTACTTATTGGTCATTTGTATATCTTCCTTGGAAAAATATCTTTTCAGGTCCTTTGCCTATTTTTTTCATGTTTCTCCATATTTTTTATAAATTTATTTATTGTATGTATTTATTTTTGGCCACGTTGGGTCTTCGTTGCTGCGCGCAGGCTTTCTCTAGTTGCGGCGAGCGGGGGCTACTCTTTGTTGCGGTGCACGGGCTTCTTATTGCGGTGGCTTCTCTTGTTGTGGAGCACGGGCTCTAGGCACATGGGCTCTGTAGTGGTGGCTCACGGGCTCTAGAGCACAGGCTCAGTAGTTGGCACACGGGCTTAGTTGCTCTGCAGCATGTGGGATCTTCCCGTTCCAGGGCTTGAACCCGTGTCCCCTGCATTGGCAGGCAGATTCTTAACCACTGTGTCACCAGGGAAGCCCTGTTTCTCCATTTTTATTGATTCTCTGAAGTGCAGGAAATCCAAGTGATTAGCCCAACATTAGTAAAAGGCAAACATAAGACTTAACCCCCTTCTTCTGACTCTCAACCCAGTTCTCTTTCCTCTACAGAGTTAGCAAACCACCCTTTAGTCAAATGTGGTCTACAGAAGCACATGAGAGATTTTTCAATGAATCTGGCTCAACATGACCCCTTCAACATATTGTTTGGAGCTGACATTTTACTATGGCTAGTTTCTGTGGGTCACCTTTGCCAATTTTTAAATTGAGTTGTTTTTTGTTGTTGTTGTTAAGCAGTAGGAGTTGTTTATATATTCTGGATATTAATTCATTATCAGATATATGATGTGCAGATATTTTCTCCCTTTCTGTCAGTTGTCTTCACTTTCTTGATAGTGTCTATTAATACAGAAAAGTTCTTAAATTTGATGAACTCTAGTTTATCTCTTTTTTATTTTGTTGGCTTAGAATGGACACCTTCTAAGGACATGACAATACCATCAAAAGTTTCTCTTCCATCAAGGTGCACTGTCAGGTAATGCTTTCTATCTCATTACTGATGTCTAAAGTTGCATAATGAAGACTATTCGGAAATAGCTGAAAGTTTCAGCCAGTCTGGGAAGTGTGACGGTTCCTCTTGCCATCCTGGCCTTAGGAGAGTGTTGAGAAGTGAACATGACCGTCTTGTTGCTATGATCATGCTGGTGGCCGACAAGCAGCACACAGGGGTTATGAGAATGAATGAGATAATGTCTGTGAAGTGCTGTGAGCTCTTTAGAAGAAATTTTCTTTGTAATTAGGGAGTAATGCTGCATTATTACAGTTACTATGATTATCATCATTATTAAAGGTAGAGCCAGAAAACATGGCCCTTCCAGTGGGAAAAGTTGTGAATAAAGCCCAGCAATTCGTAAAGGAAGTGGTTCATGCACCAGTTTGTTATTCATCCAGAAGAACAACCTTTTGCATGTATAACAGCTCCCAAAAGGTGCCCAATACACAGCAAACACAAAAGAAACAGAAGAAGGCTCTGCATGACCACTGAGTTGCAAATTTGAAATTCAATTACCTATTACGGATTGTCTTTAAATTTGCACAGAAACATGGTAAAATTTGTCAAAGAGAAACTTTGGTTAAGAAAAGAAAAAAATGCAAGCATGAGTCTTACATGTGTGGACAAGAGGATAACAAAAGGAACCATATATTCACTTCACTCTCCCATCATATTACACATTGATAAAGCCTTTACTTAAGTACTGCTGATGCCAAAACGTAAGAGTTCAATTTTACTCTCTTTCTTTTGTTCTGAAATGCTCCTTTTATTTTGCAACATCTGTGGTCCCACAGAGGGTAGAATGGGAAGGAATGAAAACAAAGGATAAAGAGTAATCAAAAAGCCATCCTGAGGGGTTTAGAGCATCCTTGCTTGTCAGCCCCTGATCCAAACCCAAATGGCCACTGGGACACTGGAGAATGTGTCCAGCAGCCAGCCTATGCCCTTCTATATTTATGCTCATTAAACTCTGCTATAAGCGTGTTCTGAACATGGAGTTTAAGCTCTGGCTTAACCCAGAGCTCAGAGATCTGAAGCTGGGAGACAAAACACATTACTGAGAACATCAGAGACTATTGTCTCCCTGCTCCCTGGGCAGGGTGTTCTAGACCTTCTTTCTGTGGAAAGGGTTGGTTATTTACCACTTTGACACTCTGAGTGACCAGTCCGAGTTCCTGTAATTTGACCTCTCACCCCATCCAGCACACAGCTGTTCACATTTCCTTTTCAAGTTCGTCATTCAGAATCCACAGACGGGAACCGTGTTCTCTTACGTGTAGTCACCAATGGAGGAATAGATATTGCTTAAGCCTGGTGAAGAGTGTAAAACATGTCATCTCAAAATACGCCACTCTGGCACAGGGCTTATTTTTAGCTAAAGAACTTAAAAAACAGCAGATGCAAGATGGGCGCTCTGATAAGAAGGAGGTAAAACCCCACGAGGAAGGTGTCCATCCTACACCAGGAGGAAAGTAACATTCTTATCGTCAAAGATGGGAAGTGGAAGTGGAGAAAAATCTGTACAAACAAGCCTTGTTAAACTAACCCTTATCTTCCTAGTTTCTTTTCCACCATTAACTGCCCTAGCCCAAGCCCCTTTGTTTTGTCACGTTTTCATGGTTTACCACTCTGTCCAATTCAGTACGTAAACACTCAACTCTAACTGGTCTTTGGGTCTTCATTTTCTTACGAGGGCTCCCGTGTCACGTAAAACTTATATTAAATAAATCTGTATGCTTTTCTCCTCTTCATCTGTCTTTTGTTACAAGAGCCCTAGCTAAGAATTTATAAGGATAGAAGGAAAGGTTAGTTTTATTCCCCTACACTGTGGTGAGCAAACATTTATACAAAGGCTAATTCAAAAAAAAATTAATGGGTCTCATTCTTTTCCATTCAAAATAAACATATTTATTAAATCCTGGAAGAAAAAAATTTATATATATTCTACAAATTATATTGCTGACCTTATTAAATAAGTGAAAGTCAATGAGAAAATTGGCAGAGCCTTTTAGACAATAAAATGTTAAAAAGCCAAGCATGTTTGAGGAGGAATCAGAAATTACATTTTAATCTTTCAACCCTTATATTTGTAAAGTGCCTTAGAGTTCACAAATGATGGCCACATGTCCACTCTCATTTACTATCTGTAACACAGGAGGTCCATATTATTATCATTTCTATTTTTCAGCTAAAGGAACCCAGGTTCAGAGAGGCAAACTGATCTATGTGAGATCATATATCCATTTAGTGGCAAAGCTGTGGAGAGAAATAACTTGTTCTAATATCAAGTTCATACATTGAGAACTATGCTAGGCTACAAGTTTGGCTCCTGTAACAAAGGCCCAAGCAAGAGAGAAGTTTACTCCTTTCTAATTCAGTTGTCTATAAGTGTCTGGGCACAAACAGTCCCAGGCTTATAGAACAGTTCCACAGTGTCTAGGACCCAGGCTTCATCTACTTGTTGGTCCTCAGCTCACAGCTTCCATCTCATGGTCTAATGCAATGGTTTCATTCCCATTACCAAATCTTAATTCCAGTGAGCAGGAAGGGAAGGATAAAGGGAAGAAGGGCTCCCTGTTTTACTCTAGGAGCACAGTCTGGAAGTTGTATACATCTTTTCTGCTCCCATTAGCCAGAACTTAAAAACACCTAATGGTGAGCAGCCTTGCACGCAACTAAACCAGGGCATTCTGTTAACAAAGGACAATGTGTGAAATGCATACTGGGCAGCAACTAGCAATCTTTGTTATTTTGAGCACTATTGTGTCAAGCACCTATATAGTTAAGATTCGGAATAAAGAAACAAAGAAAATATGGCTACTGCCTGTCAATTTAAGCCAGTCTGAGCTTTTTTCCCCCTCTGACTAGATTCATCTCATCCTCAGCTAGGCAGGACAGTTTGAACGAGGCAATCAATAATGAGAATGATGGTGCCCAAAGATGTCCACATCTCTGAATGTCACCTAATATGGCAAAAGGGACTTTGCAGATGTGATTAAATTAAGGATTTTGAAATGGGTAGGTTATCCTGAATTATCTGGGTGGGCTCAGTGTAACCACAAGGGTCCTTATAAGAGAGAGGCAGGAGATCAAAGTTAGTAAGAGGAGAAGACAGTGTGATGACAGAAGCAGAGATTGTAGTGACATACCACAAGCCAAGGAATGCTGGCAGTCTTTAGAAGCTGGAAGAGCCATGGAATTGATTCTCCCTGGACCCTCTATAAGGAATCACACTTGCCAACATCTTGATTTTAGCCCTTTAAGACTCATTTTTAACTTCGAACCTTCAGAAATGTAAGAGAACAAATCTGTATTGTTTTAAGCTCTAAGTATGTGATAATTTGTTTAAAAAGGAGTAGGAAACAAATACACCGAGTGAATGTGAGCCCAGATGCCATTAATTTCCCGTAAGAGCCAGATGCCAGGACTCAACTCTGTATATGATAGAACAACCCTGGCACCACCTGGCTGAAAGGCACATGTCCAGGTTCCTTATAAATGATGTGGAGCACTTGGGAGCCTTTTCCCTCTGAATCATTTTGCTTTGACTTTAGATCATAAGTCTTATTATAAAGCTGGGCAGGCCATACATGGCCTGGCAATCACTGTTCATTCATACTTGGTTTAAACCATCTGTGGAGATTCTGTTCTTTGCATTCTAATCATTTTGTACTAAAAATACAAGGTTCATTATAAAGCTGCACTGTCCGTGTGTACCTTGTTTTCAGAGATGGGTAGCCCTGTGATTCATTTTTTTGGAAAGGAGTAACTCATATATTCTCAAAAAAACTTAGAGAAGCTTAGAGGAATATAGCTGACCAGAAAAATATGACCCACAGTAGGACTAGTTATCAGTGGTACATTGAATTCCTATGGTCTTTGGCCACTGTCACAAGAAACATTCTTGCTGCAGTCCTCCTCCTTCTCACCTGGAGACACTGAATGATGAGTCAAGAATGGCCACAGGCTCCATCGGAAACAGAGGTGAATGAATGAGATGTGGCTCAAATATTTCTAATGTGAATTGCTTAGGGCTGAATGGAATCATGCCCTGAATTTGTGCACAATGCATTGGATAAACACAGCAGTTGAACCAAAAAATTGAGAATTAATTTGTCCTTATGGAGAGAAGCCAGAGTCAGATGCTTCATCTAAAAATGCTAGTCAGCTCTTCTTGGTGGGCAATTCTTAGGGAAAGAGAGGATAAGCATATATCTATAGTAGCAGGTATTTAAGAGGATAGTCTTAAATGCATCAAGGCTGGATTTGGTTCAGGATGAATAAATTCTAATGACAAATATTTGTATTATGTTTTGGAATGAACAAAGCATTTTTATAGGTATTGATCTCATGTCATTATTGCAATAACTCTGTGATCTTAGTTTCATCCTTCTGGATATAGATGAAGAACCTGAGACTCAAGTAGCTGGTCTGAGTTTTATTTAATATTGACAGGTGGAGCCCAGACCTGAACTCAAGTCTTCAAACTCTGAGTCTGGGTTCTTTCCACTAAAACATGAGGCCTCTGTAGTGACACTGAATGTGGCTGCATTAGTAAAGGTTGTTTCAGTGCACTCTGAGAGCTGCAGAGTCGCCACAGGATTCAGGGATTATTTTACTTCTGCATGTGCTTGTCGGGGTAGAGCTAGGGAGTATCTTTGGATAGGTTGTCTTCAGACACGTTATCAATGTGAGGGCATTGCCGACTATACACAATTTCTCTGTCTTTCCGCTTCGACTCCAGCACATCCGTTAGCATACATCAGAGGCTATAGGACTTCCCCAAGAACCTTTGGTGACAGTTGTTTATATGTTCACCAGTGACCCTAGAAGTCAAGTAAATTCCCCAGTGCTACTGTAACCGGCATGTCCAAGGTTTCCTGAAGCAGTGCTGTTGTTTCTCCCCCCAAGTCTTCTCACTGTTACCTCCTTCTCATCAACTAGGTCTGCAGGTTGGACTGGCCAGCAGCCCTGGCTGAAGGACTCACCCACTCACCCTATTCTAGGCACTCCAGATTCTCAATAAATATCTGTTGAGGGAATGGATTGAGTGAGATTTACATGAATGCCTCCAAATTTGATGTTCTGAGTACCTTTACTGAAAGGCAGCCTGGTCTTTTCTCATAGTGACTCTTCCCAAATATTTCTGGAACTCTCTTGTGGTCCTTATATCTGCTTGCAAATCCATCTTCATAGTTCTTGCTGCCTGCCAGGGCAGTACAATCCAGATGCTCACCTGTAAGCTGGACTCCATATCTGATCATTGCTTTGCTGGTTTTGAGAGGGAAATTTACTTCTTCTAGTACTGTCTTGATTCTCAGTTTTTGCCAGCTCAGTTCCTTTTAAAGTGAGAGAGTGGGCACATCTTCTTTCTGTGTTATGATCAGCAAGAGGTGTCCATAGGGCTCCAAAGTGTTACTGACCTTCCGTTTCATGTAAAAACTACCAGAATGACCAGGGTCAATATGAGCTCCAATATCTGGAGTCATCCATGTTCCATGATGCTTAGGTTTTGTTGCTTAAGGTCATCAAGCTGGTGTCCTTCCTGAATATGTTGGAAGATAATAAGTAGTCTTCACACCTATGCAAAACTTATGTTTGATACCACGAATGGTCTAAGTATGACTGTAACATAAAGATATATGCAGTTCCAGAGGTGTTGTCAAGAAAATTCTCCCGGATGTTTCCTGGTGCTGTACCCGACGGTCCCTTCATACAGCTGAGATCCTTTGCTGGGTGCTGGTGTTAGATCTTCACACAAGGTAGACACTGGAATGTCATCTTTCACCCACTCCATGGTTTTCTCTGTGGTAGCCTTATATCTCCATGTATGTTGACAGCTCTTCTGTGGATCTAACATCTTATTTTTTATTCTATTTTCCCAGTGTCTGAGCATATAGGAGCTGATCATTAAATACTACCTGATGATTCAGACATTTGCGTAGTATAATCAGGAAGCTCTAGCAAATGAACCCGCAGCTGTGTAACCTGTTTCAGCTACATTCACACCCATCATTTAAGGATATTACATACATGAAATTTTTAGCTGTATTAAACTGATCAGTTTAATCATGAGCCAGAATGGAAGAGAAAAGAATGCAACTGAAAATGTATTGTTCATCAACTCTTGGAAAAGGCTAGAATCATGACTGAACATTTTGACTCTCCTTTGCCTTCCTTTCACTACAAGCCCAAGTCTCTTCTTGCTCTTGTTGAAATTTAATTCCATATCTCTCCTGACTATTTCAGATGACAACCAACCTCTACACCCATCCCCATTATCCCTGACAAATGTCTTCCTGGATTTTAGGAAGGATTCTGAGAAACTTGTTCAGCTTATTTTCCTTTCACACACACAGCTCTGTTCTCCACACAAGCCAGACCATTTCACTCACATGGGCACTGAGCTGCTCCTCACCCCAACCTGTCATGTCATCTGCTTTCATCTTTCCATCATCAATCTGTGTCCTTTTTCATTTAAAAATGAACTTTAGAGTTCCCTGGTGGCCTAGAGGTTAGGATTACGTGCTTTCACTGCTGTGGCTTGGGCTCGATCCCTGGTCGGTGAACTGAGACCCCACAAGCCACGTGGTGTGGCCAGAAAAAAACAAACAAAAAAAGAAAAATGCCCCAAAAAATAAACTTTATTCTAAAGTATGACATACTTACAAAAAAGTGCACAGATCTTAAATGTAAACTTGGATGGATTTTCAGAAAGTGAGTACATCCACGTAACCAGCATGTGGGTCAAGCAAGAATATTACTAGCACACATGAATCACTCAAACTAATCATTATTCACCTCTAAGGGTGACCGTATCGCACCATCCTGACATCTTGCACCATAGATAAATTTTCCTATTTTAAAATTTTATATAATGGAACCATAGAGTAAGTATTTTGTGTGACTGGCCTCTTTTGCTCAAAATTATGTTTGTGAGATATGTCTGTGTTGTTGTATGCAACAATAACTTGTTCATTCTCATGTTATATAGTATTCCATTGAATATATGTGACAATTCATTTATTCATTCTATTCTATCCATTTGATACTACAATTCATTTATTCATGTTCTCCTCTGAACAGTCATACATGTCTGTTAAACATATGCATTCATGTGTTGGGTATATAACTAAGAGCAGAATTACTGTGTCTTAAGATTGTCAAAAGACTTGTAGATTTGAACAAGAAATGAAGTTTATTTGCAAACGGGTAAAAAGATTCAGATTTCAGAAGGCTCATGAAAACTAAAAACCGAGAGGTTATTGGAATGGGAAAAAACCCTTAAGATTTCCAAGTTTCCATTAGTTGATTCATCTTTTCATGGTGGGAAAGTTAGCTTTCTCACATGATTACCATATCCACAAATGTCATGACCTGTTTTCAGATACGAACATCGCAAAAGTCAGAGAGGAAGTTGTTTTTGCAAGGCAGGCAAGGCTTATTGGAAATGTTCAAGCTTTTGTTTAATGAGTCCCAGAACTGCACAGGTAGGCCTGTTACATTTGCAGTATCTCAGAGCACAAAATATTTCATCATCTCTGTGTAAGTGACACATACCCTTATTCATTATGTAGCAGGACAAAGGGTTAGCTATGCTTTCACAGGAATGTACATATTCAGCTTCAGGTGATACTGCCAAATAGTTTTGCAGAGTGATTGTACCAATTTACACTTCCACCAAAAGTGTAAATTAATTTCAGTTGCTCTACATTATTACTACTCTAGATATTGCCTGTATTTCAGACTTAGCCACTGCAAGTATCTCATTGCAGATAAGGTGTGCCTTCCTCTGCTTTCCTGTGACCACTTGGTAATCTTTTGTTTAGTGCCATTCAGTCTCACCCATTTTTATGTTGGGTTGTTTGCCTTTAATTGTTACTTTTAGGAGTCCTTTATATTCTGCATGTGAATTCTTTGTCTGATATATGTAGTGCAAATAATTTCTCCCCCTCTGGCTTGCCTTTTCCTTCCCCTAATAGTGACTTTTGATGAACAGAAGTTCTTAATTTTAATGTAATCCAATTTATCCTTTTTTTCTTTTATGATTAGTGTTTTTCTGTCCTGTTTAAGAAATCTTTGCCTATTCCAAGGTCATGACATATGCTCCTAAGTTTTCTCCTAAAAGCTTTATTTTTTTTTACCTTTCACATTTAGATCTACAATCCAACTAGAATTGAATTTTGTCAATGGTATGAGATAAAAGGTTCAACATTCATTTGTTTCCAAATGGATATCCAATTGACCCAGCACCATTTACTGAAAAAACTAATTGTCATCCTCTCCCCATTGCACTGTAGTGTCATCTTTGTCAAACATGAGGTGACCCTATGTGTTTGGATCTGTTTCTGAATTGTAGTCTGTTCCATTGGTTCATTGTCTGTTTTTGCACCAATACCAATTTACTAGTCATTACTATGTCTGGTAGTTTAGATCTTCCAAGTTATGTTCTTCTTCAAGATTGCATTGGCTATTCTAAACCCTTCACATTCTGCATACATTTTAGAATCAGCTTTTCAAATTACACACACACACACACACACCCTGGCTGTGATAGTTATTGAAATTGCTTTGATTGTATAGATAAATTTTTGAGAATTTTGACATCTTTATACTATTCAGTCTTCTAATCCATCAACATGGTATTTGCCTCCATTCAGGTAGTCTTTAATTGATCTTAATAATGTTTTGTAGTATTTAGTATAGAAGTTTTAAATGTCTTTGTCTGATTTTCTACCAAGCTCTTGATATATTTTATTCTTTTGTAGGTGAATAATTTTTAGTATTTTATTTTCCATGTTTTTGTTGTTGGTATATAAAAATATAATTGACTTTTGTTTATGTCTGAATGATATGTCTTTTTCTATCCTTTTACTTTTATGTTTTCTGTGTCCTTATATTTAAAATGAATCTCTTGTAAGAAATCTATTGTTGCGGTTTTCTTTAAACCCAATCTGACAATCTTTGTGCGTGTGCGTGTGTGTGTGTGTGTGTGTGTATAACAGAGTTTTGAATCTCACTTATTTTTGCTTGAATAACATTTCAGGAGAGTATACATAAATATACGTAATTTTTTGATATGACTATAAGTAGCAATGATAATGGTACCTACTCCATAGGGGTTTTGTGAGAAATAAATTACTAATTTTTAAAAACTTATAATAATATTTAGAATATAGTTAACACTCAGTAAACTAGCAGTTATAATTTTTATTACAGATATTTAATTTTTCCTAAATCTTTGCTATTTCAAATAATCAGCCATGAACATCCCTGTGCTATTTGTTATATCATACTGTTATCGCTACACTATTCCACAGCTCTGTTGTTAAATGTGCATATTTACAGTTGTCATAGGTAATGACAAATTTTTTTCTTTCTCCTATAAAATGCATCACTTTTATGAATTAGCCTAGAAAACTTTTATTTGTAGTAAGAACGTCAAAAATTTCTTGGTACTTACATGCAACTCTGATTTGTTTGTGTTTAATAAAACTGATCTGTCATTCATTTACTGAGGACTTAAACATATCAGGCACCATAGAAAAGTTGTATCACATACCTAGTAAATGTTGACCAAGAATCAAGTGTAGTTTGGTTTGAATCCAAAGCCTATAGTCTTAAACACTATGCTATGATTCTTCTAAGAGCAAATCTCTCTTCTCACTTTATTCTTGCAACAAGGGAAAATGGAAAAGTTAAGTGGCCTGCCCAAAGTCACATAAGAGATGGCTTTCTAATTTTTAATTTAAGATTTAATTTTAAATTCTTGTCAGCAGTAGCTTTGCCTCTGGCTTTCTTTCTACTTCAAAACCACAAACACAGAGAAAACTCAATAAATGACAACAACCTGACTGACTGACTAATTTCTCTGACCACACAGGTTCTGCAAGACTATGGCTGTAGATAGCTCACATGTTGGCCTTGAGCAAATACCTTGACATTTCTTGCATCTTTTAGTTTCTTAACAAAAGTGAACAAGTCTGTGCCTGTGTTTGTAAGTTAGAATGAAAAAATAACATGCATTACCTATAAATACAACAGTTCATTAATTAAGAAAGCACATCACAGCATAACTCTATTGATAGCTGCTACTTCCTTACATAAGTGAGTGTTTGCCTTCCCCTAATCATGATCTAGGCTCTCTTGATAATCCTTCACGTTGACCTTCACTGATAGGATAAAATAAAGTTGGGGTATTGCCCCAGGAGTCTTATCACCGTTCCTTATGGGTGTCTTTATTTTATGTGCAGGTTATCATCTCTTTTGGACATATTGTTCTTTAATAACTTGCTCAGTGAAAAGTCTGAAGTAACTTAATTTGTTAACAACAATAACAACAAATATATTCCTCTTTTTCTTTCCCTGAATCAGTAGGGTTTTCCCATTCTTATGACGTAAACCTACTCACCGTCACCAAATGCCATATAACATTTTGAGCTATAGCATTTGCCTCCCAATAAGCTTTTTTAATCAGGTCAGGAGGCATTATGCATCACACACGGAGCTGAAAAATAACATTCACCAGCTTCACGTAGGCTTGGCTATTGCATTATAAATTCCTGCAATAGAGGAGGATGGTAACAGTAGTATCAAGTCCCAACCATTCTTTACCATCTAGAGAGCACTTCATGTTTCTTGCTTATTTATAACAGTATTTTTAATCGTTGTGTCACTCAAATACAGCAAGTATTGATTTGGTATCTAAAATACTTCATTATTCTGGAATACTCTTTCTATTTCAGAAGCAACCACAAAGGTTGCTAATTTTTCTCGAGGAGAAATAGAATGAAAATTCAATAGAAATGCTGATTGACACAAGTATGTTACTCCTCCTTTATAGTTTTCCATAAAAAATGGGGAATCATGCCCTTTTTCATCCAACACACTTGTGATAGGTAGAAGTAAAAGTATTTGCTAATCATTAAGAATTGATCTGGGCTTCCCTGGTGGCACAGTGTTTGAGAGTCTGCCTGCTGATGCAGGGGACACAGGTTCGTGCCCCGGTCCGGGAAGATCCCACATGCCATGGAGCGGCTGGGCTTGTGAGCCATGGCTGCTGAGCCTGTGCGTCCGGAGGCTGTGCTCCGCAACGGGAGAGGCCACAACAGTGAGAGGCCTGCGTACAGCCAAAAAAAAAAAAAAAGAATTGATCTATCACTTTTTAGAAGGAAATGAATGGTTACACTTACATTAAAAAGCAAAGCTTTGTTATTAGAATAACAACTCAATTCAAACTCCCTTGATTCAGGTATTAAACTCATAATTTGATAAAGTGAATGAACACTGGAATGGAAACTAAATGCCTGAGATCAAGACTCATCTTTTACTGTAACTTGGTGTTGACTTTGGGAAGTTACTCAACCTCTTTCTGCTTTTTGCATCCTCAGTTGTAAAATGAAAGTTAAATTACAGAAGTCCCTTCTAGCTGTGAGAGTCCATACCATTATTCATAATAAAGAAGTAATTTCTGTAAAATCTTAGAATTTAGATTTCTATCTTTTGAAAGTTTGATTATTCTATAACCCCAGAAATTAAGTAATTGTATACTGATATCCCACTAACTGTTGCCCTTACCAGGATTAAGAACTATAAAACGTTTTACCAAAGTTACAGCAATTCTACTATGGTGCTTTTTCTTAAAATTTTGCCTTAGGCTAATAAATTATATTTTCCAATTAAACCTTAACAATGTATATATAATCAAGAGTCATTAAACAGTCACTCAACAAACACAAGTTTAGGTGTTTGTTGAAAAAATTACATCTGTAAAATCAACTTGACCCAAAAAATTAACTCAAGCATGAATTATCTATCTGTTTATCATGTATTTATCTATCTACTGTGTTGTGCTTGTGTATTTGTTTTGTTGTATTTTAGTGAAGATTATAGACACTTTTGTCATTTGATTTACCCACTACCTGAGATAAAATTGATTTCATTGTTATTTTCTTCCTGGGTCCATCCTTTCCACTGGGGTAGTAGAAAGAATAGGATCATCAGGGAACCTAAATGCAGTCTCAGCAATTCACTGCCAAAGGCAATTCGCTAACTTCTAGTCCACCTCACAGGATTATCAGGAGAGTGAATAAGTTAAATGAATGCATTTTGTACATTGTGAAGTGCTAAACAAATGCAAAGTAGCATAATACTAATTGTGAATTCCTCACTTAAGCTATTGACTCATTCACATATACTCAGCAGATATTTTGAGTACCTGCTATATGGCAGGCCCTGTTCTCAGCATTGGTAATCAGCAGTCAAAAAGGCAGACAAGGAAAGTCTGAGAATCTGTCACACCAGAGAGGAGCCCAAGTAAACATGGCGAACAAATGTAATATATTACTTTGGATAGGATTCTGGGACAGAAAGGGACATTAGGTAAAAACTAAGGAAATCTGAATAAATGATAAACTTTAGTTAATAGTAGTGTATCAATATTGGTTCATTAACTATAACAAATTTATTACGCTAACATAAGTTGTTACTAACAGGAGAAGCTGTGTGAGGGAGGGGAGGTGGAGAGGGAGACACATGGGAACTCTCTGTAGTATCTGCTCAATTTTTCTGTAAACCTAAAATTGTTCTAAAAGCCAAAATCAATTTTAAAAAAAGGCAGACAAGACTCTCATGGAGCAATGGGAAGAAAAACATTAAAAAGTAATAAACAAGTTATTTCAGGTGGTCATGACTGTTACCACAAAAATGACATAAGGTGCTGTGACAGTTGAGGGACAGTTATAAATGGACCTCTCTCTGAGGAGTGATTTTCCATCTGAAATCTGGATAAAAAGACAGCCAGCAAGATCACCTAGGGAAGAGTATTCCCTTCCATAGAAACAGCAAATACAATGACTCTAAGGAAGGGGCCAACTTCAAATGTTTGAGAAACAGAAATAATCTGTGAGGCTGATGTGTAACGAGCACTGGCAAAGGTGAGGTAAGTTCAGAGAAGTAGGATTTGCATTCTCCAGAAAGCCATAGAATGTTCTAGAACTTTGGGGGGGTGTATTTTTTTTTTTTTTTTTTTTTTGCGGTATGCGGGCCTCTCACTGTTGTGGCCTCTCCCGTTGCGGAGCACAGGCTCCGGATGCGCAGGCCCAGCGGCCATGGCTCACGGGCCCAGCCGCTCCGCGGCATATGGGATCCCCCCAGACCGGGGCACGAACCCGTATCCCCTGCATCGGCAGGCGGACTCTCAACCACTGCGCCACCAGGGAGGCCCTTTTTTTTTTTTTTTTGGCCATGGGCAGCATGTGGGATCTTAGTTCCCCAACCACTGATCAAACCCGTGCCCCCTGCAGTGGGAGTGTGGAGTCTCAACCACTGGACCACCAGGGAAGTCCCCCTGTACTAGAATTTTGAAGTAGTATAGACTAAGGATGTCGTTCACATAAAATGGTGCAGCTACTTCTGTCCTAAAAAGATTTAGAGTAAATCCTGGGGGCCAACTGCTCTGTACAGGTTAATAAAAACTTCATGACACCTACATGCTATTTCCTGAAGTCTTGTTTTGGTGAAGCTGGACTTCAAAGGAGAAATCATAACCAACATGTTTTCATCATTAGCTAAAAGCCAGTTTCCTTTGTGCAACTACCAGAAAAGAGCTTCAAATGTTCTGCCCATCAGGTTTCTCAGACAGCATTTCTGTTCATGAGAAGGTAAACTACCCAACGTCTAAACTCGTCACCATTATGCCTACATTCCCCTGGCAGTTTTCTTTCAGTAATAGGTGTCACTAAGAGGTAGCTGGGGAGCTCTAAGACCTACTTGCTTCAAAGGACCCTTGAATCATCCAGTCCATCAACCACAATTGAGTCCTACTCCCTCCCTCCCCTCACCCTGCCCAGCACAGATTTAAGCCTGTTTTCAAGAAAGGCAGTATAGCAGCAGCCTTTTGTCATTGCCCTTGCCTCGGCTCCCTGCCCTAGCCTAAGAGAAGCAGCACCCCCAAACCCTGCCTTGGCCAGCATGCAGGTGCTTTTCACTTCTTTAAATCAAATTCTGATGATTCAACTTTGTGAAAACAGGCATCAAAGAGAGAGTAGCAAGAACACTGCATTGGGAGTCAAGAGAACAGAGTTCAAGTTTAGAAGCTGCCACTTTCAGAGCCTCAATTCCCTGAGGCATGCAATCAGGACAAAAGTCCTTCTCTGCTGTTCTGACGATGTGTGGTGGGAATCAAGTCGCTCTTATCCATGGAAAGTGCTTTGTGAACCTAAGCTGCTATATATAAATGGAAAGAGTGAGAAATGGAGTAGTTTCAAATTGGTGAGTGTGTTTTAATTGACCATCAGTTACAGGAAGGGCACTGAGGAAGCATGGTGGGGGGCTGGGTATGTGAAAAATAAACCCTTTGCCCTTAAAGAGCTAGGAATTATACTACAGTGGAGGTCCATGCATTCAGGGGCCACTGTACTACACAACTCTAGGGGGTGCCATTTGCATTGTGGTCTAAGCATATATTTGAAAGAATTAAGTGATAATGTATGTTAACATCAATTAAAGGATAAGCAGTAAGTACCGTTAGGAGCTCAGTGGCTGGAGACATTGAAAAAAGATGAATAGCAATGATGGGACTTCAGCTATTTGGTAGAAGAGGAAACATACTCATGGGAAAGAGACTAGAGACAAAAGACCTTTCATAAAATTAAGAGTATAAGAATCATTGGGGGGCTTCCCTGGTGGCGCAGTGGTTGAGAGTCCGCCTGCCGATGCAGGGGACACGGGTTCGTGCCCCAGTCTGGGAGGATCCCACATGCCGCGGAGCAGCTGGGCCCATGGGCCATGACTGCTGAGCCTGTGCTCCGCAACGGGAGAGGCCACAACAGTGAGAGGCCCACGTACCGCAAAAAAAAAAAAAAAAAAAAAAAAAAAAGAATCATTGGGTATGTTTTCATCAAGAGGAAGAGAAAATGATGTGACGTTCTTGCTCTTTTCTTAAATTTCTATTCAAAATATGGGAATAGTTTAGGACTTAAAATATTGCGGCACCCACCTTTTCTTTTTCAACTCAAAAACAACTCTAAGTATCTGTGGGAAAGGCCAGAAGTACAAAGTGCAAACGCCTAAAATCTTTGTGTTCGTCTTGTCTTTTTATTGACCTATGATCTGTTCACTTCTGGTCCTCATCCAATGTTGAAGGGATAACATAAACGTCTTTTGGAACCTTTATATGTGTCCAAACTCAGAACAAGCCTTATGGTTGCTGTTGAGCTAAAGATTCGGTATCTCTTAGAACATATTTTTCAGTAACTCTGGCCACTCAGTTGTGTGTGTGTGCACCTGTGCACATGCGCATTTGGGGTTTTACATCCCACTGTCCATGAAAAGCGTTTTACTCTTCAAAAAGATAAAGACATTTAGGGCTTCTCTAGGCCCAACATTTCTTAATATTACAAAACATTAGAGTTGAATTAAATAATTTAGTTAAATTTTAATTAAATTTGTAATTCTCAATTTTCTTCTAGGTGTGTTACCTATATCTGAGTAAATAGATGAATGTAAAAGCCATAAGCATCTCTGTAAAACTCGGTCAGTCAAGATGAATTTTTACTGTGGTCATTTTTTTCTCCCCTTTTATTATATGGCCTTTGATTTAAAAAAAATGCCCCCCGTTTTGTGGTTGATGTTTTATTTTAATATCTGATTTGAAAATAGCAGTGTCCCATAGGAATTTTACAGAGAAATCTGCTTTCTTTCATCACAGCTTCTCAGCGTTGATAGATTGGCTGGGAATTTTTCTTTTTTTTTTTTTAAACATTTTTTAAAAATTTATTTTATTTATTTACTCTTGGCTGCGTTGGGTCTTTTTTGCTGCATGCAGGCTTTCTCTAGCTGCAGTGAGCAGGGGCTACTCTTTGTTGCAGTGCGCGGGCTTCTCATTGCGGTGGCTTCTCTTGTTGCGGAGCACGGGCTCTAGAGCTCAGGCTCAGTAGTTGTGGTGCATGGGCTTAGTTGCTCCGCGGCCTGTGCGATCTTCCCGGACCAGGGCTCGAACCCGTGTCCCCTGCATTAGCAGGCGGATTCTTAACCACTGCGCCACCAGGGAAGCCCTTCGCTGGGAATATTTCATCTGATCATTTTTGTGTTACCCATAAGAGGAGAGGGAGACAATGTGAACCAACATTCTGATGTTTTGAGGATAAAGATTTGGCAGTGGAGTTTTGTCACCACATCTCTTTTCTCTTCTTCCTTGGAGTTTTCCGCAAAAGCCGAAGCAGTGACCTTATTCAACACCTGCATCTTCAACAACCAGAGCAGTATAATTACCTTTCTTGAATATTCTACAGAATTGTCAAACAGCAATTTTCTTTTAGAAGACAGTCTTTTAAATAATGTCGTTTACATACAGAGTTTAATATCTCTTAAGCTAAAAATCTAATTACAAGAATCTGAAATTTACTGCATGTTTATAATTTGCTCTTTATAAAATTACTAAATCAGGGCACCTTTAACATACATTCTGAAGCAGAAAAAATACATTTAGTGAGACAAAATTAAATATTTTGGAATGTCTTGAATATATGTTGATTTCTATTAATATTACCATTTAACACTATTTGGTATTTTATTGCATTTCTCTTGATTCATGCTGTTTGTGGAGAGAGGTGGCTCACAGTGACATGATTTAACAAGATCATCTGATGTCATCATTTCCTCTTTGCAAATGAAAAGTACCAATATTTTAAAAAGGACTGCCATTGTACCTATGTATAGATGGCATATTCAAGCAAGCTGAGACAATTCTTCCAATGGACATACTAGATAGTAATGCCAATAATAAATAATAAGATTAGGATTTAGGTAGTGTACTGCCATTTGATAAAGTGGCTCATGCCCAGGATGTATAAACACTTATCATTTTTGTCATCCTGATTTGATAATTTTTGAAGTGCAAATGGGATTGTCAACCATTGGCAGCAGTGGTACTTCAAAATTCTACTACAAGGTGAATGTTAAAGTGGAAAATTTAACATATCACCACATTATTTCATTCTGGTACAAGCTCTAAATTAATGTTATGAAATGTTATGAGCATACCAATAAAACTACCGCTTACAAAAAGTAAAGAGTATCTTTTATAATCTCCAAATTATCACTCTGGCAATTCCTCTGTTGCCCCACGTTATTCTCAGAATGTCTAGTCTGCTACATTTTCCTTCTGTGCTTCTGTTCAGGATTTCTGTTCTCTATGCCAGTTTGTGTCCAGGATTCTGCAAATCTTTTGTATCTTTTTCTAAGCATGTTCTCTAGGACAAAGCTATTCATCCTGAAGTCTAATGTACAACCTTCCCAGGCTCTTCCTCAAAAGCACACTCTACCATTCTAAACACACACACACACACACACACACACACTTAAAAAAGAATTTTAATAGAGTCTCACATTGCATTGTTTTGAATTTCCATCAACTGTCTAAACTAGTTCATACAATTACATTCTATAGAAATGTAACTGTCATGTAAAATAATTTTTATACTGTTTGTATCTTGGTCATATACAATATGATTTTTGTGCCTGAAACCTTAAGTATGCCAGTAGGGAGAATCACAAAGTCTGAAATGCTGGAAGTGTATTCTTTATGCTGTGATACTCAGTTTAAATCTTGACATTTCCTGTTAGGAAAATAACATTTGAAAAAGGAAATTATATTCAAAATATTCCACCTATTCATGAACAATTCTCAATAGCCATATTTTATTACATAAAACATGTTGCAATCCTGATTTCTCTCCTGTATTTCTAGGTCCTTTATAAAATATGCACGTATGATGCTAGATATGTGTGTATGTAGGTTGTGTATATTTCACATGCAAACACCGGAAAGCAAAAATAGCGTTTTCATTCAACTTATATATGAACATAATGTCACTAAACAACAAGCGATTCTCTCTCTCATTTTTTCACTTTTCCTTCCAAGCCACTGCTTTATATTTTATAGGGTTTCTCCCATACTATCTTAACTGGATTAGGGAGTAAGGACAAGTTTTCTCTATTACAAAATTCTCATTTAATCCTTATCCACACTTAATTTATCAAATTAAATTGGACAAGATTGATGCCAGGGCTTTTCAAGCTGGACATCGTGTGTAAAATCGGCAGACAAGGGTTTGTAAAGGGTGCCCACCATGACTTGTCATAGCATCTTGCCTCAGACTCAGCTGCCCTCGCGTCGATCCAGGCGGGGTCAGGATGCTTCTTGGTGTTACACTGTGGGCTCTGCGGGAAAACAGAGCAGCTACACAGTCTCCAGCAGAGTTACTTATTACACCCTCGGCCCCCTTCACCTGCCCCAGCCATTCAAAATAACATCACACCATAAAATATTCATGAACTGCGCAATGCTGCAGCCACGGCTCGCTACTGCAGGTGGCTGTTACATCAGTAATTGCCCAATACTTCCCTTCACAGCGTAAAATTGTTTTCATTATGTGTCATGAACACAGAGCCAAGCAAAGCCCTCTTGAGTGGTTTCCCAAGGGCTGGAAGGAGGTGGTACTTAAACAGGCGCTTTTTGGCTTAGATTTCAAAAAAAAAAAAAAAAAAAAAAAAGAAGCCAGTGAAAGCTCATCATTAACTCTCCTTCGAAGTGCAACAAAAAGCAGAAGCTCATGCAAAACTCCTATAAAGATTATCCTAAATGTCTCAGTTACGAGGAAGAGCTTTAGGGGCTTTAGCAGGACTTAGGATACTTCAAGCTGCTTCGGCAGAGAAGAGAATAACTTTCCACCTGACTGAAGTTCCCATGGAGTGTGGAGCTGGGGGATAAGCAGGTTTCAGCAATAAACTCCTGCATTGTGAGGCAATAATGCCCAGCCAGGTCCCCCCATTTTGATTCAAGGGTGTCTTTTTCTTTCCCCCCTGTGGAGGACTAATCACAGCTCCACTTTGTTTAATTGCAGCAAAGAGAGAAATGTGTTTAAGAAGTCATTCTGGACCCCTTTAAATGAATGCTGGGGTTCTTCAAGGACAACAAACAGGATGCATAATAAATAAGATTTAATTTTCAGATCAAAATAGGCCAAGTTAAAGATTTTTAGTGACGGCTCTAGGAGAGATGCTGCCGAAAAGAGAACAGAAAGTGGGGAAAAAAAGATGGGGGGAGCAACAAGTGGGATTAAAGTCTTGGTTTTTATGTAGCACAAGCTGCTTCTGCATGGGGGGAGGGTCCATACAGGAATAGAATCTTTACAGAATTGGGAGCTACTAGCTTTCCCTAGCATTGTGATTCTGATTTAGAAAGAAGGAAGGAAAGAAAGAAAGAAAGGAGAGAAAGAGAGAAAGGGGAAGGGAGGGAGGGAGGGAGGGAGGAATGAAGGAAGGAAGGAAGGGGAAAAGGGAAGAAAGAAAGAGGAAGGAAAGATTCTTCTTATAAACGTCATCAAACCTTGATAATTGACAGAGAATGGCCTGCCCTCGTTTTCCTGCTCTGGCCTAGCAAAGTCGGGTGCAGTGTGTCCCTTGAGATGGCCCCAGGGTCATGAACTCCCTGGGGGTGGGGTTGGGAGGAAAAGCATTTATCCATCACATGCTTTCTTTCTGAGTCTGACACAACTAAACCACAGACCAAATGGTTGGGAAGCACCCTTTTTCATTAATTTAAAGTCTATTTATTTCTTCCCATTCTGGGCTTCAGAACCTCTTCTTAAAGGAAAGCTAACTATATCCCTCTTGTAAGATGTGCATTAGTTGACCTATATCACTGTCATTAGAAACTGTTTACCATGGATGAGATGACAAAATCATCCAGTTATGCAGCTATCTGAAATGGTCTTATCGAACTTGAAAATGTGTAATATGATTCCCCCATGTTCAGATGGCCTGTACACTTCTGATTTGTCTCTTTTTCCCCCTCAAAGGAGTTTTCATCAACTCATCTAGAGAGAGATTTTAAATCTTCAAAAAAATTTTTATGGCACACTTTTGGTAGTATTTTCTTTTACTAACACAGTATCCATTGATAACAAATCGAGCATAGATAACTGTCAGTGTCATAAATTGAAGAAGGCAATGGGCATAAAACCTCTCATGAGCATCTGCTGCAGGGGGTTTTCCTCTGGGTTAAATGGAAGATGTGAGGTTATTTAGCATCTTGCAAAAACAATATAGAGTGTGTGTGTGTGTGTGTGTGTGTGTGTGAGCATGTGCGCGCGCGCACCCACTATATACATATGTATCATGAATGATGGATTTCCTTTGCATCTGGTAACTACTGACTTTTTTTTCCTGAATACAGCAAATGACTGTTTCAAAATGAAAAACCACTATGTGCTTGAATGTTGTATTATGCCTAGTCCTTTTTTGAGTGAAAGGCGGCTTTTAAAAGTTAGGTATATCATTGCCAAAAAGGGGCTAAATAGTATTGTCAGCATTTTGAGAAGGAATAGGTCCTTTTTCCCCTTCCTTCTCAAACTCCTTTCTGGACAGCTGTTAGTGACTTAGCGAACTTTTCATATGGATATGTATGTTAATGGCAGGCAATGAACTGGAGATGAAGAGGCCCAAACACAGGCCCAGCTCTTCAGTACACATCAAAAGCCTTTACAAAAGGAGCAGTAAAAGAGGCAGCGATGGTGGAGCCTTCACTTTTGTACCCTGAATTAGTTCTGCAAGCAATGAAACTGATCTTTTCTCCTTGCCAGAAAAGTCTGCTGATTTTTGTGAGTGCTCATTAGCACAAGAGGCATTTGTGAAGATAATTGACTGACGCTGATACTGCTGGCTGTCACAACAGTGCCAGCCAGCAGTGTATGTGCATTTTAATAGTTGTATTTTTTTCTTCCTTAGACTTCATGGTTTCTAAAAGATACCTGTCTTCCAAAGGTTTACACTCTTATCTGAAGCAGATTTTTTAAATCTTTCCTTTGAAAACTGACAGCCAAGCTTACTTTAATAAATGTTGTGTCTTTGCACAGTACCTGCTGTTTACACGTTGCATGATTTAAAAGGTCTCAGCTCTTAAACGCATGCAACTGGACAGAAATTATGCAGAAGGAGACCCAAAGTATTTGATCAGATGAACATTCAGGCAATGGTGTAACCATACGATTCCTGGAATACAAACTGTCATTCTGGAGGAATAATAAGTAAAATGATACTCCATATCATCATAAGCAACCACAGTGATTTAATAAATTTGAAACTTTTTATGATTTCCACTTTGGAGACATGTACTTAAAATTAGAAACTTTCGGGCTTCCCTGGTGGCGCAGTGGTTGAGAGTCCACCTGCCGATGCAGGGGACACGGGTTCGTGCCCCAGTCGGGGAAGATCCCACATGCCGCGGAGCGACTAGGCCCGTGAACCATGGCCGCTGAGCCTGCGTGTCCGGAGTCTGTGCTCTGCAATGGGAGAGGCCACAACAGTGAGAGGCCCGCGTATGGCAAAAATAAAAAAGAAAAAAGAAAATTTCAAAAGAAGATATGGGGGCAGTGGAAGTGTTCTTGGAAATCCTAATTTGCAATGTTTTGACATGAGGCTCTCTTCTGTCGATGGTACCAGCCAGAATGGACTTCAAGGTATAAAAGTGTAGATTTCAGGGGACAGTTGAGTCTACGTGCTCACGGTGTCAAGGAATTCAACATCAAACATGATGTGAACGTTCCTTTTCACTGAGTTCTTGATGACAATTCACAACATATGGTAGAAACCTGTATTACTTGGTTGACATATGCCTTTCTCTTTTCTGAAGTATCTTCTAAGACATTAACTTTAATTATACATTTATCTGTTCTTTGTATAGAACACATCTGGGAAGTTGTGTGTCATTGCATCAAAACACAGATTTTGCCATGTGTGTTGTCCCAAATGAATAGTATATCATAGCAATATGCTAAGTCTTCTGTAGTATATACACATATTAAGCTGCTGAAGGACTTTGTACATTGAATATTCTCAAAATACCATTTTTCTAAAGCACTTCAGAATCCTGCCTAGTTGTAACATTTCACGTAGAGAATGTTATCTTTGAGAGAGAAATAAGTTATTTTCTCAAGTTAAGGGTGACAAAATGAGTTGAGTGAATGCAAGAGTCACTTCTGCACTATCACCACTTTAGAATGAAAATGAGTTGGCTATTTTACCCTCCAGAATATATGTTCCTAGCAGCTCAGCTCACTGATAAGCCAGGTTGCTCTGAAAGGGCTCCAGGGAGGGTAAACATGTTGGTCATTTTGCTGAACTTGCTTACGAATCTGCTCTTGATTTCTCAAAATACAGCTGTTGTGTCAACATTTTCTGAAAAGTTAGCCATTGAATCCTTGATGTTTCACCTTAATGGGGTTGTATATGTTCACATCACAGACAGATACCAAGTGAAAGCATATCAGGTAAAGAATCAAAATTCTCTTGGCATTCTCTTCTGCCATTTGGCTTTCCTTGCATGATAATCTGATAAGCAGGAAGCTGGCCATCTTTCCAAAGGTGAAGGGTGGGGTGTACTATGATGGGGTGTGTTTGGGGGTTGAGACTCTTCCATTTCTGTGCTAATGAATGCAAAGAGGAGATTTGAATGACACATGGACATTTTCTTTACCAAACTATCACATAAAATCATATTTGAGGGCTTCCCTGGTGGCGCAGTGGTTAAGAATCTGCCTGCCAATGCAGGGGACACGGGTTCAAGCCCTGGACCAGGAAGATCCCACATGCCGCGGAGCAACTAAGCCTGTGCTCTAGAGCCCACGTGAGCCACAACTACTGAGCCCGCGTGCCACAACTACTGAAGCCCGCGCACCTAGAGCCTGTGCACCACAACAAAGAGTAGCCCCCGCTCCTCTAAACTAGAGAAAGCCTGTGCACAGCATCAAAGACCCAACACAGACAAAAAAAAAAAATCATATTTGAGAAAAAGGTGCTCAGAGAAAAATAATCCACGTGTGATGCAGAGGAAAAGCCGGTGTCCAAAAACAGATAGGAAATAGGAAAAACAGATAAATAAGAAAAGGAAGAAAATACCCACTTCGTAGGTCATTATGCTTCCCTCTTCAGCGATAATTAAACTCATATGGGGAAGCGTAATGGGTATAATGTCTTTAATGATTATTAACTCTTTCAAATGCCAATACTCTGGTTTCTCTTCAGATTCCATAAATCTTTCACCTTTTACAAATGTCAAATGTTGCAACAAGAGGTAACAGAATTGCAGTTAAAACCCACATAGCATGAATGTTGCCTAGTCATTGGTGGAAACCATTTTTGTACAAACGTAATTTAGACCAATGAGATTCAGTGTCTGTAATGAAATCATTTATGTTGGAGAAACATGATGAAGGCTTGTAATCTTTCTAATATGAATGATATAACTTTCACCACCAATTTTCTAAATGAGTTTGTCATTATCATCTACTTCTTTAAGTGTTTTATTCATTTAATAGATAGGAATACATATATAATAGAATATCTTTGTATATTTTTAAATGAAGAAAGAAGAGACCAGCCAATTAAGAGAAATCAAATACGGAGGAGATTACTAATATGATCATTAGAACACATTTGCTGATAGATGAAAAATGGGAGAGTCTTTAAAAATGGCCAAGTAAATAATGTATCTGAATATATATATATATTTTTAAAGTATTTATTTATTTATTTATGGCTGTGCCAGGTCCTGGTTGTGACACACAGGATCTTTGTTGCAGCATGTGGTCTTCTTAGCTGTGGCAGGTGAGCTCTTAGTTGCGGCATGCAGGATCTAGTTCCCTGACCAGGGATTGAACCCTGGCCCCCTGCATTGGGAGCACAGAGTCTTACCCACTGGACCACTAGGGAAGTCTCTGAATATATATATTTTTTGTTTGTTTGTTTGTTTTGTTTTGTTTTGCGGTACGTGGGCCTCTCACTATTGTGGCCTCTCCCGTTGCGGAGCACAGGCTCTGGATGCACAGGCTCAGCGGCCATGGCTTATGGGCCTAGCCGCTCTGTGGCATGTGGGATCTTCCCAGACCAGGGCACGAACCCGTGTCCCCTGCATCAGCAGGCGGACTCTCAACCACTGTGCCACCAGGGAAGCCCTCTGAATATATTTTTAAGCAGTGAATATATTCTGGGAAAGATGTATGTTTGGTGAATTCACATAATACAAATCATAACATAAATACACAAAGAGAACTTACTATGTAATGTAGGATTTACAAATCCCCAGCCTAGGAGCGTAGAACAGCAACATAAGTGAAAAAGGCATGTTAAAAGCTACAGCCTCTCCTAATTCACTGAGGAATAGAGAACCCAACAGTACAAGATTTTCTGATTTTTCGAGAAGAGTCAGAAATCTGGATTAATTTTATGTGAAATTACTTGATTTTAAACTCTTGGCAACTAATTTTAAAACATACATGTAAAACATACCTAAGGGGGTGAATTCTGCCTACTGCCATATAGTTTGCAGCTTCTGATTTAAAGAAGTCTTAGAGATGAAATTTTTTTCATGTAAATAAAATTCAATAATGGAAATAAATATACCCCCTTTTAAAAATTTTTAGTATATATTTTATAAATAAATGTTTTTTACAAAGGAGTATTTCTGCACCAGTAATGCAGTGTTTTCATGTTCCACTGGGTGCTATGTGCCTATTTAAACACTTTCATGGTGCTCATAGAGACCATGAACAATAAATGTTGATGCAGAATTCAAGTAGAATATGGTAGAGATGATGTTTTAGACACAAATCATTAGTATTTACTCCATTTCACAATATTTTAATCCAAATGATTGGAATATGAAAAGCTCTTGTGATCAGTCATTTAATTTTCCAAATTGTAGTCCACAAAGTATACAGTTCCCTATCACTAGCAAGCTATAGATGGATATGTCACAATCCCTGTCCTCAACACATTGACAAACCCCTGATAAGCATGTGTGTACACATGTGGGATGTGTGTGTGTGTAAGTATTGTACCATCTTGCTATTCACAGCATGGTCCCTGGGAGCTTGTTAGAAACGCAATGTCCCAGGACCCACCCGAGACCTACTGAACCAGAACCTGCCGCTTGACAAGATCCCTAGGTGGTATGTATGCACAATGAAGATTGACAAGCCTTGCTATAGCAAAAATTGTAACAAAGAGCTAACCACTGAAGAGAGAGGTCGCTACCAGCTGTGGGGCCTCAAGAAGATGTCAAGAGAAAGTTGACCTTCAGTTAAAAAATGAAAGCTGACAAAAGCCAGAGAAATGCCCTTTCTTATGTGGATTCACATAGCAGCGAGGACATTTGATTTACAGGTGCCCTCAACTCCAAATCTGGCCACCCAGGAACCCTTCCACCCAGGTTCAGCCACCTGCCAGGAACCCTTCCATTGACCCTAGCCCTTTCTCCTGTCAGTGGTGTGGTGTCAGTGCATCAGCGCAGGCAATGATGGTGCAGTTTTTCACTCCCAAAAAAGGATTTGGTCAGTTGACGTAGTTGGCCTGTTGATAGCATCATTAAATATTTTAAAATGCCACTGAGTGAATAGTATTTATCAAGCTTACAGACTCATAAGTATATTCCAGAACTGTAAAATTTTTCAGTAGTGTTAAAACGGATCTGATTTTAATCATAAACTTTAGAATATATTTAAGAGATTATCTATACCAGTGACCTTCTAACTTATTTCTCTTGCTCTCTTTGTGTGTGTGTGTTTGTGTGTGTATATATACATATATAGATCTTCCTCGACTTATGATGGGTTATGTCCTAATAAACCCATCCTAAGTTGAAAATATCATGTCTAAAATGCATTTAATACACCTAACCTACCAAGCATCATAGCTTAGCCCAGCCTACCTTAAACATGCTCAGAACACTTCCATGCAGCCTATAGTTGTGCAAAATCATGTAACACGAAGCCCATTTTACAATAAAGTGTTAAATGTGTCATGTAACCTACTGAATACTGTACTGAAAGTGAAAAACAGAATGGTTGTGTGACTACAGAATGGTTGTAAGTGTACTGGCTGTTTACCCTCATGATCACATGGCCGACTGGGAGCTGAGGCTCACTGCTGCTGTCCAGCATCATGAGAGAGTATAGTACTGCATAGTGCTAGCTCAGGAAAAGGTCAGAATTCAAAGTTCAGTTTCTAATAAATGTGTATCACTTTTGCACCATAGTAAATTTGCAGAATCCTAAGTTGAATCGTCAGAAGTCAGAGACCATCTGTAATATATATTTTATATGATATATATGTATAAATATCATACTAGAATATAAGTTCCACCTTGACAAGAGCTTTTATCTGTTTTGTTCAGCTGATTTTGATGTCCATCAAATAGATACTGAATATTTGTTGAATGTAACTATTTTTTTCCCCACTAAGTAACATGGATCCTTCTTATGTGTGGAGTACTCTCTTTTCTAACCTGTTTTATTTCATTAGAAAACAGTGATAGTGGCCTATGAAAAGTCACAGTTTGCACGTGCAGTTTGCACGTACAGCTGGGCTCTACCGCCGTGTGCCGTGGATGTCCTAAGGGAAGGAAGGGGACCTACAACTAGAGGAGCTCAGTTTTATCTGCTGGAGTTCCCTGTAAGATCTCACCAGAAAAAAAGATTCCAATATTGAAAAAGAAGAGGCCTGAAAGCTACTACTCACGGTCAACTTCCAAGTTGAATGAAACACTAAATTAATGCATTGTCTTGTTTTTCGCATGAAGCTAGGGAAGGCCTGAGAAGGTAAGGGGCGTACCTCAGGTTTGACAAAGAGTTCCCGAGGCACAGCCAGAACAAGTCCTTCCATCTTTCCACTACTGAATAAGTTGAGATTGTGAAAGCCTGGAGAGCTGTGAATTAGGTACACACCAACAAAAGTAGAGGCTTCACCATACCACAACACCTCCACATTAGTGTCACATAGGAGTCTGTGGTTTGCCATTTTCAGCCAATACCCTTCTTTTGGGACAGAGTAGGGTTGTGTTAATTAGAATTATTGCTCAAATGTGTATCCTTAGTATGCCCTTTAAAAATTTATCTACTGACATTTGTAAATCCTCAGTAGAAGTATAAGTATCTTTTTATCTTCAGTGGCAAAAACACAAACAAACCCACATTTAAATATTTTCAGATTATTATCAGAGATAGTGAATGGCCTAGCTAGACATTTTGCATCTGAATAAAAATATCAGAAAAGTCCCATACTGCTTAGCTTTAGTTATTTTCTCAATAAGCCAATCAACATTCCTTTGTACCACCTGTTTAGAAAGTTACAATAATTTTTCAAGGAGAAAAACAAGTGTGCTGATTGATACCATCTTCTTATCTTGTCTCTTTCTTGCTTTCTCAATCACAGAAATAATATCCGGTGACAAGGGGAAAAGTAGAATAAATTTTTAGTAAGAAAGTAATGAATTATGAATTTTGATTCTTAAAAGAATTTGGTTATAGTATGGCTTGGACATATCTGGCTTGTTCTTCCTTAAGATCCTAGCCCTTTGCTTAGAATATACTTTTCCCAGATCTTCCCATGGTTTCTCATCATTCAGGTCTTACCTCCAATGGCACCTTTACTTGGAGATGCCTGTCCTGAGCACTCCCTGGAGGTAGCTCTTTCTCACCATTACCAGTCCCTGATCAGTGTCTTCTCCAGGCTCCTGGTTCAAGCAGGCATTGCTCATCTCACTCCCCCAGGAGACAAGAAGCTGCAGAAGGGTAGAAATGTGAAATGTGTCTGACATAAAGCATGTGCTCAATAATATTTGGAATGAATGAGTGAATGAATTTATGTATGTTTTATGGCATATTGAGGTTTCTGATAATGTTCTGCAGGTCAAATTTGTTAAATTAGCAGCACTCTTAAACAGTATTAGCTCCTATGCAGGGGGCCCCACCCTTACAAGTGGCTTATCTTCTCAAAGACCACTTCTAGATCAGTTGCTTAAGACTCAGAATGAATTTTCCCATGGAGCCACTGCTTTCAAGGTGGTTCTTGGGGAACTGTCATTGTCTCGTTACCGAGAATGTACAGAATTATCACTGACAACAGTCTTGAGCCACAAGTCCTGACTTGAGTCCAGGTCACTGAGTCCAGGTCACTGAGTTTGAGTTGTTTCAGGACCAAAGAAGCAGCTCTGAGGCCTGAACCCAAGCTCCCATGGCCCTTAACTTAATCAGGTTTTAAGGCTCTCTGAGCTTCAGAAGAAATAAAGACATGGAGAGAGGGGAACTGGGGGCTGGTTGGAGGTTTGGGGGCTGAATGAGTAGCAGGGGAGACGATTGCCAGCATCAGAGGAATAAAGAGCAGGGGCAATCTTGCAGAGGTTTGGGCCGAATTGGAATTCTGGATGCTCCCCTGTTGGGGATGATAATGCGACAGGGTGCCAGAGGAGGGCCATGGGGACAGTATGGGCCTGTTGGCAGGAGAAGGCTGCAGGGAGGGCCAGCATCAGGAGAGAGAGGGCTCCACAATTATGAACAGTCATGTCTTCAGCATTTTCCAGGTATTTTGCATATGCTACTTCATTTAATTCTCAAAACCATGGTTTTAGACAATTGTATTTTCATCCATTTTGCCAACAAGAAAGCTGGAGATCAGGGAAGTTAAGTAACACACCCAAAGTTGCCAGTCAATGATAGACCTGGATTTGAAACCAGATCCCTTAGGACTGCAAAACCTGTTCTCATAACCATTTCATGACTCACTCTCTCATGTTAAAAGAGTGGGGTGGATAGAATTAGAGGCAAAAAACAGCAGTATAGCAAAGTTTTATTGATTTGGGAGCCAGTTAGATATGTCCTGTTCTTTCAATTTTATGATTGTTGTCTCTTGGGTTGACTTTTTTCCCCCAGTTTTATTAAGGTATAATTGACAAAAATTGTGTATATTTAAGGTGTACCATGTGATAATTTGATATATGTATAAATCATTAAATGATTACCACAATCAAGCTAATTAATACATCCATCACCTTATCCATCACCATTTGTATGTGTATATGTGTGTTGTGAGAACACTGAAGATCTATTTTCTTAGCAATTTCAAGTATACAATACAGTTTTATTAACTATAGTCATCATGCTGTACATTAGATCCTCAGAACTTATTCATCTTAAAACAGAAAGTTTGTACCCTTAGACCCACGTTTCCCTAATTCCTCCACCCCTCAGTCCTTGGCAACCACTGTTCTACTCTCTGCTTCTACAAGTTCTACTTTTTCAGATTTTACATATAAGTGAGATTGTCTTTCTGTGTCTGGTTTATTTTATGTAGCATAATGTCCTCCAACTTTATCTATGTAGTTGCAAATGGCAGAATTTCTTTCTTTTTATGGCTAAATAATATTTCATTGTGTGTGTGTGTGTGTGTGTGTGTGTGTATAATATATATTTTTTAATCTCTTCATTCATTGACAGACACTCAGGTGTGTCCATATCTTGGCTGTTGTGAATAATGCTGCAATGAACATGGGAATGTAGACATCTTTGAGATACTGATTTCATTTGGCTATATACCCAAAGTGTGATTGCTGGATCATATAGTAGTTTTATTTTTAATTTTTTGAGGAACCTCCCTTACTGTTTTCTATAAGTGGCCTGTACCAGTTTGCGTTCCCACCGACAGTGTACATGTGTTCTGTTTTCTCCAAACCCCCCACCAACACTTGTTCTCTCTTGCCTTTTTGATAAAAGCCTCCTGGGTAGTCTTTTTAAAAACAAATTTTCTATTTCCTTTTCATTTTCTTGTTCTCTCACACATTCATATCTTGTACATATATCCTGGTTTGAGAAAGGTGGGATGGAAATATACATCTGCTGAGACAGAGAGGGAAATTGGATCGGTGCTTGTCATCCCTCTTTTCTGCTGTTCCTGTTGCTCCTGGAAGAAGCTGTTTTTTACTCTTGGGTTTATTTAGGCCTTGTCCTTGATGTAGATGACACCCTGGAGGAATTTCCAAGCACAGTCAAAAGGATACTCACGGGCCTCATTTCAATCCAATAAATAACTCCACATCCTTCACAAAGAACAACTGTTAAAGATACAGCGGGCCTTGCAAAAATGAACAAGTCATGGTTCCTTTTCCTGAAAGCTTTACAATCTTATAGAAGATGCAGAAATATTCATACCTGAGCTACAATAAGTGTGAAAAATGGTACAGTTCAGTAGAGGGAAATTTCACTTTTTTTAATAATTAAAAAAGCAATGCAAATTTGTTGGCAACACTCAAAATCCAAAATATTAAAAAATTAAATACCCTTTATCCTATCCCATTATCATCTTTCACAAAAACACCATTATTCATTTTAATGTGTATTTTAAAAATTTTCTAAACATTTACAAACGTGCTCATATACACTTAAATAGTCTTTCTCTCCCTTCCTTCTTTCCTTCCTTCCTTCCATAAAAATGAGTTTATACTCAGTATTCTACAGTTTCCTTTTTACTTGTGCCGTATCTATATGTTGACATTCTTTTCTTGACACTATACAACAATCTACTTAGTTCTTTCTATTGGCTGTAAATATTCTAATATATAGCTGCAACATAATTTGTTTGGATATTTCTCTCGATGAGCATTTCCATCGTTTCTATTTTTTTACAAGTACTAACAGTGCTTCAGTGAACATCCATGGACATTCCTTTATGCACAAGTGTATTTTTGTGGATAGAGTTTTGAAGTGAAATTGCTGTTAGTTGTGGCATTTTGAAAGGTTTTGTTAGAGTCTGGCAAACTACCATCAATAAAAGGCCATGAAAATTTACAGAATGAGTAAACGTGGTTGGGAGGAATCAGAGGAAAGTTTATTTGATATGGTCCTTGAGGGATGAGTGGGATTTCCATAGGCAGAGTTGGGGAAAGGAAGGGTGGATAGAGGAACTGGGTGAGGAAGAGGAACAGAGGCAGGAAGCCCACAGCTGACTCTTACAAAGGGGGGTAGGACCATGAGTGGAGGTTAAGATGTAGGGATGGGTAGAAGGAGATAAGGCTGGAAAGCATGTTTAGGTCATGAGTCTAAATTATTTTCCAGACTATGGGGAAAACATTAGGACTTTTTGTTGTAGTTGGTGTCATAATTAGATCAAATTTGCCTTTATTCAGGGGGCACAGAGATACCATGGACATTAGTCACTTTTCTCCTGGCTGGAACCATCATATTGATTTTGAAATGTTGCTCTTTTATTCTATTTTTAATTTCTGTTAACCATCCAAAACAAAACTCAGGACTTTTTTATTACCTAGAAAGTATAGGACCAATGTACCCTTTTATATCAGCAAAAGTTAAAACAACTTTACTTCCTTTCTTTTTGTTATATTAACCAAATTTCTGAAGAATATGGATTTCTCCTCTGGCTATTTATCTATGGAGGCAAAGAGAGTTTCTGAAACAGTCTTATTAGTCTTACTATATTTAGGATTAAATGAATGTATTTTTATATAGTGGGGTGAACTGGATTGGTGCAAATCCCCTAGATGTTGAAATCACTTGTTTGTTCTTGTTGTAGCTCTTAGACAAGGGAGAAAGGGGGTTTAATACCTAGAGATTAGCATCCCAACATGCAAGTCCTTTGGCATTTGCTAACTAAGCAGTACACATACTGAGATCCTTCAATGATGTTTCTGCTATAAGGTGTTCTAAGCACCAATAAGCTTTCTCTAAACACTTCAAAAAATAAGAGAGTCTGGGAACATAGTTCATATCCAAATAGCTGAGATAATTTGGAGAAATCTTAAGGATAATTTCTCTCAGTTACATTTAACTGGATTTATGTTCTTTTGCCTATGAGAACTTCTGATGTAAATACAGATGGGGTAGAGCTGGAAAATTATCACTGTAATAGCCATGAGAGTTGGGGGGATGGTAGGATATGACTTCTTTTACCATAGCTTAACTGAGCACCCACAGATAGCATTATTACATTTCTATTTAATGATAGTTATTTATATAACACAGCGATTGTCATATTAGATAGGAAACTTCTTATGTGAAGACTGTGTGTAGGATTCATTTTTGTGCCTCCCAAACAACCTGGCACTGTATTTTGCATATTGGAGAAACCCAATAAATATTTGTTGAATGGTTGATTGAATAATTAAGCCAGTGAGTGGAATCAAAACTACATTGTTATTCTCATCTATTCCATCAGTTCATGTGCTATTACATTCATTTCCTCTTTAGGATAATTTCCTTCGTGGCAAATGGAAGAGTCTAAAACGTGGCTATGAGATAGGTACAGTGTTCTAAGAGCTGGGCTTTTCTGTTCTGTTGTTGCTGTTGTTGTTTTGGCTTAACAAGCACACTGTACCTTAATGAGATGCATGCAAGGGTATTTACCTCTAATGTTTTGGAAAACAATGTACCTGATACTGCAGTCACCATTTATGTAAATATATGCATGCAAATTTAGAAAAGTATAACTTCATTAAATCTATTTTATCACAATCAAATGACTGAGGTAATAAAGGGGCAAAGAAAGATAATGCTGAATTTTAATGGCTAAAACCTGTGAGTGGAGCATTATCTTGCTGCTGGTATTGTAAGGACCAGTAATTGCAGCAGTCTAGACATAGGAACAGATGCAAAGTAGAGTGTTATTATATTAGACATTTGCCCTACTACGATACAGTCTAATTGCCCAGAAAATACATTTCTACATGAATTATTCTTAATTTGATTTGAAATAGGCCAACTGTTGTGTTTTACAGAACTTTACCAAACGATAACATGGAGCATTAAATTTAAGAATAGTTTCTCTTCAATGCCAGTGCTTTTGAAAAAGCAAATGAAAGCCTCAAAGGTAGAAATTATGTAAACTTTTCAAATAGGTAGGATATTTGCTTGGCAGTGTAATTAGAATTGTGGTCATTATTGTCACCTGCCTGGCTTTCTAAGTTCACAAAGTTACTACTTCAGGTAGTCTCTCCTGTTCTGTCTGAATATGTCTTCTTTAAAACTAAAGAGAAAATCATGTTCCCTTATTCAACTTGAAAGTTCCTTGAAAGTAAAATTTGTTTTTTAAAAAATACAGTGCCTCTTTTTAGATTTATTGCTCATTCTGAAAGTGGTTGATAAACTTAAATCCTTTCCCATTTCAATCCTAAAAGATTTTTTAAGACTTTCCTAAGCATTAAATGTGAATGGTTTTTCTGAAGGAAATGTGACCCGTATAACCAGTTCTCTTTCTTGAATTTTTTAAGGTCCATTAGAAGTGAGTAATTCTGTGTGTCTGTAACTTTATGCCTGTATTTTTAAGAAATTCAATTCAATTTTTCTCTGCCAGCAGTGAATTTGAAAAGTCTTAAACATGCCCAAACATCTCATAGGATTTAACGAAAATTATAATAGTAACTAGTTTCTTCCCCCCTCCCTAAAAAAAAATAGAGCACACTACTGAAATTATTTAAATTGACTGAGCCTTTTAAGCAAGTAAACACATTTTAACTAGGTTTTTTTCCCAATCCTTCCATTCATGCCAACTATAGAAATTAGCCTTCACTCTTCCTTCACTTACACATGGATACACACACTTGCATGGACACAAGAAAAATTTCTTTTCTCCTGTCAGCATTCCTCCTTAACAATGGTTAGATTAGTGGCATGAAGGCGGCCGCAGAGAAAGGACATTCAGGCCAGAAGGCTCCCCACAGGCACAGCTGGTAGGGGTTAATGGCGGCTGAACCTCCCAGCCAGGGCCTTTTCTCTATTGTGTGTTCAACTCCTGGGAAGGAGGGAGACTTGTGACAGCCACTGGGGTGCAGCGGATCAGAGGTATAGCAACTGGGTCACAGAAGCAGTGTTCAAGGGGAAGGAGAGTTTAGGACTGCAGGAAAAATGAACTCTGAAATACAAATGGCCGTGTCTCTATCTGCACACAACTGCTGCGGGAAAATGCAGAGCATTGTTTAGTAACACGGCTTATAGGCTTTTAATTCATATCGTATCCTTACAGGAACAATTGGGCAGGGATGTTGAATTATTCATACTGGAGAGCAGTTGAAATCTGAGTCAAAACCGTACATGTATGACTAATGTATGTTATTAAAGTTTGCGTGTTACTGTCTGGGAGTTCTCTTTTCCACATGGTGTAAAGGATCCAGCGCTCAGACACAATGGTCACCGAGGGAAGCTGGGGGCCTCTTGATAAATAGTAGGTTGAAATTTAAGGAGAGAGTGATTAATGCGTGTACATTTCCAGATAAAGTATGTGGGCTTGAACATGTACCATGGGATGGGGAGTGGCATGGAAGCAGATCCAGGCTTCTAATTTTTCTTTTGAATTAAGAACAAGACAAAGCAATAACAACAGCAGCAATGTAGAAATGATTCTAGACGTCTGATCTCTTTAATAGATTTTTATATTTAACTCAATAAATGAGGCTTTGTAGGCAAAACATGTCTTTTATAGAGAGGCTGGATTGCTTAAAAAAGAGAGCTTGCGGGGGCTTCCATGGTGGCGCAGTGGTTGAGAATCCGCCTGCCAATGCGGGGGACGCGGGTTCGGGCCCTGGTCTGGGAGGGTCCCGCGTGCCGCGGAGCGGCTGGGCCCGTGAGCCACAATTACTGAGCCTGCGCGTCTGGAGCCTGTGCTCCGCAACGGGAGAGGCCGCGATAGTGAGAGGCCCGCACATGGCGATGAAGAGTGGCCCCCACTTGCCACAACTAGAGAAAGCCCTCGCACAGAAACGAAGACCCAACACAGCCATAAATAAAATAAATAAATTTTAAAAAAAAGAAAAAAAAAGAGAGCTTGCAACTTTGAGGGACACTTACCTGTTAGTGCTGCAGTGGTGGGTTCTGTCACAAAGCATGATCCTATGGCTCAGGGCCTGGCAAACTGAGGGTCTACAATAAATGTTTGTTAGATAAGGACCCTACAGCCACAGACATTGGGTCTGCTGTTCACTTTTCGCTGAAGAGGTCTACTTGTTTGCAAATCAGAATAAGGCCCAAGGAGGACGCTTTTTATATTGGTGAAGTGAATTTGTTTCTTTTCAAAGAGCTGAACATCTCTACCAAAGGATGTTAAAACAATTCACTTCCAAATTAAAGTTGGCCTAATTTCTTTCCAATAAACCTGGCCTTAAGAGCCGTCTAATCTGTCTAATTGGAGACCCAGTTCTTGGCCACATCTAGGCACTGAATGCTAGAGACATCCATATTCTAATGCTTTGGGCTTGGTTTATCTAATTTGAAATTTTAGTGCCCCTTGATAAAAATTTGCCCTCTACTTGAGTTTGTTTTGACTTATTATACTCTGGGAAAAGGAAGCAGGAGGCTGGAGAACCGATTAGGGCCCTTAGGTTTTACCTGCAGCGTCAATATTTAATACTTCCTCAAGTCACAGCCGTTTTGGAGGGAAACAATACAGCCGAATGAGCTCATTCAAGTTGGTCTCTTTAGCTTGTAACAGGGGAGGGAAGGCAAGTGAGTCAAAGCCCTGGTGTTACAGCACTTTGAGGCAAACTGAAGAGGTTCTGCTTTGCTGAACCTTGACGTGTCTTCTTGGAAGGGCTTGACATTCAGAGTGCACGAGCCTCCTAGGCACCCCTAGTCACAAACAACCAATGCCAGTGACCATCTTTTTAGAAGCATCCTCACTGATGCCTGGAAGCCGGTAGAGGATTTGTACACTGTTTAGGGTAGTTGGAGTTCAGTCGACAATCTGGAGTACCATAACTATTTTAATATGCCAAAATATGTGTCTGCAAAGGTACAAGATCACAGGTCGGTGCTATTTACAAAATTCATAGGTGTAAAACACCAGATGTTATTTGATTCACAAATATTCACTTTATCCCTATCGTTTGATTACAAGTGTTGAGGATTATCCTAACATATGATTATCGAAGTATACAGAAGTAAAAATACGGAGGCTTTTCTAATGTACACAGTAAGTCAGGAGGAAGACCAAAAATGTATCCTCAACACCTCCATACTCTACTGGAAAGAGCTCCTCCCTCTCCTGAAGGCACCTCATTTTCTTTTCTTTCCATCCTTTTTAAATTTGGGGCTGAGGGGTGTGGCAAACAAAAACAGTCAGAGGATGCTACACTTCTCTGATCGCTCTAACCACCAAGGAATCATGAGAGTTAAAGTCCATTCTCTTTTCTTTAAAGTTCTAAGCCCTTTGACCCCAAACTTAAAAGTTCTCGTGTGTGTGTGTGTGTGTGCGCGCGCGTGCGCACACGCATGTGTGTGTCTATACACTTACATTTCTTTTTAATTTTAAAGAGGGAAAACAAGTCACACCTGGACTGAGACTTTTCTCTCCTGCCAGATTTCAACTCACGTTACATTTTTATTACTATGTTATTATAAATCCCAGAAAACAAGGCTAACATGACCTTCTTGTAGCAGAGCTTGCAGGAGCTGGCATAATAAGATGTATTTGCATTCCCTGTTTTTTTTTAAATAAAAGAGAAGGTGAGACTAGGGGAGTTTGTTGACCTTATTGCCCTAGTATGTGTATTAAGCACACAAAGATACAAAGAAATATTAAATTAAGAACACAGAAAGAATTGATTCAAATGATAGGCTCGCACATTATGAAGGTTTTGCATTTAATAAGCTCCTGATCTCCCTGGGGTGAAGCAATTGATTCAAACAGTTTGTTGTCACATTTTTTTAAATGTAGGTAATTCCATTTTCAAAAACAAATTTAACAGAAGCTGCTGTTTACAAAATCACATCACTGTTTTTAAACCACTTCCTCCAAGATTATACGATACAACTACCCAGGACATGCTAGGGAAAGGGTTAAGCTTTTCTGACTTTCAGATACAATGAAATTATGACAGGAAGAAAATTGTGCCATTTTAGCATGAAAATGCTTGTACAAATACTGTCGTTCCTTCCTTCTTACTTTCTTTATAATGCCTCAGCGATAGCTAAGATGACAGACATTTGACAGGTATCTGTAAGCATACGGCCCAGGCAGCTCATTAAAGTTTTTCTTTCTATGCATCAGCTTTCACAAAGGCAAAAACCCATTAGCATTGACTATTTTGCAGATTAGAAGAATTAAGGGCTTCAAACGTTGGCTTATACCAAGCAATGTCATTTGTGAAGTGATGTTTGCTTTATTATTTCCCTTTCTCTCCCTCTGAAACCAGACTGACATGACTTTAGCTCAACGTAGGGCATAATGTGCAAACCAAAGACTGGTTCATCGATGAAAAGAAACACATTCCCTTTTAGACATGACTGGAATGGCAAAGAGGGGAGACTTTACATGTACTATTTAGGCTCATTAGAGGACTGATTATGATAGTTCTCTGGTGTAATCTTTAATCGACTTTGACACTAGATTTGCCCCGTTACAAATCCTGTCATGCAAATTAAGTCATTTGTGTTGTTTGATATGGAAAGATCTGCTATGAAATGAAAGATTAGCTCGCAGATGAGGCACAAGAGACTGCTGCCCTCGTGCACTGTGCAACTGATTACAGGGATGAGAGCGTCCATTTCTACACTGCTGTTAACATTTAGGAAAGGGGATTAAATTCACGTGGCTTTAGGTCTTCCTGCATGAAGATAATCAAAATAGGGGTTCATGTTTTCATAGCTGTTGTTCTTGGACTCTACCAAACAGGTGCTCTGTAGGGAGTGCCATAATGTCCAGTTACTTTAACCTGCTTTCCATAGGGTGAGATTGTGTATGCGCACGTTCATGGATGAAATCCCTTTCTATACAGGTGATTGGGGTTGACTGACTAATGGGCGGCTCGACACACTAGGTTTGCGTTCCAGTTGTCCCAGAAAACCATAATTTAATTTGGGCCTTCTACTCCCATCCCTCCTTCTGTTTTCAATGTTGGATGGCCATACTCTCAGGTTTTTGGCCTAATTGATTGTAAAGTGGAAAAGGTAGTGATTTGTAAGACTTAAGGAGAGTTTTCTCAAAAAGGTTCAAGTGAAAAACTAAACCATGTAAATAAAACAGTAACATGAATATTAATGCTATATAATGACTCTAGCAACTGGAATCTTGTAATTTCTACAATCTGGTTGAGCTTTGCTGGGTATACCTGGCCCTGAAAATACAAATTAAGTATTAGCAGGAGATGGGGAGGAGAAACTAGATTTAATTAAAACTGCTCATCCTACAAATACATCATAGAATATACTTGTTTTGGGCTTTTGTTTTCCTTTCAAAACTCTCTTCTAATCTATAACAAGAAGTTCACCATATTCAGACCAAATCAGACATGGCTTATAAACAAAGACATCTACCTAGCACAGAATGTTCTATGATGAGTTGAAAGTAAGCATTAAGGATGGTTGACAGGAAGAAAATCATAAGCTGCATAATCCCATGGGTACAGAGAAACTTTAAAAATAGTTTGACTTGCTGTACATAATAGTCACTTAGCATTACTGTATTCAAAGACCAGAGGTAAAAGTTGAAGTAATTCCTTCCTTCTGTGATACTTTAGCCAAAACTGATCAAGAAGCTTATTCTTCCTGAGACTGTTTTGGGGGATTTAAAGAAAGTGCCACTTTCCTATATATGCTGATAGTTTCTTGATTGTCATTTATGAGTAATTACTTTAGGTTAAACCAGATACTTAGGTGTAAGAAAGTAGCTATATAAATGGAAAGTTTTTAAAAACTAAATTTTAAAACATTAGCCATATTTAGTATGTAGTCTTATTGGTTTAAAAACTTCTTAAAGCCATACATTTGAAATAGGAATTAAGAGTTACAAAGTTACTAGGTATAATTTTGCTTCATTGAACATTAAAACAAAAAATTGTGACCCAATCAAGAGGCCCAAACCAAATATAATCCAGTTGTCCTTACCTTCAATTATTTCTTATTTATTAATCTATGCCTTGCATTCTATTTCTTTTCACAAATAGTTTGTTAAAAAGTGACAAAATATGATTATAGACTTGCTGTTAAATGAAAGGTCAAATGCAATACAGCAGTCAGCTGCCTGGAAAGAAAGTAGGTGCTCTGCATTTCAGGCACCAGCTAAATATTCCGTGAAATTCAGGGGCTGTCATGGAAGGTACCTTTGATTGAATACTAATGTAAATAGTCATTTAAAATCCCTTTTAAGTGATCATAACACAAGTTAGAGTGGCCTCCAGCAGCTTCATCCATGTATCTTCTTTTGGAACATTTTTAATAGGCATGCTTTGTCTTTTAAATGAGTCACACACCTCTGTTTTGATTAACTTTGATCAAATTTGGAGATTTCATTTTCCCTTGTAGCTAGGTAGGGAATTCGCCATTTAGATCATTGGAAGGAATTTTAATGAATGAATAACTTGTACGTTTTCCTTGGCAATCCCCAGGAGAAAATTAGTCCATAATAGAATTTAACTAAAGATTTGAGAAAGTTTTCACAATTTCTCATTCTTACCTCACCAAGGTGTAGGAAAATGTACACGTAGGTTTCTTTCCCCTTGATGTTCATGAAAGTCCTAGGTGTATTTTAATAATGTGAATTTGTACAAAATCATAAAAGCATGGAGGAAGGGATCTTAAAAAAATGCATAAAGGAAGAAAAATAAAATATGAGTTTTGCATAATAAAAGAAGTTGAAAAATCTGTAAGTTAAGAATGGATTAATACTGTAGCTTTTATTACTGTTACACTGACATATGGCTGAGAGTTCTTACAGTTTATGCACAGTGTTTCATTCATAACGTATAATCCTTGCTATTAATGTAGTACTTTAATTTTGTAGCACAGTAAGCTTAATTGTTGCTATTCCTCAGCCATCCCTTTTGCTCAGAGACCTAGACAAGCACACATATTGTTTCAGGCCAGTGATGGGCCAGTATTAAAGGGCATGCTGGTACTTCTAGACAGGGCAGTCGTTCTCAAGTTTAAGCCTGGAGGGCGTGTTAAAACAGATGGCTGGGCCTACCTGCAAACTTTCTCATTCAGCTGTGGGGAGTGAGATTTTGCATTTCTAACAACTTGATGCTGATGATACTGGTCCAGGGACCACAGTTTGAGACCATTGAAATAGGGTATCGTAGAGATTCCTGAGGCTGTGAGATTATGGGGAAATCTCTGATGACAAGGGAGAGAAGGGAAATAAATTGCCAACTGATTTCCTTTAATGTTCTGTCTTTTTCTCCTTTCTTTTTAATGTAGGAAATACCCAACTTAGTTCTCAGAATATATTTTTCAATTTTTATCGGAATTCAGATTTTTTCATAGAAAAAGAATACAATATCTAGGACATAATAAGTCCTTAACAAATATTTTTAACTGTTTCATTCTCAGGCTAGCCCAAAGAGAATATTTAACACATGATGTTTTCGATACATAGGATTGTGTGGTGCTGATGATTAAGAAAATTTTAATTTAAACACCTAATCTCCATCATTCTGTGACAAAATGTATTCTGAGTTCTGTTGGGCACCAGAACAACATCTGAATTTAGAATAAAGTCTCCATGGGTGAAGTAAGCAAAGGTAATAGGTTTAAGGGGTGGGATGGAGTGGGTTGTGGAGAAAAGCAGAAATTCTTGGATATCAAGTATTTCAATCTCCAATTACAGTCCTTTCAGCAACCATTAAAAAGCCCTTGTTATGTGCCAAGTTCTGGGTTAGGGGCTGGGGTGATAGAGATATGAGCTCCCTACCTTCAGGGGACAATGATCTTATTTGTTCTCTGTACTTGCTTAGATTAAGGAAAAACCAGCTCTGGGTTCTTCTAGGACCACAGTGGTCCTAGGCTTGGGCCTGCCACTTATTACGTGGGTGATCTTGCATCAGTCATTAAACCTCTTTGAGCTTTGTATGTACTCCTGTGGAATGACTGTGTATCACATTGTTTTTTTACATGCTTTTGATCATGCTCTATCGCATCATGATTTTACTTAATTTTCACAGCTATTCAGATATATAAGCATCGTCCCCATTTCACAGTGGTAATCATTTTTCTAAAATGTTGATAGTAAGTTTTGTCCTGTACTTCGCAGAAGACTTCTGAGGGTCAAAGAGATGATTTTGGGTAAAAGCTTTGCAAACTTTAAAGTGCTTTGCAGATGTGAGGCATCATTGTTCACTACACGTAAACATGTGTTTATAAGGTTTTTCTGCATGCCAGTTACCCTCAGATGTTTATAATTAGAGAGGAAGAAAGTAAAATAAAAGCATTTGCCTCTATGAGGCTGGAGTTCCAAGATCACCACGTCTCTTCTTTTGGTTACTGGGTACAGATGCTTTTTGAATTGAGTCTCACACACAATAGCATGGCCTAAATGCTCTGTTTACGCCTGGGCTACTGGCTGATTCACAGTAGTGCCCTCTTGGCATTTCAAAAGTGGACCTCCAGCCTTGTTACATCTGTCACAGTGTCCCTGTCACTACTTCCAGCTTTAGCCTAAATTCCTCATGGCCATCCCTTTCCATGTCTTTACCTCTGACAATTCTGGCATCCACACTAATGACCCTTCAAATGCCCCAAATTCAAAAGGTATACTGCCTTTTTCCTTGCTCTCCTTCTGAGCTGCTCTATGTCTGAAATTCAAAATATCAAATCCTCAAATACTACTTTCCAACCTCTTTCCTACACTTATAAATCCTCCACACTTATGTCTTTAGTCATGGCCTCCATGTGACCTCCTCCTGTGCACATATGACTCTCCCTGATTTTGTTTGTTTGTTGGGTTGCTACTTATCTGTACCTACAATGTGGTAAGCACTGTGCTAAGCACTAGGGGTGGAGAGACAAAATAGAGTCTTCATTCAAGGTGCTCTTGACCTAACGGGGAAGACAGTCTAAACTAACTAAACCAACAAGGAGAAGATGACACGGGAAGGGCCATGTGGAGGTTTGTACTGGCTGCTGCAGAACTTAGATGAATGGACAGTTTCCTGGATGTGATGCTGGAGTCTTAAAAGACAAGTAGCATTGGCCATCTGTGGGTGCATAACAAGGATGTAAGAGTAAAGGAGGAGTATAAGTGAGGACATATGGAGACCTAGACAGGTTTGGAATGCTTGAGGAAACTGTAAATAGCTAGATTCAGCCTCAGCATAAAGTGCAGATGTGAGATGCTTAGAGAAAGAAGGAATCTGGGCCTGGGCAAGTAATCAGGAGTCAGATCATGCAGGTGCTTGTGTGCTCTACCAAGAAGACATATGACCTGATTTGTTAGATCATATCACAGTTAGAAAAAACACACTGGCATCAAGATTGGTGGCAGGGACACCACTTAGGTGCCCATTGCACTCATCTAGGCAGGAGACGATGTGGATCTGAACCAAGGCAGAGGTTGACCCAGACTCTGGGTTTTGCTCCTCTCTCTTCTCAAGCTAAATTCCATCATCAATCATGCCAGCACTAATTCTGCTATACCTTTTCAAAGTCTTTATACTATACGTATCTATTGACTCAGTAATTTCACATCTTGGAATTTAACTGAGAGAAGTCTTCAAAGATAGATGTATAAAAATAAAATATTACTATAAAAATTTACAACTTTTCCTTTCGGCGGCGCGTGGCGGCAAGATGGCGGTGCAGATATCCAAGAAGAGGAAGGTTGTTGCTGATGGCATATTCAAAGCTGAACTGAATGAGTTTCTCACTCGGGAGCTGGCTGAAGATGGGTACTCTGGAGTTGAGGTCCGAGTTACACCAACCAGGACAGAAATCATTATCTTGGCCACCAGGACACAGAATGTTCTTGGTGAGAAGGGCCAGCGGATCCAGGAATTGACTGCTGTGTTTCAGAAGAGATTTGGTTTCCCTGAGGGCAGTGTAGAGCTTTATGCTGAAAAGGTGGCCACGAGAGGTCTGTGTGCCATTGCCCAGGCAGAGTCTCTGCGTTACAAACTCTTAGGAGGCCTGGCCGTGCGGAAGGCCTGCTATGGTGTGCTGCGGTTCATCATGGAGAGTGGGGCCAAAGGCTGCGAGGTCGTGGTGTCGGGGAAACTCCGAGGACAGAGGGCTAAACCCATGAAGTTTGTGGATGGCCTGATGATCCACAGTGGGGACCCTGTTAACTACTATGTTGATACGGCTGTGCGCCACATGCTGCTCAGACAGGGTGTGCTGGGCATCAAGGTAAAGATCATGCTGCCTTGGGACCCAACTGGTAAGATTGGCCCTAAGAAGCCCCTGCCTGATCACATGAGCATTGTGGAACCCAAAGATGAAATACTGCCCACCACTCCCATCTCCGAACAGAAGGGTGGGAAGCCAGAGCTGCCTGCCATGCCTCAGCCGGAACCCACAGCATAATAGGGTCTCCCTAGCCACTGGATCTGGAGTCTGGATGTTGCCCTATAAAGACCTTTAATAAAATTTTTTTAAAGAAAAAAAAATGTACAAATAGCCTAATTATCCAATAATAGAAGATTAGTTAAGCAAATTTTTCTATAACATTCAGTGATATTTGAGGCAACCATGAAAATGATCATGAAACCAGATTTGACTATTTAACTATAATCCCTAAATAAAATACTGAGTTTATTTGTAAGGATTCTCAAACCACATTCTTCTCAGCTCCTGGTGTTTTTCTCTCTCATGACTTGATTCTCTATCCCCCTTAGATCCTCACTGTCAAGGTATTAGTATAAGCCTGAAGACATCTGTTGCCATCTTAATTTTCCTACTGCAGTTTTACTGATAGGCTGCCTCACTTTGGGAGACTTTCTTTAGGTGTACAAAGCCACTGATCTCTTACTAGGCTTGGGGCAGGCTGGGTCTTTCCTTCCACTCGTTAATTAATGTACTGTAAAGGCAAGAGCTTTAATTTTGGCTCTGCAGCTGGCCACACCAGACTTGTGGTTATGGCTTATGGCCTAGGGGAAGTGTTTTCTTACATATTTAATCAATCACTGACTTAAGGTGAAACACCAAAGCTAGGCTACAGTGCTCATTCATTTCCTCATTGGACAAAATCTCATTAAAGAGTATTCTGGGTGTGGCACTGCAGTGTGGTGAAATGGGGAGGAACCATACAGGTATTTATGACCTGGATCCTATTGTTTAGGAGTTTGGACTTTTGTTGCAAGGGATTCTGTAAGAGGATACATGAGAAGAATGTAAGGTGGGAAGATTAGCTAAGAAAACAACAACAGCAGCAACATGAATAAGAGTAAATAACATTTGTATAGAAAGTTTGAGAGTGTATAATTTGTATTTCACATACATTAGTGTGCTCTTCTAATGTGGGTGTCACCAAATCCACATGTATCTTAAGTGTTCAAGAGAGAAAGAAAGCACTTTGGCTTAGGGTGATCAGCCCAAGAAGAAGTATTAGGATTTGAATGAGAAGGGCGATAGGTAGATAGAAAAGAAGACCACTCTGTTTGGTGGGAATGATATAAGAAAAAGCACAGGACAGGGAAGTACAAGTCGAGTTAGGACTAGAAATTGGACTGGGGCTCATAGTTTGGGAAGAGGAGTGGGTGAGGGTCAGGAAGTGGGAGACCGGGGGTGATGAAACATGGAAACGTAGCCGACTGTGGAGCTCCTGAATGCCAAGCTTAGGAATTTGTGAATAATGGAATATCATGTTAAGAGTAGCAGTTTTTTGTGTTTTTTTTTTAAAGAAGATGTTGGGGGTAGGAGTTTATTAATTAATTTATTTATTTTTGCTGTGTTGGGTCTTCATTTCTGTGCGAGGGCTTTCTCTAGTTGCAGTGAGCGGGGGCCACTCTTCATCGCGGTGCGCGGGCCTCTCACTATCATGGCCTCTCTTGTTGTGGAGCACAGGCTCCAGACGCGCAGGCTCAGTAGTTGTGGCTCACGGGCCTAGTTGCTCTGCAGCATGTGGGATCCTCCCAGCCCAGGGCTCGAACCCGTGTCCCCTGCATTAGCAGGCAGATTCTCAACCACTGCGCCACCAGTGAAGCCCCAAGAGTAGCAGTTTTAGAAGAATAATCTCACAAGTGAAGGCAAAAGGGACAAAAGTGGGATCTAGACTGGATATCAGATATGCAGCACTGAGATACTAAGCCCCTGGATTATGATGGTGACTATTACAGTTGTCTATTCCTGATTAACAAACCATCCAAAAAGTTAATGGCTTAAAAACAACACTCTGTTATTTCTTCTGGTTTGTAGGCAGACTGGGCTCCACTGGGGGTTCTTTCTTGAGATTACTCAGGGACTTATAGGCAGATGTGGCCAGCGCTGCAGTCATCTAAAGGCTTGGCTGAGCTGGACATTCAGGATGGTTCGCTCTCCCGACTGAAATGCTGGCTGTCATCAGGGAGCTGAGCTTGACTGGAGCACCTTCACATGCCTTGGGCGTCTCACAGAGTGGCAGCTGGACTCTGAGAGAGCTGCAAGGCTTCTTATGACCTGGGTTTGAGAGCCCCAGAATGGCATTTCTATTGAAGTCTGCCCAGATTCAAGGAGAGGGGAATAAGACCGCATCTCTCAATGAGAGAACTGTCAAAGAATTGTGGGCTATTTAATTTGTCACAGTAATTGTGAAGATGGAAAATAGGCACTTCCTGGAAGTAACTTGTTGGTCAGATGTAGTGGGGGACATACATAGAGGGCTGGGCTAAGATCACTAAGAGATTTTTATGCCTGATTATCAGGGAAAAGAGCTCTCATATCACCTTCTCTTGCGTTAGCCCAGTGTCTACTCAATGTGCTATAAGTGCTGCTTATTTGCGTCTATCCACCTCTGTTCCCTAACAGCAAAGATTGGATTGGAATTGTTTCCCTTTTATCTCCAGTGCCCCATTCAAATCTTGTTATAAAATAGGCGTTCAAAAAATATTAGTTAAACAAATGGATAAATGAGTCACTACCAGGAATACATAGGGCAAAGGGAACAGCTGATTTGGAGAGAAAAGATATTATTTGATGTTAGATATATTAAAGTTTAAGAGGCCAGGGATATCTGAAAATTGCCAGCTATTGCTGAAATATGAGACTGGGGTTCAGAGAGATCCAAGGAATGACACAGATTTGTGCCCCTGTACAAAGCTGATCATCGTCAGGCTATGTGAGTTCTCCAAGGGAGAGATGTAGAAAAGAAGAAGAAGGTTAAAGAGTTAGCCAAGAGCTTTTTATTCCATGAGTAGGAGGAAGAATAGGCGGTCAGAAAATGTGGTAAGGAGGCCTCATGAGTAAGATCGTAGTACCTGTGAAAAGCCAATATTTATCACCTTTGATTTGGAATCTTGGTAATTGATTCCTTTCCCCAAATACTCATACACTTTGATCTAGCAATACTGAGAAATTTTCTCAGAGGAATCACTCAAACAACCTAAAAGCTATATATGCAAAGAATTTCCTTACAAAATTACCTATAACAAAAGAGTCATATTTTCCAGAGAAGTCAAGAAAGTTAAAGAGTGAGAAAAGACAAGTGGAAATAGAACATTGGCAGATAAAAAGTCAAAACTTTTAAATTAATATTTTTATTAAAAATAGTATGGAACTGGGCCTCCCTGGTGGCGCAGTGGTTGAGAGTCCACCTGCCGATGCAGGGGATACGGGTTCGTGCCCCGGTCCGGGAGGATCCCATATGCCGCGGAGCGGCTGGGCCCGTGAGCCATGGCCGCTGAGCCTGCGCGTCCGGAGCCTGTGCTCCGCAGCGGGAGAGGCCACAGCAGTGAGAGGCCCGCGTACCGCAAAAAAAAAAAAAAAAAAAAAAAAAAAAATAGTATGGAACTTACTTCTTTCTGTACTGTCTTGTTGAAAACATTGGTTAATGTCACATTGTTAATACAGAAATTTACCTTTGCAAAACATGTCTCTCAACTCTACCCCTCAGTCCATGCCCCATATGCCTTGGATTTCAAGATTTCAAGGTAAAAAGGAAATCTAGATAGGTGAGTAGGAATCCCCAGATGCTTGTTCCTGCTTTTCCTCCTGATTTCATCAATTTAGCTTTGATGAACCTTAAGTCTCTTATCCATAAAATGATTAGAAGTGCTGGAAATTTCTTAAGTCTTTTCTAGCTTTAAAAGTCTTTAACTTTATGGTTCCGAAGTCAAAAGTTTGGAGTCTCCTGATATTTATATAGTTAGGGGAAGAGAAATTTCCCCAAAGTGTAGCTTTGGTAGAGCGATCAGTCATGACAGTTGGATTCAGGTTACTTCCTATGTGATGGTTACAAATAAAGAGTTGTTGATAATAAGCTTTAGGTCTTGTTTAGCACTAGGTGATAAAAACCACTTTTTGGTCTTGTGAGTTACTTTCCCCTTTGATACTGACCACACCTGGGCAGGTGGGGACCCTGTCCTCAAACAGCTGGCTCTGGGTCTTGATTTTCAGTAACCTAAGGCTAATGCTCATGGAGGGTTTTGACTCCCTGACCCAGCATTTCAAACCTCCAAGAAAGATGCTAGAGTGCTAAGAATGAGGTATAGAGGCACTCACCAAATAAAAATATAGAGTGATGAATAAATTATAAATAATAATAGAACATGAAGTATTACCAAAGAATATTTATTTCTCAGCCACATAAAACTTTCTAGAACTTGTTAGAGTATCTGGCCATTTTGGTAAAACCAGGATGTTACAAATAAGTTATCCTACAAAAAATAGGGGTCAGTGTGTTTGAATATCCACCATTTGCTACCCAAGTAACCTTAAAAGTCTTAGAAAGATGTGGCTCTGAGTCACTTTGGAAACAAATATACACAGATATATAGATATAAAGGCAAATATGTACTTTTGGAAAATGAACATATTCTAGATCACTATAGTAGTGTAGGCAAAATGGGGTGTCATGAATCAAATTTGCCCAGGACTCAATTTAATATGAAATCTAAGAGGGAAAAAATTGGTACATAGTTTAAATTTCATTTTAGTATAATTCTGTAATGATGATGATAATGATGGTATGAAATTAAGTACGTTACAAAAAATTTAGGAGACCTAGCATAGAGGCCTAGCATCTTGTTCCTTTGTTGTTATATTGACAGAAAATGATATGTGAGAGAATAAACTATTAAGGCGATTCAGTCTAATTCAATAAATTATATATTGGCACACTTAGGGCAAACTAGACCTTAGATTTTTTGAAACATTTGGAAAAGATGGACGCAATTTTAAAAGTTTGATTGAATTAACACAATTTAGTCAAAATTCAGCTTAATGAATAAAAACTATATAAATTAATATATTGTCCATAGAAATATTTTAAAACTATAAAAATTGATTAAATGAAATGAAACTAATAGCATAAATATGAGCATAAGTAAGTCACACATGTAAAATACTGTCAGCTAGACATTGAATTGTTGTCATTGTGTGCTAGGTGTATGCTCAGTTCTGTATTCACTATATGATAGCATTCAATTCCTGTAACAGTCCTTTGAAGTAGGAACTAATACCCCCATTTTCAGACAAAAAACTGAGTCTTCGAGACTTGCCTCTAACGAAACAGCTGAAGTTTTCATTTGAACTCCGTATCTGCCAGTTCCAAGGCTCATGATCTTAATCACCATGCCCTCGGAGAGAATGAAATAAACACCAGAAATTCATGGAGACAGAAACTCATAATAGTGAGCTGCTTTTATGTGTTCAGGGGAGTAGTTATCATAAAGTATAATTGAATCATCTTTCATAAAGAAATGAGTATAATCTAAAGAAAATCATGCACATAGTATGCCTCATTTGCTACGCAAAATAAGCTTTCACGGATAGTGAATGAAGATGAATCCTCATGGTAGAGAGTTGTGCCTGGTAACAATTTCCAGATATAACACATTATATAAACATAGTATATAAACTGTAGTTTATATAACTGTAGAGCATAAAGAGTCCCTGTTTCCCATGTTTTGTTACTCAGTAATTGCAATTATAAATAGGTAATGTTAAAAGGTATATTTAGTGAAAAATGCAGGCTAGCAATCCAGTAGCTGCTATACCTTTCAGGCAAATGCATTTTTCTAAAGGACACGCAGGTTTTTTGAAGTGGCCCCATCTTCTCATATTGACACATTATTATTTGTAGTTACTTCATGTTTATAAATTATATTGCTTCTTGCCCCATACAAATTTGCACTGAATCTGAATTCTGTTTCCACTTCCACCCCTGCGACCCGGACTCCCTCCACCAGGCAATAGATAGAACGGGGAGAAGGGAGATAAGCAGCTTGCACCAAAGTTTCCTCTATATCTCCCTTATAATCTACACATCCCCGGAAAGAATGCTTAAAAGAGTATGGGAGAAGGAAAAAATATGCAATTCCATCCACGGCACCTCAAGAAGAGATACTGTAGTGATCTAGAATATGTTTATTTTCCATCTAGAATTCTAAAATTATCAAAAGGGCACCAACTTGTTTGGTTCCACAAATAAAATAACATGTAAAGAAGAAGAATGACGGACCAGAATTATGCCCCTTTTAAAAAATATGACTTGCATTGTCTTGTTGTCTTTTTCCAGGGTATCGTTCTGCCTCCTGACTTGGTGATGATCTGTCAAGAAATACAGATAGGAGGCTTTTTACATGGAGTGACTCTTTCCTAACGAGAGCCGCTCCTGTGGCTCTCAGCACCCTAGCATTGCAAACCACACTGCTTGTGACCATGGGCTCTGACCGTGACATAACCCACAGGCCTGCACATTTGCATGTCTCCTATTTCTACTTCTCACTAGCAATCAATTATAGGTTCCCCTCTAAGACCAGGTCAAAAGTTTCTCAACTGCGGAAGACTGATTAATCTCTGGAGAGAAGCTCTCTCCTAGTTTGGAAGCCTCCGTCCTATAGGTACAGTGCTTTAAGCTTTACTGCTGAGTCTCCAAGGAAACCATTGCTATTTGTGACTCTGTTTGGAGCTCAAGAAGTAATTCTTACCTGCTTTAGCAAGACTGACAATGTCATGACAGCTTCAAGAGGCTATCGTTTCCACAATGAGAGATTCTGTAAATCGATTATTAATGAAGCACTGCCGTATTTTAAGTGACTGTTCTTTGAGGGAGCGTGTTTATACTTAATTATTGAAATGGGAACTGTGCAATGGCATAGCAGCACGAAAGTCAGCTATTATCCCCCCAAAACGGTTCAAAAATCAATCTTCATTCCAAAACCCATAATAAAAAAATAAAAAATAGCAATTTATTGAGAAAAACTAAAGGCATCCTGTGTCAGAAAAACTATCATTAGTTGTGCTAAAACTAATATGTACACATTTTTAAGGAGAGATGTGCGTAAATATGCAAAATAATTTTGAGTACTTAGATGAATGGAGAACCCACTGAATTGTCACTATCACTGGTATTATGACATTTGCCCTGCTTCTGCCTGTCACACCAACCATGGAGGCAGCTGTCATTAGAGATATGCATGAATAGTAATAAAAAATCTACCCGGGTTACCATGTTTCCATTCTTTCTTGAGTGTGATCAGCTAGTGCTGACAAAGTTTTGACCTTCTCTAGCCTCAAGAATTTTGCCTATAGAGCTACTTCTGAAATTGTATGATGATGCAGGGGCATTGAGTAGAGGGTAGGAGAGTGGAGTGACAGGAGAACCTGTCTGGTTGACAGTGGTAGCCCCAGAATTTCTATATAAAAGGGACTGGGGCAGAAATATGGATGGATGATGAATGGAGAACTTGAAGTAGCATTCACATAGCATTTTACATAAAGATGAAAAAATACCAGTTGTTTTTTAATCAAAGAATAAATGGGCACTGTTGAAATTTATAGGAAGTTTAAATCTCCTAACCCACCCATCATGCTGTCACTGGCTCTTCACACTTGGTTCCTGTGTTTTGGAAGAATGAGGGGCCACTGAAGTCTCATAAGTGGTGTATGATGTGATCAGCTCTGTGTTTGAGAAAGATGCTCTGAGACTAAGCAGGAGGAGATGTACCACTGTTATCCAAGGAAGAGAGGATAATGACCTGGACTCAGTTACAGTGGGAGCAAGAGGGCAAAGGTTACGACCATAATCATGACTGTCATTTACTATGAGAGGCTTTTTAAACGCCTCATTTTATTTATTCTTTAGAACAACACTGTGTGATAGCATAACCATGTCCATTCTAAAGAGTCTTAGGGATGTGAAGTTAGTGACACAAGTAACATAGCTAATAGGTGATGGAGCTGCTTTATTTTAAAGCTGTGATGTTTCAACAGTTAAAAAGGCAGGTAGCCCTAAAAAAGTAAGCAATTATTAGCATGTAATGGGCAAATGATCCGGGTCGACTCTGAGGCTTCCAGCTAAGTTTATAGATGGATGATGATGCTCCTTAGAGACAGAGAAAAGAGGAAGAGGGACAGCATATTTGGAAGAGAAGGTAATGAGTTCATTCAGGAAATAGTAATTTGTTAAGTCTAGGCAGGATGTGCAGAGGGAGGTTAGCAGAATGTATTAACAGGAGTTTGGCAACTCAGGTCTAAAGATGAGGTTTAGGGATATCTCAAGGTTACAGGTGAAGCTGAAGCCATGGGAGCTGGTAAAACTGCCCATGGATATTAGAGAGAATAAGAAGAGGAAAGGAGAACTGAGGATAGAACCTTGGGAAAATCTAGTTGTACATTTAGAACCAACTGGGTGGTTTATAAGAAGTATAGCTGCCCTGAATTATTCCCCAGGTCAATTAAATCAGAATTTCTAACATGGGGCACAGGCAGAGGCAACTTATAAAAGCTGCACAATGACTCTAATATGCAACATAGGCTGGAACCATGGTCTAAGCAGTGGGCAGGGTGAAGGCAAAGTGATGTGAGGTCTGGGGACCACCAGGAGAGAGTAGCAGCTGATCACAAGCTGAGAGGGGTCTGGTAAAATGGGGTCCCAAAAGAGGCTGCTTTGAGGAACAATTTTATGGGACTGTGAAAGAGGAAGGCAACTGCCTAGATAAATGACTAGAAGGGAAGCAGGGAGTGGGGCTTCCCTTTTCAAAGATTTAGACGGCAAGCCAAAGTAGAGATCAAGGAATATTTGTATGTGGGGGACTAGAGTGGCTGGGAGTGACTGCATCATGTTTGTAGGCTGCGCAGAGCAATCCAGTGGAGCTGGAAAGACAAAGGAAGATGTAAGAGGGAAGAGACTATTGAGATCCTGGAGGAGGTGGATGTGTGAGGACTGAGCCAAGGGCATAGGCTGGTCTTGGAAAGGAGGGAGCACATTTTTCTGCAGTAAGGTGAACATAAGTAAGGATAGATGGACACGGAGGGGAAAATGGAGGGAAGGTCAGTTTGGAGTTCACATCTGACTGTCTTTATTTTCTTGAAACAGAGGGCTATTTGTCCTCTCTCCCCTAAAAATGTGCACCCAGAGGTCTCTCAGCACAGTCTAGGTGGGCTGAATCCTGTGGTGGGGATTTGGGCACCCGTAGCCTCACGACTGTGGTATGGGCACTGAGGGCAAATTCCACAAGTCAAGTTTTAAGATCAGAGGCTTAAAGCCAAGAAGTCTAGATAGAGAGAGGAGACAGAGGTATAGCCTTGAAACAGCTTGAGAAGCCAGGAGACCTGATTAAGTGGTCAAAATGGACAGTAGGCAAAGGGCCCCCAAGCTGGAGGAAGCCAGGGTCTGGTGCCCAGAGTAGCTGTTTGTGGCACTCCTGAAGCTGCTTGCATACTCTTCTGGTGCATTCTAACAGAGTATAGAGGTTGAGCAGTTTCTTGAGAGCGACTGGAATGATGGCAAATTGTGGACCTCAACCTCCATCACCAGTCACCATCACAGCAACCCGGAGCCGGTTGCTTTCAGAGGCACACGGTTTGGTAGATAAGTGCAACGATCCCTCCCTTACAGTTTGCATTGTGACTTTCCCACTCTTCCCTTCGAGAGGTGGAGTCTATTTCCTTTCCTTTTGCATTTGGGTTAAACCTGTGACTTGATTTAACAAATACAGTGCAGTGGAAGTGATGCAGCGTGACTTCTGAACCTAGATGTTAATTGACCTTGCAACTTCTGTTTATTGCTCTGTTGGCAGTCAGCTGGCATGTGAAGAAGCTCTGAATAAGGAGAGATCATGAAAAAGAGGGGAAATATAGAGGAGAGCTGAGGTACCTTGGCTAACAACCAGCACCAAGGCCCCTGACACGTGAGTAAGACCTTCTTGGCTACTGAAGCACCAGTTGAGCCAAGCCAGGCAACGCCATGTGGAGCAGAGACAAGCAGTCCCCACTGAGTGCTGTCTGAATCCCTAACACAGAATGGTGAGCCATAAAATGGTTACTGTTTTATGCCACAAAATTTTGAGGTGCTTGTTACATAGCCATAGGCAACTTGTACTGATAGCATAGAAATGAAAGCCTGGGCCTTTGAGATGGTAGTTCTTTAACTGAAATTCTCATTGTATTGCTTATTCCTCTTGTGACCTTGGAAACACAATAGGTTTTAGTTTTGACAAAGTCCAGTGTATCTATTTTTTAATTTTGTTGCTTTTGCTTTTGGTGTCATTTATAAAAAAACAAAAGAAAACAAAACAAAAAAACTGTTGCTTAATCCAAGGTGACAAAGACTTATGCCTATGTTTTTTTCCAAGAGTTTTATCATCTTACATTTAGGACTTAATCCATTTTGAGATCATTTTTGACATGGTGTGAGGTAGAGTTCCAACTTCGTTCTTTTGCATGTAGCTCTCTAGTTGTCCTAATACTGTTTGTTGAAAAACTATCCTTTGGGCCTCCCTGGTGGCGCAGTGGTTGAGAGTCCGCCTGCCGATGCAGGGGATACGGGTTCGTGCCCCGGTCTGGGAGGATCCCATATGCCGCGGAGCGGCTGGGCCCGTGAGCCATGGCCTCTGGGCCTGCGCGTCTGGAGCCTGTGCTCCGCAACGGGAGAGGCCACAACAGTGAGAGGCCCGCATACCGCAAAAAGAAAAAAAAAAAAAACAAAAAAAAAAAAACTATCCTTTACCCACTAAATGGTCTTCGTACCCTTATGGAAAGTCAATTGACCAAAAATGTAAGGGTTTATTTATGGACTTTCAGTTCTATTCTATTGATTTAAATGTCTGTCCTTATGCCAGGTCCACAATATCCTGATTACTATAGCTTTGCAGTAACTTTTGAAATCAGGAAGCATGAGTCCTCTAACTTTATTCTTCTTTTTCAAGATAGTTTTGGCTATTCTGGGTATCTTGCATTTCTGTACGAATTTTTGGATCAATTTGTCAATTTCCACAAAGAAGCTAGCTGGGATTTTTGTAGCTATTGCACTGAATCTGTAGATGAACTTGGAATATTGCCATTTAAATAGTATTAAGTCTTCCACTCCACTGATGACTATTATGATGAGGACTTATTGCTTTCAAGATTCTGTCTCTGCTTTTGGATTTTTACAACTGATCATGATGTACCTAAGGGTGGATCTCTTTGAGTCTATCATACTTGCAATTCATTGAGCTTTATAAATGTGCAGATTAATGTTTCTCATCAAATTTTAGAATTTTGGTCAATTATTTGAAATACTCTTTCTGTCCCTTTCTCTATTCTTTTCCTGTAACATTCATTATACATATACTGGCACACTGGATGGTGTCCCACAGGCCTGTGAAGCACTGTTCATTTTTCCTTATTCTTTTTCTTTCAACTTCTCGGATGGGATCATCTAAAGTGACCTATCTTCAAGTTTACTGATTCTTTCTCTTGCTTGCTCAAATGCGCTGTTAATGGTAGGTTCCTCTAGTGGGTTTTTCATTGTACCTACTGTACCTTTCAGCTCCAGAGTTAAATTTGTTTCTATTTTATAATTTCTGTTTCATTATTGATATTTGCTATTTGGTGAAGCATCATTCTCATATCTTCCTTTAGTTTTTAGATATGTTTTCCTTTAGTTCATTGAACATATTTAAAGTAGTGAATTTAAGATGTTAACCAATGTTTGGACTTCCTCAGGGACAGTTTCTGTTGAACGAGACATGCTTTTGTGTTTCTTTACATGTCTTACATTTTTTTAATCAAACATTGGACATTTTCAATAATATAATATGACAACTCTGGAAATCAGATTCTTCAATCTCCCCTGGGTTTGTCATTTTTGTGTTTGCGGTTGCTGAATGTTTTTGTGACTTTCTTGAAATAATTCTTTGTTATGTGTGACTGTTGAAGTCTCTGCTTGGTTAGCTTAGAGGTCAGCTAGTGGTTGGACAGATTTTCTTTAAATGTTTGGAAACGGTAAGTCTCCCAGCCTTGGCCAAGGGGTTTTATGTGAGTGTTGGGGTATACCGTAAACATTTAGGCAGGTGGTTTACAACTTTGCCTTAGCCCTCACTTCCTACTTGTTCAGAGACTCAAGGTCATCCAGAGGTGAGAGTTTAGGGTCTTCTCACGTCTTTCCTGAGCATACACACAGCTCTGGGCATGCTCCCAACCCTACACATATGCATGATCTTCTGGATTCCTAAACATATGTGAGGTCTTTTCAGGGCCCCCGTGTTCATCTCATTTCCAGATTTTCTTTGTAAGATTTTTGGCTAGCGTGTTGTTTGTCCCCAATTGTTATTGCTACCTCAGGCAGCTGTGGTGTTAAACCATTACCATTGGTTGTTTTCAACAAATGCCTCCAGAGAAAAGTCTGTTTGCACTGGATGAGCTCTGAATCAGATCAAGTAAAGACAAATCCTGCAAATGGAATTCCCAGGCAGGTCAGATCATGACAGTTCTCTAGGAGTGGACTTGAAGGAACTCCCACCCCATTCGCTCGCCTCTTGTGGCTGCTAGGCTGCTGGTTTTCACTGTGATTGCAGGCTGTTGATTTTTAAAGCTACCACAGAGCTGAGTAGGGGGATTTGAGACCAGCACAAGTTAAAATGCCACAAAACAACCTGTTCATACCAAAATTTCACCTTTTTTTTTCTTGAACAAGTGCTCCCTAGACTGAAATGGGCTTTGCTTAATTTCAAATGCTGAAAAAGTTAACTTGGACAATTTTTGCCAGCATTCTCATTGCTTTAATGGAGAAAAGGATTTTCAGAGGTCTTGATTCCATCTTTCCTACTGATATCGCTTTCTTATGACTTGGGTAATTTGTGTAACCTCTCTAGGATACAGAACTCAAGATTAAATATTTTGGATTATATAACCTAAAAGTTAGGTTTATATAATGGTAAAGTGACTCCAACATAGGACAAGCTTAGTAAACAATGGTTTCATGAGTGAGTTGTTGAAATGGAGGAAAAGCTGGTGTTTATGTTGTAGAGAGGTCAAAGAATATGCCTTAGTCCTCCCATCTCAACTTTAACTCTCTTATGTGGTCTGAGGAAAGAAGGGATAAATTAGCCTAGCCAGAGCAAGCCTGACTCATGGTTACTATGGAGATCCCTAGGACTTGAGATGTAGTGAAAATTCCCACCTGTGTCTGCAAAAATGCTGAGAGACAGAGAAGCAAGCCAAGTATGCCCTGAGAAACTGCAGTTTAGAATCCTGGAGGAAGTTAGTCAAAACCCCATATTTCAGGCCCAGAGGAATGGTTAGGATAAGGTCCTAAGACCAGGGTATGGAAGCTAAGTAGGGACTGGGTGAGTGCTAATTTAGGTCAGAAATAGGGCTGGGAGATTAGATGGAGAGGGTAAGTGGCAGAAAAGGGTTCCAGCATGCTTCTTAGGTCAGTAGGACCTAGTAGCCTGTGTTGAACTAATGAAATGGAGGCTTAAAGGCCCAGGGTGAGAGAAGAGGACTGCAGTATGGGGCATCAATACCGCCTGCAACCTTGGAGAGGGGTGAGATCACTGTGGGGTTGGCCAGGCCATGAACATGGTCCCAGGTCACATGGAAAGGTCATGGTTAAAACTAAATTTTGGGGGGACTTCCCTGGCAGTCCAGTGGTTAAGACTCTGCACTTCCGCTGCAGGGGGCATGGGTTCGATCCCTGGTCTGGACCTAAGATCCCGCATGCCATACACAGCGTGGCCGAAAATTTATTTTTTATTTAAAAAAATTTTTTTTAAATAAATAAAAGGAAAAGGTATATTTAAAAAAATAAATGTTGGAAAAGAGATGAAGTATTAAGGCAGGGAGGAAGAGGCTCTTTTTTCATAATCTTTCCACCCTAGAGAAAACTCATCCTCCTCCTGTGTATGGTAGAAGGAGTAGAAGTGGCTGTCTTTCTTCCTTGCCAGAAGCCCCCCAGCATCCTTTCATCACCTAATTAAACAAACTCATGAATCGGTGAGAAAGGCAGAGTTGGACAAAGATAAGCACAGAACTTAAAGACAGCAAACTGCCCTTACTGAATCCATTATGAACACTTCTCAGTTACACACACCATGTTCAGCTGGTATGCCCCTGGCTTCCTCAACTATCTTTTATAAAGTGAGAACTTTTATTTTTATTTCCTATTTCATGAATTACATATTAACATTTGTGTATAAATTTATCCCCTATATAATAATTAAAAGAAAGACTATAATACTTCCTTTTAAAAAGTATAGCTATTTGAGTTTCTACTTTTAAATAAGAAGTTCCATCAACTCGTGAGCAGGGTAGAATTTTAGAGGACTTTCTAAGTGAGCTATAGATATTTTCATGTTGTTTATTTACCATCAAATCTTAATTACCCACAAAATTTATTGACATGTTGGTAAATGATGTTTTTTCTCTCTTTTAATAAAACCTTTTGTTTTATAAAAGGCTCTGAAAAAAACAAGCTACAGACTGGGGAAAATGTTTGCAAGCCACATAACTGACAAAGAACTCATATCTAGAATATATAAAGAATTCCTAAAACTCAACAGTAAACAAACAGTCCAACTAGAAAAGATATGAATGGAGATTTCACAAAAGAAGATATACAAATGACAAATATGCACATGAAGATACATTTAACAACACTAGCTATTAGGGAAACACAAATTAAGACCTGATATGATATCACTACACATCTATTAGAACAGCTAAAATAAAAACTGTGACAATACCAAATGCTGGTGAGGATGTGAAGAAATTCAATCACTCATACTGCTGGTGGGAATGTAAACTGCTACAGCCACTCTGGAAAACAATTTGGCAGGTACTTAAAAATCTAAACACATACTTACCATAAAACCAAACAATCACACTCCTGGGCATTTATTCCGGAGAAAGGTAAGCTTATGTCCACACAAAAATGTGTACATGAATGTTTGGGGCATCCTTATTTATAATTGCCAAGATTGGAAATAATCCAAATATCCTTCAGTGGGTGAATGGTTAAACACTCTATGATACATCCATGTGATGGAATACTACTCAGCAATAAAAAGAAATAAGCTATTGATTCATGAAACTACCTGGATTGATCTCTAAGGAATTATACTGAGTGAAGAAAACAGTTTCTAAAGTATACTAATACCATATTATTCCATTTACATAATATTCTCAAAATGGCAAAGTTAAAGGAATGCAGAACAGGTTAGTGGTTGTAGAGGTTAGGAATGGGATGTGGAACTTGGAGGGAAAGGTTGGAGAGGGTTGAGTGTGACTACAAAGGAGCAGCAGGAAGGATCTTTGTGGTGATGGAAGAGTTCTGTATGTATATTGATTGTGGTGATGGTTGCATAAGTCCACACATATGCTGAAATGGCATAGAACTGCACACACACACACTCAAATGAGTGCATGTAAAACTGGTGATAAATTGAATAAGGTCTATTGAGTGTACTGATGTCAACTTTCTGGTTTTGATGCGGTACCATAGTTATGTAAGAAGTTGTATAAGATGTAACCTTGGGGGGAAACTGGATGAAGGGTACAGGGGACCTCTCTGTGCTATTTTTGTGACTTCCTGTGGATCTGTAATTATTTCAATATATAAAGTTTAAGATGTTAAGACCAATAACTTGGTAAATATGCTTTTTATTGTCTTCAGGCCCTCTGGGGGAGGTGAAGGTATGAGGAAGGTATGCTACCAGCACCTTGCTTTTTCTTATATCTCATTGCTTAAACTGTGTCATGAATTGTTCAACTGACAGAAGGGCCAAAATCCAGATCTCTGTGCAGGTTCTGTGAGACCAGTGGGAAGATTATGTTTTTCAACTGTTGCTTAACTGCTGTTTTTCAAAAAAAGTTTTCCATACACTCTCTTTGTGGAAGTATTTATTTCAAGATAAAGTGTTTTAAGGGGTGGCAGGAGTGTGGGTATTTGCTACAGCATCCTTTGTGCTTCTCATTATTGTTCCAAAACCCAGCAGCCATTACAGCCAAAAGGCACTGAACCAAAGGCTGAATTTCCAAACCTGAAAGTTCCAGTGCCTATCCTCAGAGATTCTGGTCTGAGGTCCTCTAATAGAATTTAAAAAGTGTCGTGAGGTGATTCTGATAAGCAGCCAAGTTGGGGAACTTCTAGATTAGAGGATGCTGAAGCCCTCCTTCCTGATGTGAAAAGGCAAGGTCTCCTAGAATCCATGTGTAAGATTTGATTTCCACTTAAATGTATTTCCTCATGAGGAAACGTGATTCTTGTGAGATGGAGTATGTACAACCCATCCGGTTTTATTTTGTTTTCTTCTCTTGGTTGTGTGTGTGATTCAGCCATGACTTCTCACCTCATTTCCACTGAGGTGGAACTCCTTAGGAATAGATGCCCTATAATCCTTATCTGTGGTTCTTTCCTAACTTTTACCACAAGGTGTGGAATTCTGGGTAATTCATTGCTTTACATTGCAGTCATTAAACACTTCCATTTTTATAACCTAATTTGCATCTTTCATCAGTGAGAGAATATATTCTAACTCAGGAGCCTACACTAATTCTACAGGTTACTCTAGCAGGTGATGGTTTGAATCTTTTCAAATATTTGGCTGGGTTATTGTAAAGGACTTCTGAGTTGGAGCTACCAGTTGTTTGGTTTGGAATATGGTAACAAGGATAATGACCTTGCAGGCAGTGGAGAGAGGCCATGACCTGGAACATGGGGCAATGACCCAGAAGCTTGTCCTCAGCAACTGGAAAAGTCCATAGTGCTTACCTTTTATATATCATTACCATCTTCCTTCCTCTTTCTTGAGAGTCCCTTGTTCCTTCTCCTCTTGCTTCATATACCCAGTATTTAACCCATTTTGACTTTCAGCTGCTTGCCAAATAAATCTTAATAAAGTCTCAACCCAAGATGATATCTGATAAAGTTGCATGCATGACTCCATCCAGAGGTGTCTACATTTTAAAGGGATGCTGCTGTGGCCTGCTACTGGGATGAAGGAGGGAGAATGTCTGTCTTCATTGCCCCTGCCTTCATTCCCATTTTTTGTTCTACTACTAGTATCTTAAAGGTCAAGGATATTTTAAGCCACAGCAATCTCTAGGAAGTTACCTCTTTCATTCTTACACTTATCCCTTTGATAAAAGTGAGTAAATTTATAAAGGAATATTCTCTCAGAAATGTTGAGAATGACTAAACTCACAGTATGGAATACAAATTATCTTAATTTTCTATTACTGTTTAAAAAAACCCTGCAATGTTATTCAACAAGTTACAAGAGCTCTTCGGTGGAATTTCCTGTATCAGTGCTAAGAATTCAGTAGAAATCCCTTAACGCTATAAGTGAGGGAATAACCTTGGATCTAGTTCAGTCCAGAATCTTCTTTTATCCCATTTTCCAAATTATGCTGATCCTCTTCTGTGTGTCCAGTGCCATCCTTGTTCCATTACCATCTGTGCTGGGATGTTATTTTCTGGTCTCTGAATCCTTATCCTCAACCCTAAAAGTAATTCACAACTATGTGCCTTATACTTCCCATGTATGGTCTCATTCAACCCTTAAACAATCCAAATGCAGTTATTTTATACATTTATACTTTTATATACATTTTATAGATGCTGAAGTACAAAACATTTAAGTAATTTCCTCAAAGTAACACAGTAAATAAGCTGGAATTTAAACCCAGTTCTGTGTCATGTAATATTTAGTATGTAAGGTGAACATTGTAAAGCCATCATTCATCCTAGGAATTAAACACCAATGGTGCTGTTGAAAGAGTCAGTGTTCTTAAACCATTTCTTGAGGATGACTCCTTCATGAGCATGTTCAATCTTCCCTTTAAGAGAACTTTTTGAACAATTTCCAGAGTTTTGTTACATGCAATACCTTTATAAGATGCCCAGCACTATACAGTCATTAGCTTTGGAGAAGTGTTTCTGGCAGTGTTTGCTTGGGCCTGCAGCTCTGCCTTTCTCTCTCCCTTGCTCTGAGTTTCTGTGTTTTGCCCCTCTACACTCGTTTTCTAACCCAGGATGGCCAACTGGTGGTAAATGTAACTTAATGATTGAGTTCTGAAAATAGAGTCTCCATTGAGCTGAAGCGTTGATTCCATGGTGCTGCTTTGGCATGCTAGGAATGGCTCCCAACCAGGTCTGTGTCATAGCCCTTCAGTTGCCAACTTATCAACACAGAATTTCCCTTTTGCACCCATAATCTAATCATCTTGTATTCACTTCTCTCCATGTCCTTGGAAGTGTGCTTGTTTTGGCTTGTGTGATAAGCCCAGCCATCAGTGGTCCATAGACATTCAATATTTTTACCTGCTATTCTTTCCTTACCATGTTTCATTAGCTCCAACCATCAGGATCCAAGGCAGCAAGATTGTTAAGTGATTGAACTCATTTTCTTCGTTTGCTGTGGTGTCAGATTTCTAGCTTCTTTATAAAACTAGCTCAGTCATGTGGCAGGTTCAACTGGAGATTCCAGATGCAAATCATTTTTTCCACCATAGACTATTTCAGTCTTAGAGTTTGAACTGTAAAGTTGGCAGAAAATTTTTTTGTAACATGCCCTATTATAGTGACCTGTAAAATGAAAAGATTAAAAGATTAGAAAAAAAAGCCTAGTGATTTTTATTCTTCATATGCAGGCAGACAATATAGTTTTCTTCATAAATTGAATATTTGCATAGCACTGAAGAAATTTTTCTATCAGCTTTTTCTATAACAATCTTCAGAGTACCAGCCAGATTTCCAAAATGGACAATATATGGAACGCTTTCATTTTTCAACTTTTCTGAATCCTTTTCCTCATGTTCAGTTACTCATTTTTCTAATTTAACATCTAATTCCATTTATAATGATTGAATTTTTATGTATTAAGAAAAAAACTTGGCACTACATGTATATGTTTAAAGGAAAATGGTTAATTCATAAATAGGATGATAATTTGATATTTATGAAGCGCCAGCTTTATCTATTAATATGAGAATTCTGCAATTATCATTTAACTGTTCTTTGAAATTTTAGAAAAATGGCAAAAAATAGGGGCTACTAAATTTCACAGTTAAAATTCAAGAATGGAAAAATCATTTTGCATAAATGAGTGTTTAGATACATGTTCCTCTGTATTGACAGAAGTACTGGAATTATGAGACTTCACTTTCAAACTGAATATTGTGTTCAAATATCAAACTACCAAGCAATGACTATTTATGCTCTAGCCTCCTACACACAGTAGGTGCTTCTGAATGAATGAAGTTGGGTGATCAGTTGAAAGATACTTTGAAAGGGAAACAGATAGGATAAATGTTAAGGAAGTGATTTTACATTACCTATTAAAGGAAGTATAAAACTATGTAGATGCCTTCCCATTTGTTCTAGTTCCTATCACTGCATAATAAAACACCCTAAAACATAGTGGCTAAAAAGAACAACCGTCATTTATTTTGCTCACAAATCTGCAACTTGGGTAAGGACAGCTCATTTCTGCTCCACCTGGTTTCAAGTAGATGGCTCTTCTGGGAGCTGGAGGATCTACATTCAAGAGAGCTTCCTCACAAGTTTGGCAAGTTTGTGCTGGCTATTGGTGCCCATGGTGAGGCTCCCCCTGCAGACTTCCCAGTGGGCTACTGGGTCTTCCTCACAACATGGTAGCTAGGTTTCAAGAGACACAGAGTAGAAGTGGTCAGTTTCTTAAAGCCTGAGCCCAGAAACTCACACAGTATCGCTTCTTCTATATTCTATTGGCTGAGGAGTCACAGAGCCCGATTCATGGTGAGGGGACATAGACGCCAGCCCTAGAAGGAAGGAATGTCAAATAATCTGTATACCGTTGCATTAAAGTGAAACCCAAGCATCTTCCCTCAGCCTCAAGGCCTTAGGGATTGATCGTCTTTTTTTCTGTAAAAGCCAGATAGTAAATATTTTAGGTTTGCTGGCAGGTAAAACAATCTCTATTGCACCTACTCAACTCTGCTGTTGTAGTGAGAAAGCAACCATAGGCAGTATGTAAACAAAAGGAAGTGTCCGTATTCCAATCTAATTTTGTTCACGGAAATATGTGGCAGGCCCACTGGCCATTGTTTCCCAACCCCTACCGTACATGACATGCCTCCTCTTACCTCTCCATTCTCGCCTCTCCTCTGCTTACTAAGCTCCAATCACACAGCTTCCTCTTAGCCCCTAAGACAAAAAGCTTGTTTTGCCTTGGGGCCTGTCCACACCTATTCCTAATAACATTTGCCTTGGCCTAAAAACTACATCCTCAGCAAGTTCTTCACTAATTGTACCTTACAGATCTCCCCTCGCTATTTATTCTCCCTGATAATTCTGTATTCCCTTAGTAGCGCCTTGCATCTTATAATTTACATATGAATTTGTTTTCTTCAGCATTCCACTAATATTTGAGTGTTGACTGTGATCCAGGTGTTCTAGACACTGGTGCTAAGTTGATAAACATGGCTGACAAAGTTCCTGTCCAAACAGGACAAACATTCTTTATGGAGAATCATAAAATGAACAAGAAAATATCAGATAGTGTTTAGTGCTATCAAGAAAATTAAACAGGACTATGAGAGACAGGTCAGGGAAAGCCTCAGTGAAGAGGTGACATTTGAGCTGAACACGAAACTATAAGGAAGCAGCCAGGGAAAGATTTGGAAGAAGAGATTTTTATGCAAGGAGGAAAGTCCATGGGGCATGTGGGGTGTGGGTGGGAGAGTGAAGCTTGGCATGAGCAAGGAAACAGAGAGAAGCAGTATGGGTGGAGCAAAGTAAGTGAGGGGAAGGACACTAAGAGGTAAGGTCGGAAAGGCAGGAGCCAGATGTTGCAGGGCCCACACACCTAAAGAAACAGTTCAGATTTTATTCTACGTGTCTACATGCATTAAACCTCCACCAGCATGTATGGAGCATGTGCGTTGTGTTGGGCCCTGTGTTGAGTCTTAGGATATAACAGTGAACATGTTGCATCTCTCATTTTTTTAATTGCAGTATAGTTGATTTACAATGTTGTGTTTATTTCTGCTCTACAGAAAAGTGACTCAATTATACATACATATGTGTATGTATAAAAATGATGAAGGAAGCAATAGAATTTTTTCATATATACATTCTTTTTTATATTCTTTTCCATTATGGTTTATCCCAGGACACTGAATATAGTTGCCTGTGCTCTACAGTAGGACCTTGTTGTCTATCCATTCTATGTGTAATAGTTTGCATCTACTAACCCCACACTCCCAGTCCATCCCTCCCCCACCCCCTGAGTCTCCCATTAGACTTTGTGCTTCACAAGGGCAGGGATTCTTTCTTTTTTCTCATCACAGTGTTCCCAGAGCTTGGCACTTAAGAAGCACTCCATAAATATTTGTTGAATAAATAAAGGCATGAATGCATGAATGAGAATATTTTTGAAATTTTTTAGCATTGTAAAGGTATTCTCAAGCTCAAAAATATGAGAGACCTGATATAAATCTTCATAAATTTGTTATCACTAAAATATAACTTTTTTGGGCTTCCGTGGTGGTGCAGTGGTTGAGAGTCCGCCTGCCGATGCAGGGGACACGGGTTCGTGCCCCGGTCCGGGAAGATCCCACATGCCACGGAGCGGCTGGGCCCGTGAGCCATGGCCGCTGAGCCTGCGCATCCGGAGCCTGTGTTCCGCAACGGGAGAGGCCACAACAGTGAGAGGCCCGCGTACCGCAAAAAACAAACAAACAAAAAAAAACACTTTTTCTCAGAACTGTGATGGAAAAAAATTATATGAAGGAAGCGATAGAATTTTTTTGAGAGCAAATAGTTATTCAAGTTGGACTAAGCATAGTGGGAAATTTTCCTGGGTCTTGAGACGAGAGCCCTGGCTCTGAACAAGTCACACCCCCAATTCCTATGTATTTCTTGAGTAACATTATTTTCCTGCTTTAAGCCATGGATACCAGGGGAAAGGCAGCTGTAACACGTTTTAGTGAACATAATACATTGTCACTATAAAAAGTGTTTGCTGTTATGAAACATTGTTTCTCACTTCATTTCACATAATCATAACCCATTAGGCATCTCTGTCTTTGACCTTCAATAAATATCTGAGGACACAAAGAAAGCTACACATGATATAATGGATTTCTCCACTTTCAATTTGTTGGAGAAAAAAAGACTTCCCTTAGGTTCTTTGATTCTCATTTGCATTTCTTTCTTTCTAGTGTGGTTACCCTGTTCAAAGGACACACTATTTTTATATTTGTATCTTAATTTCGTCAGGTTCAATGCAAACGATTACACAAATGTGGTATTTAACACGCAATTTCTTAGCAGTTGGCCAAACTGCCAGCATTTCAGGGGACTTTTCCTTTTCTCAGTGCGTGGCATTGGGAGATCATTCCACAGATACTTTCAACCCTCTCTAAAATAAAAGCCAACTCACTCTCATTCTCAAACTTAGTATCTTTTACTCTTGAATTGATTCCTTTTTCTTTTTTTCTGCAAACAAAAGTAGTTTTGCCCTCTTTAATGTCATGGTTTTTATGAGCATATTTCTAGTAGGCTTGATCAATAGTTTTCAACCAGGGATGATTTCATCCTGCAGGAGACCTTTGGCAATACCTGGAGATATTTCTGGTTATCAGAACCCGGGAGGATGGAGAGGAGGATACTGGCATCTAGTGAGTGGAGCCCAGAGATCCTGCCAAACACCCTACAAGGCACAGAACAGCCACCCACAACAAAGTATTATCTGGCCCCAAGTGTCAATAGTGTGAAGTTTGAGAAACCCTGAGCCAGATTAAGATCTTGCCTCCATCTTTTTGAATAGATGGTTGCTTGCAATAGTTTATATGCTTTAAAAGCACTTGGTAATTCAAATCTGTCTTCGGGTTCCCACACAGTGATGAGCAAATCAGCTCAGAGAAGGTTAGTAGGGCTTGGTTCCCTCAACCTTCTACCATGAGTGGAGGTCAGATACCTGTCCCTGAGTTTATGAGAAGAAGCCTAAATACTAGGGCTCTGTATGCTTAACACCCTGTGCCACTAGGGGGGTCACAGTGAGGTGACTGAGCCTCTCATCTCTTCCTCTGGTAGATGATTAATTATGAGAAAGGTCTCTGCATGAAGTCAGAATTTTGTCTGTCTCCTAGAGTAAGTTGTCTGTGTTCAGGAGACATTTCTTTTTTTTTTTTTTTTCTCGGTACGCGGGCCTCTTCACTGCTGTGGCCTCTCCTGTTGCGGAGCACAGGCTCCGGACGTGCAGGCTCAGCGGCCATGGCTCACGGGCCCAGCCGCTCCGCTGCATGTGGGATCTTCCCAGACCGGGTCATGAACCCATGTCCCCTGCATCGACAGGCAGACTCTCAACCACTGAGCCACCAGGGAAGCCCAGGAGACATTTCTTTTGATTCAAGCCACCAGGAACTGATTATGCTTAACCCACAAATGCTCTGCAGAGCACGCCTTCCCAGGCAGGTGAAAGCCATGAAATTTCACAGGTACTGTAAAGTGCTAAAAATTTGGATGGCAAATGCACAAATACTGCTATCAATATCCTCAGGCTTAGAGCTGCTATTAACATCAAGTGTACGTACTATGACTTTATTTCCTAACATACATAGATAGTGCTTAAATGTATGGATTTATTATCACATTTGGCATATTTTATTTATAGCATAAGAAAGGTGAAACATTCTACAGCATTGCATGTTAAGATTAGGATTTATTGTCCAGGAATCCTTGAACAATTTTATCAAAAGCCCATTTCTAGGTGGTGTTTTTCTGCAGTAAATCATACAGCAAGAATCTATCAGTGGACACCAGGAAGAGATAAATGAGTGTAGAGGAAAGAGGGTCATCACAGATTTTTTTCTGTATCATGGCTTGTCATTGGCAGAAATTCATTTATTATGGTTCACAGACGATTTTTTTACCTACTTGCTCTGTTTTCTGTTCAGGGTGTTAGCTAAGATAAAATGAAAACCTGGCAAAATGTAAGCTATCAAAATCCATGAAGACAGACATAACTTAAAGATCATGAGACACAAAGAGTATCGATTTTTTTCCCCTCTTCCCATGTAACTGCAACTTTCAGGGGAAATATGTTTTTAAATGTAAATATTTTAATTTTTAAAGTAATTGCTCCACTCAGGTTGGTAGTATAATTACTGGAAAAGCAACTTCCATTGCAGACTAGAATTTTCCCTCCAGAATGTTCCTTCAGTAGAAAAGCAGTAGGAGTATCTAATAGTTGTTGAGTAGTTTTCAAGCACTCCCTGAGTGAGTTTTCTGTTCTTTTTTTTTTAACATACCATATCTTATTGAATCTGTCATCAGGACTCTGTAATTTGGAACAAGACCAGGTACATAAAGAAATACATGCTAACTGCCAGGCTAAATATGAGAACAACTACAGATGAATTTCCATTTGATTGAAAGAATTCAATAAAATATAGTATTTCAGGTTTCTTTTTTAAAATATATTTATTTTGGCACTGCCTTGTCCCCTTCAAGTTGTCTTGGCTAAGAAAAAACTTGCAAAATATGTTTCCAGCTTTTTAAAATGAAACACTAGCAAGTATACATTGAATGAGTGCTGTATTTCCACAAGCATACTTAAAACATGTTTGTTTTTTGGAAGGGAGGCTGTGGAGCTCCCATCTCTACATACTCTGGGATGGAGGTTCATCAACTTGAGATAATGCTACATGACACCGTAGAGAGCCACTCGCTCTCCACATCCCGCCACAATCCTAAAGATCCCCCAAATAGATACTAGCTTTAAACATAATCTAGATGAGCAATAGAGAAAATATAGGTAGATGATGGCTTTCCCAGTATATGACCCAGAAGAGGTCCCTGGCCTTCTATTAAGAAATCCAGAGCAATAGAGGTTCCCATCTCACCTCCTTCCTGAGCAGGTGAGGACAAGCCCTCCATCTGGGGAGCTCATAAACCTGCACACCAGCCCTGAGCTCACAGACAAGCGCCAGTAGCAAAATGGAAGTGAGTACTTCCTTCCTGTACCTTCTCAAATACAATCTGCCACTCTGAAATACTTGGTGGGAGAAATTGGATAGAATTTTTTAGTCACAGGTAAAGTACGAGGGACTAGATCGGGCAAGTAAGGTACTTGCCTGGGGAGGCCAAAATTTAAGGGGAGTAGGGGTGCCCAAAAGCTCAGTCACCAAAAAAATATTTTAATGACACTCTTAAGTGTTAAAATCACTGCCTAAAAATCCACAATGAGTAAAATACCCATATTTTAAATCAGACAAGATCAGTATTATTGATTTTTGTTTTGCTCTGATATGGCTCAGTGTGGCCCTGCACCGAATCCACTGAAGTGGAAGGGGACATTAAAGAAAGCCAACTGTCATATTTGTAACTGCAGTGGGTCTGCTTTGACAAGCTGGACATCTTCTGGAAGCAGGAATTTATCACATGTTAATGCTGTGAAGGTCATGCTTGGGAGCAGCACAGAGAAGATTATGGAGAGAGTCTAGTCACAGGCTCTAATCCTGGTCTGTGACTCACCAGCCATGCAACCTTGGGCAAGTCACTTGACTTTCCCTGTGGCCATTTCCTGATCCATAAAAGAATGTTGGAGAAAAATCAAGGTTTTGCAATATTTCTGGAACCTACCATATCAACGAAAGATATGTATATTAAAATAGATGACTTGGTCACTGAATTGCATTTATTCAAGGTTAATCTGAATTATTATTTTGTTTATTCTCCTAATAAAAACATTTCATTAGATTAGCTTTTAAATCCTTTAATCTGGGTACCAGAAAGGCCCTGAAATCAACTCTGAGCGCCAGTGGTAAATTCCGTTCCACTCCTGCCAAGATTATATCTGTTTTGAGGACCCATAAAGGACTTCCAAGTTTATGGATTCTGTGCCTTTAATAAACATTGTGCATGTTTGGTTCTTAAAATACGGTGTGGTATTAGATGACTCATTCTTTTCCAGGTTAACAGTCCCTTCCTCCGGGGATCTAGGTAGAACTAAACCTGGGGAAGTGATCAGAGACACTGGTCATTGCTAGTCACTTTTAGAGTGAAGCCCATGAAAAAGAAGATTCGTGAAGACAGCAGTTTTACATCGCATAATTGTCTCAGACTTCTCTAATTTGCCATGTTAATCGAAATTTACCCCAGCATTAGTAACTTAAAATTCTTTTTAAATTCATTGTCTAATAATTATCCCATCTCTTCCTTCAGCATACTGTGGTACTTCACTTATAGAATTTTGGACAGTAATTTTTCTTTATTTTATTTTTTTCCAGACAGATTTTTTATTTTTTATTTATTTATTTATTTTTGGCTGCGTTGGGTCTTCATTGCTGCGCTCAGGCTTTCTCTAGTTGTGGCGAGCAGGGTCTATTCTTCGTTGCGGCGTGTGGGCTTCTCACTGTGGTGGCTTCTGTTGTTGCAGAGCACCAGCTCCAGGCACGCGGGCTTCAGTAGTTGTGGCACACAGGCTTCAGTAGTTGTGGCACGTGGGCTCAGTAGTTGCTCTGTAGCATGTGGGATCTTCCCGGACCAGGGCTCGAACCTGTGTCCCCTGCATTGGCAGGCAGATTCTTAACCGCTGTGCCACCAGGGAAGTCCCATCATTCTTCTTTAAATGTTAGCCAGTATCTTGAAAGAAGGAGTGTGCCCAGTTTTTTTGGCATCAGTGGAGTATTTTTTTTGAAAGGAGTACATAATTATGAATGATAAACAATAGAAAGCAGACATATTTCATTCTTTTTTGGGAAGGTTACAGTGAACTAAGAAAACTTGAAATATTGTACCAAATAATCACACTTAAGGCATCTGTTGTGCTAACGTCATAGAAGGGAGTCTAATTGTGTGTGTATGTGTGTGTGAGAAAGGGAGAGGGAGTGAGGCCACACATGGGTGTGTGAAGATCTCAGCTTACTTTTCCCTTCTTCCCCAGTGACCCCAGAACTGTATCTTTTGCTGTTCTTTGGTTATGACCCCTGCTCCCCATTTACTCAGTTAGAAGGCTTATCATCAGCACAGGTATATCTGAAGGCTTTATATGCTCATCATGAAAACGGAGATAATAATTCATGGAGCTGATAATCCATGTGGTGTTTGATTGTAGTGCCAATGGGGAGAATTTAAATACTTTACCATTTTTAATAACTTAGTTCAATTATTATAAAGAGAGTGACTGATAGAAACAGAGAAGACTGACTGGACTCTTAACCCATTGCAGGATGTAAATTAAAGGCTGTCTTTGGCTTTTTTAACTTAGTCCAGACATTTTACACAATTATTGTCTCAACAGGGTAGAAGAATAAAAGGAGCTTGCTTCCTTTGCACATATGTTTTTCTTACAAATGGGGGTTGGAAGAGAGGAGAGACAGAGAGACAGAGAGACAGAGAGAAAGAGAGAGGTATTCCAGGTTGTTACTTTGGAGAATTAACCTGAAAGGGGTATAAGTTACATGGTTGTTTTAAGTATCCCTCATGTTAATTTATCCAGGTATCTCAAGTAGGCAATAAAACATTATGAATCTAGAGGCAGAAAAAGTTCCCTTTGTTATCTAAGAAATAAAGTTGTGTCTTGGGAGGTGACAATAACAAAAGGAATGTTCTTCGAAAATAACCGTTTGGTCATTCTGATCAATAATTTTTTTTAAAGATAAACAAAATTACAAGCCGAAGAGATATTGACATATTATATTTTCAGCTTCTTTGGCTCCCTTCTTGGGCTGATGTTTAAAGGATTAGAATGAAGCTTACATTCTGTGTGTTTTTGAAACTTCCCACTGATCAGCCTCTGAGAAAAATTCACTGGTGTATCATGTTTCTAACATTTAAAGATCTAATTGGGATATTGTTCTGTACATGCTGTTAGACACTGTAGTGACAAGAAGAGTCCTAGCCCACATTGGCCGGGAGCCAATACATACCTTTCCTGAACAAAGTGCAGGATAATTAAAGTGCAACTACCGAGAGAGCACCTCAGAGCACACACAAAAATAGCCATCAGTAAAGTGTTGGAGATCACGCTCCTTGGGAATCTCAGGAGCTCATTGCTACATTCACTTTCCTTTTCTTTTCAAGTACAGTTCATCAGAGATATTTTCTTTTTTCCCTCACGTATTGACTATTATGTGAGAAGTTCTCAATTTTAAAAAAATTAAACTAATATCCCCGTCAATCATCTCTGCAAAATTACCTAAAGAACACTGTTAGGAGATCAAATATGATATAAAATTTAAGGGAAACGAGGCATTTTAGAAGCTTCATTTTAATTACAAATGGAGAACTAAGAACTAAATAAAATGCAGGGGGTATTTTTACATCAGTCACAATTCCTATTCAAACAGCCTATTTAAATGCGCGCAGGCCTTTCACGCAGAGCCACTCAAATGCCCTTGCATAGCAGGTTCTGTGAGGAAATCAGGAAGGCGTTGGGATTGTATAAGCCTGCAACATGACCCCGGGTAAGCTCGGTTACCTTTCTAGCGTAACCATTTAAAAAATAGTTTTTCCATTCACTTTTTAAAGCCACAATTTTGTGCAAATCATCAAGCATTGGGAACCTCTGAGGAGCTGGTTCGTACGTACAGTGAAACCTAAAGGATTTACACTGGAACTTCCCAACACCACTAAAGGGAACAATGCAAATGAATCCCTTTTGCGGTGAGGGGGAAATGGGATCCTTAGAAAGCTTCCCTATTCAATGAAACCTACCAATTTTTTACTCTTAAAATATGATTCCATCCACAGGGCAACTTCAGAATGGTTTCCCCACATTTCTTTAGATCATGTGTAAATCAGGGGCTGTTAAGCAGATACCACGGGTAAATCATCCATATTTTATTCCTTCTCTTTTTATAGAATGCATTTGCAAGATCAATTTCTGATTCTGCAGAACTCCCTTGACCAGGTTAAACTCTAGCTGGCTTGCTTTTTTATTTTGTTTTGCCTTTCCCTAAGTGACCCTCTGGAAACGTGATGATAGTCTAAGTTCAGTACACAATCGTCTGGCAAGGTCAAATGGAGAGTTATAACAGACAGGCGTCTATTTATTTACACATGTTGCTGTGCTATGCTGGGTTAACCTCAACACATTCAAGTTTTTAAATCATACAACTTGCTTTCAAATCAACTTCCTCACGACAGCTGAAGGATTCGAGTCAATAGCTAGCTAATGTTTTTTTAAAAAAATTAAATCTCTTTATGGAGTCACTTAATGATTGTTAGGAAGCTTGATGCAGCCCCCAGGTGGAAGACTGCCTGCAAAGCATAAAGAATGAGCTGCTCTCCCTCTGCCACAGCCTCTGCTGATTTACAACCACTTTGTGTTTGATGCTGGACAGGATAATTTCATCAGTCTCCAACCCTTGTGATCACGTCCCAAAATGACTCATCAGGTGAAGCCCTGGCGGAAGATTGCTTGTCACCTGTAGGAAGTAGCTGTCTGCTCTGAGTACTCTCTCCTCATAAATGTAATCATCTGTTAGTTATTCATTGAGCTATACTTCATGGGCTCGATGGAGTGGCAAGGGCAAGGGACCAACTCCTCGGTGGGGAAACGCTTAGAAACAGCGCTAGTGCCCATTGTATTTTTGTTTCTTCTCTGTCATCTCTTTCTAATGTTGGGAGGGGAAGTGTACATCTGCTCATTTTTGATGGTTACAAAGGAAAATATCCATGTTACTACATTAAAGAATATTTTCTTAATTTTTAAAAATTTTACCAGTGAGGAAATGGACTTGGAGATGGTAATTTGCCAAATGTCAAATGGTTGGTCAGGTTTGCCTGATTTTCAATTCTTTATTCTTAACCAATTAGCAGTATTCCAGAATAAATCAATGTTTAAATGAGGTGATACAATTGCCTCTCTTACACTTTTAAGCCTAATCTAGAATGAAATAATTTATGTATTTAGGCATCATGTTTAATTCAATCCAATTCCTAATTAGCCACTTCATTAATTCATTTATTGACACAAAACTACATGCTGGGTACTAGGGATCTGATGGTAAACAAGGTAAATACGGCCCTTGCCCTTATGGGGCTCACCCGAGGGGCAGGTTATACTGTAAATTGCTCTAATGCCTGGATGATTACTGCCTATAAGGGCCACAGGGAAGTCAAGGGCCGTGAGCTTGTTTAATCAGAGTGACTGGAGAAAGCCTGCAGAGGACAGGCCACTTGAATTGGGCCTAGATAATGTCTGCATCCCCACATGGCACAGAGCTTTTCAAGGGCCAGCATGCACCAGAGCCATTCACAACACAACCTAACTTGTCCCAAATCAGTGCATGATTTCTCTAGTATATCTTGGGAAATTTTGGCAGAAATGCTTCTGGGACCTATGCAGTGGGGTTGCCTTGGCAGCTTGGGGAGGGAGAATAGCAGAGCCTGGGATGGACAGGGAGTTTAGAGCTGTGCCCAGCAATCCCACTCACGGAGTTTGCTCTGGATCAGTCTCTTTATCATGGGATACTGAGTGGTGCGTGAGACACAGGTATAGGAATTTGAGGCAGAACCCATGCTTGAAGTTAGAATTCTTGGTGAGTTTCAAACAGGATCTCAAACAGCCTGGTGGGTCCTCATCCAATTTGATTCAGGGTGCTGAGAAGCATTCCGGGTCTAGGTAGGTACAGTCCGGAAGCAGATCTGAAATGCAATCAAGATGTACAAGGAATCTTTTTTTTTTTTTTTTTTTAATATATTTATTTATTTATTTATGGCTGTGCTGGCTCTTCGTTTCTGTGAGAGGGCTTTCTCTAGTTGCGGCAAGTGGGGGCCACTCCTCATGGCGGTGCGCGGGCCTCTCACTATCGCGGCCTCTCTTGTGGAGCACAGGCTCCAGGCGCGCAGGCTCAGTAATTGTGGCTCACGGGGCCAGCTGCCCCGCGGCATGTGGGATCCTCCCAGACCAGGGCTTGAACCCATGGCCCCTGCATTGGCAGGCAGATTCTCAACCACTGCGCCACCAGGGAAGCCCCTGTACAAGGAATCTTATTGGTTGCCATGGTGAGGATTAGATCATGTCCTGGGAAGGACTGAACCTGTGGTTGGAAGGGCTGAGCCTGTGGTTGGAAGGCCTAAACATGGAAACTTCCAGAGCCCTTATCTATTCCTTTGCTTAAAATGAACTTTCCCAATGCTTGTAGGTTGATCCTTCTACCCTGATGAACTGGACCAGAATATCCTTTCCATCAATAATTTTGTTTTAATAATTGAATTCCTGGTGCACGAATTTGCTTTCCAGATCAGCAAATACATCTTTGTCACAGTTTACTCTCTGTCCCCAGAACTGTAGGCCTTTGGTTGGCATTTTGCTCAAACTCTTACCTACAAAAAAGTGAAAATCAGTGCTCCTCATGAGGGAGTCATTCTGATGTTCTCTGGAAGACCTAAGACTTTTGCCATAAATAATACAACCACATCAACAAATGGTTATTAAGTACCTAGTACATTCATGGTGTACTAAAGGCATGGTGCCGTAAAGGTTGGAAGAGTCACCGGAGGCATGGCATGAGTTTACCTCTGGATGCTGCAGAGTATGGAATTTACTAGTACTTTTTTCTCATATGGACCCAAATACACCTCTGTGTGGCTAGATTTTGTTCACTTTGTAGTATGAGAACATAAAGTAAATTACTTTTAATTATTGGGTTCTGAGGCATTGAAGATCGGTAATTCTGTCACCAAAGACGGCAGTGAAATGGGGGAGAATGACACAGGGGTAAATCATTTCCACTTACTTACATTCATTAGAAATTGCCAAGTGGATTCAATTTTTATTCAAAAAATAAAAGTGTTCCCAAGCTGGGAGGTGTCATGGTCAGCTAAGAAGAAAAATTTTGTGATCAAATTAAAACACAGAATGCTGGGGGGAAAAGTTTATTATAGATGTTGTAACGAGTTACTTCCAACCATAATGTTCCTAGTAGGCACCAGAGTAACAAGGGTTTCCTTTTAATAAGGTTGCATCTGTTTAACAAAACCATATCAAATGAAGATAGAGAGAATGAAAAAATAGTATCTTTGGCAATGAAGCAGTCTTTTGTGGCACCACTGCCATTGGCCATAAGCACAGACAAAGTAGAATACTGGCATCAGGGATCTTCTAAAAGCAGCCCTGGAAGGCATAGATTTGACACAAACCAAATCATGTATTCCAGAATTGCCTTCTGTAGTTGTGAGACAGGTAGTCCACCTGCTTCAGCTCCGTTTGGAGAGCACTGACTCCTCTGAAGCATGGCAAGTGTCCCAGCCTTCCCTGGAGGAAGATGAGTTGGTCCACTGGGAAATGATCTTGTAGAAAACAAGTCTAATGGCTGTTGGTAACTTAGGTATGGAGTTCTGCAAGACAAAGGGAAGGCAGTTTTTGCAAAATGAAACAAATGTCAAGAGTTCATGGGAAATCACACTTTAAAAATAGACCATGATCTCTTTCTAAACAATTATAACTTAAATGAAGAGAAGAAAGTAATTTGGACATTCCCCCACAAGAAAAGGAGATGGAGAGCTTTCTTTACTCTTTAACAAAGCTCCATTGTTTCCTTATGATTTTGCTTTATGGAGTTTAAATTAAAGGGAAGCTACTCTATGGCAAAGCAAATCTTTGTTTTAAAACACTTAAGTAGCACCTATATTGGAGAACTTCCTCGAGGGCCAGTGCTTGTTCTGAGATGAATTTTTTTTTTAATTGAAGTATAGTTGATTTACAATGTTGTGTTAGTTCCTGGTGAACAGCAAAGTGGTTCAGTTTCATATTCTTTTCCATTATGATTTATTACAGGATATTGATTATAGTTCCCTGTGCTATTCAGTAGGAACTTGTTGTTTATTGAGGCGAATGTTTTTAAATTGGAAATATTTCAAATCATTATCATGTAAAAGCAACTACAAGGCAAGAAGTAAACTACCATTAATACCATATGATTTTAAGTAAAGAGTGTCCCAATAATCTTAGTGAAATCCTCTCAGACATCCAACTTATACAATGAATTGACTTCTCTTTTAAGCACCCAGAACTTACGAGATATGTACTAACCTTGGGACAAGAAACAAAATGATCATTCACATTCTCTTGCAGCATCCTGTTAAGGAGCTAACCTATCCCCAGATCTTCAAGGGCTAGTTGTCCCAATTGTTCTCTTGACTCTGGGATAGAGAATCTCTAAGTAAAAAGTTGACTTCCTTGGTAGGGATTGTAATCTGGTACTTTCAAAGTGATTTTATTAAGTTTCCCACATAATTATAATTGAAGAAAATATAAGGTTCATTTTCTTAACACATCATTACAAAATCCTCCACTTTCAAAGCTGTTGTTTAAAAAAGGGAAAGTAGCCTTTCAGCAAAAACTACGTTGGAAAGCATTATAGCATATAGAACAGACATAAGACTTTTTGATTTACTGTGTTATAGGAAAGAAAAATGAGAGTTTTAATCTTTTAAGAAATACTTCTGAGTTTCTCTATTTCCATTTTCATGGAATTTCATGAGGACATCAATATTAATATCATGGTGGCCATGAGCCATATTCCAGCAGTGTATGGACTATTTATCTTTTTCCTTTTTGCTCTTTTATTTTGTAATGAAAATGTATTAAATGCAAAAAATAATTTCATCAGTCAGTTTTTTAGATGTTTAAAAACATAAGGGCATTAGAATTAGCTTATCCAAAATTGTACACAATTTTTGGAGGAATATTTAGTCCAAGTGAGGGTGATAAGCACTAAGATCCTGTAAGCACAAGATGTAGGAGCATAGAGCAAAGACTCAAGAAAAGTCTCATTAAAGAGACAAAGGGTAAATTAAGATTTGAATGATTGTGAGTTAGCCAAGAGAAGAACTAGGAGACAAAATATTCCAGGCAAAGGGAATAGCATGTTCCAGAGCCCAGAAATGAGACTTAGCAGTTTATTAGGAGATTTAAAGCTATAGCGTGCTAGGAGAATGGCAAAGAAAGGACTGAAGGGATAAATGGTTCAGAATGTGGACTTTATCTCAAGGACAACAGTGGTTGTTGGCTTTTAAGCATGGGATTGGCAAGATCAGACCTGCATTTATTAAGATCAATTTCATAACTGCGCAGGGGGTGGATTGTTGTGGAAGATTTGAATAAGCAGTTAGGGAAAAAAATGCAAGATATTTTATTTAAAGCACAGATTAATGTGAAAAAAATTATGAAAATTTGGACAGGGTGCAGATTCTCTCTGGCCATATATAACATACCCAGGAACTGTGTGATATCTATCAGGAGAGAAAGCACTAAAAGGTTTAAAGCCTAGAGAAACATGATGGCTGAATTGTTACTCTTGTTGGTGAGATCATTCTGGCATTGACAAGATTTTTTGCCCTTTATCTATTGCAACTAAGAAAACACCCCATAGTTAGTAATATAAAGTTACTATTCATTTCATATGCTCACAGTCTATTGGTCAGGAATTTGAGCAGGGTTCAGTTAGGAGATTCTACTGCTTTATGCGGCATCAACTGGGGTCACTTGGTAATATTCAGTCAGTGACAAGTCTGGATAGGAGGGCCAAAAAAGATTTCACTCACATGTTTGGTGGCTTGGCCAGGATGGCTGGAAGGCTGCATTAAGCCAGGCCAGTCTGTCTCTCCACATAATTTCAGGATGTGTCCACATGGTCTCACCAGTTGGGTGTTCAGACTTCTTACATGGTGACTCAGGGCTCCAATAACAAGTGTACTCTTTTCATTTTGACCATTTCAGTTCCAGCTGACATATTCCTTTAAAAACTTTGTGGAATTTTAGTATATCAAGTTATATTCCACTCTACAAAGTTCTTCAAGATAGGTCCTTCTCTACCTTGGGCTCCCTGAGAAGCTGCTGCAGGACAATGCCTCTAAGATTCTTAGAAGCCTATCGTTTAGTTGAGAGAATCTTGAGGGAACATTTTTAAGCTCTTTAGAAGACCTTTTGTCTAGCTGAAAATATCGACAAGTTTCATCTTTCTGAGGTTTTAACAAAGAGTTTTATTATTTCATCCTTAACTTCATCTGTACCCTGAAACATTTTATTATGCTGGAATTCAGTCCTTGCCCCAAGGCCATTTCTTACTTTGAGAATCTTTTGCTATCTTGAGATAGCAAATATCTCATAGCAGATATCCTGGGCCCTCTACATTGCCTCTAAATACCACTCAAAAACTGAACAGTTCCTCTGAGAGTTTTTATCTTCTCATGCTTTATTATAGGGAGATACACTTCAGGTTTAAAAATATATAATGGCTCAAAGTAAAGGAATGGAAAATATGTTCTATGCAAGTGGAAACCAAAAGGGAGCAGGGGAGCTATACTTATATTAAACAAAATAGACTTTAACTCAAAAGTTGTAAAAGAGACTAAAACGGTCATTATATAATGATAAAAGGATCAATTCATCAAGAGGACATAATAACCATAAGTATAGATGTACCCAACATCAAAGTGCATAAATATATTAAGCAAATACTAACAAATCTGAAGAGAGAAATAGATAGAAATATGATAGTAGGGGACATCAATACCCCACTTTCAACAATGGATCGATCATCCAGACAGAAAATTAATAAGGAAATGTTGGACTTGAACTATACTGAACATTCCATCCAACAGCATCAGAGTACACATTCTTCTTAAGTTCACATGGAGCATTCTCCAGGGTAGATGGAATGATAGGTCACAAAACAAGTCTTAGGAAATTTAAAAAGAATGATATTGCACCATGTTTCTTTTCTGACCACAGTTCTATGAAACTAGAGATCAATAACAGGAGGAAAACTGGAAAATTCACAAGTATGTGGAAATTAAACACCATACTCCTGAACAGCCAATAGGTAAGTCAAAGAAGAAATCACAAGGGAAATAAAAAATTATCTTGAAACAAAAATGGAAACACAACCTACTGAAACTTATAAGCTTATTGTATGCAGCAAAAGTAGTCCTAAGAGGGAATGCTTACAAGGAAAAAAGAAAGCTCTCAAATAAGCAACCTAATTCTACACATCAAGGAACTAGAAAAGGAAAAAATGAAGCCGAGAGTAAGCAGAAAGATGGAAATAACAAAGATCAGAGCAGAAATAAATGAAATGGAGACTAGAAAGTACTACAAAAGATCAACAAAACTAAGAACTGGTTTTTTGAAAAGATAAATAAAATTGACAAATCTTTAGCTAGACTGAAAGGAAAAAGAGAATGAAGATTCAGATAAATAAAATCAGAAATGAAAGAGACATTATGACTGATACCACAGAAGTACAAAAGATTATAGAAGACTGCTGTAAATTATATGCTGACAAATTGGATAACTTGAAGAAATGGATAAATTCCTAGAAATATACAACCTACCAAGACTGAATCATGAAGAAACAGAAAATCTGAACAGACCAATAAGGAATAAAGAGATTGGATCAGTAATCAAAAACCTCCCAACAATGGAAAGCCCAGGTCCAGATGGTTTCCCTGGTGAATTCTACCAAACATTTAAAGAAGAATTAACACCAATCCTTTTCAAACTCTTCCAAAAAATTGGAGACAAGAGAATACTCCCAAACTCATTGTATGAAGTTAACATTATCTCATACCAAAGCCAGGTAAGGACAATACAAGAAAATAAAACTAAAGGCCAATATCCCTGATGAATATAGATATAAGAGTCTGCAAAAAAATATTAGCAAAATTAAACTCAACAAGATGTTAAAAGGAGCATCACCACGATCAAGTGGGATTTATCCCTGGGATGCAGGGCTGGTTCAATATACACAAATCAACAAATGTGACACACCACATTAATAGACTGAAAGACAGAAAACATATGATCTATTGAGATGTCAATAAATGCAGGGAAAGCATTTCACAAAATACATGTTTTCATGAATTGATGAAAGAAACTTTCAACAAATTGGGTATAGAAGAAATGTACCTCAAAATAAAAATGCCATGTATGGCAATCCCACAACTAACTTCATACTCAATGGTGAAAGGTTGAAAACTTTTCCTCTAAGATCAGGAACATACAAGGGTGCTCACTCTCAACTACTCCTATTCAACATAATACTGGAAGTCCTAGCCAGAATAATCAGGCAAGAAAAAGAAATAAAAGACATCTAAATCCGAATGGAATAAGTAAAATTGTCTTTGCTTGCAGATGATATGATCATGTACAGGGAAAATCCTAATGACTCCATCAAAAATAGTGTTGGAACTAATTAAGAGATTCAGTAAATTGCAGGATACAAGATCAACATACAGAGCTCAGTTGCATTTCTAAACACTAACAGCAAACTAACAGAGAAATAAAGAAAACAGTTACATTTATAATAGCATCAAAAACAATAAAATGCTTAGTAATTAGTTTAACCAAGGAAGTGAAATGCCTGTACACTGAAAACTATAAAACATTGATGAAAGAAACTGAAGAAGACAAAAATAAATGGAAAGATATCCATGTTCATGAATCAGAAGAATTAATATTGTTAAAATGTCCTTATTGCTCAAAGCCATCTACAGAGTCAATGCAATCCCTATCAAAATTTCAGTGGCATTTTTCACAGAAATAGAGAAAACAGTCCTAAAACTCATATGGAACTACAAAAGACCTTGAGTAACCAAAGCAATCCTGAGAAAGACGAGCACAGCTTAAGGCACCACACACCTTGATTTCAAACTATATTACAAAGCTATAGTAATCAAAACAGTACAGTACTGGCATAAAATTAGACACATAGACCATGGAAAAGAATTGAGAGCCCAGAAATAAACCCTGGACCCAAGAATACTCAATGAGGAAAGGATAATTTCTTCAATAAATGGTGTTGGGAAAACTAAATAATCACATGCCGAAGAATGAAATTAGACCCTATCTTACTCCACTCAAAAAATTTACTTGAAATGGATTAGAGATTTAAAAATAAGACCTGAAACCATAAAACTAGAAGAAAACATAGGGTAAATGCTTCTTAACACTGGCAACAATTTTTTGGATATGATACTAAAAGGACAATCAACAAAAGCAAAAATAAACAAGTGGGCCATCATCAAACTGAAAAACTTCTGCACAGCCAAGGAAATCATCAATAAAATGAAAAGGCAGCCTACAAACTGGGAGAAAATATTTTTGAACTGTCTATCTGATAAGGGGTTTATATCTAAAATATATAAGGAACACATACAACTCAATAGCAAACAAAAATTCCAACTGAAAAATGGGCACAGCAGGACTTCCCTGGTGGTCCAGTGGTAAAGAATCCACCTTCCAATGCAGGGGACGTGGGTTTGATCTGTGGTTGGGGAACTAAGATCCCACATGCTATGGGGCAACTAAACCCACGTGCCACAACTACTGAGCTCGCATGCCTCAATGAGAGAGCCCACGTGCTGCAAACTACAGAGCCCACGTGCTCTGGAGCCTGTGCGCCACAACTAGAGAAAAACCCACGTGCCACAATGAAGAGCCCACACACTGCAACAAAAGATCCGGCATGCCACAACTAAGACTCAATGCAGCCAAAAAAAATAAAGAAAATAAAGAAAATTTAAAAATGTAATAATAATTTAAAAAATGGACAGAGGACCCGAACAGACATTTTTCCAAAAAAGACATATAGAGGGCAAACAGGTACATGCAAAGAAGGTCAACATCATTAGTCAGCAGGGAAATACAGATCGAAACCACAGTGTGATATCAATTCACACCTGTTAGAATGACTATTATCAAAAAGACAAGAGATGACAAGTGTTGGTGAAAATGTGGAGAAAAAAGAACACTTGTGCATTGTTGGTTCAAATGTAAATTGATATAGCCCTATTTTCCCACTTGTAGTGACTGTTTTATCTATTTAGTCTTATTATGTTGTGTAGATTCCTATGTGTCACCTCAAATCCTTAAATAGATAAACCAAAAAAAGAGAAATAATTCTGGACATACATTTATTGTGATGTTTAAAACAAAAGATGTTAAGACAGAGAATTGTATTCTTGTTTACTTTCTTTCTTTTAGAATTACTGCCCTTAAAAACAATCATCTAGGGACTTTCCTGGTGGTGCAGTGGTTAAGAATTTGCCTGCAAATGCAGGGTACACAGGTTCAATCCCTGGTCTGGGAAGATCCCACATGCCGTGGAGCAACTAAGCCTGTGCGCCACAACTACTGAGCCTGCGCTCTAGAACCTGCGAGCCACAACTACTGAGCCTGCATGCCACAACTACTGAAGCCCGCGCACCTAGAGCCCAAGCTCCACAACAAGAGAAGCCACCACAATGAGAAGCCTGCACACTGCAGCAAAGACCCAACACAGCCAAAAGCAAATAAATAAATAAATTTATTTAAAAAAAAAAGAAAAAACAATCATCTGAAAACCAAAATACAGAGCATGACCCCATGAGTGTTACCATAGAAAATGTAGGAGGCTTTTAGTTGATAAGCATGCAATGTGCCAATCCAGTTTGGTCTCAGACAAGTTGGAATTTGTTCCTAATTTTAGGTGGTGACTGGAGGGGAAATATGTCCAAAAACAAAGTAAAGAGGGAAAATCATGCTATTGACTTTTTAAACTGGCTTCAGAGGAAGAGTGGTGAAGTGCTAGTCACCAGGAAGGGGGATTTGAAGACCTGGATTCCAGTCGTGTTTCTGCCATCAGGTGACTGAGTGTCCCTGAGCAAGTCACACAGCCAGGGCACCGGTTCCTACCCTTTCCATAGTCTCACACTCCAAAGGTGAAGGCTGGCTTCCATGTCCTCCTCAAGCTCTCTCTACTTCCAGCATCTCTTTCATTGCATTTACCATGTGGGTGGAAACAGTTTGTTTATGTGCCTCCTCCAAGTCAGCTTCTCCTGAGTATGTGTGTTTTTCACTCAGCTTCATATGTGTAGCTTCTAACACATAGTTGGTGCTCAATAAAAAAGGGACAAATAAATGTATGAATGAAATCACTTGTCAATATATCTTTCTTGGTCTCAATTTCATTTACAGAATAAAAGAAGTAACTCAGCGAATCCCAAATTTCCTTCTTTGATTCTGCCACACAGGCACCTAATACCTTTTTAGACCATAAAACAATCAGTCCTTAAAACATTTTCTTACACTTAGAAGCCATGTGACTTTTCAGTCTCCATTTTGAGTGTTGAGACATCTAACAGGTAGTAAATCAACTTTAATCTGAAAGTGACCACCTGGGGAGAGAGAGAAAAGTGGACACAGCCCTTTATACTCCCAGGACAGATCAACACTTCCTGCATTTCCTTCTGTTTCATTATACCCTTGAGAAAAATGATGCATGATAGAAAGAAACACAAGGAGGCTAGCATTTGGAAAGGAAAACGCAACAAGGTGGAGAAAAAAGGATCAGAAGCCACTGGAAAGAAGAGTGAGTCTAAGGCATGTTTAAAAGAAGAGAATTGTGGTCAAGAATACGGCTCGGAAAATGGAGGGAGGCTGTAACAGGCATTTTGATCTACACTTTTACTTACAGAGTAAATCCATAAAATGTGTGAAGCTTCTTGCCTTTTTGTCACTAATACTTTATTGGAGCTGCCTCAAAATGAGAGTTTTAACAGAAGCACTTTAAAAAAGATTGAGACAAAATGTAATAATTGCACACTCAGGCTTGTAATTTCAGAACTTCATGATGCTAAGGACTCCAAACATGCTACTTCAGATTTGGATTCCTTTTTACTTCTTCATGAAAAGTCTAATCTAGTCAGATTGGAGCTGATCGCTGTTTTTGAGTCATACCAGTAAATGGTTGGAGTTCCATTGTCAGAGTGGGAAAACTACTTTTTCCATAATTCAAAAATAATTGAAAGAATGTAGCTCAACAATTTTAAAGTAATGAATTTTTTAAGATAATGGTTCAGTCCAATCATAGAAAATTCCAGTCCCAAAGGATTCTTTTTTGAGAAAATAAAGAGGAAGGAATCGATGAGCAAAAATGGCGTGTTACAGCAAAACCCATCGTTTTTAGCCATCTGTCACATTGCCTAAAGGAATATAGAATACATTTTTAAAGGGTATCTCTGTTGACAAAAGTCAAGAAAAAATGCACTCTCATGCATCAAAAGGAGTCACAGATAAATTGTGTTGCGTTTAATTGTTCAGAGTAGATGCGAAGTGGATGAGGGATGGGGATGGGGGGAGAGAAGGGGCTATATTCCTCCTGAGGCACGGAGGACATTTATTTTCCTGTATTTTACAAGTGGTTCACATCAGCCTAAAGCAGAGTGTGTGCAGGCCCTTACCTGTCTCTCTTAGAGAAAAGGAAGGGAAAGGGATTGCAAAAAAAAAAAAAAAAGGATGGTAAGTAGAAGAGTCACTTGTGCAGCCCTGGCCTCCTGTCATTTCTCCATTGTAAGCGGTGTCAGATCCGTCACATTAGGTTGCCACCACAGGGTGCATGCAAATGGGGGAGCACAGAACAGCCACCACCTGCGCATTCCAGATTGTTGGCAGGTACATTGCAGTGGACTAAAACAGAATAATTACTGGAGATAGAGTTGGCAAGTACAGTGTACGGGGGAAGCATTCAATTGCACATGAGTATGATAGGTGAACTTAAAAAAAAAATGGTGGGAAGGGAGGTGGGAAAATTCCCCTTTAAACAACAGACAGCTGGCAACTCTGATCTTCCATTTTGTTTCCTATGAAATAAGAAAGGCTGACCTGTGAAGTCAGATGCTAGCAGATTTTGGACAATTGATTTAAACAGGGGACATAAAGAGTAAAACTGGGGTCTTGAGAGAGGCTTCCTGAACACCGAACGGAGTAAGCCCTCAAAGGCCAGAGATGCGTAGGGAAATGTGTCATAACAACACAGTACATGAGGGTGTGGTAACCACACAAAGCATGAGGTAAAGGGTGGACCGTTTCTCTGGGAACACTGGGACACTTATTTTATCTATCAAACATACAGCACTTACAGGTCAGTCACTGTTCGAAGCACTCTACATTTGTTAATTCATTTAACTCTCAGAGCGACCTTATCATTGCTTTTCGGAACTGTGTCATTTTACTTGCAAAGCAGAAAACTGAGTCATGGAAAATTAAGTGACTTGCCCAAAACTAATTAGCTGTTCAGTGGCAGGGTGGAGGATTCGGCTCCGGTCACCTAGCTCCCGGGTCCACACTGTAGACCATCACTCTGAGCTGTCTCCCAATGAGAATATATAGGGACGCTAAATGGGATGTTGGTAGAGATTCAGTTAGAACAACAACAACAAAATGATCATTTAATGCAAGTTATCTAAATTATTCAAAGTGAACAGCATTATCTTCCTGAATGTGGTTATTTGAATAAAAGTTATTTTTTTCTTTGTAAATCTCTGACAACATCCCTTTTATCAGAGTTTTGCCAATGGAATGCCTGAAACATGTTATGACTCCTCCTTTAAAAAGCTGAAAATATGTACATATGTATGTTACATATTTTCCCTGAATTGCAGTGTGTGTTAGGCTGGGGGGATCTGCCTCAAGGCTATACAGAGTCCACTTGGCCACTCGTGGGACAATTGGCATCTCCCTAATTTTGTCATATCTTTTGAGTCACTTCTCCTAACAGTAGCACTTTAATGTTTCCTACCCAGCGTCCGTCCTCCTCTATCTTCCTAACAGAACTCCTCATTTTCTCATATATTTACCCCCAAATTAGTATATGGCTTTCCCCTGGCAATCATTATTAATCCAGAAATAGGCTTGTGACTTAAGTGACCCTAATTAGGATGAAGCAAAGATATTATATTCCATGGCTCTTCCTCGTTTCTCCCCTTCCCCCTCGACCTCCTCCCTCCCCTCTCTCTCTTTCTCTTTCTGTCTCTCTTGAGGCCAAGGAAACATCCAGTCCCAGTTACTCCTGGCAGCCATCTTACATCATCTACAAGATAAATCAGCTGAGTACAAAGCCTGAGAACTGCAATTGGGAGAGAACTAGGTCCTTGATGACAGCATTGTATGGCTGACTGTAATGTGCCTTACTCTACCTTTGAATTTCTAGTCTTGCGGGACAAATTTCCATATTTTCCTGTAACTTGCAGCCAAAACATTCTAGCTAATGCAAGCCCTGAGACCTGCACTTTCCCTACCAGCTCCATTTAGGCCCTTAGCAGCTTTGACACTGATCTCCAAATACTTCTGCATCTAGATTTTCAGCTGTGAGCCCCTTTGAATCTGGGAACCTCTTAGAGAGGCTGGAGTCTTGAGCTAAAAGCAGCAAGTCCTGAAACTCCCTTAAGATACTCTGACAGTACTCTCATGTGTTCAACAAATCATTATTGAGCACCTACTACATTGCCAGGCATGGTCATAGGCACCAGTGCTTGATATCACTTTTATTGCACATAGGGATCTTTCATAAGGAAAATATTCATGTATGTGTTGCCAACAAGTGTATACATACCTTTATTTTCAAATCTTTCTTTTAAGCCGAATATTTCTCCTTTTCCAGTCTTATTATAACTTACTCAAATGTAGTTTATCTCTAAACGGTACAGAAGCCAGGCCTTCCTTTTAGAAAAATCACATTGTTGTCTCCTTCCAGTTCAAACTTCATGGTCTACTTTGTTATGGAAAAGATATTCTAAAGTTTAAAATGAATATCAAGAGCTCCATCTGGGAAGAATGAGGAAAAGTCTACTCCCTCCTCCCTTGTAAAAATAGGAGTTGAGATGATCATCCTGATTCATTCTATGGAAGTGAACTCTTATCCAAGGTGTAAGGAGCCAATTTCCCTGCACGCCAGAAGGAGCCATACCTTCTGTCCTTCAGGATGTTCTGTCTCTAGACACTTGTCATCATTCCTGGACAGCTAGTGTAAGGAAGTTGGTGCATTCCTTTACATGCAGTGGGACCAGAAATGACCATCAAAGGGAAGAACAACCTCTGAGGCAGGAATTCACAGGCGTGGGTTAGTGGTTCCTGCCCACATGGAGTTTCATCCTTCAACTTTACAGAAAAGGGAATGATTGATGGAGGGAAGAGCGGTTTATCTTTGCTTGAGCTGGAGCTTTAAAGTGAAAGCAGAACCCCTGAGGCCATTTTGTCGGTAGAAGCAGTAATCATTAAAGACATTTCCCAAGGGAACGCGGGAATCGCTGCTGAGTTTTAGGAACATGGAGCTTATTTACCCTTGGCCAGTTTTTCCCCTCCATTGTCAACCTTGCAATTCTTAGTGTTACTTTGTTAAGGGATTCTGCAGGTCCCATTGACCCTTAACCTACATGGAAGACCTTGCAGAATTTTTCTCATTTCCCTCCAACAGGAAGACTCTTTGGAGACTGATGGAAATGAGTATCCTCAGGCAAAGTGATAACATAAGGAGCTACCAGCACTTCTGCTGTGTCTCCAATAAGGGCAAATAATATGTAAATCTTGCCAATGCCTGCTCTATGAGTTAAGTAACTGATCAAGTACATCCAAACCAATTCCCAGCATGGCAAGAAACAGTTCCCTTTGACTTTCTGAGGAAAGTTACTGTTGTTCTTCTACTTGCCTAAACATTCTTACAGTCATTTCTTGACAATTACTCAACTGGTTCCTTTAAAATATTATCAAGGTAAAAAAATTTTAAAACACAAACTCAACAAAGCTCCCATTTTCCTATCTAGGAAAATCGTGGAGCTTTTTAATCACGGAGATTTAACAGGACTGTCTTTTTATGGTCCCTGACTCCATCAGAAGCAAGACATAAGGCAGATTAAGAAAGTTAAATAGAAACGTCAGACACATGAGGAGGCAGAAGAGGATGGTATTGTACATGACCTGAGGAAAATGCCTGCCTTGAGGCTCCTGTTGGCTGGAGTGATCGAGGAGGGAGCTGTGAAAAGACCTTGACAAAAGGGTAGGGGATAAAGAATGACCAATGAGAGAAAGGGTGTTCTAGTCAGGAAAGAAGAGTGTCAATGAAGGCTCCTTGGTGAATTGCCAGCATCCCTGGACCAAGGGTGGGTTGAGCTGGTATATATGCTGGTGCTGCTGACTTGAGCTTTGAGTGTGAGATTCAGGTGTTTACATGTGTCTTGCAAGCACTGGGGAGACACTGAACACTGCACAGGGGAATATTATGAAGAGTGTGGAATTTTGGACTGTAAATCTGGCAGGTGTGGGCAGGAAGGGTTAGAAGAGGGAAGACAGGAAGTGATTGCAGAGGCCATAGGGTCCTAAATCAGGATGGTCGTGGTGGGGAGAGCATGAAAGGAGGTAGCAAGATGCTGACAATCAAGCATCTTCCCTGTGGAGACTCACTGAAGTTTTCATATTTCTTCACTACATTTCATAGGAAAAAAAATCACAATATTGTTTCCAGCAAGTTCAAACTGCAGAACACGATAAGGCTCTGATGTTGTCAAACCTTCTGAAGTGTAATATTAAAAGCTTATCAGTTATATATTCAGTATAAACCAGCAACCTTTCCCTTCATTGCATGTAATATGGATAAGTAAAATGTGCATCCTGTGTATGATTTGTGTATAAGTACATCAACAACAACGTATAAAGAAAACAAATCTAAAATTTAATCAGTGTGTCTGATTATAAACTGTATGAATCCGTAAGATAACATAAGGTAGAATTTTCAACATCACAAATCTCAGCGTTACAGATATCAGCCTTTAAATTAAACTTTTGTCATCAAATCAGGTCATAAAATGTCATAGCCTAATTCTCTACTTATGACTGAGGGAGTAACTAAGGAGAGAGAACCGATTTCCCACCTCCCATGCTTGCTTCTCCCTTCACATATCTCTTGATGATGGCAAAAGCCATATTGTGGGTTACATGGTGGCGGAATGAGACTTTCTTAATCTTTTATCTATTCTCACACACATAAATTAGAATGAGGCGAAGGCATTTTAAAAGACATTACTAACTGCCAACCTGTCCAACCCATTTGCTTCATGCCCTGCTCTATGCCCTGATTGGGATCACAAAACCCAAAGAAATATGGAAAAGAGTCATCAAACTTGACAGATGGGAGCAGAGAATAAGGAGAGACTCTTCTTTCTTCCCCCCTCACACCCCTCAATGTCACTCCCAATGGGCTGGGCTTCCTCTTCTGTAGGGAAAATTCATTACAAACCTTAAAGAAAATCTTTTCAGCTAAGTTCCCATGTTTAACTCTTAAGATGCAAAAAATACTTTACAGTTAGGGAAATTATTAAACCGATAGCTTCTTAACGCAGATATCATGTTCTGTTCATTTAAACATTCTTTTTCTTTGCTGTCTCCCCACAATGCCTACCTCAGACCCTGGCAAATAGCAGGTACTTGATTACTATTTATTGACTTGAGTTTCTGAATCATATCTTCCTAAAGATATAGATTGGAAATATATGAATCAGGTGGATTAATCAGGAGTGAAGACAATTTTAATAAATTATACCTCTTAGCTTTCAGTTTTAGTAAATAACCACTGTAAGGGTCTGTTGGAAGAATGCCCTGGGCCATATGTTTTAGACAGTGGCTGATGCTGGTATATCCTTATAGCCATTACAACATGGATTTGTGGAACTGACAAAATGCAACAGAGGGTGAGTCCTTTATTGAGTGGCCCTCAGATGGTTAATTTTGTTTGCTGATGGCAGATACTGAAGCTACAAAAAAGCTACTCTTGCTGTTCAAAGAGCCTTTTCAATTTTTAATTTGACCTGGAGAATTACATGGTCTATGATACATGCAGAGCAGCAGTTATCTCTCCTTATCAACTTCTCTGGTTGCTTTCAACCCATCTTGGCTGAAAGCAGCTCTATTGTAGGTACTTTTTCTGGCTCTAGCTTACATGTGTGGTTCAATGACAAGATTCCTGATAAACTGGAACAGAGAATGAGGAAATGGCCTTTTAAATGATCAGCTGATCATTCACTTCTCTGGATTTAGTTTCTGCCTGACAGCCTTATTAAAGTTAGAGAGAGTCTCACAAAGACAACTTGGGGTTTGTCTCCCGGGTCCTGGTCAAATAAGAATCCTAGACTTTCCCAGCTGGAAGGCCTTTTTAGAGGCTATCTCACCCAGCTTTGCTATTTTAATGTAAGGGGACTGATGCTCAGAGGATTAAATGACTCACCCAACGTCATGCAACTCATGTTAGAATCAGGATTAGAATTCAAGCTTGTTCGGGGCTCTTACCTTGCTAACATTTTTGCTGATTGATGTTAGGGAAAGCTAGAGAAAAAAAAGAAAACAGAGATACCCTAGTTTTTCCATGGCTTTTTTCCAAGAGTATCATTCTCAGGGGAATTATTATGAGGTTTCCAGGTTTCCTTAGTTAGGCCACTACTTTAAATAGATGGGGTCCTGAGAAATACACTGACTGTGAATTTGGACTTGGGTTTGAGTTCAGTATATAACCATCTCTGTAATTTATTGAGCACCTATCTTATGCTAAATATTGTGCATATATTATTTTTATCTTCACAATGAATCTAGAAGGTGGTATTATTAGCCCTATTTTGCAGGTGGAGAAGCTGAGGCTTAGGGAGGTTGAAGATCTTTCCCAGTGTTGTGCAGGTGTTCAGCTCCACTGTCTGATTGATTCCCAAATCCCCATTCTTCCCCTATACAACATTACACTTATTATTGGGTCTTCAAGCAAGTTGCTTAATGTCTCAAAACAAGTTTCCTCAACTGTAAAATGGATTCGTTAATATTCTTCCTAGCATTGGTGTAGGATGAAATGAGAAATAATGTATCTAGAGTACCTGGCTTTGGACTTGACACAGAAGACACTCAACAAAAGTCCATTCCATACCTATATTCCTCTCCCCTCTGATTTTTTCAGTAGGATTTATATCCTGAACGATATTGACTCATTGAAAAGAGAAAATGGAAACACTTCTAAGGTGTCAGACAAGGTCAGAAGTGGATTAACATTCCAGATGATAATCCCAATCTGCCAAAATAACCTAATGGCAAAATTGAAATTGCAGAGAATTGGGCTCCAATCTTGTTCCCTGTGGGTGAAATAATTGAATCAACCACAGTCAGAGAAAGCACGAACTTGAATTCAGCATCCTAAGTTTAAAATGCAGATAGTGTTCCCAGAAAAATGTGTTCAACATTCAGGTGAAATGTTGGACAGTGGATTTTTTTTGTATGTCCCATTTATTGATCCTTCTTGTATGTTCTATACAAAATGAAAAGACGCAGGCATATTCATATAATAATTCCAAGTACACATCACAAAGTATCTGACAACTTCTTGAAGCAATATGCATTCTTTTGTACTACACTTCTGAAATTATAGTGTAAGTATAAACGTGATTCAATTTATAAAATTTCAGTTTGCATGCAGTACTTCAGAGATACATCTGTTGTATTTAGCCAGGAACTCTTTTTACAGTTGATGGCAATCAAAGAGGTTTATATTAAGAGGATATCAATGAAAAGAAAATACAAATAAAAAGAATATCATGCTTGATTCAGCCCCACAAAGGAGAGTGGAGGACAGATAAGGAAAAATCACAATGGTATAAAACAAGATCAGTAAATTTTTAGAATTAGTAATTGACCTTAGGAAAAATCATTATACAAACCCCTGAATGAAAAGGTGTGTGTTTATGGCTAAAATCTGAGCAGACTGCTTCATTTAAACATTCCATCACACAAGACTTGAGAGAAAGATGACTACCAAACAAAAAGTGCTTTTGTTTAGAAGAGTATAAGTTGCAGGGGGTCTGTTCATATTTATCATTTATAACTTTTTCTATTACATAGCACAGTGCTTTTCCCATAAAGAGTACACAATAATTATTGAATGAGTGAAAATAAAGAAGACGGTCTAATATGTGGTAGAAGAAAAGTTTACCAGAGTGCTACTAAATGATGATTTGACCCAAAATATGCATGGAGCAAGGTTAAGAATTCCAGAGGGTGCTGGTATAAGTTAGTGTCAGTGTGCTGGTTTTCCTGAGGGTAAAACAGGATAGAGAAATTTGCCTAAGCACATTATAGGCTATGACGTGGCGTACCTAAGGCATAGCATCCTTTTCCATTCTATCCCAGGGTCTGCCTGATGTTCTTCCCCATGGCAAGAGGTAAATTATAGCTGCCTCATGTGTTTTTAAATAAATTCCCTATAAAATATTCCAAGACCCTGACTACAAGTTACCAGCCATGGAGTGAATTCTGGACAAGTCACTTGACTAATCAATAGAAATAGAAAGTTCTCTGGAAAATTAAGGGATGTTCCAATTTTGCTTAAACAATGATTTTATGACTTCAAGTACTTTCAAAACCTTCTATTCAATTAATCAGCATACATTCTCTAATTGAAAATACATTTTTCTTATAATAGGGCAGTAATCAGGTTGAGTAGCTTATATACACAGGATTTGCCTTTATAAAAGTCCTCTCTGTTTAGTGAGCTGTAGTTCAGGGTGGCCAAGCTACCCCACCCCAGAAGCACACTGATGCTGTTGGGAATCGGTGTCCTCTTCACAGGGCTCCGGATTAGGTTGTGATGAGAAATCTGTGAACTTCTTTCCTTGTATGTCCCTAGTCCCTCTCTTCCATGTTGCAGGTCATCCCCATTTTTACTACTCAGGAATTTTCTCCATCTTCTGGGCACTTAGCACGGCATCTCTGCTATGCTGCAGTCTTCCCTGGCTTGGCAGTGGGATTCTCATCCTGTCCCAAACTTGCTTCCACTAAGTGCTGGATGAGACCTCTAGTGAGGCTGGCTCCCAGTCCCTACTGGGCATCAGCGAGCGGCTGGACTCTTCCTTTCTACCTGTATCCTACATAGCAGTTATAGAAAGGAGCAGCTGCAGACCAGAAGCAGAGAAGACTAGCATTAATGAGTTTCCTTTGGTGGGTTCCAAGGGCCTGGACATAAGGACAAGGAGGAAGGAAGCTTTTCCCCTTTTAAGTTATACAAATAGAATTAATCTGTTGCAGCAGAGGAGGTAATTCATCAAAAGCCATCTACGGGGACAAAAGACTAAGTTTTTACTTACATTTGAGCTCCAAATTGGCCCAGTGCTTTACAACCACTCTTTGGTTAATCCTTATCAGGATTGTTAAAAGAGAGGTAGGATGGGGTGGTGGGGGGGAAGGAATTTCTTTCTGGAAGCCATAGAGGCATTTAGTTTCCTGTCTCAATGATTCAGAAGTGTTAGTCTTGTCTCCCCAGCTACAGTGCAAGCTCACTGAAGGAAGGAACCATATCCTGGCTGTGGTAGGCAGCATTCTAAGATGGTTGGTGATCTCTGCTCCCTGGGGTCATACCAGTGGCATCCTAATTCCACCCCCTTGAGTGTGGACAGGACCTGTGACTGTGACTGGCTTCCAGCCACTATGGCAAAGGTGATGGAAAAGAGGAGGGACATTCTTTTTCTGGCCTTCAACAAGCAAACAGCCATGTGTGATCTGCCTAGGGAGGGGGCAGAAAACTGTAGCTGCCTTTAGCTCTTGAGAGGGGTCCCCAGCTGACAGCCAACCAATGAAAATTCAGGGACTTCAGCCTTAGAATCACAAGAAAATGAACTCTGCCAGCCACTGGATGGATCCTGGAAATAGCTCTTTCCCTAGTCAGACCTCCAGATGAGAACATAGCTCAGCCATCACCTTGATTGCAGCCTTATGAGACCCTGAGCAGAGAACCCAGTTAAGGTCTGCCCAGACTTTTGACCCACAGAAACTGTGAGCTGATAAATGTGCATTGTGTTAAGGCACGGATTTGTGGTAATTCTTTATGCAGGAATAGAAAATTAATACACAGCACATGCCCTATCTCTCCTCCTGTAGTCTCTGCCAGGATGCTGAGTGCATCCTAGGTGCTCAATAACTAAACATATCTTGAATGATCCGTCAATCATCTTGAAACTTTGTCCTTCAAGGTATTAGATTGGGGGCCTTTGAGATCTCACTAATTTTATTCACTTTTTTTTTTTTAAGGTAAGTAGGGGCCAATTCAAATCTTGTCTTATCCTTAGAGGGAAAAAAAAGTACCAATAAATAAAGTGCTCTTGAAAAATACTTACTACTCCAGGAGTAAACATCAAGAGATATATCGAGATGCAGGTGCTGTGGGAGAGCCTGCCAGTGTTCTGGCCGGGAGGGAAGTGTAGGTGTGTTCTCATCATGTTGTCTGGTGAGCTGGTTAGGTTTCCTGACACGAAAGAATGGATTGGGGTTTAGGGAGCCTTCGTTTCTACACTACCACCACCCAGGTAGGATTTGGGGCCCTGCTGGGGCTGTCCAGATGGGTGAAGGTCCATAAGGACTGAGCAGAATCTCAGGGAACTGACAAAGGTCACTGGGCTGGGAGTCCACTTCAGTGTACCTGAATGTCCTGGGGCCACTGAGAGGCAGAGCTACGTAATGAGTGGGGCTCAGTGGGAAGTGAAAGTGCCATCCCCGTGTTTAAAACGTAGGAGAAACATACTCATCTATGAAGATACTGATACGTAACTTTTTCTGTTCTTCCACAATCTCTTTCTAGACCTGTCATGGTAACTTTTATTTGCTACTTGAGAGCGTGCACCCTTGGGCTTGGAGATATGCCTGGGAGAGTGCAGGCTGCCAGGCACTGGGCCCTTGCCCAGTCTTGGTGTACACACAAGCACATGCAACCCTCCTGCTGCCAGGTTCCCCTCCCACCAGCAGCCAGACTGACAGGCCAGAGATGGAAAATCCAATCTTTCCTTCCAAATGACGTGCCACTCCAGCCCATCGTGGATGGCAACACCACAGAGGATGCAGCCCATGCCAGGATGAACTCTGTACCTGGATGGGGCGTGGGTGAGAGGCTCACCAGGTCAGAGCTCCCGCCAGATGCCTGTGGTGTTGCCAGCTCAGGGCTGGGACAGCCACCACCGTGCCCACAGGGAGGTTCCACGGGGCACAGACAACCCGGCTCCGACCCTCCCCACACCCACTCCCAGGCCTCCACTGCTGGTGGAGGGCAGTAGAAATTGCTGAAAGATGAGAAGACAGAGGTTGGGGAAGCCTAGGGCACCCATTTCTTCACTAGGGAGTGAAGAAGTGGGTGTCCGGGAGCCCATCCCAGAGAGGGTGGGAGACAGGTGGCGGGAAGTGAGACCACACATGTGAGTCAAGGCCCCAAGTCCCCAGCACATGCTCTGTTGTCCCGGCAGCCTTCGCTGGCAAAACACATTAAACAAAAAAAAAAAAAAGAAGAATTTTAAGACAACAGTAGCCCAGCATGAACCATGAAGTGTAGGACCTTTCTAAGCTCAGGGTCCTGCGTGACTGCACTGGTCACAAGCCCGTGAAGCCTCTGTGGCCTGAGGGGGACACAAGGCAGGGTGCTGTGTGGGGATGTTCTCTACACTGATTCTGCTCCTCTCTATGGACCATTATGTCCCTTCTCTGCGCTCCCTCCATCCCATGAGTTTTCGTATGCCCTTGGGTGTGGGCATGAAGCTGCAGGAGAGGCTTCCTCCAAACTATGCCTTGAGTCTTCTTTTCCGAGCATCAAATGCCTTTTATCTACTTTACTGTGGCAAGACACCCACCCCTGAGGAAATCGATACTTCATAGTCCAGCTAAAATGGGAGGAAAGCCCCAGGGAAAAAGGAAATACTTGTAATGGAAAGCATAAGTTGTTTACTGTATCAAAATTAATTTTTCTACCTGTTGGATTCCTAATACTTTGCCAGGAAAATCCATGTCTCTGTGTGCACGCAGCATGCTTGTGCATGTATGCAAATGAGGAGCTTTGCTGAACAGGTCAAGGAATGCATAATAAACACACATATTTAAATGCGGACTTTAATGTCACACAGGGTATCCTTTATTAATAGTTACTACTCTTGGAGAAGGTCTTCAGTGAGTCCAGTAAGCCACATTCTGCTCTAATTGGCCATAATAATGTATTTCTTTAACAAACACCTAATCTGCACAGAACTGGATCCTGGGTCTCTACCTGCTACTTCACTTCAAGCAAAAAGGTTTGATACATAATCAAGGAACATGATTTGATTTTCAAAGGCCATTAGGGAAGGCAGTCCACAGAATAATCCCGTTAATATTTCTGCTATTAAGATATCTGTCTCCTATATTTGGAATACCCAGAAAGAATGGAATCTAAATATTTAAATGTCTCACGGAAAAAATATCTGACAACTGGAAAATGTCTTAAAAGCCTGTGAAGTCTGGCGCTGGATAATCAGAATCAGCTAACAGAAGTCGTTTTTATTAAAGCATTTTAAATGATCAAGTCACTGATGCGTTTTAACACCATAATGGCATAATACCCTTGCTTCAAATCTTCAGAGAGGCAAAATGATCACTGATTAAGCAAGTTCAACTGCACACAATGTTTTCATAAGCATAGAAATATTACTCCATAAGAAAGACTTCTGGTATGAATGATGAGATTTTGAGAAAGTACCATTTTGGTATAAAATGATGTAGTTGCCTGTGGTTATAAATTACCTTAGGCCCAGTTCTCTTTCCCCTCTTCCCTCCCCCCTCCACCCCCCAGGCTCACTTTCTGCCTGATGACAAAGGGAGTTCTGAGCATGGAAGAAATGAACCAAGTGATGAGATGAAGGAGGATCTGACCCTCCATAGTTTTTTCTTCTTCTTCCCCCTCCCCATTTTGTTACATGTAATAACTGACAGTGTGGCAGGAAGTCATCCACAGAGAGGGCACAGACACTTGAAGCTAAGAGACAACAACATGTGCAGCCAGGAAGTAATCTGAACTTTCAGCTTTCATTCCAGCCTAACACTCATCCTCCTAAGGATGAGAAAAGAAGTGAACAGCCATGCTTCACGCTCTCCAGGAGAGCTGAGGTATCCAAGGGCCCGACTTGCAGCCTTGAAGATATGGGATGCTGGGGCAATGTAATCATTATTATCCAGAAGAGGCGTGTGACTCCCGCACCCCCTCTAGAAGGCATTATAATAGAGCAACCTCACTGGAAATTGGGGCGAAGAGACTCATTTGCATGGGAAACCCCAACACAACTGTCTCAGCACCACTGTTCTATCAGCCCCTTGTTATAAATGCAGAATATTGGAAGGTTGCAGGGTCTTTTTTAGGCTGTGGAGGACTGACTCAACACAGTGGCATGGAAAGGCAGGATAGCAGAGGTTAAGAGTGTAGATTCTAAAATATGACACACCCTGGATTCAAATCCCTCCTCGATCTCGGACAAGTCAGGAGGTATTGAGCAAGTCACTTAACTCCTCTAAGATCACTTCACTCATCTGTTAAATAAGGCTGCTGAGAATACCTTTTTCATGGAGTGCTGTAAGGTTTCAAATAGTTTACATAAAGACCCCACTTGGTGCCTGGCACGTGATAAGGACTCAATTCATGGTGGCTCAATATCATGACCACAAATGATTTTTTTATACAAAAATCGATTTATTTCTATATGAACAATTGGAAATTGAAATTAAACCATTTATATTAACATCCAAAAAAACCATGAAATACTTAGCTAAATCTTTTTTTTTGAGTTTTATTTTATTTATATTTTTTGTACAGCAGGTTATTAGTTACCTATTTTATACATATTAGTGTATACATGTCAATCCCAATCTCCCAATTCATCCCACCACTACTCAACAGCCCACCCTCCACAAATGATTTTTTAAATAATTAATGATATGTTGTCCACATATTCTTCTTTACAAGTCCATCAACCCAGTAGGACAGGGTCCTGGTCTTTTTCAAGTGTTTTGTGAATGGTCCTGTACATCTATGGTGATTTAAAAATAATAAAAATGATAAAAATGCATGTGTAATCACTTTGCAGCCAAGGAGACAACTTAAAGTTTTCATAGCATCAAAGTCATTACAAAGGAATTGGGGTCTTGATATTATCTACATGCTGCCTAGCTGCTCCTTCCAGCTGTCGTCGGTGCTCTCCTTATTTCTTCTCTTTCATTTTTCCCACATTATTCCACCTCTAGGAGCAGGACTTAGCAGCTGGAGTCACCATAGGACCTGATTGATGGCTGCAGAACCCAGATGACAGAAGCTTGAAAATGTTTCTGGCAAATACCTCTACAAGCTGGAGTGTGTGTGTGTGTGTGTGTGTGTGTGTGTATACTCTTCCCTTTTATTGGCACTTGAGCTAAATGCCCAGCAGCCGCTTCTTGGCTGGGTTCCATTCAAACTACAGTTGGCGCCTGTGAAAATGGCTTTGGCTTCAATATCTTATGTGTGACTGTCTATCATGAAGAATTTTCCCACTGCTGATAATTTCTATTTTTATGAATACTTGAAAATACATGTCTCACGTAAGAGTTCTGACCTCCTTTTATCTTTCCAGTGAAAATTCTTTCATAAAGAAGTATCATCTCTTTTATACAATTATGTTTTGTGAGGGGCTATTTATAGCACTGTGAAAATTAGAGAACATAGTATTCCTTTTGACTTTCAGAAAAATTGTTAAGCATCAAATTGCATGTCAAGGGAAAAATGATCTTGTGGAAAAATTAACAGGCCTCACTATTTTCCACTGCCTCCTCACAGCCCCCACTTGCAAATATATAGAGGATGGGTAGTCATTACCCTCCAATAAAATAAAACTAGCATCAAAACTAAAACCATGCCTTACCTCCTTTAGTGCAATAAGTATGCTGCTGAAAGGGGGACATTTTAAATACGTTGAAGGAACTAGAGAACTTGCTTTCCAAATGGAAACTCGTGGTAAATGCTTTCTGAAAGAAATGAGGATTATGGAGGTGACTATCCAGAACCTGATATATGTGGTTTATTAATTGGGATTTTTTCATACTGCCTATCCTTAAAGCTGGGGTCACCTCTAAAAAGGCTAAGTCTGTTCTATGACTTCAAAATCTCTCAGTTTACCTATAAGCATTCTTTGTAGACATTTTCTCCCTCTTAGCTGTCATTTATGTGATTTTCAGAAACAGTAAAATTTTCATCTTACCTGGAAATTGAAAGTATACTGAACCAAAATAAGAACTAATGTCTCTCTCCAGAGCCATCCATTTAAATGTCGAGGGTGTACTCCACACTGTAGCACATGTACAAAGGAAGAAAGACAATCTCAAGCTTTGGGAATCCTCAAGTAAAGAAGAAGTTTCTTTAAAAACTATAGCTAAGGCAATGAGTAAATATTACAGACTTGCTCATATTTCTTAAGTACTGGGAAAACAAAAGATACCGAGACTTTCTCTAATATGAATTTTAAGAAGTTTTGTGCAAGAAGTAAAAGAAGTCTCTCCTGAAGACCTGGAAGATCCTGTATCCAAGGAAGGTTGAGATCAGGGGCTGGGGTGATTCACTGTGTGGAAAGAGCACCTGTAAAACTGTTGGCACTAATCCTAGAATCTTGAAGCTGAATCTCTCCAATGAATCGTGATTCAAATATGTGAATGCTTATGGTGGCTTTATTTGTAATCTCCAAGAACTGCAGACAACCAAAATGTCCTTCAGTTTGTGGTTCAGCAATACAACAGAATAATACTCATCAATAGAAAGGAATGAACTATTGATACACACAACAATGTGGTTGAATCCCGAATGCATTCGGCCAAGTCCAAAGGCTATGTACTGTGTGATTCCATTTATATGGCATTCTGAAAAAGCAAAACTTTGGGGGCAGGAAACAGATTAGTGGTTGTCAGAGGTTGGGGCTGAGGGAAGGGATTGACTATAAAGGGGCATGGGACAACTTTTTGGGGTGATGGAACTGTTCTATATTCTGGTTGTAGTGGTAGTTATATAATTGTATGCATTTGTCAAATCCTGCAAAACTGTACGGTAAAAAAAGTGAATTTTACTGCATGTAAATTATATCTTAATAAAAATATTAACAACCTATTCCATTAAAAAATGAAATGATAACTAAGCTAATTATAAGTTTGACAGTTATATTTATAAAGAGGCTTTATAAATACTTTCAGTATATTAAAAAGGGAGAAAATGGATTGCTTAAAAATAAATCCTAATTCAGACTCTTAGTACCTGCCTGTCTTTCTAGCAGAGTATCTCCTTCTGATCTCAGTGGTGGTAACAACTCTCAGCCTGGCATGTATTGCTGGGGACTTAACCAAGACACTTCCTATGTTCTGAGTAGTCATGGGGCAGAGTTTTGCATGAGCCCAAGAACATCTAGGCACAATCCCAAAGACTCTGAAGGGTTCCAGACCACTGCTGGGTTGATCAGGATTCCCCATGTGAGGCTGACTGTGCCTGGGTATCTTTTTGGAGGGCTGAGTGGGAGGTAGGCAGTGAAACTGATCACTCAGGTTTGGGAACCAGTGGTTCCAATCAATTAATTTAATACTTATCCTAAGATGTGGGAGACCCAGGGATATGCACAGAAACTTCCTTTTTCTGGGTGAGATCAGGTTAAAATAAACCAGAAGGGCAGGCCTGAATAGGAAAGGAAAAGGAAAGATAATGTACAGCCTTGGGAACACGTGGAAAGCAGGAGAAGTGTCATCCACTCACTGATGTTATCTGGTCAGGCCATGGTAGGATGTAGAAATATATATATTTTTGCATATTCCTGATGTGTGTGTGTGTGTGTGTGTGTGTGTGTGAACAGTCAAGCTATCTCTTGATTCCTGAAGGCCACGTCCTTAATCCACTGCCCTACTGGTTAACACAAACTGTCTATGGCCCTACCTTAATGTAAGGGCCTAAAACAAATTTCTTGAGTCCTCTAAGTGTTTCATGCACCACATTCTGATCTGAACACCCATCTTAGGCTCTTATCTCTGAAGGGACATATGAGCACATCCCTGTCATGGTGTAAACCAATTACTCTTTCATCTGGTTTGGTTCTTCTTGGCATCTTTCTGCCAAGTACACACACATTCAAGTAAGAGAGGTCACAGGGCCCAGTTGATTACTAAAGTTCCTGCAAATTGATTAATTCAGGACTTCTTCATTTCATATATAACTCTGCTTCAGAAATCCAACTGGCAATGGTCATTGGGATTTCCCATTCAAGTAATCTGTCTTTCTAACATAACCTCGCTATTCAGACCCCTACCTTTTTGTAAACCTCCCAAGTCAATACAATAAAAACAAGGATACATAGTCTTCTGAAGAAATGGAAAGTGCTTCGATGAGTACATCAGAATCGTTTGTAATTAGCTCAGTAATTGGGGGGCATGCATGTAAAGTAGACGCTGCTAAAGTGATTTTTAATGTACTTGAAAAACAGTTTGCCTTTCCTCTGGAGTAGGCTGGGCAGTGTTCTCTTCAGTCCTGTTGACACTATTAATTTGCTTTGCAATCTCTATCCTGCTCCCCGCTTTTCCCCCAGCACTATTGCAAACAGAAGCGAGGAAAGCCAGGCTTGGAGAGCTCTTGTGGAGAGAGCCATTTGCTCTGGCTCAAGCAAAAAGCAAGGCCAATCAGCCTGAAATCTGAATTTTTCAGACACATAATAGACCCTTGGCTTATCAAAGCCTCTTATCTGATTGGAAAAAAAATCAAAGGTAAACTTCAGGGCTCATGGAATTAAAAGACAAATGAGATGTCATAATTATCAAAGTGGCTAATTTAGAAAATTAAGCTGTTCACATAGGTGACATAATTGCTTGTCACAATCACTCGTTTCTCATTAGCTTCTTCCATCAGCACCTACAGGCTGCAGAAGAGACTCTGGCCTTGCTCAACAGTCTGGGTGTTCTTTTGTGGTTGAACATCACATTGTTTCTCTCATCGCCTATAAGTAATGCATATTTATTAGAAGGTTTATTCAAAGAACAGTTCTAGAAATACCAATCTTTCACAATTTGGTATTTGGTCATATTTTAAATTTGTTTGTAACCAAACATTCTTTTGAACTAATTAGTTAATTATAAATAAAGGTTTTATGGAGTTGATTTAACATATTAATAGTCTGTGGAAAGCATTAAGGGTTTTGATATACGTAGTGATATTAAAAAAAAAAAAAACCTCAGAGGTTAGGTAGAATTTGTCTTTCATTGTCTTCCCAAATTCTGAATAGAAGGAAAAGAAATATATTTTTAAGGCATTAGTTTGTTTTAGTTGCCTAATATTTTATTATTTGATTTCTATAGATCCAGCCTAATAATAGATTCCCTATAAGACAGTTGTTTGTAAGACTGACAGAAATACTGTTTATGTGTCAGCAAGTTCAGAAATTATTAAGGATAATGTCTAAGAAAGGAAACGAGTCTTGCTTGCTATGTGCTTCTAAAGTATGACATTGTAAATGGGTAGGTTAAACACTTTGGATTAAAATCATGAGTATGAGATTGACTCAGATCCTACTGTCTTGTAAAGATGTAGAACATGGCTGGCAGGAGTTACAGAAGGACTACATTGATGTAATTCATTTGAAGAGATAGTCTATCCTGAACGCATACAATGAAGCCGTCATCTGTATGTTTCTGGACTATTCATGTAGCTGTTGTGTTTTGATTTCACTAACATTGAATTAGTGAGGTAATTGTGCTACAGGAGCTATTATAGTTATATACTAAAAGCCATACGTTCAGAAAGAAAAAGAAAAATCCAATCCAGTCTCTAAATGTATGAGGTTTCTAAACTTTGCCTTTATATATAACTGAACCTGAAGCAGTAGTATGTACTCAGAGGATCTATAGACATAGAATTTTTTAGAGAATTTATTCCCCAAAGAAATAGATACAAGTCCAATTATGTTATTATGTTTGTTCCCTTGACACTCACGGGTGGAATCACTGGCAAGAGAAGTGGCCCACTAGATACTCTAACCAGACAAGCCTTAAGACTAAGACAGGAAAGAGACAGAGGATGGGCAACTTGTCTAATCTTTCTTTCTCCACTATTCTCTTCATGCTCCAGTAATACAGCAGAGCCCTGGGGTTGAGTTTGTTATGGGTTTTTGAATAAGAAGGTGTGCTAGTTTGTGGCAGAGTAGTCACTGGGGTAGAATTCACACAGGAGGAAACAGATACAGAAAGACTGAGAGAAGATGGTCTCATGAAGGGCAAAACGGTAGTGGACTGCCATGAGGCAGGACAATCAATGGCAAAATCTTGCAGCTGTCCTAAGGGAGAGCTGAAAGCTAAGGGAACACCTGCCAGTTTTAGATGAGAACAACATTTGGCTATTTTCAGCAACTTGACCATTCACTCGACTCATCATTTGGACTTTCCATGGAATTTGAGTGCAGAGGTTTTCAAATCGTGCTCTGTGGTGTCCTAGGCATTTTGTGTAGGGAAGGTAAGATATAGGCAAAGCTCTAATTCTTCCACCTCCTCCTGCTTCAGTCAGCACAACCGTGGTTTCATCTGTTTTACACAGTAGGCTTCCATTTAGAGTTACGTCTAAAGATAGATTTCATGGCTAAAGGTATTTGTAAGACTCCTGGTCCAGTGAGTAGGCCAATGTACACTTGAAGATAGTATGCTTGAAATAGTAAAATAATAATGGTACTGCTTAAGAGGTAAAATATCATCTGTGTTTCCACCCAATGGACCAATCTGTTGTCAACTCAGAGTTACTCTTTGTAATTGTCATTCTACAAATATTTATTAAGTTCTCTACTACTCATTACTCTCCCCTCAGGTCAGCCTGAGGCCACCTAACACATCATCTGGGAACTTGAGTTGCTCATTTTAGCTATTGCTGTGGTTGCAGTTAGACTGTTTTTCCAATCTCCCAACCAGAAACCATTATTTCTAGCTTTTGACCTTTCCCGGGGTGCGTTGTTAGCAAACCGTGGCTTCATTCGCACCTGTGATAAACTAAAATTATATCGTAACAGAAATGAGGAAAACTAGAGAGGGTCTGTCTTCTGATAACAATTTCAGGTGGCAGCAACAAAGGAAAGAATTGGGGGATATCTCAGTATTTTAATATTTACAACATGGATCATGCATCTTGTACCTGATACTAGGAAGATTAGGAAATGTGTGTTGATTCCGTGAGCACTGGGACATTGTTAAACAACTTTCTCAAGTTACACAGAGAGTAAGTGACACATGGGATCTAAACACAAGTCTGTCTGAACCAGAAGTCTGTTCAGCACACTAGTTACACACCAAGCATGGTCTGTAGCCCTTTGCCTGTCTGTAAAGAGATGAGCCCAGGAATTAGGAGTCCACGTTTGGACATTTTCATAGTAACTTGACAGAGTAATTTTATACGTGTTGAACATAATAGTGAAAAATGGAGCCGTGTAAATTTTATGCCTTTGCTTTGTTGTTTGTATTTTACTTACATTGTATTTTATGAAAAGTATCTGTATGTGACAGATTGGAAAACAAAAGCCAAGAAAAAACCTAATCTGCTTGACAGATCATTTAAGGGGCATTGCACTGCACCAAACTGTCCCTTAATTTTAGCTCTCCAAATAAAATGGATGCAGGACAGAAAAGGAGTGGCCCCACTGTCAGCCCACACCTTCTTATCTTCTCATCTAAGGATGACATGAATTCTCAATGGCTTGGTGCAGTTTTGCTCTTGAATCATTTTGTACCCAAGCCTAAGAACTTTCCCACAGCCTTCTCCCCACTGGAGGGCTGTGTCAGTCCTTGTCTCCAAGCTCCGAGCTCTTCTTCCAGCCTAATCAACTTTATCTAAGAGCGGGTTTAATTAGTTTCCTCTCAGAATTGGTTGAAATAAAGAGAGGCTTTCTAATGGCCTGTTCAGGGGCACCCCCTGAAGAGAGATCAAATTTATTTATGATGCCCTTTGGCTAGGTGTTTGATTTCCTGGACAAAACATCACTTGAGTCTTTAAAGGTTTGTTTTTAGGTGTTCTATAGCTGGCCTGAAGCCATGTTCTCTTAAATAGTGATCAAAGGCACAGATAATACAAGTCAGTCAATACAAAGTGTGTTCTATTTAAACATATTGCTTGGAACTTCCTTTTTAGTTTTTAAAGGACCGTGTATTGGAGACAGTTACAAACAATTCTACTGTACTGTAATTATGTGCATTTTAATTTATCTGTCTTATTTTCTCTCTTGAGACTCAGAAAGGACTGCCCCGAACCAAATTTATTTACTTACTTACTTAAATAACAAAATCATTAGCATTTTAAGTAATATATATGGTAAGACATATTGTTACAATAGAAGTGCAGCTCTGTCGTAATTATATCCAAAAATTGGAAACCATAATTCATGAGGCTTTTGTTTATCAAAGGTGGCCATGTTAAAGACAGGTTTCTTAGCAACTAGAAATGTCCCTCTGTTTACTGCAAAACTCTTACATTTGGGAGAAAATTGTTAAATTGTCTCTTGGGTCTCCTCTTACGGGGGTGCCACTGTACAGTTTAAAATGATCACAAAGAGACTTTTTTTTTTTTTTTTTTTTTTTTTTTTTTTACGGTACGTGGGCCTCTCACGGTTGTGGCCTCTCCCATTGCGGAGCACAGGCTCCGGACGCGCAGGCTCAGCGGCCATGGCTCACGGGCCCAGCCACTCTGCGGCATGTGGGATCTTCCCAGACCGGGGCACGAAGCCGTGTCCCCTGCATTGGCAGGCGGACTCTCAACCACTGCGCCACCAGGGAAGCCCGAGTCATTGTTTTTAAAGCTGTACTACTGAAATACATTTAGTTGTTATCCAAAGTCAGACTGATATGACAAGAAATAGACTTACCACTTTAAAACGATCAGTTTCTCCTGCAAATTAAATCTATCCTAAGTAGCATTTTCCTGGCTGTTGCTTGTTCTTGGTGTACATCTAGTCCTGCCAAGGCATCTGCCCCTGTATTATTTTCAAAATAGAGTATTCAAGATCCTAACAGAAACTGTCTCGTCACCTCTCTACTGTAAACACTGGTCTTTTGCCAACAATGAATATACAAACCAAGCAGAGTTGCTTGTGATTTCGTGTTAATGTAATAATCTTCATTGGATTTTCCTTATCAGAAACTTTTCGGAGAATCAAGGGGGTTCTGTCAAATTCTTGTAGGCAAAACTGCACATCACTAGATTCAAGATGCCCAAGCATAGGTTATCCAAGGGGTTATTGGACCCATTTTTGAAATACTTTTTACTAATTAAAGGAATGATTCCTCAGGTGCAAATGAAAACAAGGTTATAAAGATGGAGAATTCACTCAAAATAAACAAAACCTTTAGCAGTCATGAAACAATCTATTTAAAATTTCCTTTCAGACTGAGATTATACTTAATGAGTCTATATAGAAATATTTTCTTGGTCCAGAGCTATTTCTTTTACGAAGTGGAAGCTTAATATTGAGTTACCTGGAAATATCTAAGCCAAGGAAACTTACTTGTTTAAGCATCTGATATGGAACTAACATTGGTGAAAAAGAAAACCTAGCAAGCTCCACAAATTGTGACCAGGTTTTCCACTGAGCTCACTCGAATCCTCACGATAGAGAAGTCTTTAATTCAGGACGCGATTCGTTAAGTAAATGCATATCGACTAAGCAGTTGGCTAAGTTCACATACGTGTAATAGTATTTACCTAGTACCTCTTGTGAGCCTTATTCAATGGTTCCTCTCCCCAGAAACCAAAATGGACTGTGGTAAAAATCTCTAGTCTCTTTTGCAAAGTTCTTTGGATTCTATACTTGTGTCATAGGATAAGTAACTCCTTCTATGATAATTAGACCTCTTGAGTATGAGAGCTGTGCTAGGTTCTCAGACTTAATAAGTAATTTCCAAATTCTATTGTATAACACTTCTTCTCTGTTACTGATCATTGACCCTGTGGTTGTAGGTCTGCTGCTATTGTCATCTTTCTGCTTGTACCGCTCTCTCCCTGCATGCCCTTGCTCCCTCTAAGGCCTTGTACCCCATACAGAAAGGCAAGCACTACACTTTGCCTTTTTTATTAAACCTCTTGTTCCTTCCCGTGTACTCATTTCTTGAACCCATTGCTAGCTAACCACTGGGCTATGGTAAGTTGAGCTCCTTATTCATTGCCCAAAATTACAATTCATTTCTAGAGGTCACCACTTTTCTGTAGAGCCCTCTGACTCCTCAGGATTAGGCCTTGCTCATGTGAGCACTGTGGTAGGCAGCATAATGATCCCCTCCATTGATCCTACCCAGGACCTCCAGAAGAAACAGTCCTGTCGATGTTTAATTTTAGCCTAGTGAGACCCGTGTCAGACTCCCAACATACAGAAATGTAAGATGGTAACATACCAAGTTTGTGGGAACGTGCTATGGCAGTGATAGGACATTCGTACAAGTCCTCTAGGCTGTCTATGCTGGGCAGCAGCAGGCTGTCAGGGGCTCACTGTTTCTATGTTGGTTCTGGCCCTGCTGCTATCTATGGCTTCCCTAGCCAAGGGGACATTTCGCTAGACCTACTTTTGACCTTGGCGTTTTGGGTTCAGGTAGGAAAAAAATGTTTCCCATCAAGATTCTGTCTCCCTGAATAAACAGACCCCTTTCTAAATAAGCTTCGTCTAATTTTCTCCCATTAAAAACTGCCCCCTTCCCTCCTTACACGGTAATGAACAAATGCTTGGGTTTGATCCATCAAAGCTGCGGCACGTATCTAAATTGCAGTCAGCCTGGCAGAAAATTGTGTCAGAACTCTTCAATCCTTCACTTCCTTCTCACTCCCTTATACGTATGTTGTAAAAGCCAAATGATTTGTTGAAAATATTAAAGCAGGCACTGTGTGCATTGGTGTTGTTAAAAATGTAATTTAACAAATTCATTATCTGGCCAAAAAAAGTATTAAGCACAAACTATGTCTTGAAAAGATGAGAACATGTTCACATCCCTTAATAATTTTCTGATTTAAGAGAGGACTAGAAAGTCTGCAATATTTGTTATTATAATCACATACTGAGACATATATATACAGTTATTAACTATTTAGCAAGTATTTATTAAGCACTCACTACAAGTGTGGGAACACAAACGCATACAAGATGATCCCTGCCACTTACTGATCAGGCTTTAAACCCAGGATTCCTTCCTGAAACCTTGTATCGAGCCAGGGTTCTTAAATTTTTCTCTGCCATGGTCCCTTTTGACAGTTTGATGCTGCCCACGGGCCCCTTCTCAGAATGTTTTTAAATTCATAAAAGTCATATACATGCTACTGCAAAAGAAAACAATATTAAAAACACATAATTGCAATATGGAAGATACATGCCTCTTTACTAACACATTTTATAACAAGATCTAAGGAGACTTTGATCCGTGACATCATAGGTACTGCAAATACTACTGTGATTTGTTGCCAGCACTTGTAATGGAAGAAAAGGCTAAATTTCAATACGGGGAAAATAAAGATGTAATTCTTTTCCCACCCATGTTTAAGAACCCCAAATTTAGTTATGTATCCCTGCTCTAAGTTAATGCCAAAGAACAGCTTCAAAAAAAGTTGATCTTAAAATGTTAGTCCTAAATCTGGATACACTTGCTATATGTTTTTTCTAATTATTAATTTTAATTTTGATGGGCCACTACTTCTTTTCTCAAGTACACCATGTTCTTCTCTGGGAAAAAAAAAAAAAGGAATCTTTAGAGGAAAGAAATCATATCTGTAAAAGGAACAATGTGCTCTTGTCTGTTTGTTTATTTATTTATTTGTTTATATCTCACCTTGTTCTAGAAAGGATTTAAGACGGCTTGTTCCTGTCTAAATTCCTAGAACCTGGTTAATTAAGTCTTCTGAAAATGTAAATTAAAATGCAGTAACATTATTTGACAAATGGGACAAAATTATTATCATCTTTTGAATAATTATGTGATTGGGAATGTCTACATCATATTTATCTAATCTGCAATTAAATCATTTATATATGCAATTAAATCATTTATATCTGCAATACATAAATTCACATCATCAATAACAGGAAATGTGGCCAATGGCCAAGTTTGTTGCAAGAACAAAATAGCCTGTGTCAGGAGGAAGGGTCACCAATGATGTTCTAATTGAAATACTGACAAATTAAACAAGGGCATAACTCATTTTTTCAGCTAGCAAGTGACACAAAGATTGCCACACTGAACTGGCACTATTTTGTTTACTCTTTTCTGCATATTCTATAGCACACATTTGCCTTGTGGCACCATCACTGTTAATCACTGAAGTAATGGCTTTCTAGATAGTTTCTAATGTCTGTTGGGACAAGTGTCTACTTTATTGTGTAAACCTCAATTAACATTACTACCATAAATTTCCACCTGCAATTTCACTCCAATTCAAAAAAATTCATTATACACCTAACATGTTCAAAGTTCTTTGCTAAGGCACATGTGGCAGTAAGACTATTTGTCTACAAACTATAGGGTCTACAAGACAAGTCTCTTTCTTTTTATTATCTAAATAAACAAGTCTGACTCTGAACTCCTTACCTGTAAATGCAGTATTAGAGCTCCATCTCCATCTCTCTTTAGGTCATATAAAAATCCAGAAGATTTACATGGTGCCCAGAACATCAGAAACCTCTGAGCTATTCAGCCAACACTGGTATTAAAACCAATGGAGTCCTTGAGCTCTGGCAGCTCTCTGATGCCATGTTTTGTGTGGGTCACAGGAAACTTTTCAGAGGATGGAAGGCCCCATTTGATGTCTAGGTCTGGATTCCTGAAGTGCACACACAGCCATTTCCTTGAGAACTTACCACTTCCCCAAGGTTCTGACACCAATTAATGCGAGAGCCTATCCCTTCCCCCTTTCTCTCCTTTTACAACCTTCCTCTTTCTTGCTGCCCCCCATGATATACATATTGTCACGGATGAGTTTAGGCTTGTACAGAAGAACAGAGGTGCTGTTGACTCCAGGTAGCTTCAGTGTTCTCCCCCCATGGCAATAACCTCTCCCTCAGATAGGTCCCTTTCCCACTCTCCAGAAAAAGGAATGCAAAACTTTCTTTTTTTTTTTTTTTTTTTGCGGTATGCGGGCCTCTCACTGCCGTGGCCTCTCCTACTGCGGAGCACAGGCTCCGGACGCCCAGGCCCAGCGGCCATGGCTCACGGGCCCAGCCGCCCCGCGGCACGTGGGATCCTCCCAGACCGGGGCACGAACCCGTGTCCCCTGCATCGGCAGGCGGACCCCCAACCATTGCGCCACCAGGGAAGCCCACAAAACCTTCTTGAAGGGGGAGGTGGGTAAAAAACAGAGTCATAACAAACACAAATCAGTATCTCGATAAATCAGTCTGTCCTCTTAGAAGATGTAACTTTAGCCCATAAGAAGCCAGTGAACTCGGCTTTTAAATCCAGACATTCTGAAGTCTGATGAGGCTGAACAAAAAAAAACATAATCAAAAGAAGGTTTTGTATTCCAATAGGCTGAATTAATATATTTATTTTCATATGGTGTTTGGCGCTTATTAAATTCTCAATTAAATTAATAGGTATCTGATAAATGTTCTTTGAGGCTAATAGTAAAAAGCTAATTAAAACTCTATAGAACTATAATTTTATTACTATTGTTAATAACGTGTAACATTTAAGCCTGTGTAAATTAGAATGCTTAGATAATTTTTATATACTAAACTGCATTGTAAAGTAATTCTTTTCCCACTCTTTAATTAGGGACATGTAACAAATGTCACTAAATTATAATACCATCAGAAGCAGAGAAACTTAATGTTTCAGTCTATACAACCTTCCTGAGAATAAACATGTAATTTCCAGTGACTTGTTGGAAATATCGATGAGAGTTTGTGAATCCTGATTATTCATTTTCGGAGGAAACCAGGTTGCAGTCATGTTTACAGAGTGCTTACTCTGAGTTAACTACTGTGCTAAGTGACTTATGTAATGATTTTATATCAGCCTTGCCAGAATTCCCACTTTTTAGTTGTAGAAACTGAGGTTGAGACAGGCCAGATGACGTGCCCACCATTGGTGGTGACTGAGGTTGCAGAGTATCGACTCGGAAGGACGTGGCGAGGTAGTGTTCTTTGGGTATTGGAAATTAGTGGGAGGCAAAGCTTTAGGGCGGCATTTGCAGGCAAGCATTCTGTTTCAGCTGAAGAATAGAGGCTTATTTAGGGTGGCAGTGGCTGACGGAGTTTATAGGGCTAGAGTCACCACCCCTGCTCAAGGCATCCATTGGGACCATCATGATCCACAGTCAGAATTTAAATCCAAGAGAGTCCGATTCTGGAACCCCTGCCTTTAACCACTGAGCTGTACTGAGAGGCGTGGCCCATCAGAGATCACAGATCCCGTCTCTCTTTTCACAGCCTCAGCTCCATACCCCAGGATGTTAATCCCCTCCGCTGTTCCAGGCACTGTGTTGGACTAGGGACACAGAAATAGAGAAGGTAACCTGTGAGACTGACCTACAGTGAAGCCCTATGGGAACTCCCACAGGATGGTGTTCAACTAAGTCTCACCTTATCCCAAATTCTGGGTCATGTTGAAATGTATTATAACATAAGCCATTAAAATGGTTTCTCTTTTCCTCGTTGAGGCAGCCTTGTATCTGGAGCCAGATTGCTTGCATTCAAATTCTAGTTCATTATCGAGTAGTTATATGACTGCGGGCAATGGACTCAACTTCCTGGTGCCTCTATCTCTTCATTTGTATACTGGGGACCATAGTACTCCCTACCCTGTAGGGCTTTACACAGATTGATTAATTATGTTTTATCTATCTATCTACTTAATATATAGCTATAAACATTTACATTATCTGATAAACCTGATAACTTAGGTTTGCCTAAGAGAGATGATTCCAGAGTATAGCAGAAGGAATACGTATCTCAGAGTCTTGATTTTCTACCAGTCAGCACACTGCAAACGTTTAGCCTTTTGAGACCTTGTGCTCGCCTTGGTGTAGCAGCACCAAGAACCTCTTCATACAACACCTGCTTTTCTTCCTTTGAATAATAATAATTCATCCTTCTTAGCAGTTATATGAACTGTCAAATAAACCTAAGTGACTTGAATAGTTACATATCTAAACTCATTTTTAAAAGTAGAAAATGACATCCTCCTCACTGACATATGTTGAAAATATTGGCACAAACTTAGGAAGCCACCTGAGTCAAACCACAGACCAGAGGAGGATCTCTCCTGGGGAAAATAGAAGCCACTTCGCTTTCTGCAAGTCTAGTCCAGCGTGAACAACCATTTGCCTTGCCAGCAGTCACTGCAAATCAAAAGTGAAACAGGAACTGAAGCCAAGGCAAGGCAACAATTGCTAATTCTATTCATTTATTTATCATTCTGTGCTCAGTACCTACAGCTAATTTCCACAGCCATATTTGGTTTTTATTAAAACATCCTGAATTCATTTTTGAAAGGCAGAACAACTTTTCTAACTGTCTTGCTAACTGTATCCTATCCTGGAGTGTTCCCATTTTAAAACAGGTGTTGGATTTCTTGGATTATGATAATACAAAAAAACCCTTGTACTTGTCACTATATTTGTATGTATTTAGATGTTTTCAATGTTAGAGATAACTCCTGAGAGAATGGAGCACATTTTTTTTTTTTTTTGGCTGCGCTGGGTGTTCATTGCAGGCTCTAGAGCACAGGCTCAGTAGTTGTGGTGCACGGGCTTAATTGCTCTGCGGCATGTGGGATCTTCCCGGACCAGGGCTTGAACCCGTGTCCCCTGCATTGGCAGGTAGATTCCCAACCACTGCGCCATCAGGGAAGTCCGCACGAGCACATTTTTCAAGGTAGCAGTTCAGGTAGCTTGTTGGGAAATATCTATCTATTCTCACTCACAGTGGAGTGAGAGGCAGGTCAGAATTGGAGAGGGGGCTTACAATCTCATGTGGGTACCAAGGGGTCACAGAATAATAGCTTGAAGCCACAGGGAGAACTTACAGCTAGAATATGAATGAAAAACCATGGTCAATGTAGAGCAGTGGAGGTCAACACCAATGTATTGTCAGTTTTGAGTACCAGACAATAGTAAGTCAGAGATAAGGAGTTTAGTAAATGGAGAAACTAAACAGAAGGTGTGAAGCAAGGTGAAAACGAGGAAAGGAGCTACGGAATGTGTTCTAAAAAGGTCAGAGTCGAACCGTGGTCAGAAAGAGATGGCAGGAAGAGAAAAATAATCTCTCATGGAGTTTTGATCAAAGAAGTAGCATATGATTTGCAGTACTCAAAACCAGTCAGCATTAGCTCTGGTGCTAAAGAAAGGCTGCCCAGGGAACAAAGATTAACCCAGAACACCAAGCCTCCTGCATATTGCAATGACCCAACAGTGACAAGGGTCAGAATTCATGGGTCCATATGGTTTCATGGGGGTGGCATTGTAAGGATGTCCTGAGGAGGTATTGGTCCAGAATCTAGGGCAGAGTCAAAAGAGCTAAGGAAGGAAGGAAGGAGGGGAGTTCGTTCATTTGGTTGGTTTGTTGGTGGAGGTGGTATTAGGCAGTTGTATAAATGTTAATCTAAGAATGTATGTTTGACAGCTTCTGGGGTGCTTCTCTCTCTGATACTATTCAGGCAAGTGTAGATCCTGAGAATTGAGACCAACATAATTCCCTGTCCGTGAATTAAGGAATGCTAGGGCCACGCATAAAAAAAATTTAGCTACTTATTCCAGGAAATACTCTTAGAAGTTAAGATTATGATATAACCAAAGCAACTTACTTCAAGACCCTTTCCCAGCTATACTCATCAATCTAAAGTGATTGTGTCATAATCTATTCCCAATTCCATTCAGGCCCCTGCTTTGCAAGTCCCACCTGGAAATCACTCAGCTCAGACCCTAAAATACTGTAAATATCCCTCCCTTAGCTTTGCTTGATTAAAACAAATCAGGGTTGGTTGTGCTCTCCTGGTTTTGGAGTATCAGTCTGGGTTAGAGGATCAGAAACCAGACAGAACCATGAGGCTGACACCTCTGTCAGTGTGGCCTTCGATGGGTGGACATGGGCTTGAAAGAAGCTAGAACAAAATCATCTCGTACTTACTCTGGACCTCAAAGACCAGTAACTCTACTTTTAGTTAGTATTTAGACTTATTGAATATTAGTCACAATTAATATCTGGAGATAGAAAATTTAATCACGAAAGTTTTGACTTTGTGTCGAAAGGGCTGCATTGGAACCTCACATGTCCCTCTGAGACAGACAGAGCTTTCAGTATGTCTGCAGATTGTTCTAAGTGCCCATGGTTTTTCTTTCAAAGGGCTGTAGAGATTTTCAAAACCTGATGTTTGTTCAGTGACACCCATGACACGCCACATACGACTTAAACCCTCTGTGGCGAACCCTATGAGCTTGCTACCAGCGAAACTATAAATCAAGCTCCAATTATGGGACAAGGGCCTCTACTGACTTTTGAATATACATCGCTAACAAGTCAGCTGGTTTGGCTAAATCCTGATTTAGATTTGTCAAGAGTCATTTTTCTTTGGGTTTCTCGATATTTTTACATCAATTCCCTTGACTCATCCCGGGGCACCATATGCCTTAGAAAGGACAAAACCTCATGGAATTATTTCCCTCTTCAGAGGTTAAAAAGAAAAGTTAACTTCCCAAGTTAAAAAGGAAAAATGGTTCAGGCAGGGAAGATGGAAGGTGCTTTTTCAGAGTAAAATTGGGAAGAGGACAGCAGGAGGGGAAGCATCAGGCAGTCAAGCAGGTGGCCCAGCCAGCAGGTAAGCAGTATGACTTGCCATGCTAATTGATAGGAATTACTCCTGTTGTTTCCATAGTTTTAGAAACAGTTGATTTTAGAGATGCAGGAATCTGCATTCATATTAGGATAATTCAATGAGAAACCTGGAGTTGAAACTTTGGCCAAATTATAACCATACTTTGCTGCCTTCTGGGGCTCTTTCTCTGGAGAGTCATAGGCATGTTAAAGGCACAGTCTTGAAGACCTAAGTGCTCCTTTGTTCATAAGGAAAAGACTTAACCTACTATTTTCAAAGAAGTGTGTCAACGTGCAGGGTAAGAAGAGACTTTTATTATAAATAAAAAGTTAGCTATGTAGCCAGTAACTTATATAGTCCTTGAGGTAAAAGATAATATCTGTTCTAAAGCCTAGCATGAGACTTGGCCCATAGTAGGTACTCACTACATTACTGGTGAATGATACAGTTTGTTTTTGCAACTTGGCCCCCTTTTAGTGGACTGATAAAACCCGGAGGGGGAAAAATTACTGTAAAAGAATTGCCTGCGACTCAGTGGAGGCATACCTATCAGGCACTGGTTGCCTGGAATGTTTTCACTCGGGCTCATTAAGATATAACAGTAACAGAAACGCCCGTTAAGGAGTATTAAAAACCCAGGCACATGAACTGGTAACGTCTAGCATGACATGGGGGCGGGTGAAAGGTTTATGGAACTGCCAGTTAATCAGAGTCAGATTTCACCTGTCCGTCAGCTTTAGGCAAGAGTTCTGTGACAGGTAGGCTATGGTCGCAGATGAGACTGTGAATGGTAGAGGAACAAAAGGACAGAGGACACCACTTGGCTAGAAGCTACCAAAAGAGCAGATTTTCCTGTACTGGGTTCTGGATGGTTAGGGCAGGCAGGAGCCATGTTTTGCACAGAAATGTGGGAATATTTGAATGGTAAATTCAATGAATTGAATATGGCATATACCCGTAATCATGACCACAGTCATCCTTTTAACACTCTGTGGGATAACAGGTTAGACTTAATCAGAAAGACTCTTTACTCTTTAGAATTACAAAATTCAGGACAGGAACCAAAAAGACAGGCAAAAGAGTTAAAATAATAATACAAACATGAGAAAGCAAGATGTTAAGAATTGCAGGTGTTTAAAGCTGGTAGAAGTTCTACAGATCGCCTAGGGTTGAGTCCCTTTGTTGGAGAGTGACCAGCAGACAGAGAGCTGACATGTCCAAGGTCATCCTGCTTGGTGACCTGCAGTGCTGATAGCTGAGCCAAAGACTACCCAGACTAACAGGTGCTGGAGAAAGGACCCATAAGTACAGTATTTGGGTGGGAGACAGACATATACACCATGTATACACCAAGTTGAGATCAGTAGGATTTTAGATCTGGAAAAATTCAGCTTTTTAGAGTAACCCCGTATCCTCCTGCTTGTTTAAAATGTGAGTGCTTTTCTTATTGTTTGGTGTTGATTCTGGTGTACCTAACAATGGCCTATTTTACACAATAGATCCTAGAGATTAGAGGTATGCCTATTTGGCCTTTCGGTTATAGCCTAACATCACCCCTTTGCAATGCCAGGCTGAAAAATGCTCACCTTTTGACAACAAAGGCACCCAATGAAGAAGGTAAAATGAGTATGGTTACAGATATGTGAAAACATTTTGGTGGATGTTTTTACTTTAAGGCATTTCTATTGATGAGTTATGAAGAGGTATTAATCTCTCCTGAGCACACAAGACGATGGCCAGCACCGGAGCCCCACTTTACAAATCATTTTACCATTAGCTTGAGTAGCTCTAACACATCAACAACCAGGGAAAGTGCATTTGCTTTAAGGTAGAATATTTATTTTGGATAATGGATTATTAAATAGATATGTATCATTTATCTCTGCAAGTCATTTTATTGAGAATAATTTATAGCACATCAACAGCCATTGCAAATGCATTTGCTCTCTTTTGAGGGCCGCTCATTTTATTATGAATGGCTTACTGAGCAGAGAGAAACCAATTGCAGAGGACCTGCTTTCTCGGGGCTACGATGTTTTACAAGGGTTGCCTTAAAAATATTTTGTAATTTACTTATAAATAGTTTCTTGGCAAAATATCCTGAAGTCCAATTAATATTCCAACTCCATGGAGCCATTCTGAGAAAGAGGGTCCCTATGAAAGGGCCTCTAAAACCTGGCATCCTTTACATAAAACGGTAGCCATGTACTCTGACACAATTATATTAGGGAGACTTTGATTCCTCACCTGAAATGTCAGTAAAAATTAGACTATTTATTTATTAGAATTTGATTGACATTAGGGAAGTATCATGGCTGAGAATGAGAAGAAAAGAACACCTCTAGCTGATCTCGAACTTTTCTGTTCTTGCCGCCCAAAGAAGTCATATTGCTTGCCATTCAAGTACAAGATGGCCCATTATGTGTGAAAATTGCAGAAATGGATGTGAAACACAACCTTGGTGATAATAACTTGGGTTGGTTAAAAAAAAAATGACTATTAAGAGTATCTTTAGTACATTAAGGTACATCTAAACGAAAAATACAGATTCTTGGCTACTGCAGAATAATAATGTCAGATTTTTTAATTTCAGAAAGGGTAAACACTGCCAAGTTTTGAAGGTCTGCATCAAGGATACTGACATAATTTTCAAAGTCACAGTAATAGCACAGCACCTCTCCTCGACATAAAACCCAGGGGGCTGACACCAGCACATCTCTCCCTAATCTTTCCCATGCATAACAATGCTGCCACAGGGCTCTCCTGAATATTTGCAACTGCAGGGGCAGACATGGGTTTTGCAAATGAGGTGGGGATGATGTATTTTATTGCCGATACTCTTTCACCTGTATTTAGTCCCACTGACTTGGCAAACCCAGGCCAATTGTCCTTGTTATAGCCCCTGTGTATTTCTCCCCAGCACACTCTCACAGGGGGAAGACGAGAGCGTGGCTCGTACTTAACTGCCAAGCTGAATGGCTCTGTAATGTAGCTTCAGTGTGGCATAAATTAAGCTGTCATTTTTTTGGCAGCAAGTGCAGAGAGGCGATTTGCCTGTACTGTAACATTTGAAACAACAATTTTCTGGCTCCGGTACTGACTGACAGTTCTGTGTGATACATTCTCAACGAGTGTGCTTCAGGGCTGCAGCTGGAAACTGCCTTCAGGGCAAGGTATTGTCTCTATTAGCAAATCCTGACTGCGGTTGCCCTCACTGTAGACATTTCCTGACTTCTGCTGCCACTCAGCCGGAGGAGGCTGCCACCAGGCCAGCAAAAATGGCACTGGAGATCTATCAGCCTGAGCAAGGGACTTCAGCCTGATTCTCGTATGCAAAAAATGGTCTTTTATCATGAAAATCAGATTGCGTGTTCCTGTGTGCTGGCTCTAACTGTGCAAAGCCTTTTACAAATAGGGAGATTTCCCCAAGCTGGGCCAAGGTTTTGTGGGCAGGAAAGACTATTGGATGCTCTGAGGGCCTTCCCGATGTGGACTGGGAGGGCAGCTACCATTCCGTTTCCCAAGCTGCAGGGTAGCTACGGGTACAAAAGCAGAATGTTGATAAAGGTAATGAGGGGTATCAGCAGGAGGGTCTCCGGAGGGACCACAGCAAACTGCTCTTTCTTTAAATGTCCTCCACCCCCTACGCCGCCCCCCACAGATGACTATAAAGCAATATGGGCACCACTACTTGCCAACTCTCTTGAATACACATAAAGGGCAGAAAAGGTTACCTTGAAAGCAGTCAAAATAAAACTAATCACATCAGTCAGGATGCAGCAGGGAGAAATAAGTTATGTTAACCCTGAACTTGCTTGCAGAGTTGCAGCTGGAGCACTGGAAGGTTGCTCCCCAGATCAGAGCGAAGGCTTTCACCAGTTTGGTTAAGCGAGATTGCACCTAACCTACCCCCAGAGTGGGTCTTGATCACATTTTGAGAGCTCTTCAAGGAGGAATCCATGATTTCCTTGAGTCTGCAAAGTCAAGCTATTTGCCGAGTAACTTGTTCACAGTCAGTACATTCTCTGTTGTATAAAACTTAAGCCTTTATCTGTTAGTTTTGCTTATTCTGTTTGGTGCTATCATCAGGGAAGATAGAGAACATGTCATAAGCATTCTTCATAAAATAACATATATGTCAGTTCTCAGGTTCAAATATCTAGCTTGTGAAAGAATCATTTATTTGTCCAAACAGCAAACACAAAATGTTTGCTATGGGTCAAGCACTGTCTTGGAGACACAGAGATAAATTGCAAATTAAAATTCAAGCCCTCCATTTATAGCCAAAGACGTACCTTCCTTGCCCACCATTTCCCACCACCGTCCAAGCTCACATCCATGATGCTGGTCATACCTACCTCCTCACTAGCTAGAGTGGCCATGTTTTCTCTTACTTTCATGTCCTGGCTCAAGTGACTTTATTTATGGGAAATGACCACGCCACCCCCTTCTCTTCCTGATTAACTCCCAGTCCAGACAGTAAGTCTTCCCTGACCAAATCCTGCAGCCTAGTCAGGATTAGACATCTCTGCTCTTGTTACTTGAGGATCTTGTGTATATATCTCTTTCAAATTTTAACTGTCTTTTATCTGCCTATCTCTAAAGCTACACTTAGGTCTTTTATGCTGGGGGCTGTACTTTACTCTGTAACCCTGCCACAATGCCTGGTACATTATGATAGGTATTTAATAAATATTTCAGTAAATGAATGCATACATTTATGGTTATTGTTCTCAGGATACACCCATAAATCTTAAATTCCAAATAACAGAAAAAAAAATCCCTGATAATGGCTCATTTTTTTAATTGGGGAGAAAAAAATTACTATATAGGTAATTCTTGTTATATTTCTTTTATGATATTCTGTCAAAAGTGTATTATGTCCCTACATTACTAATCCATGTTCAGTCTATGGTCAACTAGCTTCTAAAGATCTTCCTGCTGTGCATAATATTCTACCATTCTCTGGAGCTTATTTCTGTAATTTGCTGAGCTATGGTCATCCATATTGAATTTTCATTCTGCTTATTCTAAGCCATATAATGAGCTTGTCAAAACCATTTTAAATTCTCAGGCTAGGTGTGAACATTCTGTGTTTTCTCTGCCCATGACAGGTTAAGGCAAGGATAATATATGTGAAATAAGAAGATCCAAAACCAAAATGGGTAAAACACTCCTCAGGTTCTGAAGTCAGCCTGTGGCAATGCCGTGTTATGAAAACTGGCAGTGGGAAGAGAACAGAGACCTGGGTTCTGGTCTCTGATTTAGCATTTACAAGCTGTGACTTTGAGTAAGTCACATAACCATTTTATACTTACCCTACATACATATTTTTGTGCACTTATTAGTGCTGTAGTAATGCATATCAAAAAAGATGTGAAAATTAGGAAAGATTAAGTGAGAGTATTTTTGTTACTCTTAAATCTTCAGCAACCATACAGATGTGCAACCAGTGGGAAAATAGTCTCTGCTAATTCTCTGCCTGTTTCTCTTTATCCTTCTTCTCATGATCATCTCCATAACGTCGATTAATTACATACCTACTCTATGAAAGTCACTAAACCAAGCTCTGTAGTAACCTATTAACCAACCAGCCAAACAGTGAGAAAAACCTCCTATTATATCTTGCCTTAAAAAAACGTATGAAACACACACGTAAGAAAAGATAAATTGAAAACAAGGGTCTCTACCTGGGGTCCCCAACGCCCCCGGGCCGTACAGCAGGAGGTGATCTGCCGGCAAGTGAGCGAAGCTTCATCTGCCACTCCCCATCACTCCCCATAGCTCACATTACCGCCCGAACCATCGCCCAACCCCTGTCCATGGAAAAATTGTCTTCCACAAAACTGGTCCCTGGTGCCACAAAGGTTGGGGACCACTGGTCTGTACGATAAGTGCCAAGTGAGCATTCCCCAAAATACCTGCTATCAGAGGTGTCTGGGACAGCTTCAGGCAATGTTATTTGAACCCAGACTTTGACATTTTGATTGAAATCTAATCAGTGGAGAGGAAGAAAAAGGGTGTTTCAAGGGGAGGAGATGGTGTGTGCAAAAGTTCAGAGGTAGAATTTGTACACCCATGTCCATAGCAGCATTATTCACACTGCCAAAATGTGGAAACAACCCAAGTGTCCATTGACAGACGAATAGATAAACAAAACGTGGCATTTATATACATGGAGTATTATTCATCCTTAAAAAGGAAGGAAATTCTGACACATGCTACAGTGTGAATGAAACTTGAAGGCATTATGCTAAGAGAAATAAACCAGTCACAAAAGGACTAATACCGTATGATTCCACTATATGAAATAACTTAGAGTAATCAGATTCATAGAGACAGAAAATCGAGTGGTGGTTGCCAGGGGCTGAGGGAGAAGGGAATGGGGAGTTATTATTTAATGGGTATAGAGGTTTAGTTTTGCAAGATGAAAAGAGTTCTGGAAATGGATTGTGGTAATGGTAGCACAACAATATAAATGTACTTAATGCCACTGAACTGTATACTTAAAAATGGCTAAAAAGGTAAACTTTACATAATGTGTATTTCAACACAATTTTTAAAAAGTTCACAGTTAGAAAAGTGTAATTTAGAAAAAAAAAGAATAATAGATGGATGTGGCAACACTGGGCCAAGAAGAATGAATATTGATATTAGACCATTGGGTTTGTCTATGGTGGGGCCAGATTGTAAGAGTTTAGGAAGAGAGTGAATGGTGCGAAAATGGAAATAACGTCACTTGCTTAAAAAGTTTGACTGTGAATCATATTTCACCTACTGTTATGATTAAGTTATTGGAAAGCTTTGGAAAGTATTTTTAGAGTTAAGAGATACTGTTACCAGGCTTCCCTGGTGGCGCAGTGGTTAAGAATCCACCTATCAATGCAGGGGACATGGGTTCGAGCCCTGGTCCAGGAAGGTCCCACATGCTGTGGAGCAACTAAGCCCGTGTGCCACAACTACTGAGCCTGCTCTCTAGAGCCCATGAGCCACAACTACTGAGCCCATGCACCTAGAGCCCATGCTCTGCAACAAGAGAAGCCACCGCAATAAGAAGCCTGCGCACCACAACAAAGAGTAGCCCCTGCTCGCCGCAACTAGAGGAAGCCCGCACACAGCAACAAAGACCCAACGCAGCCAAAAATAAATTAAAGAATAATTTAAAATTTTTTTTAAAAAAGAAAGAAAAAATTCCAAAAAAAAAAAGAGACACTGTTACCAAACTAAGGTCCAGCTGCTTGCTGCTCGAAAGTCAATACTTGAGAGGCAAGTGTTAGTAGAAAGGAAAGGTTGCTTTATTCAGGAGGCTGGCAGCCAGGGGCGAAGGTAGACTCATGTCCAAAAGCCAACTCCCCATTACTGATCGGGGGGGGCAAAAGCTTTTAAAGGGGGAGTTTCAGGAGTGTACAGGCAGAAGGGGGGCTACATGTCTCATCTGTCTGTTAGTTCTGACAACCATCTTGAAATTAGTCCTGTGATGATCTGATCAGCATCATCTTGATTGTTTTAAGTACAGTTAGTCTTTAGTTCCAGGGTTGAGTTGTTCCCATTTCTTTGAGGCCAGTTCTCAGAATTGTGGCTGCTTATGTCATGGCTACAATCTGGTCGTCATGTAGTTAACTTCTTCCACCTGATGGGGGTTCCAGTATCTACAAAACAGCTCAAAGGCTATAGCTCAGAATATTATCTATAGCCCTTGAGGAGGAAGTAAATGTCCTTGACTTCGTCTAATGACTCAACTATTATTTGGTCTTGTTTGACTGCTTTCCTTTGCTTCTGCATTTTCTCACTTCTCTGATTAAATTTATTCTTTGGCTAAAGTTTTTCTACAGACAAAAGGCAAGTGGAAGACATGTGGGGATGGGGGCCTGTCCTGGGACGGCCCCATAGGGTCCTGCTCTGTTTCTATACTTTTCAACCAGGGATTGAAACCCAGATTCTAGCTTTGTTTTTGTAAGTAGCTGTGTGCATTGGTCAAGAAACTTAGCTCTCCTGGGTTTTTCTTCCCCCTTCTGAAAGGTTCCCTACTTCTTAATATGAAAATTGTACCCTAGATTTGAAGATGTGGTTTAACATTCTGAATGATTAAAAAATAATGACTTTGTTTTTCTGAAAAATCAAAACCAAAGCACCACTAACCTGCACATCAGACAGTAACACGAGCTAATGCAGATTGAGAACTTGCACTGGGCCAGGTATCTCGGTAAGCACATTACATATATTAACTGATTTAATCCTCCCACAATCCTGCCAGGTAGGTTTTATTGTCAGTTGCTGTTTACAGATGATGGGGCTGAGGCAGGAAGGAGTTCTGAAAGTAACTTGAGGGCATATAGTTAGAATGTAGTAAAGATGCGCAGTTTGAGGCCAGAATCTCAGGGAGTTATCAACCACATACAGTCATTCTGCATCTTCATTTACTTACTATCTTGTTCTGAATAAAAGAAACACCCAAATACCCGACATCACTTAAGCTTTTTGAAGGCAACTTGACTTCTATTTTTTTCTTTCAAGGATCCCTAAAGAGCCAAGAATCCCATATTGGGAATTCTCTAAATCCTTGCTCCTTGAAGTGTGTTGTATAGACAAGCAACATCCGTATCACCTGGGAGCTTGTTAGAAATGCAGGATCTCAGGCCCGATCCCAGACCTACTGAATCAGAATGTGCATTTTAACCAGATTCTCTGTGATTCACGTGTGCACTGAAGTTTGAGTAGCAGGCATCTAAGTGCTCTCTAATCCCTTCCAGCTCTCTAGTTCCATGATCCAATTTCCTTTCCTGTTCTCTCACCACACTGACTTGTCCAGCAGAGTTTGCTCTGTAGAATTCGTCCAGGATTACTAAACTTGCCACCCAATATCATGTGCTCTCTTATCAACTGAGGAATTAAGTCATTTCCATGAAATAAAATGTGGCCTCTGTTGATTTTTTTGCAGCCCTCCAGTTCTGAACTTGACTAAATGTTGTCTCTTTTCACCCATAATGGGAAATACAAGTCTGTAACGGCAAAAGGCTCACCCATTTCTTGGGGGCCCTGACAGGCATGTGTGGGGATCGCTTCCCTATCACTTACCTTCACATATTTTGACACTTTCTCATACCTTTATTGCCTGCTGACAGAGTTACTGCAAATCCCCTTCCAACTGGCCCTCTGCAAACTTCTATCAGCATGTTTACTGTATTCAAATGGCTACTGCCAGTCAGACAGCATCACCTGCTCAAACGCTCACTCAGACTGACTTCTTCTAGAGATCAGCTTTTCAGACCAATGGGAGACACAGTTAAGACTCCATGCTGCTGAGAGATGCTGTCCTGATCCTTTTCTGTTGGACTCTTAAGTCCCCATGTCATGGAGCTATGAGTCAGGAGCAGCCTTGAGTGGAATCTGTGAGGCAGTCTCCCTTCCCACTTGCTTTTAAAGTGAATTCAAAAGATGTAGCCATTTGGTGATGGTTCATGTTACAGGTTTCTAGGCTGCGTCAGTTTTTTTATGAACTAACTTAGCATATTTATTATATCCACATTGAGTAGCATCGTTATAATTAAGCACCTGTCACGATTTCCATTTTACGCCCCGGTTTTAAGGGACCTAACACGCAGCCATAAATTTTACTTTTGACTGAAATTTGGCATGCCTGACTCCAATGCCTAATCACACTTTTCATTAAAAGTATAAAATTATATTATGCTTCCCAAATACTAGTTTGCTCATAATTCTTTTATGTTCAGAGGAAAAAAGATGCAACTTCTCCACTTCAAAATGGTCATCAATGTTTTTTAAATTAAAAATCTAAATACGATAAACTGGAACAAAACTATGTTATAGGGCATAAGAAATTTCATAACATGATTGATTTATAAACCTGAAGCTGTTCTATTTTCAAGAATTAGCAGTGATGATTACATTAAAAGCAACAAATTATGTGCTTATGTAATTATATGTAAATAACCTAAAGAATTGTCTACTCTAACACATTTGAGGCAATTATGTCCAGCAACCTACCATATATATATGGCTTTTTCTCAGTTGTTTGGTGGGGAGGGTTAGAGAGAGATGACACATGAACATGCCACTTTTGTGGCTGAATTTCCAGATGGGTAAATATATCATAACACAGCCTGAATATGAAAAAAGAAAAGCCACAAAGATCCCCATTTATAATGAGAAATATTCCTCAGGATAAAATACTGTGGCTGACTGAATAGTAGCCTCCCGATGATGTCCATGTACTAATCCCCGGAACCTGTGAATATGTTACCTTAAGTAGCAAAAAGGACCTTGTGGATGAGGTTAAGTTAAGGACCTTGCAATGAGAAGATTACCTTGTATTATCTGATGGACCCAATGTAACCAACAGGGGTCCAGACAAGAGCAAGGTGGGAAGGAGCCAGAGAAGGAGATGAGACTGAAGCAGAGGGTTGAGTGATATGGGGTCACGAGCTGAGAATGTGGACAGCTTCGAGAAGCTGGAGAAGTCACACAAATGGATTCTCCCTTAGAACCTCCAGAAGGAAGGCTGCCCTGCTGACACCTTGATCTTAAGGCTTCTGACCTCCAGAACTATAAGAGAATAAATTTGTGTTGCTTTACAACCATAATTTTGTGGTAATTTGTTACCGTGGCAATAGGAAACTAATAAAAATACTTTAGGAAACTAAAGGTTCAGGGAAGAAGACAGATCAAGTTCATTATTTTTAAACTTTTAAGAGCTGCTAGTGTCTTTCAGAAATGTAAAAGGAAATGCTTTGGGAAAGCTATTTATTAAAAAATATTTTTTTTTGCTTTGTATGATTTATTATGTTTATGACTTTGTTTTTATCACTTATCATTTTGTGTTGACAGAATCTGTCTGTGTCACTGGATTTTTTTTTTATTTAACAAATTTAATCAGTTATACATATACATATGTTCCCATATCCCCTCCCTTTTGCGTCTCCCTCCCGCCCTCCCTATCCCACCCCTCCAGGCGGTCACAAAGTACCGAGCTGATCTCCCTGTGCTATGTGGCTGCTTCCCACTAGCTATCTACCTTACCTTTGGTAGTGTATATATGTCCATGCCGCTCTTTCGCTTTCTCACAGTTTACCCTTCCCCCTCCCCATATCCTCAAGTCCATTCTCTAGTAGATCTGTGTCTTTATTCCTGTCTTACCCCTATGTTCTTCATGACATTTTTTTTCTTAAATTCCATATGTATGTGTCAGCATACAGTATTTGTCTTTCTCTTTCTGACTTACTTCACTCTGTATGACAGACTCTAGGTCCATCCACCTCATTACAAGTAGCTCAATTTCATTTCTTTGTATGGCTGAGTAATATTCCATTGTATATATGTGCCACATCTTCTTTATCCATTCATCTGATGATGGACACTTAGGTTGTTTCCATCTCCGGGCTATTGTAAATAGGGCTGCTATGAACATTTTGGTACATGACTCTTTTTGAATTATGGTTTTCTGAGGGTATATGCCCAGTACTGGGATTGCTGGGTCATATGGTAGTTCTATTTGTAGTTTTTTAAGGAACCTCCATACCGTTCTCCATAGTGGCTGTACCAATTCACATTCCCACCAGCAGTGCAAGAGTGTTCCCCTTTCTCTACACCCTTTCCAGCATTTATTGTTTGTAGATTTTTTGATGATGGCCATTCTGACCAGTGTGAGATGATATCTCATTGTAGTTTTGATTCGCATTTCTCTAATGATTAATGATGTTGAGCATTCTTTCATGTGTTTGTTGGCACTCTGTATATCTTATTTGGAGAAATGTCTATTTAGGTCTTCTGCCCATTTTTGGATTGGGTTGTTTGTTTTTTTAATATTGAGCTGCATGAGCTGCTTGTAAATTTTGGAGATTAATCCTTTGTCAGTTGCTTCATTTGAAAATATTTTCTCCCATTCTGAGGGTTGTCTTTTGGTCTTGTTTATGGTTTCCTTTGCCGTGCAAAAGCTTTTAAGTTTCATTAGGTTCCATTTGTTTATTTTTGTTTTTATTTCCATTTCTCTAGGAGGTGGGTCAAAAAGGATCTTGCTGTGATTTATGTCATAGAGTGTTCTGCCTATGTTTTCCTTTAAGTGTTTGATAGTTTCCGGCCTTACATTTAGGTCTTTAATCCATTTTGAGCTTAGTTTTGTGTATGGTGTTAGGGAGTGTTCTAATCTCATACTTTTACATGTCCCTGTCCAGTTTTCCCAGCACCACTTATTGAAGAGGTTGTCTTTTCTCCACTGTATATTCTTGCCTCCTTTATCAAAGATAAGGTGACCATATGTGCATGGGTTTATCTCTGGGCTTTCTATCCTGTTCCATTGATCTATCTTTCTGTTTTTGTGCCAGCACCATACTGTCTTGAATACTGTAGCTTTGTAGTATAGTCTGAAGTCAGGGAGCCTGATTCCTCCAGCTCTGTTTTTCGTTCTCAAGATTGCTTTGGCTATTCGGGGTCTTTTGTGTTTCCATACAAATTGTGAAATTTTTTGTTCTAGTTCTGTGAAAAATGCCAGTGGTAGTTTGATAGGGATTGCATTGAATCTGTAGATTGCTTTGGGTAGTAGAGTCATTTTCACAATGTTGATTCTTCCAATCCAAGAACATGGTACCTCTCTCCATCTATTTGTATCATCTTTAATTTCTTTCATCAGTGTCTTATAATTTTCTGCATACAGGTCTTTTGTCTCCTTAGGTAGGCTCATTCCTAGATATTTTATTTTTTTTGTTGCATTGGTAAATGGGAGTGTTTTCTTAATTTCACTTTCAGATTTTTCATCGTTAGTGTATAGGAATGCCAGAGATTTCTGTGCATTAATTTTGTATCCTGCTACTTTACCAAATTCATTGATTAGCTCTAGTTGTTTTCTGGTAGCATCTTTAGGATTCTCTATGTATAGTATCATGTCATCTGCAAACAGTGACAGCTTTACTCCTTCTTTTCCGATTTGGATTCCTTTTATTTCCTTTTCTTCTCTGATTGTTTTGGCTAAAACTTCCAAAACTATGTTGAATAAGAGTGGTGAGAGTGGGCAACCTTGTCTTGTTCCTGATCTTAGTGGAAATAGTTTCAGTTTTTCACCATTGAGGATGATGTTGGCTGTGGGTTTGTCATATATGGCCTTTATTATGTTGAGGAAAGTTCCCTCTATGCAGGGAACTTTCTGCAGGGTTTTTATCATAAATGGGTGTTGAATTTTGTCGAAAGCTTTCTCTGCATCTATTGAGATGATCATATGGTTTTTCTCCTTCAATTTGTTAATATGGTGTATCATGTTGATTGATTTGCGTATATTGAAGAATCCTTGCATTCCTGGAATAAACCCCACTGGATCATGGTGTATGATCCTTTTAATGTGCTGTTGGATTCTGTTTGCTAGTATTTTGTTGAGGATTTTTGCATCTATGTTCATCAGTGATATTGGCCTGTAGTTTTCTTTCTTTGTGACATCCTTGCCTGGTTTTGGTATCAAGGTGATGGTGGCCTCGTAGAATGAGTTTGGGAGTGTTCCTCCCTCTGCTATATTTTGGAAGAGTTTCAGAAGGATAGGTGTTAGCTCTTCTCTAAATGCTTGATAGAATTCACCTGTGAAGCCATCTGGTCCTGGGCTTTTGTTTGTTGGAAGGTTTTTAATCACAGTTTCAATTTCAGTGCTTGTGGTTGGTCTGTTCATATTTTCTATTTCTTCCTGATTCAGTCTTGGCAGGTTGTGCATTTCTAAGAATTTGTCCATTTCTTCCAGGTTGTCCATTTTATTGGCATAGAGGTGCTTGTAATAATCTCTCATGATCTTTTGTATTTCTGCAGTGTCAGTTGTTACTTCTCCTTTTTCATTTCTAACTCTATTGATTTGAGTCTTCTCCCTTTTTTTCTTGATGAGTCTGGCTAATGGTTTATCAATTTTGTTTATCTTCTCAAAAAACCAGCTTTTAGTTTTATTGATCTTTGCTATCATTTCCTTCATTTCTTTTTCATTTATTTCCGATCTGATTTTTATGATTTCTTTCCTTCTGCTAACTTTGGGATGTTTTTGTTCTTCTTTCTCTAATTGCTTTAGGTGCAAGGTTAGGTTGTTTATTTGATATGTTTCCTGTTTCTTAAGGTAGGATTGTATTGCTATAAACTTCCCTCTTAGAACTGCTTTTGCTGCATCCCATAGGTTTTGGGTCGTCGTGTCTCCATTGTCATTTGTTTCTAGGTACTTTTTAATTTCCTCTTTGATTTCTTCAGTGATCACTTCGTTATTAAGTAGTGTATTGTTTAGCCTCCATGTGTTTGTATTTTTTACAGCTCTTTTCCTGTAATTGATATCTAGTCTCATAGCATTGTGGTCAGAAAAGATACTTGACACAATTTCAATTTTCTTAAATTTACCAAGGCTTGATTTGTGACCCAAGATATGATCTATCCTGGAGAATGATCCATGAGCACTTGAGAAAAATGTGTATTCTGTTGTTTTTGGATGGAATGTCCTATAAATATCAATTAAGTCCATCTTGTTTAATGTATCATTTAAAGCTTGTGTTTCCTTGTTTATTTTCATTTTGGATGATCTGTCCATTGGTGAAAGTGGGGTGTTAAAGTCCCCTACTATGATTGTGTTACTGTCGATTTCTCCTTTTACTTTTTTATTTATATTTTTTTTATTTTTTTTTGTGGTATGCGGGCCTCTCACTGTTGTGGCCTCTCCCGTTGCGGAGCACAGGCTCCGGACGCGCACGCTCAGTGGCCATGGCTCACGGGCCTAGCCTCTCCGCGGCATGTGGGATCTTCCCGGACCGGGGCACGAACCCGTGTCCCCTGCATCGGCAGGCAGACTCTCAACCACTGCGCCACCAGGGAAGCCCCGATTTCGCCTTTTATGGCTGTTAGTATTTGCCTTATGTATTGAGGTGCTCCTATGTTGGGTGCATAAATATTTACAATTGTTATATCTTCTTCTTGGATCGATCCCTTGATCTTTATGTAGTGTCCTTCTTTGTCTCTTCTAATAGTCTTTATTTTAAAGTCTATTTTGTCCGATATGAGAATTGCTACTCCAGCTTTCTTTTGGTTTCCATTTGCATGGAATATCTTTTTCCATCCCCTTACTTTCAGTCTGTATGTGTCTCTAGGTCTGAAGTGGGTCTCTTGTAGACAGCATATATATGGGTCTTGTTTTTGTATCCATTCAGCCAATCTGTGTCTTTTGGTGGGAGCATTTAGTCTATTTACATTTAAGGTAATTATCGATATGTATGTTCCTATTCCCATTTTCTTAATTGTTTTGGGTTCGTTATTGTAGGTCTTTTCCTTTGTTGTGTTTCTTGCCTAGAGAAGTTCCTTTAGCATTTGTTGTAAAGCTGGTTTGGTGGTGCTGAACTCTCTCAGCTTTTGCTTGTCTGTAAATGTTTTAATTTCTCCATCAAATCTGAATGAGATCCTTGCTGGGTAGAGTAATCTTGGTTGCAGGTTTTTCTCCTTCATCACTTTAAATATGTCCTGCCACTCCCTTCTGGCTTGTAGAGTTTCTGCTGAGAGATCAGCTGTTATCCTGATGGGGATTCCCTTGTGTGTTATTTGTTGTTTTTCCCTTGCTGCTTTTAATATGATTTCTTTGTGTTTAATTTTTGACAGTTTGATTAATATGTGTCTTGGTGTATTTCTCCTTGGATTTATTCTGTATGGGACTCTCTGTGCCTCCTGGACTTGATTAACTATTTCCTTTCCCATATTAGGGAAGTTTTCAACTATAATCTCTTCAAATATTTTCTCAGTCCCTTTCTTTTTCTCTTCTTCTTCTGGAACCCCTATAATTCGAATGTTGGTACGTTTAATGTTGTCCCAGAGGTCTCTGAGACTGTCCTCTGTTCTTTTCATTCTTTTTTCTTTATTTTGCTCTGCATCAGTTATTTCCACTATTTTATCTTCCAGGTCACTTATCTGTTCCTCTGCCTCAGTTATTCTGCTATTGATCCCATCTAGAGTATTTTTCATTTCATTTATTGTGTTTTTAATCAATGCTTGATTCATCTTTAGTTCTTCTAGGTCCTTGTTAACTGTTTCTTGCATTTTGTCTATTCTATTTCCAAGATTTTGGATCTTGGAAATAGAATCTTGGATCATCTTTACTATCATTATTCTGAATTCTTTTTCAGGTAGACTGCCTATTACCTCTTCCTTTGTTAGGTCTGGTGGGTTTTTATCTTGCTCCTTCTCCTGCTGTGTGTTTTTCTGTCTTCTCATTTTGCTTATGTTACTGTGTTTGGGGTCTCCTTTTTGCAGGCTGCAGGTTCGTAGTTCCCGTTGTTTTTGGTGTCTGTCCCTAGTGGCTAAGGTTGGTTTAGTGGGTTGTGTAAGCTTCCTGGTGGAGGGGACTAGTGCCTGTGTTCTGGTGGATGAGGCTGGATCTTGTCTTTCTGGTGGGCAGGTCCACGTCTGGTGGTGTGTTTTGGGGTGTCTGTGGACTTTTTATGATTTTAGGCAGCCTCTCTGCTAATGGGTGGCGTTGTGTTCCTGTCTTGCTAGTTGTTTGGCATAGGGTGTCCAGCACTGTAGCTTGCTGGTCGTTGAATGAAGCTGGGTGCTGGTGTTGAGATGGAGATCTCTGGAAGATTTTCGCCGTTTGATATTATGTGGAGCTGGGAGGTCTCTTGTGGACCAGTGTCCTGAAGTTGGCTCTCCCACCTCAGAGGCACAGCACTGACTCCTGGCTCCTCAATTTGGGATGATTCGTTGTCTATTCATGTATTCCACAGATGCAGGGTACATCAAGTTGATTGTGGAGCTTTAATCCGCTGCTTCTGAGGCTGCTGGGAGAGATTTCCCTTTCTCTTCTTTGTTCCCACAGCTCCCGGGTCTCATCTTTGGATTTGGCCCCGCCTCTGCGTGTAGGTCGCCGGAGGGCGTCTGTTCTTCGCTCAGACAGGACAGGGTTAAAGGAGCAGCCTTTTCGGGGACTCCGGCTCACTCAGGCCGTGGGGGAGGGAGGGGCACGGAGTGCGGGGCGAGCCTGCAGCGGCAGAGGTCGGCGTGACGTTGCACCAGCCCGAGGCGCACCGTGCGTTCTCCCAGGGAAGCTGCCCCTGGATCCCAGGACCCCGGCAGTGGCGGGCTGTACAGGCTCCCGGAAGGGCGGTGTGGACAGTGACCTGCGCTCGCACACAGGCCTCTTGGCGGTTGCAGCAGCAGCCCCAGCGTCACACGCCCATCTCTGGGCTCCGCGCTTTCAGCCGCGGCTTGCGCCCATCTGTGAGGCTCCTTTAAGCAGCGCTCTTAATCCCCTCTCCTCGCGCACCAGGAAACCAAGAGGGAAGAAAATGTCTCTTGCCTCTTCGGCAGCTCCAGAGTTTTCCCGGACTCCCTCCCGGCTAGCTGTGGCGCATTAGCCCCCTTCAGGCTGAGTTCTCGCCGCCAGCCCCAGTCCTCTCCCTGCGCTCTGACCGAAGCCCGAGCCTCAGCTTCCAGCGCCGCCCGCCCCGGCGGGCGAGCAGACAAGCCTCTCGGGCTGGTGAGTGCCGGTCGGCACCGATCCTCTGTGCGGGAATCTCTCCGCTTTGCCCTTCCCAGGTACGTGGGGAGTTTCTTGCCTTTTGGGAGGTCTGAGGTCTTCTGCCAGCGTTCAGTAGGTGTTCTGTAGGAGTTGTTCCACGTGTAGCTATATTTCTGGTGTATCTGTGGGGAGGAAGGTGATCTCCGCGTCTTACTCTTCCGCCATCTTCTCCGGAAGTCTATTAAAAATTTTTGAACTATTCTTCTTTCTCAATGATCAACGTTTCAGATGTCCCATTATTATTATTACCAGTAAACCTAATTCTAATTGCTCTGGTTCAGGAATAGGGTATTAAATACCTGGGATCTTCCTCCCAAAGTAATGGATGCTGGTTTGTGCACCGTGTTGCTGGGCTGTCCAGCTTGACTTATTGCTCCGTGCAGACTCCTTTATTATTTTTTTTCTTTTTTCTTTTTTTTTTTTTGCGATACATGGGCCTCTCACTGTTGTGGCCTCTCCCGTTGCGGAGCACCGGCTCCGGACGCGCAGGCTCAGCGGCCATGGCTCACGGGCCCAGCCGCTCCGTGGCATGTGGGATCTTCCCAGACAGGGGCACGAATCCGTGTCCCCTGCATCGGCAGGCGGACTCTCAACCACTGCGCCACCAGGGAAGCCCTCCTTTATTGTTTGGGAGGATACTGGAAGCATTTTAAAAAGGAATCAGCAGGAAGGTTTGGGCTTTACAGTCATGTGAAACTATGGTGTTTAGCTGTCATTACCTTTTAAGTAAGCTGCTTCTGATAATGCATGTACGGCTAAGCTCGGTTTATTCAACTCTCCCTTTCTAACAGGTGCATCTTAGACCCGGAAGCCCAATCCCTGTAACTATCTCCTTCAGCCAAGAGGAAATTGCCAGTCCTCTGCTCACCTGTGTGAGAGGAAGAGCACCGGGAATGCACCAGCTTCCGACAGAACACTGGTGCTCAGGTCGTCCTGGGTATGAGATCTCATGCATTTGCTTCCTTCTCTGAATAGTGTTAACAGGTAATGTGCTAGGTGTTCAGCTAGATAGTTGACCAGATTATAAAATCTCTGAGTCTTCAAACTACCCTAACTCGGCTTAGGCCCCCAAAAGCGCTTTCCCAACCTTGTGTATTGCACTAGCAATAATACCACATAGGTAGCAGTAAATTATATCCCTATACAGCCTGAACCCTTGCAACGCAGCCACAGAAGGAAGCTATTCATGCCAGCCCTGATGCTCCCTTAAAGGGTACCAGAGCCACTGGAGGGCTGGGATCATCATCCTGCATGTCCATCCCTGAAGACTGCATCCTGAGTCACACACAGTGATAGAAATCCAGATAAAAAAATGTTTGCAGATATATAACCATGTAAGAATGCCTCTCCCCCCTCCAAAGAACAAACAACCCCCCCCCAAAACACAACATGCTCAAAAAGAGATCTGCCACTTTTATGGCTTTATTATGTGTTTTAAAATTTTATAAGTGACCAAACGGGACTCAACAACTCTTTCAAACCATAATGGGGCCATTAGATTATTTTTACCTGGCTTTGTACTAAATGGATCCCTAGGTAGCTGAAAAAGAACTGAAAATTGAACTGAAAACATATGGGGGCCTGCATTCGAAAACCCTGGGCACCATTTGCACATTATGTACCAGCTCTTATTCCTTTTGGCCTTGTAATAGGGTTATTTATGTATGCATCTAATCTCTGCTCCTGGACCGGAAGCATCTAGGATCTGAGTACGAATAGGTACCTAGTCATTGCACAATAAGCATTTATTGGAAGACAGAGAGGGGAAGGGAGGAGGGAGAGAAATAGGATGGCCCCTTCCGTTTGCCTCGTATATTTCCACAGTAGACACCAGATAAAACAGGAAATGCACTTGACATTTGGCTGTAGGGGCCAGCACTCCTGGCTCTTCTGTTTCCGTCTCCGTAGGTCAGGAGGAGGTTGGCACCTGGAATGCCAGATGAGGCTACAGGAGGAGGAGAAGCCTGGACAGTGCTGAGTTTATGGTTTCACGAGTAATCCTGACGAATATGCTGTGGGCTCCCCTCCCCATGGGTTCAGAAGCATCTCTCCAGGAGGGTTACCCCCTACAGGACGATGCTGGTAGAGACCACAATGCCAGTTTGCCTGCTTCCATGCTTCCATTGCCCCCTGCACAGCTTCAACTATGAGTAGCTGTTATTTAAGGTAATTGACCCAAAAGCCCAAATTTCAAGCATGTTATCTCCCATCTGGTAACTGCAGGACTTCTGTCCCTACTCAAGAATCTGTGGACTGTCTTGCATGTACTGGTAAATCAGACTGAGCCAAGGCCCCTTAGAACCAAGGTTCCCCTTCCTTAGGAATTTGATCCCCTCTGGACCAGGGCAGTTCTCTCAGGCTGCCTCTGCCCTCTGCCCTTACCTGGTCACAGTTTCATCCTCTGAGGTTGTCGGTGTCCTGGACAAAGTTTCCGCTGATTCCAGGGAGTTCTGTCATGCCCCTGGGTATCCTGAGGCTGGCCGCTGCTTTTGCCAAGGCAGAAGATCAGAGATTGAAGTTAGGCAAAAGGGGCAAGCTGATTCCACAGCCCTTATCTCTAGTTATATCTTCTTCATCTTTCAGTGGACCTTGTGGCTGGTCTTTGGATTCCACATAGCAAGAGGTGGTGGCCCCTGACCTTGTTTAGAGTACCCCCTCCCCCCATTCCTTATTGTGGAAGTTAGAGTATTGATTCAAAATTCAATACAAGTTTCACTTGAGGTTGTAAGTTATGATGGTTGCCTGGCAAAGGTCTAGCTGGTCCCATGCTCTTCCCTCTTCCTTTTGTTTGACGGGCATCCTGAATTTTTCAGATTCTCCTTCAGAAATTTTTTCCAGATTTACCTGAGCCATTTGGGAGGAGAGAGTGCCATTTGCATCCTTCACTCCACCCAGAAAGCCCAGAGGCAATACTCTGGTCCATCAGGAAACAATACTCTGATCCACCAGGAAACTACTCTTTTTTTAAAATAAATTTATTTATTTTATTTATTTATTTTTGGCTGTGTTGGGTCTTCGTTGCTGCGCGTGGGCTTTCTCTAGTTGCGGCGAGCGGGGGCTACACTTCACTGTGGTGTGCGGGCCTCTCACTGCAGTGGCCTCTCGTCATGGAGCACAGGCTGCAGGCACACGGGTCTCAGCAGTTGCAGCACTCGGGCTCAGTAGTTGTGGCTCATGGGCTCTAGAGCGCAGGCTCAGTAGTTGTGGCTCATGGGCTTAGTTGCTCCACGGCATGTGGGATCTTTCTGGACCAGGGCTCAAACCCCTGTGCCCTGCATTGGCAGGCAGACTCCCAACCACTGCGCCACCAGGAAAGCCCAGGAAACTACTCTCTTGGATGCAACAAAAACAAAATGGCAGTAGGCTTGTTTCACTGAGTCTCAGCATTTTGCCTTTTGGGGCTAGGAGTTGCTTCCTCTAATCACAGCGGCCTGTAACTGCACTGGACAGAACTCTGAGAGATGCAGTGGCTGGCTGCTTTGAGCACTGAAGGACTGGCAGGAACTTTTGAGACTCTTTCAGACAGAATGTAGTTCTCTCTTAAGCCACTGACAGTAGTAGTGATTGAGTGTTGTTCTCTCTTAAGCCTCCCCTTCCTCTGGGAAACTGGAAGCCCGCCCCACAGCAGGTTCTGAGGCTAACAGTGGGACTTATTCAAGGCTGGCACCACCTACACTACATCTTGTGGCAGGGCCCTTGTGAAACAAGGTTTCTAACCACCATGCCTGGGGAGACTTGCCCCCTGCCTGCTGCTAAATGTTAGGACAACACCTGCAAGGCCGACCATATGTATGAACACCTGACTAACCTGTCCTTTCTCATCCCGTCTGCCTGGTTCACCTGCACGGGCATCAGGCCCTCCCCCTACCACCTTCTCCTTGCCCCTTCTGAGGCCAGCCATGCTGGCCCTTCTGTGTGAGCTGTGCCAGCCAGTGTTCCAGTACTTTCTTCTTCCTCAGTTTGCTGAATGCACTTCCTCTCCATCCCACCCTATGAGAGGGCACGCTCAGGGTCAGGGACATGCCCAGGTTCAGGGTAGAGGGGAGCTGTCATTACAGATGAGGATTCTAGCCATACCTGCCACCAGCTGCTTCATTTTCTCCAGAAAAAGGTTTACTCTTGGAAATTCTCTAACCAATGTAGAGGAATGAAGGATAATTTTCTAGGGACCCTTCTCCTTTCCTTGTATTTTCCTAGAGATAGAAGGAAAATTGACACACTCGGCAAGCTCTGGAAGGCTACCAGGTATTTTCTTTTCTCCTGAGTATTCAGACAAGCACTTTCTATGCCCGAGGAGGAGTTTCAACAACCAAATCAATTAGCTCTAATCTCTGGAGCAGTGGTTAATCCCTGGTACACAAGTGCATGATCCAGGATTCAAATAACCCCAGAGAAACCCCATAACATGTAACTCAGACAACCCTGGGCCTCCCAGCGGTGCTTCCAGTGTAGTCTTCTTGTGACTGAATCCCAGATTTCTCTAGATCTTTAGCCCACATCTAGGTTACTTTAAAACTGATCCACCCCACCCACTGAGTTTCTTCCTCCTCCCTGCAAGTTTTTTTGAACATTCCAGAGAGAACTTTGCATTTATGACCCCACTGCCATCTCATCACCCGCCTCCTCCCCAGATGATTCTGAGCCATCCCCGTGGAGCCGCAGCTTGGCCACAGATGAGCCATGGTTCACTGTTGCCACTCCCAATGCTGTCAGAAGCCCACCCAGGATCCCCCTCTACTTTGTGAATTCAGGACAGTACCCTGCCGCCATGGCCACTGCTGTTACTACTTTGATCCCAAGTGTAGAGGGCTGAAGGCAGCCTCGCCTCAGTGGCGCTGTAAGAGGGGACTCGCTGTTTCCCTTTGTGTGTTATGCTTTGCTCGGAGGGGCCCACGGCAGTGAGCTCAGTACCCTGAAATGTTAAGAAGTATGAGTGGGCTTCTTTCTGTTTACCTATAATCTGCAATATTAATAACTCCAGAGTAATAATAGTAATAATCGCTAACATTTACTGAGAGCTTATCACTCACTGTTCTACATGCACTTTGCATGCATTTACTCATTTCATCTTCAAAAGACTCTGTGAAGTACCTTCCATTACTACCACTCGCATGTTACAGACAAGAAAACAGAAGCACAAACCAGTGAAGAATAGCCGGAGGTGGACAAGGAGGAAAGGTGGACCTGGAACATGGCTGTAGAACATGCGTCCTTAATGGCCGTGCCATTCTGCTTCACACGTGCATGTGCCAGCTGGTTGGAGCATAGAAAGTTTCATGGAAAACCAGCATGCGCGCCTCCTGCACTGTGTTCTCCTTGGAGGACTACAAACACAGGCCAGGTCCCAGCCATCATGCCTCCCCACCCCACTTCCCTTGTCTTCTTTCTTCCCTTGTCTTCTTTCTTAAGTGGCTCAGAGTCCTCCTTTGCAATTTGACTCATGTTTCTCCTCCCCACCTTCCACCCTACTCCAGGTAGTAAGACATGCCTGTGTTCTGGAACCTCAAACGTAGACACAGCTTGAGGACTTTTCAGAGAAGCCCCTTGTTCTCTCAGTAAATTAGTGGATGCATATAGGTGGGGGAAAGATAATGTTTGCCTTCCCAGCCAGATGTCCCTGAATCCCTACCCCAGCCAACCAGGACCTCCCTCATAAAAATATGGATTATTTCATTACTATTCCCTAAAAAGCAAACTGCAAATCTTTAAAGTCAAATTTCTGATAAGGTTTTGTCAGAGTGATTATTTTTCTTCTTCTATGAGCTATTATTGAGGAAAGAAGTTAAAGAAATTAAGAGCAATTCAGACCATTTAGGAGAACTTGGCCAAAACAACTCATATTTCCCACTTTTGCACTATTCTCATCAAACATGATGACAAGATCAAGTAACTATAAAGGACTTGGCATCACCATGGTCCAGTGCAGCTGGTTGCACAGAACTGGTCTAAAAATGAAATGATTCTTCTATTGTTTGCCTGTTACTCACTTCAGATAGAGAATACAAGAGCAAATGACCTTCTTCTCGGCTTGCCAAGTGATGTCACTTGCATGCAGCTTCCCTGCATGGCCTCTTCCCCCCTCCACAGCCATCTCCAGTGCTGTCTCCGTTTGCTTTTTCCCTTATACTATTTTGCATTCAAGCACATTAAATGCAACCCATGTTATACAAGCCATCATTTATTCTCGCATCGAAACACTGTAGGTCACCCACCACATGCTAGAGAGCGAAAACCCATCAACAAATAGGCCCTGTCCATTCAGCTTAATTGACATTTCCACTGTCTTAAACTAGGGTCTCTGCATAACAGCGTATACCAGAAAGGATGTGGCAAGAACACCCATTGGCTGCTGCCGGGCTTAGCTTCTATAATTGAGCACCATTTGCCCAATGCCGAAGGGTTTTCTGGGCGTGTTTCCCTCCTTTGTCAATGCTAATGCAATGCCAAGTGATAAAGATGCCCTTTGGCATTCAACACTCTTAGCCTTTAATAATAAACACTTTCTGCATCTCAAATTGCTGCTATACATGAACAGGTTTTAGTCAACCTCTGAAGTGAATGTGTACCTTCTCATTACAGGGCAACGGTGGTGAGAAAGCAATTCACTAAGCCATAGGGTTGGCAATCACCCATATTTTCTGCTATGAGTAAATAACTTCAATTGATTTAATCATAAAAGAATAACAGGAAAACTACATTGATTTCCAAATCCCTAATGTGAACATCAGACTCTATTGACCAGGCTGCGTGCAAGGAGGTTGTAGCCATTTGTATGAACTCAAGAAACATCAATACTTGATCATTACTCCAACAAAAAAAATGACAATTTGGGCCTATTTCAAAATGGATTGAAGTAATATTATGCAGGGTGATTGGGCAATCTAGGGTGATATAAGTGATAATACGCTGCAGTGCTCATTAGGTTAAAAAGAACAAAATCCATAAATTCTGGTGAACAGTTCTCCTGTTAATTGTAACAGGTCATTCACCTTCTATAGTAACAGTAATAACACACTAGACCTCTATTTCTATTAAAGCAGCCAAATGGTGTTGTCGAAAATTCATTTGTTGCTCATGTAAATTTAACGGCTCAGAAGAGCAGTCCATATAGAAAATCTCTATATAAATGGAGAAAAATAGTGTTTGTTTCCCTGACATTGACTGATCGTTTGGGGTTTAGAAGCAAAGCCCAAAGTCTTCAGGAGGAACATTAATGTATAAAAATGTGAAAAAAGGGGCTTCCCTGGTGGCGCAGTGGTTGAGAGTCCGCCTGCCGATGCAGGGGACATGGGTTCATGCCCCGGTCCGGGAAGATCCCACATGCCGTGGAGCAGCTGGGCCCGTGAGCCATGGCCACTGAGCCTTGTGTCCAGAGACTGTGCTCCGCAACGGGAGAGGCCACGACAGTGAGAGGCCCGCGTACCGCAAAAAAAAAAAAAAGAAAATGTGCAAAAAGAAATAAACATGTTATTTATTTTAATTCAGGAGTAAGAATGTTGCACTGAGTAGTTAAATGGGTGAACATGTTCATATAAGTAGGGAGAGGCTGGGACAATGGGGCCTCAGCCAGGACTATCTCAGGCAAAGTGGGATCTGGGCTCACTGTGGAGTGAAGAGGCTGACTGTAAACTCTGTCACTAAATTACTTTGAAATGCCAAGTATGTCACCTTCCAGTTTGGGGTCTCTTCTTCACCTGCAAAATGAGATCATCTGTAACCTTGAAGTCTTCTTCCACCTATAGAAATCTGACCATGAACCAAATGCTTGGAGAGTGATTTTTAATGTTATCATTCTTTTACTTATTATTTATTACTAGGAATGCCTCTTAACTATTGATGATCTCACTACAAACAGTTCCTCCTTTACTATGCTTTACTGAGGCAAACGATGATTATGTTAATGAAAGTTCTTGTCTGTTGCAGAAGATATAACAGGTGGGCCGTCTCCCATTGAAAAGACCCAAAGCTCTTGATAATGTTTAAATATGCAAAACGTTGGTGAGCATCACTCTGAGCACTTACCATGTGGCGAACATCTTAAGGGACTCACTGGTTAACCTCGTGGCTGCCTAGCACAAAACCAGGTCTGCCGGGACAGGGAAGCCATGGAAGAAAAGATATCTGCCCTCAAGTAGCATACACTGTTGTTAGGGAAATGAAATTAACACACGAAAGAATTACTGAATCATATGTGAGAGTAGATAAATAACTCCAAAAATCAGTTTGAAGAATATGCTGTAGAATTTAGAAAAGGCTGAAGTCAGTGAGAATTGGATTATTCAACAAAGTAATGGTAGCAAAAAGGAAGCCTTATGAATTTCTTGTGTTTCTCTAAACATGTGGCACAGAAGACAATTTTAGGCATAGATAGACTCTAAGCATTAAGAAACATTGAATCATTTTATGAGAAAGTTATTCCCCTTTCAATTCCTTTAGTTATGCTAGTAAGACTTTACCATCTCTCTATTACATTTTAATTTTCCTTTGTAAGAGGAAGAGAAAATAGACCTCCAGAACAGAAACTTTGGTTGGCAAAATTATCACCTATGAGTTAATAATATGGTTGTGTCCCCATTGTATGAATTTTAAGACTATCTTCTACTTCTAATTCCATTAAGTGATAATGGTTTTCCTTTTACAGCTGTGATATAACATTTACATATATGTGTGTGTGTGTGTGTGTGTGTGTGTGTGTGTGTATATTTTTTTTTTAGGAGCAGAACAGTTAACAATGTATGAAATAAGTGCTATAAGCAGCATCCAGATGTGGTCCTGAAGATATAACATTTACATATATATATATGTATGTATGTATATATATACGTGTGTGTGTATGTATGTGTATATATATATATATATATATATATATATATTTTTTTTTTTTTTAGGAGCAGAACAGTTAACAATGTATGAAATAAGAAGTGGTATAAGCAACATCCAGATGTGGTCCTGAAGGTGGTACGTGAATGGAAGTTTGGAAAATACTGTTGCAGTAGAAAGAGCACTGACCTTCAAGGTAAAAGCCTGGCTTTCAATCCTCCTTCTGTGGTTTATTAATGGGGACCTTGATTAACCACTTACTCTTGCTGAACCTCAGTTTCCTCGTCTGTAAAGTGAGGGGTTGGATGAGATGAACTCCAAGGTCGCCTTCAGCTCACATTTGTATGATTAAAGGGCTATTGAAGGCTTCTGAGCAGACAGTGACAAGATGAAAGTGACATTTAAAGAAGATTAGTCTGGCAATGGCATGAAGGTGAGTTTGGAGAGGAGGGGGCTCGGGGTCGGGGAGGCCAGATAGGTAGCTTCTTCTGTAATCCAGGAATGAGCTGATAAGGGCCATGGCTTGGATGAAGGCGGTGAGAATGTGAGGGATGAAGAGACATAAAGAAGCACATTTCAAAGGAAGATTTGACAGGATTTGGAAACTAAATAGTGAATGGAATCGTAAAAGTGACTTGGGGATTTTGAACCTGGTGAAATAAAAAGGAAACTTTTTGATAAAATATTTTTGTTGGAAAGAGCTTGTTTAGTTCTGAAAATCTTGAGCTGACTGCGAGATACTGATACTGCAATGCTCTCGGGACAGATGAAAATACAGGACTGCACTTAGATAAAAAGAATGATGAACTACAGATTTAGGAGCTTTCTTCATTGAAATGATGAATACATAAATTGCTAGAGAGAATGAAAAACAAGAAAAGCAGAAAGCCTCAAACTGAATTTTGGAGTACGATGCCTGTTATTAAGGGGGCAGGAGAAGCAGGAAAGACCAAGAAACGACAAAAAATATAGAATGCTTAGTGTGAGAAAAACCAGAACAGTGTGGGGTTCTGCAAGCCAAAAGAGGAATCAGTTTTCGAAAGATGAGTAGTACTGAACACAGAAGACCATGAAGGGGGAGCCCTGGAGCAACGACAAATGCTGATTGACACCATCAGTGCCCTTTGCACAGAAAACATCAGAAGGGAAGCAGCTGATTGAGATTAACAAGAAATTAATATTAAGAGCCTGTTGGAAGGGAAAAGTGAAGGCAAAAATATGGAAATTTAGCTGGAAGTGGAAAGAGAAAAATAAGATACTGGAAAGAGAAAAGCTGCCGATTCAAAGAAAGATAATTTTTTTAAAAATACACACATACATGCACATATATATGAGTAGACTGTAATGTTTATAACAGAGAGGGATCAAAGGTTCTTGGAAAAAGAAAGCTAGAAGCTTCTGGAAAATGAAGGGAGATAAGTTGTGGACCTCATATGGTCAGGTCTAAATTATGAACATGGCCACCCTTGAGTCACCAAAGGTCCTCATAATTAACGTCAAAGAAAGAGGCCTCATGTATATTTCCCCTTCCCCAGCACATCTCTACCAGGTTCAGGTGTAAAAGACACTAAAAAAATTAGTCAGTGTTTTCTAGGGTAGACTTTACTATAGGTTCACTCATCCAAGCACTCCCAACATCAGCTGGCCCCTGGAGTGGGAATGGCCATGCACTTTTCCTATATCACATCTAGGACAACCTGGCTTTCTTCTTCTGATGCCTTAAGCGTGAAGTCTGGTGCTCACATCATCAAGCCAGGAATTCTCTTACCACTTACCAAATTGTAAAAGCCAATTTTACAAACTGGCTTTTAGTTCACCACCTTTAAATATATGAGAACTTCAATATCTCATAACCCAGAGAAGAAGTCCATTTGCCCCAAATAACTAGTCTGAGGCCCAGCCCTTTCAGTGCCACGAGTTCCCCTGTCCTTGAGTCCCCTCCTGAGGCTTTGCCCTCCTGTTGTGGACCTGATATCCAAAATTGCCTTTCATTTCCTGTCTGTAATCCATCAAAACACAGTTCTATCAGTGGCCGCTGATCTCCCCCAAAGGATAGAAGAGACATTATCTAACTAAAAAATGAGTTACAAAACAAGAGTGCTTTCTAAAAGGATTTGCATCTTAAAAGAGAGAGAACAATTTGAAATGGACCCAAATCCATTTTTAAGCAGTCTGAGGGAGTAAAATAAAATGTAATTCACAGCTTGCCAGGAGATGTTTTAAGGAAGTCAGGAATCTTTCTGGATCCTTTGAGTCCCATGGGAGTCTAATATTGCTAAGGAGAAGGGCTGATTCCACCTCATTCGTTCATTCTTTCATTTGTTCAGAAAATGTTTGGTCAGCTTATATCAAGTGCTAGGCACAAAGTGGCATCCTAGTGGTAAAGGGCAAACAGTCCAGGCAAGGACCTCGTCCTCAGGGTCATGGCCAGCCTGTCAAAGAAGGCAGACGTGTAATTAGGCTACTATATTACACTGCCTCAGAGTTCCAGCACTGAGACTCTCTAGTGGGGCTGTAGACCACTGTCCTGCCCTTTCTAGTCCCCTTCTTCCTACCCCCTGCCCTATAGGTCCTCCCTCACTCCAGTACCCTGCTTCCCTCCATTCTTTTTTTTTTTTTTTTTTTTGCGGTATGCGGGCCTCTCACTGCTGTGGCCTCTCCCGTTGCGGAGCACAGGCTCCAGATGCGCAGGCTCAGCGGCCATGGCTCACGGGCCCATCCGCTCCGTGGCATGTGGGATCCTCCCGGACCGGGGCACGAACCCGCGTCCCCTGGATCGGCAGGCAGACTCCCAACCACCGCGCCACCAGGGAAGTGCCCCCCCCAATCTTAACTCTGCCAGGTGAAAGCGTCTACCTGACCCCATGGCTGGGGTCTCTGAGAAGTCTGGTTTCCACCCACCAGTGGATTTAGCAGCTGGGCACCATCAGTCCACTCCTGGCTCCAACTGGCTTTGGCTTCCTCACCTGCAGACTTTTACTTGTGCTGCTCCTCCTCCAGGAATGGCATTTGCTTATTCCTTTGCCATAGCTCTTATGCTGTTTTGCCCTCCTGTTTAGTTAGTTGGTTCCATTTCTACATCTGTCATCAACCTGCAAGGTCAGGGGTCATGTCTTTTTAACCCATGTATCCCCCATAGCATGTTTGTGTTTTTGATGATCAATAAATGTCGATTTAATGTGTTAGGAGCCCTCCCTTCAGTCTCAGTTTATAGAAATCCTGTGTATCCTTTGAGGAACCAATTAAATGCTGCCTCTGTCAGGCAGCCTTCTCTGATTGCCTCAGTCTCATAGGATGATCCCTTCCTGCTCAGAATATCTATAGCCTTTGGTTTGAACTACTCTTACTGCCAGTCTCACACAAGGCTTTGTACTGTAAGCATTGTATATATGTGCCTCATCTCTACTAGACTAATTTTTCGGACGGCAGAGGAAATTTCTTCTGAATGTCACCCTGAACATGATATTGCCTGTAGTTGGATTTTAATAAGTATGTACTGAATCAGTGTGCTTGAACAAATGAATGAACTGAATAAATGAAGAGGACAGGAGCTGAGGAGCATAGCTGATTCCACCCAAATGCTGCCTTCATTTATGCTTAGATTTCAGAGTTCGATGCATATTTAACATGGGCATTTTTATGTCTTTCAGGTGCCTATTAAAAATAATGATTGTCATTAGTTTAATTTTCCAAGTAACTAAGGACCACAAATATTCATTGAAGAAAATCTTTTTTAAAAAAATCTATTTTATTGAAGTATAGTTGATTTACAATGTTGTGTTAATTTCTGCTGTACAGCAACATGAATCAGTTATACATATATATTCTTTTTCATATTATTTTCCATTATGGTTTATTACAGGATATTGAATACAGTTCCCTGTACTATACAGTACAGGGAATGTACTTAAAATACCTTGCTGTTTATCCATTCTGTAGATAATAGTTTGCATCTGCTAACTCCAAACTCCCAACCCATCCTTCCCCCACCTCACCTCCACCCCTTGGCAACCACAAGTCTGTTCTCTACGTCTGTGAGTCTGTTTTGTTTCGTAGATAAGTTCATTTGTGTTGTATTTTAGATTCCACATATAAGTGGTATCATATGGTATTTGTCTTTCTCTTTCTGACTGACTTAGTATGATAGTCTCTAGGTCCATCCATGTTGCTGAAAATGGCATTATTTCATTCTTTTTTTATGGCTAAGTAATACTGCATGAAGAAAATCTTTACAATAAAGGATGGAGAAAGTTCATTGTAGTGTCCAGATTATTATATATTCTCTAAAACATTGACCCTTCAATGGTTGGGAGGTTGTTTAGGACTCTTTTCCTTTATTGAGTTTGAAACAGGTAGCTGTACTTTTTTCCCGTTACACCTTCTTTTCTCTTCTCTTACTCGTTATTACTATTGCTATTACTACAACCAGCAGCCTTCTCCCTTCCTGTCTTCTCACTTCAGCTTATTGAATCGATAGGTATTTATTAAGCACCTAATATGTGGCTGTGAATCTGCTCTAGGCTTGAAGAGCTGACATCCCAGCTAGTTAGAGTAGGGTATAAAGCATGAGACACACCCATGGAGTAAGGAATCATTGATTAGTAAAACAACCACACTTCAGTACGTGTATTTTGCAAACTCTATTTCGGATTTGAGTGAGCAAGTAGACGCCTGGCTCTCCACCATGCTCCAGAACAGCTGGTTGAATAACTGAGCAGGGGATGAGCTTGGTACCACTGAACTTATAGCCTCTAGAAGGGAATTGATAGCTGGAGCGAGGAAAGGATTTGCATCATTCTGCAGTGAAATCAAGTTGTCATTCAGCATCCTGACTTCTTTTCTCTTCATTTTGCTATTAAAGCATGTTGTCTTCTTATAATAAATCACTAATGAAGTTACTAAAATAATGGAGGAAAGCAAGGTAAGAAAACCATAAAACCATACTTTGCCAGGACTGATGATGCAATATTGCCAAGAAATTAACAAAGTCTTTTTTCATTCCTTTATAGCAAGGGAAAACAAAAGGAGTGACCAGTTACATAACCTTTCTCATGAAAATTTTCATACAGAAAATGTACAGAATAGGTATTGTAGTACCTCCAGTAGTGATGGAGCAGAGATTTCTCTTATCTAAAATGTAGCAATAGCTCACATATCAGTGTTTAGGGCAGTAAACAGCTACATCATTAATTTCTACCTTAGAATCATGAATGATTTCACTTTCTGTCTCTAAAAGCCCATGGACTCTCAACTATTGAAAATGGAAATAATTTGCCATTGATTTGAGCAGCCTTTTAGACTACAGGAATAATGATCTGTGGGATTTTTAATGACCTAAACTCCAGTAAGAGTCCTTGAGAGCTTTTCAAAAAAAGAAAAAGAAAAAAAGGAGGAAGAAGAAAAAGAAGAGCTTGACCCAATGTATTAAAGATGCTTGAGAAAATAGGCTGTGCTCTGGGGAAATTTAGATTTTATAGCAAAGAGGCTATCACAGATGCTAAGAATCGAATCCCTTGTTCCTCAGAGAAGACTGGGCAGGGAAACTTTCAAAGAAGGCAGATGAACACTTCTTAGGGGGATTTTTTTTGTGAGTAAATAGTCTTCAGGCATCTTTGTGGCTACAATTTTATTGTCTACGTATGCCTCGGGCATGTTGTGAATCATAAACTCAGACTCCAAGTGACACCAGTGACAAGCACGTGCCTTGGCTGCCTTTTCACCTTGTATCCATTTGTGTGTTAAAGAGCTGATATGATGGGCTCTTTTTTCCTCACACCTATAAGCCAAAGTCATGTCCTGTCAAGTGTATAATGATTTTAGTATTTTTGGAGTGTTAGCCACAGGGTTTAACCATTGCATCACAGAGCAGCAGCCCTATCCATAATGTGTGGGGGAAGGGAGAAAGAAAGGAAGTTGGGTTGAGAAGGACTAAGGGAAGAAAAGAAATTTTCTATTTGGAATACAGGACCTGAGCTGCTCTCAGTAAAGAGTTTCTTAGGCTGTCCTAAATGAGCTATGTGATGTGTCTGCAGATGCTTTCAGTGCCCGAAGGCTCATCAAAATGGCAAATATTTTAAAATGGGCCCCTTGCCCCTCAAGTTTCTGAGAGCTGAGCCCTGCAGGAAACTGATATGATGTACATCTACCTTCAGACTCCGCTTGCAGTGTTTGCCTAAGCCCACTTTTGTCTGGTTTATAATCCATCAGGTATTAATGTTAATCTGATATTTCTGAAGTGCTTAACGGTGTTTGTCTATGAAAGGCGAGGTGGAAAAGCAGACTGATGGATTGGCTGTGGATTTGACAGGAATTAAAATTTTGAAAAACAAACCTACTTATCTGAAAGTGCCAAATAACCATCATATGTTTCCTGAAAATATGAGCAATATATAAAGAATCTTACAAGACGGTGACACTAATTTCCATGTTTGCTGCACCATTTTAGCGCTCCCATAAACCTGTAGTGGCTTTAACAGAAATATGGCCGGATGAGGCATATTTTATTCCTCAGCATGCAAGCCTAATGGATAGAAACTTTAACACGTTCTTAAACAGTCCCTGCCTTCAAACTTAGGGAAATATTTTAACAGACATACAGTTCACCATCTCTCTACCTTTAATATTGGGGGAGATAACCTAGTATCTGGTTATGATTTACAGGATCAGGACAAGCGTTACAAAGAACAATTCTTAGGAAGAAGTTTTCTGCACAAATTATAGCCCAACCATTGGATTTTAAAAAGAATTGGTCAAATCAGCATAACTCCATATTTTATCATACGTGATGATTTTACCCCCAGCAGCTCTTTGTTTTCCACACAGTGAATTTCTGGATGGTGGTGGCCACTCTGACCAAGTCTTTGGTAAAACTGTCCTAGGATTCCTCCATGGGGACCACATTATAGCTGAGACTTTGAAGTTCTTCTCAAAAATGAAACTGGTGGATTGGGTCCAAAGATGTCCTATATTGAGCTACATTCTGTGTAAGCAAGGCTGAAGTATATATGTTTAAGTATATTGAGGGAAACATTTTATCCTACTACATTTTTAAAATCAGCATTTTTAACATGAAAGCAATATATCACCTATAAAATAATAGAACATTCAAACAAGCAAAAGGAAGAAATGTAAACGTAGTCACATTTAAGCTTTGGTATCTATCCTTTGAGATTTATTCTTATGTATAAAAGTCAACTATATATGGTTATATATAATATATGTTGAGTATAATGAAATATGCTTAAATTTAATTAAAAATATATTTTTAGATAGTGGTGTTAGTTGCACAACAATATGAATGTACTTAATGCCACTGAACTGTACACTTAAAAATGGTTAAAATGGTAACTTTTTTCTTTATTTTACCACAATAAAAATACATATTTTTAAAATAAAACGAGATTCTAAAGAATGTGCTACTTTGTTACTTTTTCATGCTAATGTATTACAACTATCTCTCTCTGTTAATCAATACAATTCAAGAGCAGCATCCTTAGTGTCTATACTATAGAATATTCTACTTTGTGGAGATATGCTTTAGATCATTTAAAACAGTGATTCTCACTCTGACTGTACATTATAATCACTGGGAAAGCTTATGAAAAAAACTAATGGTCAACCCTTACTTTATGAGGTTCTTATTCATTCAGTCTCAGGAGGGACTTGGCTATCAGTGTTTTAAAGTTTCCCAGGTCATTCTACTATTCAGTCAGTGATGACAAACACTGATTTAAATGATCTCTTTTCTTAGTTAAGTCACTTCCTTTTTTTTTAATAATTATACGTAACACTAAATAGATTAAATTCAAAAAGATTTTGTAACACACATTCATAATTATGTATCCAATTGCTGAGTATTTTGACCATGTATTTTATCATCCCAACCAGGACCTCTGAGTGTGAATGGGGTACTATTATTCACTATACAGGATAATAGATGTGTAAGCCAGGCCTATTTGGCAAATTGTGTCACATGTGGTTGCACTATTCAAAACATATACAATCTTTTAAGACATTTGGCAGTTATTATCTAAATGCCATCCAAAAACACCATATTAATTACATCAAGAGTTTTTGAAAATATGGGGATATATGTATATGTATAGCTGATTCACTTTGTTATAAAGCAGAAACTAACACACCTAAAAAAAAAAAAAGTTTTTGAAAGAACTTGTTTCCTGAAGCCCACAAAGACATTAGGAAGTATTCATTTATTCATTTAAACAAATATTTACTGAACGACTCCTATATGCCAGCTCACGCGAGACATGGGGGTAGCTGTTCGGAGCAACAACAGTCTCCATTCATAGATCCATCAGGAACAATAGACATTCTACGAACGTGTGAGGCTACAGATATTATCATTTTATTTAATCTTCATTAATTTTTTAGTCAAATAAGTATCTTGTTTTAATTTGTATTTATTTGCTCAATAGTGAAATTGAGAACATTGTTTATGAATATTCGTATTTCTTCTTTTGTAAATTGTCCATTCAATCTTTGCCCATTTTGGTGTTATATATGTTTAAAGTATTTTTCCAGCTTATTGTTTGATGTTGAAATTTGTTTATGGTGTGTTTTGATAGAAGATTAAAACTTTTGTGTAGTCATACCTGTCCATTTTTTCTTTAATAATTTCTGACTTTGGTACCATAATTTGTCTTTAATTCATAATTAATATATCTGGTGTAGAATGAGGTAAGGATTTTACACTAAAGATTCCAAGTAATTAAACAATTACCCAATAACATTTATTAATAAAAATTATTTTCCCCGTAAGAGGGAAGGGGGGAGGGGCAATATAGGGGTAGGGGATTAAGGGGTACAAACTATTATGTATAAAATAAGCTACAAGGATATATTGTACAACACAGGGAATATAACCAATATTTTACAATAACTATAAATGGAGTATAACCTTTAAAAATTGTGAATCATTATATTGTACACCTGTAACTTATATAGCATTGTACATCAACTATACTTCAATTAAAAAAATTATTTCCCCCACTGATCTGAAATGTCATCTTTAGCACACAATAAGATCCCATATATATGCAGATCTGTTTTAGGGATTTCTATTGTGTTCCTTTCTTCTGTCTGTTGGTTCTCATAATATCTCACCAATTTAATTATTTGGTGTTGGACTGTGTTTTAGTATCTGACTGTGCAAGTACTCCTGCTGTATTGTGTTTTTAAAATATTTTATTGCTTACTCTTACTTGTTCAGTTCTTCTAGGTAAATTTTAGAGGATGCCCCCTACAAAAGCCGTTGATTTGATGGGAATATACAGAGAGAGAGAGAGAGAGAGAGAGAGGACCAACAATTTTACAAGATTGATGTCTATCCAGGAATTTGGTATGTCTCTCCACTCATTCAAATATTCTTGTATGTCCTATATTTTTCTGATTTTTTTCAGGGTTTTTAAAAACACAGGTCTTGAATATTTCTTGTTAGATATATTTCTAAATGTTTCTTTTTTTGCTTTGCTCTGTGCATGTGTGCATGAATGTACAAAGGGGATTTTTTTTATCCCATTTATGTTTTCTAATTGGTTTTTTCATCCTACTGATTTTCCCCCAGCTCTATCTAATAGCATACTACCATGTTACATCAGATAACAACATACACCAATAACTTGCATAAACATATCCCTCCAATTTGAGTTACTTTCCCCTATTTTCATTAAAAATATTACATAGCAATAGTCTGGCTTACTCCAGGCCCAGTCTATGATTATTTGCACTTACATTCACCAAATATTCTTAAGACTCTTCAAGGGCTGCACACTGAGCCGGGTGTGGGGATGTGATGGTAACAAGAGGGACAAGAGTTCAGAACAAGAACATACAGGGTATCTAACTTAGCTGGAGTCCAGGTCAGGAAAGGCTGCCCTGAAGAAAATGATATTTAGGCTGAAGCTTGGAGGGTGCTGAGGGTTTAACTAGACAAAGAAGAGGAGGAAGAACATTTGGGGCACAGGGAGGAGCATGGAAGGGCCAGTCCAGAGAGTAGGCAGGAGAGGGGTCCTGAGTGAGGCTTACATTAGGCAAGGCCAATGCCACAGGGCATTCGACACACTGAGCCTTTTGTACTTTATCTTAGGAGCAGTGGAAAGCAATGAAGAGTTTAAATAGGGAGGTGACTTAAACACATCTGCAGTTTAGAAAGATAACTGGATGCAGTGTGGAGATGAAATTCAAGGAAAGCAAGAGAATTTTCAGGGAAAATAACAAGCAGGGTTTTGGAGTAGTCCACTTGAAATAACCAGGTCTACCTGAACAATGATATTATTAGACCAAGGAGGTGACCGTAGGTGGAAACGAAGTGATGGATTAGGAGGGATATAGGAGCAACAACAGGATTTGGACATTGATTTACTGTGGAATATGAGGTGAGGGAGAAGTCAGGAATAACCTCTAGGATTCTAGGCTTGAGCCATGTATTTCTCACAGGTGCCATCTATGAGCTAGAAACATAAGAGGACAGATTTAGGGGATGGGGGGAGATTCTAAGTTCCCATTTTGGAGGTTTGGAAGCTGATGTGCCTGTGAAACATCTAAGTAGAGACATCAAGTAGATAGTTGATACCTGAGATGGAACTGATGAGAGGAGTTTGAGCAGAGAATACAAATTTAGAAGCCACCAACATATAGATGGTGGTTGAAGTTATACAAGTAAATAAAATTGCCTTAAACTGAGTGAAAATAAGCATTAAAAGGACTAGATCCTAAGGAATTTCAATATGTAACCGGCAGGCTCAAGTTAGGTTAAAAGGGCAAGAAACTGACCTAGGGATGATTAAATATTGAATGGCATTTGAGAACAGGAACAGGAAAGGAGGTAAAGGCTTATAGACTTTAATTTGGTGATCTTTACCCACTGTAAAAACCTTGACGTTTTATCACATTTCTAATGTATTCTAATGAAAACAGCATTTTCCTTGCAATTTCCTAGCACACTGCTCTAATTCCCGTTGGTGGAACACAATTTTCCAGCCCCAAATGGCTATAGACTCACCTGCTATATCGAATGGCTAAGCACCCCTCTGGGTCTGAGTTAACTGCTCAGAGGCCCTGGGACCAAGTGAGAGCCCTTCTTCATTGGAAACTGCCCTCCATCTGCCAGAATCCTCTCCTCCTAAGGGAGGGTGGGGATATATGTGCTCCCTCAGATTCACCATCCCAGGCAAAATTTAGGAACATGCCTTGATCAGCTAACTGGAGCCAGGCAGGCTTTTCATTTTAAGTCAACAAGGCACATCACTAGAGTTCAGGGATTAATGTCATTACCTTGGGATTCTTGTTCACACCTTGTTAGATAGGTACAAAATGGTGCTGCTTTGGGGTAGTTTCCAAAAGCATTAGTGGGAAGTAAATGGTGTTAAAGTCAAGCTAGTAGTAAAAGATGCATAGCACACTCTGACATATGGCCTTCACACAGCTTCCCTGTGTCGTGGGTCTCCCTATGACAGATAACACACAGACGGACAAGGAGAGTTGGTGAATATCACAACAGCTCATGAACTATTCATTGTGGTGATTGCAGTTTCTTGCGTTCATCTGATCCCTCATTTACTCAACAAATAGTGATTGAGTGACTACAGTGTTCCACGCAACGTTCTGGGCATGAGGGTGCAGCAGCAGGAAACCGGAGACAGAGTTTATACTTCAGTGGCAGGGAGGCAAGAAACAAGGGACACATTAGGTAAGAGGAATTGTGAATGACTAAGGGATATGTCAGTTTGAGTTGAACAAGCATCACAAACGTGATGAGATAATTGACTTCATTAAGTAAATTGGTAAAAGTATTTACCAAGAGTAGATGGTATTTTAGTGCAAAGTCCCATCATAGTGTGTCTTAGTCCGTTCGAGCTGCTATGACAAAAATATTACAGACTGAGTGGCTTATAAACAACAGAAATTTATTTCTCACAGTCCTGGAGGCTGGAAGTCCAAGATCAGAGTGACACATGGTTGGGTGAGGGCCCTCTTCCTGGTTCATAGATGGCCATATTCTTGCTGTGTCCTCACGTGGCAGAAGGGGCAAGGGAGTTCTCCAGGGTCTCTTTTATAAGGACACTAATTCCATTCATGAGAGTTCCACCCTTATGACCTAATCACCCCCCAAGGCCTCACCTCCAGATAGTATTACATTGAGGGTTAGGATTTCAACATATGAATTTGGGGGCGGGGCAGACACAAACATATAGTCTATAGCAGAGTAGGGCTGAATTTCCGCCTGACTACTTGCCAGACATGATCTTGGACAAATTGTTTCATACCTTTGAGCTTGCTCTAGCTTTTCAGTTCTCTGAGCTTTAGCTGCTTCTTGTGGAAAGGAGAGGCTAGGGAACCTACTGCGATGATCAATAGATCTCATCAAGAGTCTAGCACAGTCTACTAAACTATCTCCATCCCTTTCCTTCCCGACATGAAAGGCTTAGCTTATCCTGGGTTTAGAGCTAGCTGATCCTCTGCCTATGACCTCTCTCTCACAGCACACCTTCATAATTTCTAAACTCACAATCCCAGACACATGACAGCTTCTTTCAGTGAAAAAATATTGTGGCATTGCAGATATATTTTGAAATATGAGGGGAAATAAAGTTCAGCTTCGGTAAAAGGCTCATGGCAGAGTCCCCTCTATGACAAGAAAATCGCAGTTGGTTCCAGCACTTATGTAGATGTCACCAAACACAACCTCATTAGAATAGATCCTTTTCATTGCATTTCTGGTATTGGTAATAGTTGTCCCAAGTATTTCATATGCTCTTGTTCAATCCACCACTATTTACTAATTAAGATGTAGATCCGGTTTTCTATAACAGAGACCCAAAGTGCAGGGACATAAACAATACAGAAGTTGATTTCTCCTTTATCAAGCTATCTCAGAATTAGTATTCCAGGACTGGGATGGCAGTTCCACAGTTTCACACCTAGGCTTCCTGCGTACTCTGTATCCTCCTTGGATTATTGACGCCATCTGCACAGCGCAGAGATGACTCATCACCATCATGTGGGTATTGTAGTTAGTGGGAAAGGGACAAAGGAAGGGGATGGCAACCTGGAGATTGCACACATCACTTCCCCTCATATTCCATTGGCCAGAACTTAGTCACAAGATCATAATAACCTGCAATTGCTACTTTAACACAGCAGAGAAGAAAGATTATAAGGACCACTCAGTCTCAGCCATAGCTTATGATGGTGCAGCCCATTTAGGAGTATAATCTATGCCCTGAGGACATACCAAGGCGTGACTATAAAGTAAGACAAACACGTTTTAAAGAAATACAATTGATTTTTTTACATACAAATCTATTTATTTTTAAACTAGTTACTATTGGAAGTTACTCTTTGAAAATTATTGTTCCAAGTATTTCTGGATCTTCTCTTGTTAACTGCCTTTTAGAAACAGTTCTTACACCACATGAGGATATCAATCTGACTTATTGGTTTATAGTTACAGCTCAGTTTTTCTCCAAAAACAATACCACTCAACAAAGTCATAATACTTCTTTTATTCATCAGGCTTAGTTCCAAATTAGTTTTCACTATTTTCTAAAGTCAAAATCATTTTCAAAATATTGGTAAGTCACTACTGAGGAGTTTCCTAAAATATGTTAGATGGCTCTAAAAGCAATTCCCAGAACCTTCAAAGAAAAGACATTTTGTGTGAATGAAAAAGCTCTAGTATACTTGCTCAAACAATACAGGACTTTTACCTTATGGTCATACTTCATACAGTTTTTAGGATAGTGTTACCTGGCCATTTGTGAGAATGGGTATGCTGAACAGGACCTCACCTATAACATGCAATGACTGCCATATACCAGGGGGAGCTTTGTCCCCGAGCTCATTTCTGTGACTTCCTCCAAGATATCCTATAACCTACTGATAGACATTTTTCCAAACAGTTTGAACTCTTTTGTGTCTTCAAATCTTTGATTGTTCAAAATCACCTCCTCTGTGGACTTGATATTAACTATCCTGATAGAGCCAGTTACTCTTCCCTCTGTGCTCCTGTCACATTCTATGTACAGCAAACTTTTAGTGCTTAATATGCCATATGCTAATTATCCATTTACCCATAATCACTACACTGTGCACATGTGTGCGTGCGTATGTGCGCGTGCGTATGTGCGCACCCATATATCTCTACAAGGGAGGGGCTTCTTGGGCCTCGTTCTGATTACCTTGTTCATCCTTGCATGCCCCCTAGGGCCTTCTCCGCTGTGGCATTCAACAGTGCTGGAGGAATTTATTAAATGGGCAAACAAATATAATCTATTCTTAGAAAATAACTTGCTTTCTACCTCTGGCTCTGAGCTTCTCATCTTTATTTATAGTTCCTCTATAAAACCTGGGGAGTGGCTTAAGTGTTCTCTGAAATCTTATGATTCTAGGCCATACTGGGCCAAGATTGTGATTTCAACAGAGGTGCTGGCAAATTGTAGGTACAAAGTATGCTCAGAGAATGTGGAGGAAATGCTGTGACTTTCAAAGACACACCTTTGTTAGGAGCCCACCTTTCAGACAGATTGGACTAGATCTGTCCCATTTGGTAAATGCTGTCTCTACACACAGGCACTTCCATTTCATTAGTGTGGAGCAAGGTAAAGAAAAGGAAGGTTTAATCTTGCTCTGGCTGGAAGCACAGTGAGGAAGGATTACCCCTTTCCCAAGAAACTGTAAATTATTGACTGCAGTGCCTACTAAGATTATTGAGAATGAGAAAAGTTAGCAATGGAAAGCCCTTGAAACTGTTAGACCAAAATAGAAATAATAAAAAGAAAGCTTTAACTCTTAATTGTTGGTTTACAATCTAATTGGACAACAGAGAATATGATCACAAAGACATATGTAAAGTAAGAAAATAAAGGAAAAGCTATCACCAAATAACATCTTTTGACGCAACTTTTAAATTTCCTCAATGTGCCATTTCCCAAAAGGAGTGTCCTGGAATATTTTTGTGGTAAGTGTTTAGGTATTCAAGTTGGAAGAGTTAAAAAAAAATCTACATGATATATGTTTCTAGAAAAACAGAACCAACTGAACAAGGGCTTGCCAAACACCAAAACAATTTTTTTTCATAGAAAAAAATTCTTAAAATATCCCAGCAACTTTAACAGCCTATTGACCATCCCTAGACTGTAACAATTACCAAAGTTTCCTCACTGAAGGTATCTCACAATGTAGGCATAATTTGTTTATCACAATCTTTGACCTGGAGAGGAAGAATGGGCAAGCAGCAGGGAGAAAGTCAACCTCAGAGGAAGCAAAAAGAGAAATATTGGAACGACCTTTATTTCTTTGCCATTTCTCTTTAGCTGTCGGTGAATATCAATGAAGTGTTACCGCCTCAAGCAGGAGCACGGATTTGAAATCCCCCTGCCTGAGCCCTGTTTCTTTTGAGCACAAGATCAAGGAGTTCATTTGTTGTTTATTCATTCGAGATTCAAGATTCTCCCGCACTACACACCACGTTCACAAGTTAGGGGGGGAAAAAAAAAGACACCACTCCGCAGGGAACTCCACGGTTTTCCTTGTCTTTAATTTGTGTAGCATTTTCAAATTGTGCCATCCCGGCAGGTGTGACCGCGCTTTTGCGAAGCCTTCGGTGCTGTTTTACCTGCTTGAGTCTGTCAAAAACCCATTTGTATGCGCCGGCTAATGTGCTAGAAATAAAAGCACCAACCTGTCAAGTAAACTTTCTGCACCTGTACGAAGCAGTTAAATTGTTCCATCTGCTATTATCCCTGGAGATCAAAGGCCATCCCCGGGAGGGGTGCCCAAGGACCAAAGCAAAGGTTGGAGCGTCTTGTCTTGGAGTTTAAAAAGAAGAGGACAACGAAGAGGAGAGTGGAGAGGGGGGTGAAAACCGGAGGAGAAAAGGATCCCTGAGGCTCGGGCCGGCTCGGCTACCTGAAGGACCTTTTGTCTGAGCCAGGCGCGCCGGGAGCGCATTCTTTCACATTAAGAACCGCAGGGGAAGACATTCATTCACTCCCCTTTTTTTGGTGACGTAGCTGGGGCATTCATGTGTTTTTAACCTTGAATAATTTTTGTCTCTAAGCTCCAAACAAGTTTTATCCTGTCCACAGGTCAGTTTTGTTACAGAGGCCAATTAGCAGTGCTACCTTCGCCTGCGGCAAAAAGCCAAGTAATGGCGGGGCAAGCCCTCCGGAGAGGTGATGAATAACTCCGGAGAGCTGTAATTTGAAAGGGGGGCCTTTGAAGCATTTACCTTACACGGGACGCTATTGTCACTGCAGGGTGTTTGATCTTAAAATAATTTACTTAATGATCTCACCGTGGGAGCAATTGGCAGAGCAAGATTAGGCTGTAAGTCCTAATGGACATGGGAAAAGTTAAAATTGCTCAGAGAAAGGTATGTACAAGTCTGAGATCTGTCCGTGTTGTGTGTTCATTACTTGGGGGCTTGGGGGGTGGGGGGAGCCTGACTGCGATCAGCTTTGCATAGCTTGTCAGAGAAAATCATCAGATGCCGGCCTCTCCTGGGACGTGCGCTGAGCATTTTTTCCGCCTGCATTTCAGCGTTCCTGAGAATTAATGATCTGATTTTTACAGTCAATGATTTTTTTTTATTATTATTCTTTCTTTTTCGCAAGCAGGGAGCTGCTGTATCAGGAAGGCACACGGGAGGAGGGTGGCACGCCTAGTGCAGGCTTCTGAGCTGGAATCAGAGCCAGATGTAAATGTGAAAGTTTGCCCTTTCAGCTGGCAAACAAGGACATCAAGTAGACACAAGGCAGTTATTTGACATTGTTATCCCAGGCCCAAATATGGCTTTGTCCTCTAGAAAGGAAAATTTTCTAATGTAAGCCCTGATTTGGCATATTTATAACTCATGTTTACTTGTGTTTTCTTACATACACATCAATTACTTATATGGCAATTGGAAGAAATATCTTAGTGTTGGGTTCTACCTGTTTGACATCAAGAGAGGTAGTACTTTGGGTTTAAATTTCTTCATAATTTTGCTCTTTCAACTGTTCAAAATTTGCTAACTGCCAAGCCCCTTGTAAAAAGCATCTTATTTTTCCCAATTATGGAATTAGAAGAGGCATTTTAAATGAATATTCAACCGGAAAAAAAGGTAACCTAAGTACTGCTATTGCTGTTTATGTATTTGATGTTAAACCTAAGGAAATGTGATGCAATAGAACATGAATAATTAACAAATGAATTCATTTCCTGTCTAATACAGATTCTAGCTAAGTCATATCATAGCAGCCTGTCCATGCAGCCCAATGTCTTGATATGTATTCTTCCTCTGGGAAGCAACACCCAGCAAATGTATGTCATCTGGAAGGTTTGACTTCATATTCTTTGTGTAAAATAGAAAATCTCAACCTTGAGCTCAAAGGAGGTGAGTCTGATTCCCCAAGGTCCACAACTTTTGCCTGTTTCTGGTAGGACAGTGCGATGAAATATTTTTAGTTCATGCAAATCAAGTAATTATGAGCATGAGTATCAGCTTTATCCCAGCAAACATCAGTTTGCATGTGCCAGTTTGGGGCAGTGCAAATGTTCCCCACAAGTATGAAGCTTTTCTGAAATTTAGCCTTTGAACTCCGTTTCTGGTGAATCTGTTGAGATATGCCTGAGAATCTCCACCTGCCAAAATAGAGTAGACTCCTTTTGGGCTTGCGTTTTTATCACTTATCTGTACTTGGAAATTAGCAACTTATTAACTTGCTTCAATAATTTCTTCTCTGATGCATGGAAATAACTATCTGAGGTTGAACTAAAGATTGTCTAAAGATTATCTATGCTTTGTTCATATATTCTCCGTGTTAAATTACTTGATGAGTGAGCATGGCACTCATACTGCATGTAGTACAAAGAATGGCAGCAGATAAGGATATGCATCTATGTGTCTTAACCTTTTTCAATCAGCTAAAAGGAGATACCAGGCCCACATGGGTCATGTGGGGATTTAAGTGACATAATGTATGTGAAACAGATAGGAGTGATGCAGAAATAAAAGATGCTCAATAAAAGTTCTTTCCCACCCTGTGCTCTGGAAACAACTTTGAATCTCACTAGTCAGTGTTAAGTTTGGGTCATCCTCCTCCTCCTTAAGTAGCATTTTCCCTCCTTTTCCACTCACGATCCAGTAAGGTGTTACAAGTGAAGCTGTTTTCCATGGATAAGTCTGAATGCTAAGATCGTTTATGAACATCTAACTGTTCTCGGAGAAATTAGAGTAGTCACCTCTAGGCCATCTCAAAGCTGTGAGTACTAACCTAGGGGTCCAGCTGCCAGTGTTGAGTGGTCAGTGAGATTTTTCTCTTCTTCATCTTTCCTCCTTTTCTCTTTCTCTTTCCCAAAGCTACCTTAAAATTTTTTTTTCAGTCTTAATGTAATTCCAGTTGTGTTTGTTGTTGTAAGTGGTGAATGTAACTTAGAAACCAAGAAAACAATTATGTTATCCTCACCAAGAGACAAACTAACACCTAATTTAGAAAAGAATAAAACAAGATAACTAGGAAAGAAAGGAAGTTATGAGTATTTTAACCTGTAAGTCACCATTCTAGTAACAGCATGATTACGCCTTCGTTAACCCCCCTTTGCTGCTTTTTCTTTCTTCTATGTTCATCTCCCCCTCCCTCTCTGGTCTTTCTCCCACTCTTCCTTTATCTGTGTATCTCTCCATTTCTCTCTCTCTCCTCTTCCCTTTCCTCCTGCCCATAATATTTTCGTAATGTCTCCCTCCCTTCTTCTCTCCCCCATCTCTGTCCCCACTTCTGAGTGGGTGACTCAGTCTGTTTCTCTGTCTCTCCCACTGTGCAGGTTCCTCCATGTCTGTTGGTGCTCTCTCTCTCTCTCTCTCTCCCTCTCTCTCTCTCTCTTTCAAAACCCAGCATGTAAATGAAAAGGTTAAAGTTGAGCATGTGAATATTAGGAATTTTTTCTTGATCATCATCTGTAACGATACGCTTTTCCAAGTAAAAGCTGTGAATTCATAAGCTCACTCCCAGAACCTCCCAATCTACCAGGGACCTGGATGTCAAGAAGCACTTAACCATCACAAACAGTGGGTGCTGAGCCATCTCCTGAGCCCGCACTGCAAGGAGGCAACTGCCCTGCCAGTTCCAGCATTCATGCTACGGGATGAGTCAGAAGAGAGGGGTGAAAAAGACCAAGGTCAAGGTCAAGCCACTGACCCACCTTTTCCCGCCCAGCTCCCATCCCACCTAGCACTGATTACTGTCCTGTGTGTCCGAGGTGTTCCCACTGGCCTAAAGCCATCATCTCACCCAGAAGACACATAAATTCCACCCAGGTAGTTCTAAAATCACCCAGCTGATCATTCAATTTATATACAGTATCAAGTGTTCATTTCATAGCCGCTATTTCAGTCCCGCTGACCTACGGGTCCTTGACATGTGCTTCTCCAGGGCCCTCCAGTGATGTAAAAGTAACTTTTTAGCACTTGCAGAAAAAGCAATTGAAGTTCATTTCTCACAGATTGCCAGGCCCCATCAGACATGAAGATGCTGTAAAGCAGGCATCAGAGAATTTTCAAACATCCATCGCTATCAGGCGAAAGAGCTGGCTATGGCAACCAGGGGATCAGACTTGGTCCCCTTGCTCAGTATGCTCTGTGACATTGCATTAGGCTCCCTGAAAGCACACTGATGCCAGTGTGCTGCCAGATGGAGGTATCTGGCTATATCTCTGTAGGATTTTATTTTTCTCCTTCCTCATCTGTGGGCAACATCTGTACTGGCCTGTGCGAGGAATATCTTTCTCTTATTCTAAGATGAGCTGCAGGAGAGGAGACGAGCTGGGGAAAGTGAGACAGTTGTGTTTCTCAGGGCTCTGCTTTATGGTCACCTCAGACCACACCCCTTTTGAGCTGTGCCGTTCCTTTTTCCCTGTCCCACACTGGATATTCCCATAGATCCTTGTTTCCTAATTCCCCACCCTCTGTTCTCTGCTTCATCACTCCTGCTTAATTCCCCCCACTGCTCTCTCTGAATCAAATTCACGTGAAGTGAGTTTCTGTTTGGGAACTTGAAATACGCATGCTCTGGGCAATGGCCCAAGTTCAACCTTAAGACAATGAGTACAGTATTGTTAAATGACCGGTATTTTCATAAATTTCTTCCCCCAAATAGAAGAGGAGTTTCTGGGGTAGCCATTTTGCCTAGAAGTCCAGGATAAGGGTGTTCAGAGATTGACAGACTCAAATTGGGAGAATTTGACCACAGATTGGAAGGGATGAAAATAAGATTTGTTATGATATGGGGTGTGTGTGTGTGTGTGTGTTTTTTTTGTTTTTTGTTTGTTTTTTCTGTACGCGGGCCTCTCACTGTTGTGGCCTCTCCCATTGCGGAGCACAGGCTCCGGACGCGCAGGCTCAGCGTCCATGGCTCACGGGCCTAGCGGCTGCACGGCATGTGGGATCTTCCCGGACCGGGGCACGAACCCGTGTGCCGTGCATCGGCAGGCGGACTCTCAACCACTGCGCCACCAGGGAAGCCCATGTGTGTGTTTTAATGTTAGAAATTAAAAGCCCCAGTTCTTGAAGATTATTGGAAATTTGATTTGTTTAAAAAAGTGTTTTTCTGGGCTTCCCTGGTGGCGCAGTGGTTGAGAGTCCACCTGCCGATGCAGGGGACGCGGGTTCGTGCCCCGGTCTGGGAAGATCCCACATGCCACGGAGTGGCTGGGCCCGTGAGCCACGGCCGCTGAGCCTGCGCATCTGGAGCCTGTGCTCCTCAATGGGCAGTGAGAGGCCCGCGTACCGCAAAAAAAAAAAAAAGTGTTTTTCTTAAGCAAAATGACGGCCCAGGACAACTTCAGAATTTCCACATACTGAAGTTCTCACACTGACTGTTCCTATCACAATTCCTCTGTATAATATTACATCTTCCCTTCAGCTGTCGTTTCTCTCACACTTCCCAAGGACAATTATTAGTAGCAACTTAGAGTTAAAATGGAAACACAAAAACCAGAAAAACTGATTTGTCTCTAGTGGATTTTTTTGTAGGTATTTTTCTAAGATGCAGTGTGGAGGGTGGAATACTCACAAGACTTTCTGAGAATCATATCCCACTGTGACCCCTGCTGTTAGTTCATAGTTGCTGATAAGTCAGGTTTGGGTGACATCAGTAAAAAAGAACTAATATCTGTTTGCCCTTAGAGCATCAGACACGATGACTCGCAGCAACTTGTACAGCCAAGGAAACTGAGGCCCAGGAGGGTCAAGTGGATGATCAGGGATTTGAAAGCCTGTTCCTCTTCACAGGCACCAGGTGGTTGTAAAGCTTCCATCTTCCCAGGTATAAAACTTGCTTAGCGGTGGTGATGCTAGTGGCTTCTCGTGGTGGATTTTCTAGCTCACTTTCCAGACATTCATTCTCCCAGCTCCCATGTCTACAGTCTGCTGCCAATGGCTCTCAGCTGAGTCCCTCTCTCATTTTTGTCTTTGACTTAAGAGAAAGACCTCTGTCAAGATTAGGCTCCCTCCCTGTGGGCAGCCTGCATCCAAAGTCTGGTTGATTTCCAGGAGTAGACTTTGCAGAGAGGTGGCTCCTTTTATGATGACAAGGGGTATGGTTCTTATTCCTCCGCTCTTCTTCCAGGGCAGGAGAGAGAGGGAAGGGAGGGAGCAGGTGCTGGGGAGATAAAAGCAGGGTGAGGGGGTGAGGGAGGGCAAAGCAGCAGAAGAGGAAGAGCCAAGTTTAAATGAGGTGACCTCCAAACATCACAAGGGGCAGGGGGGTTAGGGTTGCCAGTGCCCATAAAGGTCAAGGGGTTAGGATTTAGATCAAACTCATCCACATCACACCAGCCTTGATCTTCCCAGATACCTGCTCCCTCCCTCACCTCATCCATCCCCAGCTCAGGCCCCAGGCCTCAGAGTGGGGTTACTGAAGGGTCATCTCAGTTCCAGAGCTCAGGTGGGGCCTCAGGTGTGAGAAAGTCCTCAGCGTTAACAGTTCATTTCCTCCCACTTGGGCAATCCTGTTTTCTTCACATCCCCAAAGGTATTGATCCTAAGAGATGACAATAAACTTCCTGCTTGTAAACTTCCGTCACAAGAGCTGTTTCCCAGAACCTGACCTCAGACACTTATATTCATAAAGCATGTCCTAGTTTTCGAATGTTGCTGTGTGCTGTCGCTGTGGTGTTCACAATAAACTGAGGCTCAGGAAAGTGAAGAGACTTTCTCAGGGTCACACATCAAAGTGCTGGACCTGAGACAGAATCTAAATTCTCAGCTTCTGGTCCAAGGCTCTTCTAAGTGCATAAGTGAGAGTCATAAGGCTGTCCATACCTAACTATCCATAAAAATGTTTCTCCTGAGACTATGATTCTTTATTGTTTCACCTTCCACCATTCATTTCTGTTTCCTTAGTTGTTTACCTTTTCTCCTCCCCAAACTTGCTTTTTCCCAGTCACACCAGCTCCCTTCTGCAATGCTTTCTTTTTTCCTTTTTTTTTTTTTTAAAGAAGATGTTGGGGGTAGGAGTTTATTAATTAATTTATTTATTTTTGGCTGTGTTGGGTCTTCGTTTCTGTGCGTGGGCTTTCTCTAACTGTGGCAAGTGAGGGCCACTCTTCATCGCCGTGCGCGGGCCTCTCACTATCGCAGCCTCGCGACCTCTCTTGTTGCGGAGCACAGGCCCCAGATGCGCAGGCTCAGTAATTGTGGCTCACGGGCCTAGTTGCTCCGCGGCCTGTGGGATCTTCCCAGACCAGGGCTCGAACCCGTGTTCCCTGCATTGGCAGGCAGATTCTCAACCACTGCACCACCAGGGAAGCCCCTGCAATGCTTTCTTTAAAACAGCAGTAAGGGAAAGAGCAGGAGGTTCAGGACTCCCTAGGACCTTAATCCTTTGGCACTTGAGACCTCTTTGCTCAAAAAGAAGTGGTGACAGAGGGATGTATCTCGTGCCCTGGCTATGTATCACTGGGCCTCTGTCCTAGATACATGCTTCTTCTAATGCTTTACACACCTGGCTTTAAAGTAGAATTTCATCAGAGCCAGTGCTCCAATCTTCTTGTTTACAGAGGCAGGAATTTCTCAAGCTAATAACTCTGTAAGCATAGGAGCAATTGGGACACCCAGTAATTCTATGCAACTGTTAGAATGTTCTTGGGTCTGCTTACCAAGCTTACAGTACCTCCAGTATCCCTGGGGACCCTCTGTCATTTGGTTCAGCTCAGCACTAGCTGGAGGAGGAAAGTTCTTTTCACTCCTCAAAGAAAAGCCTCTAGGGATATATTCATTGCCTTGGGGTTCTGGAGCTTCCAAGGCCTCAGGGGATTTCCACCTCTGCCTGCAAATCCTCTCCGACTGAACAAGTGTAGCTCCTACCAATTAGCTTCTTTGCATAGCCTCAGGACAAGTGTTTGGGGAACCCAGGGTTCATAGATACTGTGTTTCATTTTGTTTTTAATCCTTGATTTTTCTTTTCTCTGTTTTCTTTTTTAATTCTGCATGATATTTTGGAACACAGAGTGAAGTCTGCTCAGACCCATCTTTCTCCTTATGATTTCAACCAACGTACTACCTCCTGCAAAAGATGTGTCTTCAGAAAGGGTACTCAGGTTGGAGAAGTGTGGAAAGAGCTGATGAACTTAGTGTCAGTGGCCATATGGCCCCTTACTGTTGGTCATCTTCATCACTAAGTGAGACCTACCAGATAAGGTACCAGATAAGGCAGTCACACACTGGTCCTTTGGCTTCTCCTGGGCCACAAGGTAATAGTATGGTCTTGGAAAAAGTCCTACTCTGACTGGGTGTACAGTGTACATGTGTGTGGTATTTTGTCAGATCTCATGTATTCTAAGCTTGACTCTAAATGATCTTTTTAAAAAAGAAAAGAGGCTTAGACTTCTCATCTGTTTCATGAATTTGTCATTTATTGGGGGGGGGGGTTCCAAAATCCTATATATCATAGGATTTTTTTCAGATGTGTCTTTTCTGTGTCATACCAATCATCATGACTCCAGGAATGCTCCTCTCAAATGATCTCCCATCCTAAAAGGCAGGGATTAAAAGTGTAAAACCCAGCTTTCCCGGATTCAGATCTCCCCTCTGACAGTGGTCTGTGTGACCTTGGGCAAGTTACCCAACCTCTCTGCTCCTCAGTTTTCTCATCTGCAAAATAGTGGTCCTAATGGTAGCGTTATTGTCAAGATGAAGCACATTAGTTTATTTTGAAGTCCTTGAAACAGTCTTTGGCATAGACAACATATTACATGTTATATGTTATTTTCCTATTATTGTTGCTGTCTTTCCCCAGTCAGTTACAGCTGGAGATTTTAAAACAACTGTCCTCTGTATTGCCTGACTACACATTTGTGGCAGAGAGAGAAAAGAGAGAGACCCTTTAAAACATTTAAATATCATTCATCTGTTTCACAGGCAAATCTTTTTGTGCATTAAGGAAGGAAATCGGAAGGTAAGTGCCCACTGTTTTTAAACTTGGGATGAGGTATTTTTAAACAGTTTTCAATTTCCTTAAGAATTTTAACACAGCTAATATTAGTCAGAACTGAATGTCTGAGAATGAGGTTAGTGTTCTGCATAAACCCTGCTTTTAAAAAGCTCACACGAAGGGTCAAAGACCAGGAAATGCTCTCACTATAATTCTCATTTTCAGCTGAATTGGACGTGGCAACAAGAATGCAGGCTTGAATCACATTATGTTCCAGGAACCTTTAACTTTGCATCATAATGACCTACGGCCTAACAGAAGCAAATTGTGAGTGGTTTCAAAAGGAGAAACTCTAATTTATATTAAACTAGTATTATAACTTAAGTAGCTCGTTTTGAAAGCAAAACGCAAAACCTCATCATTCATGTGATGGCTCCTAAATGCATCCTTTACATTTTACCTGTAAAATGCTCTGTGTTTGCTGACAGGTTAAATGTATGCTATACACAGAGAGCCAACATTTCTCTTTGTAACACTGCAGCAATCCTACTAGTTTTAGCAGCATTCTTATTATTTTAAGCTGTCTCCATTGTCTTCTAAACACCATAATTAGAAGCTTGAAAAGCTTACAGCAACCAAACCCAGTAAGGTCTCATTATGAACAAAATATTCTACTGTGGCTCAACAAGTGACCTTGTGTAGTCCAACGTGATGAAGCTTTCAAACTTCCTGCCCTATTAGGGATTCAGGTATGTATAAAAGTTTCCCTTCAGTATTATTCAGCAGCTCCATTCAAGTTTAGTTTCTTGGTCCTAATTATTTTCTTACTGGTCTCTTTGTTTCATGTTGTGCATAGAAAAGAAAACCTGTCTGCTGGAAGGGGTTCAGAGTATCTCTTCTTGGTGGAGCGGAGTTTTATAAATGAGTTGAACGAGAGTCCGTGAGCAGAGAACTGAAATAATTAAACGGTGTGACTCAAGTAAGTAGAGAGGGGGGTGATTTTAGGGCCCAAGAAAATATTTCCCCCACCAGATCAGTGACTTTTTAATTTGATGCTTAACACAATTTTCCATTTGGTTCAAGTCTTCTTGAACTGTATCCAAAAGCGAACTCCTATTGGAGCTACAATAAATTAAACATTATCAGTCATACACATGTGAGTATAAATGAGGACATAATTTTTTTTTTTTCTTTCATGAGGAAATAGAGAAAGCAGAGGGTTCTGGATATCTAATGAGGGTTGAAGAAGAAAGTTTGAAGAAAAACTAAGCTAGGAAGATTAGAAAATAAGTTTCTTCTATTCTCCTATTTTACCTGGGGCTGTTGCTAATGTGAATCCTTTGCTTCTGTACATCGCCATGTCTTTTTGTGTTGCCTGTAAGCTTGGAAATATCAGGTGCGATAGAAGTGAAATTTGTTCTGTATCCTATGTCTATGTTAGGGAACACTTTCCCATAGCCAGGGAGACAAAGAACTGCTTGGTTATGAAATATTCACATTTAAACCAAGCATGTGAAATGTGAAAATACATCTTGGATTTTTTTCCTTTAGTTTATATTCTGCTGGTGAAACACTGAACTCTGAAAAATGGGCATGTCATGGTTGCTTTTAATAAATCCACTTACCTGTCACATGTTTTTAAGGTTTCCTCACTGTTTGCTAATTATCAAGCTGTATTTCTCTTATTTCTCTAATCTTTAGAACACAATGAAGCGTATCAATCAGCATAAACCTCAGGGAAGCTGCTTATCTCTGAAATTCCATCTCAGATATTGGTGGATACTGGGTCTCCCAAGCCAGGACAGCCCCAGTTGGCTGTATTCTTTTTCCTATCTTTGCTTTTAGGCTGAGTATAGGTGCAGATTTTCTTTTTCCTTTTCTCTCTCTTCTCTGCCACCTCTCCTCCAGAAAACACACACACACACACACACACACACACACACACACACACACACGTAAGAGGCTGAACCTGCTCATGAAACCCAGAGCTGATACTCATCCAATTAAGGAAAAGGTGACTTTTAGAGGTATTCTCCTCCCCAAGGCAGTGGGGTTCAAAATTCAGTTTGAGAAGTGTCCCCATGTCAGGATCATACCAAGGAGGTAGCAAAATGACCCACTGACTTGAAAACCTCTGAGGACATTGCCAGGAATCTGCCTTTATAACAGGCTCCCCAAGTGCCTTGTAAGCTGTTTAAACCAGAGAGCCACTGCCTTGGAGATCCCATTCTCTACCAAAAGGAGCACTTATCCCAAAATAACATAATTAATTAATCCGAAATTCTCTCCCAAAAGACAGACTCGTTATCACTCAAGTTCCTGAGTCCGGCACAGAGAGAATGTAGAGAAAGGAGATTCGACTTCCACTGTACTGTTTTTTTCCACACCCACTTTCATTGCTCATAGTTCCTGAGCAGAGATGTCAGCATAATGTGGTCTGGGGATGCAGGATGGGGACTCAGCTGATCAAGGGGCACTGTCCTCCACTGGCTCACTGTGATGGCAGAGGGAGGTCCTGCATCTTCCTGCCTTTCTACCCTGCTTGGCTCAGCTTTGGGACATTGTTTCCCTAAAACAGTTCCCAACCTGAAGTTCTTCCTGATTTAAAAAAAGGGAATCAGGGACATCCCTGTTAGCACAGTGGTTAAGAATCTGTTTGCCAATGCAAGGAACACAGGTTCGAGCCCTGGTCTAGGAAGATCCCACATGCCAAAAAATTTTTGTCTGCTTCTAACTGCATATAGCCTGTTATCTGAAGATCCAGGACTGAAATTCAGTTTGTGATCCAGCAGAAAGTGAAACAGAAAAGGCTCTTCACTTTTGGCTGTAACTTAAAAATCCAGCAAAATCTTGAGAACACACTGCTGGAGACCTCGGAATCACTCCAGTGTGTGTGATGTTGGATTTAATTTGCCTTGTTTGATAGGAACTCGAAGGACTTTGTCTTCTACCTTTCTGGTGAGAAGGGGAGGGAGGGAGAAATTTTTAAAGAACAATTAAAATCAAACTATATGAAGGAATTTGAGGTTGAAGCTAAATGTGGATCACAATGAACAGATAGGATGAGTTAATGGTTCCCAAATTTTCCATTGGTTAAGGCCTCTGGATCTCACTTTTTGGGAAATAACTTCTGTATTAAAAACATAATCAACCTTTCAGCATGGCTTCTAAGGTCCTTAGAATTTAGGCATAGCGTATTCTTTTAGTCTCCCAGCTCACCAATCCCACACCTGTGTGATCCAGCCTTTGTTAATGATTTCGTTTCTAGAACACGCCACATTCTCTAATGCCTCCTTACCTTTGCACCTGCTGATTTTCCCTCTGGAAAATGTCTCCTCTCTGCCACTCTCCCCACAGCCACTCCTCTGTGCTGTGTTTTGAATGAATGAATGAATGAATGATCAAGTGAGGGACAGCCAAGAGCCGTGCCAAAGAAAAATAGTTCTATGGCTGAAGTATGATTGCATAAATAATAGATTTTCCTAGAAATAGACTGCCTAAAAAGAAATACTCATAATATTTACCTGTTAAGAATATGTATCCCAGATATCCCTCATCACTGTAGTACTAAACAGTGCAGAAGAATGAGAACCAATAAATAGATAAAACAAGGAGAATAAAGCAGGAGCCAGAAACACACGCTCAGGCTCTGAGGAAAAACAAAATTGTCCTCCCAGACTTTTGTACAATCTCTGCATTGTTAAAGAAATGGGGTGTTGGTCAGTGAACCTGGATAAAAGGCCCTGATTTCTATTCACAGTCACATGAAACAACAGGCAATTACAATGACTAAAGGTTTGTGTAGATTTTAAAATACCTTCTCGAATTATTGAACACAGACTGGTCCCCTCCTCTCTTTCCTCCTAAGGCTTTGAGCCACCTTGAGCCAAGAGAGGTATTGGATTTTGTTCCAGTCCTGACATCATGTGATTTTGAAATCTACTCTAATTCAAAGGCCCAAAGTGCATTTTAAAGATTTGAATATGGGGTTCAGCTGCCAAAGCCACCCCTGCCTCCAGGTGTTGCTATTTTGAGAAGGTGAGGATGAGGCATGCTAGGCCTTTGTTCCCTCCACTCCACCGAGGCTGCTGCTGTCCAGGTGATGGTGTCAAACCCAGTGGCCTGTTTTATTTTTTTGCGGTACGCAGGCCTCTCACCGTTGTGGCCTCTCCCCTTGCGGAGCACAGGCTCCGGATGCGCAGGCTCAGCGGCCATGGCTTACGGGCCCAGCCGCTCCACGGCATGTGGGTTCTTCCCGGACTGGGGCACGAACCCGTGTCCCCTGCATCGGCAGGCGGACTCTCAACCACTGCGCCACCAGGGAAGCCCAGTGGCCTGTTTTAAGTCCTCACCTTACGTGGCCCATCAGTAGCTTTTGACGGATAACAACTGCCTCCTTCTTGAAACCCTTTCTTGGTTTCCTTCTGATATCTCTTTTTTGATTCTTCATCACTTGACAAACTCTTAACGTTGGAGTGCCTAGTAGCTCAGTTTGTTACTATCTTCTGTTTATCTATATTCACTCCCTAAGTGCCATCATTCAGTCTCACGGCTTTTATACATGCTGATGACTTCCAATTATATGTCTCTATTCCCAGTGATGTACCTAAGCCAGATCGCCTGGGCTCACAAGAGCACATTTCTTCCTAACTCTGCATTCAGTGACAGCAACTTCACCTTGGTAACCAGAAGTCAGCCATGGTAAAGTATTTACACCAAAGAAATTGGCAAACACTACTATATATTGGACCTCTTTTTTTTTTTCCCAGAAAGCTAGTTGTCAAGCACTTACTAGCCCACCATTTTTCCTGAACTCCAGATTTGTGTGTCCAGATGCCTACTGGATATTTTCCTCTGCAGATTAAACATGTCCTAAACCGAATTCCTCTCTCCCAACCCTGTCATTCTCTCCCCAGCTTTCCCCTCAGTAAGTAGCAGCTCCATCTTTCTAGCTGCCCAGGTCAAAATGTTTGAGTCATCCTTGACTCCTGTCTTTCTATCTATCATACTCAAACACTTAGTAAATCCTATTGGTTTTACCTTCAAAATATATCGACGAGGGCTTCCCTGGTGGCGCAGTGGTTGAGAGTCTGCCTGCCGGTGCAGGGGACACGGGTTCGTGCCCCCGTCCAGGAAGATCCCACATGCCGCGGAGCGGCTGGGCCTGTGAGCCATGGCCGCTGAGCCTGTGCGGCCGGAGCCTGTGCTCCGCAACGGGAGAGGCCACAACAGTGAGAGGCCTGCGTACCGCAAAAAAAAAAAAAAAAAAAAAAAAAAAATTATCGAGGATACTCAAAATACTTACTCAAATGACCTGCATAGGACACATGGATTGGATACCAGAGGGAGGGAGAAAGGAGCTGTGTTGCTTGAAGGAGCTGACTAATCTAGTGAGGACTGCTTGCTTCCCTTCTCCCCTACTGTGTCCCTCTCCTTGTTGACTAAGTGCTCATGGTAAACAAGAGTCTTCTCTGCTTCACTTTATAACAAACTCCATTCACACATCCTCTTATGTGCTTGTTTCAAAGAGAAATCAACAGCATGGACGGTTTTTATCAGTATCCCTCCCGCATACTTTCAACCACGTGGAAGGTGTATATGAATTCTGTATTTTTGCCATTATTCTAGTTCATGCAACGCAAGGCAATGAGACAAAGGTGGACTTCCCAGGGAGCTAATGAACCTTAAGCTTCAGGCTCACTTGCTTGGACCCATGTGAGGACTGGGAATGGCAGGGAGTCCTAGAGTGTTCTCTAGGTGGGGAGGAAAAGCCAGGTTGCCACTTCAAAAGCAAGTCAAAGGTGCCAGTTATTGAAATCTAATTTGCTGATTATATAATCTGTGAAAAGAAAGTTACCACATATTCTAACTAAATATATTTGAAACATTTAGGAGAGTTTTTAAAATGGTGCTCAAGCCATGTTTCTGATTTCTGATCAAATGAGTTTAGTCCTGATTTTATTTGGACCTTCCCAAGAGTTTATACCACATTGTTACCTGTCCTACATGTGTAACTGGAACTTTGACAACTCCCCATCAAATTAACTCAAAGCAATAATACAGCAGTGATTATCCCCAGAATATATTAATGAGATAAAATGGGATTTCAGAAACATCAACCAGTAATATCTGCTCAACAATATTATCTTCTAAATTACCACTTTTTTCCCTCTGACACTAATGTTTTGGAAGGTTGTACTGCCTCTGTCCACCCAGAAAAGGGCAGAGCAGGGTCCTTCAGACTGAGAATACAGGAAAACCACACTGATAGCCTAAGAGAATATTGTCCCCAAAAATATAAGTTTTCCAATTTTTACAATTCTAGTTGGCTAGCCTTTGAATGGTTGAAGTGCAGATGGGTCATCTCCCTTAAATGTCACCCACTATCTTGTTAACAGCCAACAGCAAAACAAACAGATGGCTAGAGAATGGGGTGGGATGGGGGGTGAAGGGCCGATGGGGAGGGAGGGAATGCTGGCTGGAAATAACTCAGTTCTGGATTTAGCAAGTTGCGTGTGCAGAACTCTGCTGGAAAAGTTCACAGGAGTTATACTTCTGGTAAGTCAGTAAGATTGGATTACATCTTTAAAGTAATTGTTCAAATAAATGGACTAGCACAGAGGAGAAGCCTATATTGACTTTCTGTTTACCCAGAAGGGGGAGAAAAGTACAAAACAAGCTTTTCTTTAACTACAATGGCAATCTTCTAATAGCAGCACCGACTTGCTCCAAAATACAGGACTCAGAGGTTGATAATCATCTTTCAGCTCGGGTTATTGCATGCAATTTTTCACATTCATTCAGCTTTCTTCATATAGGTCTTAGTAAAGTAACACTCTTAACAATAAAAGCTTTTATGGAGCCCATTACATTGGAGAGCTAACCACTCCTGTTTTTTTTTTTTTTTTCTTCTTCTTCATCTTCTTTTTATTGGCTCCTTGGAATATTTATAGCCGCCTTTGTTCTCACTGCAAACTTATACATCTGGCTTTGCGTGGCCATTTTCGTTGTTTTTGTTGTTATGATTGGGTATGAAATGGCTAAGTGTGTGTGTACATGTTTGGGTGGCTTCATTGTTGCACAGGGGAATCTATCTTTATCATCCTGTCACTGCAACTGTTCATTGTTTAGCTGTGTATTGTTCACCCCTGGACTCTTTCCATTGTGAGCTTCATGACATAAAACTTTCTGTGCTGCCATGCTACTTCTTCCTGATAAACAGGTTCTCTGGTGGAGGGAGTCTTGAGTGAGACTGGGCTTCAGAAACAAAAGCTTGACTCCTTGAACACTGAATGAACAGATCAGGTTCTCTGGTCAAGAGTTTCACAGGAACTCACAGAAGCAGAGCAGGCACAGTCTGGCCTGGATCAAGAAAGAACAAGGGAGCTTGTTCTGTATCTCAGCCTCATGGACATGGGCACAGCATGCGTGAGAAGACAGCCACCTTTACTGCCCCATTAAAGGACTGCTTTTAGGCATTACAACACTGGCACCAAAGTCTCCAAACCCATACTGAACAGTTTGACATTGCCGTCATAATGTCTCCTGCTATTAAGTTCATCCTCTTATCTGAAAGATGAGAGAGTGATCAAGATTGCTGACTCTAGAGCCAAGGTGTCTAGCCAAGTAATTCAACTCATGGAGCCTCAGTTTTTGCACCTGCAAAATGGAAAAAATAATATTTACATTACAGGGTGGTAGTCAGGATTGAGACAATACAAGTAAAGTGCTTAAAACCATACCTGGCCCACAGTAGTATCTTAAAACACTGGATCTTATTAGCCCTCTAATTAGAATGTAAGCTCCACGAGGGTAAATTTGGTCTATTTCTTTCACTGCTGTATCTCCAGCATGTAGAACTTAGTAGGTGCCAATAAATACTTGCTGAGGGAATACCTCACCAGGTTAGCCTAAGAACTTGTTCCAGTAAAGGATTCAGGGAGAGGAGTTTCCTGAATATCAGGTATAAGGAAGCCATGAACCTGGTTCCTGTTTAGTGTCTATCCATCTAAGGAGGATTTAGTTGAAAGGAGTTTGGAGGTGTTTCACCTCCCAGTATTGCTTCTAGGTCAGTAACTCTCAAACCCATCCAGAAAGCAACACAGGTGATTCCCCAATCCACAAAAATCCATTTCTGGTTTCTGCCTTCCTCACTACAGAAGAACTGGAGTTGCCTTTCCCCTCCCCAGCACATCTCCTACTGGATAAATTCTCATCACCCATGGGAGTCATTTCTCGTGACTCCTCTGCTGTGAGGCTCACTTTGAAGGTCTTTGGCATCGGAGGCTGTAAAGGATCATGATTCCCTTGTTTCCAGCGCACTGTAGCCAATGTGAACGTAAAACTCTTGTTGCCAAAGACAACTGGGTATCACAGATCTCTTGGCTTTGAAGGCTGGAGTTTGCCAAGGCAATTTTAGACCAATTTCTTCTTTATTGTATAACTATAGCAGTGTGCTCACGTGGGACTCTTTCTGAATAAGTTTTAGCTGAGGCCCTGAAAACACAAAGCAATAGGTGGCAAGCATGTGTGTAATCTTATTAATCTGTAGCTTCATTTCCCTGTGGACCCATGCTCACCTTCATGGCTCCTTTAGATAGCTAAATGAGTTAAAGACAAACCTGATCCCTTAAATTCTTTCATGCAAGACAGTCTGCAATATGGGGTCCATGAAGGAACCACAAGTGGCTTTGCTGATGATGGAGTGGGGCCGAGGTGCTCCAGTGTTGCCTTCGCGCACCTCAGGGTTTGCTCTGTTACCTGATTCTTTCAGGAACTCCCTGGGGTATATGATGATCAGTCAGATGCAGTGGGTCACCTGTGCTCAGTGTCATGGAACAGGCCACTCTCCACCCAGAAGAATGTGAGCATTGTTGCAGAGATCAAGAATTTACTGGAATATTAACCATGGCCTGGTAGCCCTAGGGAATCCAGAAAGTCATGGACTGCTTCAGCCCAGCTCAGGACATACACAGGAAGATGCTTCTTGCTTCCGTAGTTGCTGCAAAGGAAGCAGTTGGGTCATTCAGGTGTATTACCAGTGGTCCGTGGGTATGGAAGGCATTTCTAGCACAAAGGAAACATCAGTAACCTCTGGCTGATTCTGTCCTCACCTTCTCGGTGACCGCACTCTCAGGTAGCAATTAGGGAATGTTTGTGCTGCTGAGCTCAAATTTAGCTTTGGAAGGACTGAAAAAATACAGGTTCCTTGTACTCATGTGACATATAGTTGAGAATGGATTTTTGAGAACCTAAGGACATTCTCTAAACAACAGAGAGGCACATGTTTTAAAAGGAAGAGACAGAGATTCAGGATGTGAGGTCTTCTTTGGGACAGGAAACCCAAAATACAAAGAGATTGGGACTGGGCAAAAGGTAGAGGAGGGCAAGTCTGAAGATCTTGGCTGGAGCCACCAAGAACACTGTCATAAAGACATGACCGATGTGGAACTGGCCCAAGTGCCATTAGGGAAAATCTCACTTGAACAGCCCTGTCCCTTTAAGGGCAGTCACTCTGGCCCACTGCACATTTGTTAAAGCTACATGACAGACACCGCCCCCCCCCGCCCCACGCCAGCCTTTATCCATTTCAGGAGCTAGAGAAGCAAAGGCATGAAAATGCAACTTAAATACATGTCTCCTCTGGTATAAAATAAGGCCAGGCCTCCTGCAAGCTTTGTGGTGTGTTCATTCTATGTAAGCCTGAAAGATCAGCTGACGCTCGCTACACTGAGTTAGCTCAGTTTTAACTGAGTGAAGATGAAGCAAGTTTAATAAAACTTTGGTGAAGTATTGAAATGTAAATTCCAAATATTATGATATCTATAATTATAGAATAATCTAGTACAGAAAAACAGGGGTTAGTGGTGGGTGCCAGGCATCTCAGATTCATCTTTCTAAAATAATCGGAAAATGTGTGTTTTGAGTCACCATAACCTGCTTTAAATAACCATGCTGTGTCTTACATCACACACACACGAAATAATGGTTTTCTCTAAGATATAGCCAGAAACAGCCTTGGTGGTTCTGATTTCTAGCAACAGCTCTTTGATCACCAAAAACTTTGACCTTGAGGAGCTAGAGCAGTGATTCTCAACCACAGCCTGCCAGGGGACATTTGGCAATGTCTAGAGATAGTTCTGATTATCACAAATTGAGGTGGGGTGGGGAGAAGAGGGGGAAGGGATTTGCTACTGGCAACTAGTGGGCAGACATTAGGGATGTTGTTAAACATCCTGTAATGCACAGCATAGCATCCCCCCACCCCACATAGAATTATCTGACACAGAATGTTCTTAGTGCCACAGTTAGGAAACCCTGAGATAGAGTCTTAAAGGTGAGCCTGGTATATTGTTATAAAAATATTCATGAGGTGAGTTATTACAAGGAAAATTTCTCAACCAGGTTATCTTTTGGAAAATGTGTATAATATAGCGGCTTCAGTTTAATAGAAAAGAAAGATAAAATGTTTAATTAAAGTAAAATAATTTTAATTACTAATGGTTTCTAAGGAAGTCTTCTTGAAAACATAGTGATATCCCTAACTTAACGTGAAGAATGATACAGTAAACTTGTCTTTCCAGTAATAACTCACCAACCCATAGGTGGATACCTGGGGCATTTTGTAAGTACAGACAGTGTGTATGCAGCACTGCCTGCTCTCCTGTGGGCAGCACATCACGTGACTTCTCATTATAGTGCCTGCAATACAGATGTCAAATGATCCAATTCCAAAGCATCTTTCTTTGAGTTTATGGAAAGTTGCTCGAGAGGCACAATGTGCATGACAAGCACCCCACGTATGCAGGGACAGATTTCAGAGGAATAAAATGCATTCTAACAATTCTCTCTTGTAGAACTGTATCCCATGTATGCAAAGGCCGTCTTTCCTGCAGTTTTTTTGTTTGCCACGTGTCTTAGTCCATTCAGGCTGCTATAACAAAAGACCACAGACTGGGTGGCTTATAAACAACATAAATTTATTTCTCACAGTTCTGGAGGCCATAAGTCTGAAATCCGGATGCCAGTGTGGTTGGGTGAGGGCCCTCTTCCAGCCCTCAGACTTCTCACTGTGTCCTCATGTGGAAGAAGGGACTAGGGAGCTCTATGGGGTCTCTTTTATAAGAACGCTAATCCCATTCATGAGGGCTCCACCCTCATGACCTAAGCACCTCCCAAAGGCCTCACCTCCTAGTACCATCACACTGGGCATTAGTATATCAACATATGAATTTGGGGGGACACAAACGTTCAGACCATAGCACCATGATTACATCAAATGATGCCCCAACTTCTCTCCCTTAGGCTTTATCTGCCTTTCTCCTCACTGCAAATATAAGTGATCAGGAGTGTGATATTATATAAATCTTCTTTACCATTAGTCTTTGGAAATGAAGCGTATTATTTGTTCAGAAAATTATATCATGTTTGTATGGAATTAATTTGTTCCCACTAGGCTGCAATTTTTAGGAGGAGGCACCCAATGAAAATAATTCTTGGGAAACAAAACATATCAACATAGAGGCAATATTTATATCATGAGCTTCTATAATATGGAAAATTAAATATCACCCTCCAGTCTAATGACTTAGTGCCCTAGAGAAACATTAATGCTGGTTATGCAGGTCTACTTGAGAAATGCATATCAGACTCTATTCTCTGATAGCACTGTATTCATCCCTCCACTCATTCAAGAAATATATATTGAGTGCCTTCCACTTGCAAATGTTGTACTGGGCAGTATATGGGATATAGTTCTTATAATTTGCTGGGAAAGTTTTACTTATGACACTTAAATTACAATTTATAATTGTGATTGTGTCAATAAGTGGATGAATTACTGTTGTGTTTCATTCATTCATCCATTCAACATATATGTGAAATACCTCTATGTACGAGAAATTATGCTAAGTTCTAAGCACACCAAGGCTTTTTATTAAAGTCAATAATCCTTATTTAAGTAGGACAGGCATACAAACTTTCCAGGTTAGATAAAAACCAGCTGTGGTGGAAAACGTGGGTGGCACTCAGCATCCATTTTAACCTCCTTCTGCTGAGCCTTCCTGTACTGCAAGCAGCTGGGAAGCTAAATGCCTTGTTTTCCAGAATCCCTTGCAGCTGGTGTCCTGAGTGCCAATTAGATGCTCTCACACCGGACTTGAGAGGCAGACGCACAGTGGAAGCCATCTTCCTGCCGCTTCTCCAGCTTTCTGCGGGCAAGTGGCCTCGTGGAGATGCTGGGTTTCCTGCAGCAGTTTCTCACTGACCAGCCACTAGCTTTGTGGGCACTGAGAGGAAGATGGGGTAGTCGTGATGAGCAACAGCTTCCTGACCCTGAGGTGAAAGTTCCAGTTAACAAATCCAGTGGATTCTCCACCTTCCTGATTGTGGCAAAGCAGGCAGCTTCCTCGATGGGCCACTTCAGAGGTGTGATTCTGAGAGCCGTTCCTGAAGGACCCGTCGGGAGCCCATGTCTCCAGCCCTTCCAGCAATTTGGTAAGTAAGTAAGTAATTCTCTGTATTCATTCTGCTTTAAATAGCCAGGGTTTGCTCCCTGTAACAGAACGCAAACTTTACAGTGAAGCCACAGGAAATACAGACGTCGGTCGGCCCTGTTGGGGGCCATGAGGAGAGCAGCCAGGCTCATGCTTTAGGCGCTTGTGGCATCTGAGTCCCGTGAGGCAGATTAAAGTCAGCAGGGTCTGCTTTGCCAGGCTGAGTCATCTCCCTTGTCCTTCAGGCACTGGGGGGATGGGGGGGACTTTGCAAGTTTTGCGCTGGGGAGCGACGTGGTGGTGAGACCCTGGGAAACAGACTGTGCTCTGTTCATCTTTGTATCCTCAGTGCCTAGCAGTGTGTCTGGGGCATGTTAGCCCTTGATAAGGATTAGATGCTAAATGATGAGAGAAGTGCTCTAGGAGCATTGACCAGGTTAAGAACAAGAGAGAATAGGCCGGGAGCCATCGGCGTTATGTAGGCATAAAGTTAAAGGAGTCTGGAAGACCATGCGAAGGATCTGACACAAGACTCAACAGGCACTAGGGACTGTATCAGTCAGGATTCAACAGGAGAAGCAAACCCAGTAGGAGATAATATAGTATGAAGAGATTTACTGCAAGGAATTTGCTGACGCAACTAAGGGGAGCTGGGAGGCAAGTCTGAAATCCTTAGAGCAGGCGGTCAGGCTGGAGCTCTTGGGTCCACAGGTGGAACTTCTTCAGAGAAGCCTCTGCTTGCTCTTGAGGCATTTTAGCTGATTGAATCAGGCCCACCCAGATTTTCTAGAATCTTCCTTGAAGTCACCTGGTTAAGGACTTGAATCACATCTACAAAACAACACCTAGATTACTGTTTGACTGAGTAACTGGGAGCGGTAGCCTAGCCAAGCTTACACACCAAAAAGGCCATCACGGTGACCAACTGAAGAAAGGAAATAACAGAAGAGGGTGAGGAAGGAGTCCAATGTAGCAGGTCTATCTACTCCTTTTGATGCTCCAGCATGCAGATTGGAAATATTTTAAAGCTCACTCGGGTAGCAACCTGTTCAACTCCATGGGATTGATGGAGGTGCTTTACGGTTGAATTCACTAATAAGCAGGAAAACTTCTCCCCTAAGATTAAGGTAACTCTAATTTATTATCCAAACTGGGGCAATATTGAGAGTAAAAGGGGGTCCTGTTTATAATTATGTTGGGACCACTAGCAAAAACCAGAACAGTCCCAGGCAAACCAGAACACATTGTCCCCTCACTCAGCCAGGGATGAGATTTGGGTCCTCCTTTGAACCCACCTCGCAAGGTTTCTTCAGTATATGTGGATGTACAGTATACCTTGCTGCCCACTTTTAATGTTGCAATGGGGGAAAAAAGTGCCATTAAACACAGAGCTTTGTTAAGTTTGTTAAAATTCACATGGAGCAATTTTATTAAAACTGGAAGATCATTTTAAAAAGCAAGATTTTTTTCCCTTGAATGAACCAATTTACAAGTGAAAGGATTATGTTAATAAATATTAATGAATAACCATGGCCTCTCATACCATCCGTGCCAAGTGATACAGTGATATTACAGAAGTAAGAGGCCCCGGGGTATAACAGTTAGGAGCCTGACTTTGGAGTAAGACTGCTTTTGATTCATATCCCAATTCCTTATTTATTGATTATGTGAATTTGAACAAGGTGCTTATTCCCTCTCAGCCTCAGTTTCCCTACCTGTGAGATGAGGGTAAAAATAAAGCCCGTATCATGGGAGCATTTGAGGATTAAATAAAACAATCCTTGTTAAAAATACTTGACAGATGGGGCTTCCCTGGTGGCGCAGTGGTTGAGAGTCCGCCTGCCGATGCAGGGGACACGGGTTCGTGCCCCGGTCTGGGAAGATCCCACATGCCGCGGAGCGGCTGGGCCCGTGAGCCATGGCTGCTGAGCCTGCGCGTCCGGAGCCTGTGCTCTGCAAGGGGAGAGGCCACAACAGTGAGAGGCCCGCCTACCGCAAAAAAAAAAAAAAAAAAAAAAAAAAATACTTGACAGAGTGCCTGGCACATAATAAATTTTCTATAACCATGAGTTATTATTGTAATATAGCTATGCAATCTTTGAACTGAAATATCAAATAAGATTTTTTCAGGCAACACAAATACGACTCTTGTATTTATTTTTAGGACTATTACAATTTGGTAGGATTTTGTTTCTGTTTAATAGCATGTCCATTTCAATTCTATTATCCTGATGGCAACACCATACTATATCTGGAAATATCCTTCCATATGACAAACCTCTCCCAGAGCAATATTAGGCATCACATCCTCCACATCTTTGAAACCTTTTTCATAAATGTGGCTCTTACCCATGAAGTGTAGTTATTGAATACAGCTCTGTTTTTGAGATTTCTGCTGAGAGGCAAACTAGCAAAAGCATAGGACTGTTCACCCTTACTAGAAATGATGGGGAATAAAAGAGCTTTCCCACTATGCTTTGTACTTTATGAGACTATCTCTAGATAATTCATTAGTTCTAAAGTGACATGAAAATCAATTAATTTTAATGGTGGATAACAGATTATGGTATTTAATAGTTCATCTAATTTCATGAGGCAAAGTGAATTAGACAATGCAGTGTAAATCTAATAAGGGTTGTGAGAGCTCATTTGACTGTCAAATGCAAAGATGAATGCATGTGTCAGGAATTAGATAAAAAACTAAAGCGTTCTATATGAAGTCTGTACACAGTTTATATACGGATTTAAGTTAGAAGCCTTAAGGAACATAAAACATTATCCCCCTTTAGCTTGCTCCTAGAACTTATTTATTAAGCACTTACTATCTAATCTATGGTGTCTATTAAAGTAGCACAGAAAGATACATGCATCCCTCTCCCATCTTTTTTTTTCTCTATAAATATAAGTAGAATAACTTAGAAATGTTGGTGGTAAAAAGTTCTTGCATGAAAGGTTGTTTATGAATAATTGAAATGATGGAGTACCAGGCTGTTAATGGGTTCCATTCATCTGTGTGATATTAAAAATAGCCTACTTTCTCTAAAAACATTTTTTTAAAAATTATTCTTAAATAAGCCCCTTTAAACTCAGAAACGCAGCCACTTCTTCTTAAGATTTAGCACAGTTGAGACTTTGGGTGAATAACTCCCTCCCTACCCCGAGGAACTCAATTTACAGCCCAGTTTCCATTCCCAGTAGAACAGGATGTACAAAGGCAGCTTCGCTAGAAAGTTTCTTTTTCAAATGCTGTTAAGTGGTTTCTTTGAAATAGTTGCAGCTCTACAGTAAAGGAATCAGGAGGTCACAGTTGCCTGGTTTCTATTGATTCTCCTAGTTAATAAAGAGTTAAACAGTGAAGTGTGGTCTTTTATTTTATTTTATTTTTTTTAAAGGCATTTTGAAGGTGCTGGAGAGGGAAGGCCTGGTCCTAAGTGGTCATGTGGCTACCGCCATTCATCTTGGTAGTGACTATCTGTCAAAAGTGGCAAGAGTCCCTGTTAACAGCCCTGACCTAAGCAGTAATGAAGGGAGAGTGCACGGCAAAGTGTCCATTATCAGCAGGTCGGGAGCAGTAAATTGGAGCAGTTTGCTTCAATCTTGCTGCAAGTTGAAATGTAAGATAGGTGGGGAATCAGCAAGAGGCAATTTTATCCTATGATCATTTTTGTCAGATCGCATCAGAGTGGCAACTTAGTTCGATGCATGATTTCAATTAACCAACTCTGGCCGTAATGCTTCCACTGCCGGGGGAAGCTCTTTTCCGAGCCTGGGTTCCTCATTATTTCTTACTTCAACCCACCTGAGTACCCACTGGTGAGAGAAACTGTGAGGTTACGGAATAGGAAGTGGCATGTGTGGATGACAGCCGCTGCCCCTGACCTCGCCTCTGGACAGCAAGCATCACGGTGTCCTGGGTGGCTCTAAATGCTACCTTGCTTATCCACAATTTTCTTAACTCATAAATCTGTTTTTAAGGACCTTCAACTCTGGATTTTTTTTTTTTTTTTTTTTTTTTTTTTTTCTTTTTGCGGTATGCGGGCCTCTCACTGTTGCGGCCTCTCCCGTTGCGGAGCACAGGCTCCGGATGCGCAGGCCCAGCGGCCATGGCTCACGGGCCCAGCCGCTCCGCGGCATATGGGATCCTCCCAGACCGGGGCACGAACCCGTATCCCCTGCATTGGCAGGCGGACTCTCAACCACTGCGCCACCAGGGAGGCCCTGGATTTTAAATATATTGAACTTGCATGTTGTTTACTCTTTGACAAAAGAATTCGCCTTTTGCACGACAGTTTTAGGGAGGGTCAGGTCACAAAAATCTGTACTTGGTGCTAAGTCACATGAAGCTGCTCACAAGCACAAAAAAAGTGAGTGTGAAGCTGAAGACTGAAGCTCTGTTAACTCTTAGATCCCTGAGAAATATTTCCTAGATGGCCTAAGTGAATACTGGGTTCAATGCTTCTACGAAACATATGTATATGTACATAAGGAAAACCATCCCTGCTCTCAAGGAATCCACAATTCAGAACAAGAAATAAGACATACACCAACAGCTGTAGTAAAAGTAGGAAGTGCCATAAGGGGGAAACAAGATCCTATAGAAATTTAGAAAGATCACTTTTGGATGGGGAAATAAGGGCAAACATCAAAAAAGATAAACATTTAAACAGGGTCTTGGTGAATGGGAGGATATTTCCAGGTAAAACTGGAGTTTTAGTTTTATATAGCAGCCTAACCAATTACCACACATTCAGCTGCTTACAACTTGACCAGTTTATTAGCTCACAGTTTCTGTAGATCAGGACCGGGGTTAGCTGGGTCCTTTGCTCAGAATCTCATTAGGCTGAAATCAAGGTGTTAGCCCGGGCTGCAGTCTCATCTGAGGCTTGGGTCCTTCAGCTAAGCTCAGGCAGGTTGTTGGCAGAATTTAGTTCCTTGCAGTTGTAGGACCTATTCCCCACTCTCTCACTGGCTGCCACTTAGGGGTCATTCTCAGCTCCTAGAGGCCACTCACCATTCCCTGCCATGTGGTTCCCTCTACAACATGAGTTTGCTGCTTGGAGACCAGCAGCATTGAGCTGAAGAAGGGCCCAGCCCCTCTTCAGCACTTACCTGATTAGGTCAGCCCCATCCAGATGATCTCCCTGTTGATTAACTCAGAGCCAACTGATGAGTAACCTAACCACAAGAGTGACGTCCCAGCATATTCACAGGTTCTGTGAGGTGGGGGGGACAGTACAAGGTGTGTATATAGGACGTGAGCATCTGGGGACCATCTGGCATGGCACTGTAGAAAGAACAGCTCTTGAGAAAAAGGAGGGAGAGGGGGTGGGCAGGAAGCACTAGGGTCGTTTGTGAACGGGTGATGTGTCAGAGTTTTCTCAACCAAATAAAAAATTGAGGTGGTTGGGGAATATTGGCCTAGAAAGGGACTTTAAGTCCATGAAGCATCTTAAATTTCAGAGTGCAAACTCACCAAAAGTTTTTAAGTGGTGACATAATTACCGTCATGATTTTTAGAAACATGATTCTTGTGTCCTAGATGGATTGAGAGAGAAAGGATTGTTTAGTTTGTCTCTCTGTACAAGGACGGAGGCTCTGAAGACAAGGTATTGCTGTTGTTTGCTGCTGTAGCCCCAAGTGGAACATAGTGGGCGCCTATTACACATGTCAGATGAACGAATGAGTGTTGTGAGCAGAACAGACAGGGAACAATTGTCATAGTCCAGGTGAGCAATATTAAGGGAGGAATTAGGGAGGCAGCAATGCAAAGGGAAAGGGGGAGATGTATTGAAAAGATACTGCAGAGCTATAAGCAATGGGCTTTACAAACATGTGGAATAGGAAGAAAAGAGAAATCAAAAGTGATATCAAGATGTATAATGTGGGTTCCTGGGAAAGTAGAAAATAATGGAAAAGAATAATTATACCTATGCAGAGAGAATCACCAATTGTTAATCTAAATTTTTTACTTTCCAGACAGATTTTTGGTCTTGTGTAGACAGACCCAAACTGCATTTACTAATGGTATATATTTTCCCACTGGCCTGTAGTTATTTTATTTTCCGATTTTTCAAGACATAATTAATATACACTATATAAGGGTAAGGTGTACAGAATAATGATTTGATTTACATATATTGTGCAATGGTTACCACAATGAGTTTAGCTGACATCCATCATCTCATAGATACAAAAAAGAGAAAAAAGTGTTTTTTTCTAGTGATGAAAACTCTTATGATTTACTCTCAGCAACTTTCAAATATACCATTACAGTTGTGTTAACTATAGTCATCATGTATATTACATCCCCATTATTTATTTATCTTATAACTGGAAGTTTGTATCTTTGACAGCCTGTATCCAATTCCCTTTCCACACCCTCAACCTCTGGTAACCACAAATTTGATCTCTTTTTCTATGAGTTTGGGTTTTTGTTTGTTTGTTTAGATACCACATATAAGTGAGATGATACAGTGTTTTGTCTTTCTCTCTGACTTATTTTACTTAGTATAATGCCCTCAAGGTGCATCCAGGTTGTTGCCAGTAGCAGGATTGTCTTCTTTTTATGGCTGAATAATATTTCATTATATACATACTGCATCTTCTTTATCTAATCATCCATCAGTGGACACTTAGGTTGTTTCCATGTCTTCACTATGGTAAATAATGCTGCAATGAGCATGGGAGTGTAAATACCTCCCTGAGAGAGTGTTTTAGTTTCCTTAGAATATATGTCCAGGAGTGGAATTGCTGGATCACATGGTAGTTCTATTTTTAATTTTTTGAGGAACTTCCATACTGTTTTCCATAGTGGCCATACCAATTTACATTCCCACCATCAGTGCACAAGAGTTTCTTGTGCACATGCTTTTCTCCACATCCTCACCAGCATTTGTTATCCCTATCTTTTTGATGATAACCATTCTAACAGGCATGAGATGATATTTCATTGTGGTTTCAGTTTGCATTTGCCTAATGATTAGTAATGTTGAGCATCTTTTCTTGTACCTGTTGGCTATTCATATATCTTCTTTGGGAGAATGTCTATTCAGGTCCTTTGCCCATTTTTTAATCGAATTGTTTGGGGGTTTTTTTGCTATTGAGTTGTATGAGTGCTTTATACATTTTGGATCTTAGCCCCTTATCAGACAAAGAGTTTGCAAATACTTTTTCCTGTTCTGTAGTTTGTCTTTTCATTTTGTTGATCACTGCTTTTGCTGTGCAGAAGCTTTTTAGTTTGATGTAGTCCACTTGTTTATTTTTGCTTTTGTTGCTTGTGCTTTAAGTGTCATATCTAAAAAATCATTGCCAGGAAGCTTTTCCTGTTTTCTTCTAGGTGTGTTATGGTTTCCAGTATTACATTTAAGTTTTTAATCTATTAGATTTAATTGTTGTGAGTGGTGTAAGATAGAATAGAGATATAGTTTTATTCTTCTACATGTGAATATCCATTTTCCTAGCACTGTTTATTGAAGAAACTCTTTTCTCCATTGAGTATTCTTGGCTCTTCTGTCAAATATTTTAAGTCTTTGGTTTAAAAGATAAGCACACACCAAAAAAATAAAAGATAAGCACACATATAGATAGGTAGGTAAATGTTGCTTATCAGTGACATATATACATTTAAAATTTATATATGTAAATAATTTGGAAAAATTCATAAATGACAACCAAGATTATTGAAGAAATATGAGATAGATAGCTCTCATCAAAAGAGGTTAAAGTAATTGAGCCATTTAGTCATAAAAGTAGGAGGTACCTTAAGTGCTATTCCACCCAACGTTTTAACTAGTGAGGACTCTCACAACACCCTCTGTGCGTGATCATTCCATCTTTTCTTAGACAATTCCAGAGACCAAGAATCCTCTGGATTTTTAGACAGTCCATTTAAGTTTTGGACAGCTTTGTTATTAAGTCTTTACCATATATCAAAATATGCCTTCTTATGATTTATCTCCATTGCTCACAGCCTAGTCTAAAGTTCCAACTAAAGTTCCATTTCTTGTGAGGAATGCATTCCTGAGGACCTTGCATATTCAAACTTCATGAAAAACTGTGACTAATTCTGAAAAGGATGGTAGTTATTCTAGTTTTCTGGCTGAAGTGGTGCTTCTGTGTAGCAATAAGAAAAGTATAATTCGCTAGCTCTCTAGCTTTGAACTTGTATAATTCTTGATTAATTTTTTTTTTTTTTTGCTGTACACGGGCCTCTCCTGTTGTGGAGCACAGGCTCCGGACGCACAGGCTCAGCGGCCATGGCTCACGGGCCCAGCCGCTCCGCGGCATGTGGGATCCTCCCGGACCGGGGCACGAACCCGTGTCCCCTGCATCGGCAGGCAGACTCTCAACCACTGCGCCACCAGGGAAGCCCCTTGATGAATTTTTAATTGTGGAGAATTGCCTTTGGAGAATAAGGAGAGCTGTTTCAAATTCACTTAAAAAGGAAGAGAACTGTATTTGAAGAAAACTGTCATGTCTCCAAGGCTTCTCTTCCCAAACCCCCTCAATGTGTGGGAACAGTCAGCAGTGTCATATTAGCCTACTAAAGGAGTCCATGACACCTCCATCTCTAGAGACGGGAGGTAACTTAAGAACAGGCAAATTAACAAGGATTTGCATACCCAGATGCTCAGAAGTAGACCAGATGACCCACTAAAGTTCGTTAGCACTGATGGCATTCTGACTTTTGCTCTTCAAACCCAGGTTTCTTAAATGTAACACTGTGTCCACACTTAACTGTTTCTAGTGGTAGGTATAAGGCATATCTAACAAAATATAAATTTAAAATATAGATTGGCAAATGTGAGTACCATTGATTTTTTCAATATATTTATGTGTGTACATAACATATAATGTCCAATATCCAGAAGTCATTTATTTGCTTTCAACCTTGAACTTTGCATGAGGGCCAACCACTACCTGTGTCTGAAAATATAATTTTTATTTACATATTCTTATACATCACCATAGAACTCATAGATATTTGTGTGCAGCATTCTATTTTCTTTCTCATGAGGCACTTAAGCATAGAAAGAAATATCAGAAACAAAAAGAAGAAACACTTTGTTTAACACTTCACATAAAAGTTTCTAGCATTTTGCTTTTAAGAAATGTATGCTCCAATAAAACTTTTTAAATCAACTAACTTAAGCCCTAACCCCATCATTTTTTGCTGTTTTGTTCTTTTGAAACAAGTAGCAAAGTCACTGAAGTTCAAAAGGACACTTCTCCCCTTTGAAAACTATTTTTTGTTTTTGTACACACTGAAAATCCTCAGCAATGGACAGGTTTATGTATAGACACAGACTGAATTGTCTGAAAGATCGTGATGCAGTCATTGGGCTGAGAGAGAAGTGAAATGTTTCTTTATGTCTGAACGTCTCTCACAGGAAGACAAGAAAAAAGAAATTGAAATTGTTCTCCTAACATGAAAGCTATCTGTCAAAATACTATATTATTGAAATTACTATTTAAATTTCTCAACCCAATAGCATGTACAAAATGAGAAGAAAGGGGTTAAGAAGAAATGTTCTTAAGATCTCCTGGTAGCTGAAGTTTCCTTGGCTCTCAACAGTTGCTCACCTGATAGAAGGTTAAATAACAGGTTCTTATTTTCAGAGTCTATACAGATAATTAGTAACCTGTGAAAAAATTGAGGCAACTTCTATGTTTGTACTTGGTTGGGTAGTACGGATAGAGTCCAGATGATCTGGACTCTATCCGTACTACCCAACCAAGTACAAAGCTGAGAATATAAGAGTCCTTTAGAAAAAGA